>NC_080028.1:102823899-103519316 GCF_030020395.1 Manis pentadactyla
GCTGGCATTCTGCCCAGTCCCTTTCTCTTGGGGTGCAGCAGGCCTCTTGATACAAGGTGTGCTTCACTTGCTCCAGACAGTGGGTGTGCCTGATGTCAGTAAGCCCTCCAGCAACTGTCACCAACTGGGCCCTGCTGCCTGCCACCATAGGAGGGTGAGGCAGCAGGGGAGCGGGGGCAGGAGGCCATCACTGAGCACCCTTTTGTACCGGATTGAATTTGATTGTGGGCATGTAATCATCTACTTTTAAATAAAATTAAAAAAAAATCATCCTACTAAGAAAGAGCTTAGTTTCATCGAAGCTGGTAATATTCATAATTTTTAAACTTTGTTTCATCTTAGAGCTAGAAAACAAAACATAAACTAACCTTTTATTATAGGGGATAAAGCAATGATGTTTTAAAAGTCACTAAGCTCTTTTGAATTTATAAATGTGTTGATCCTTAAACCCATTTAAAAATGTTGAGTAACTGTACTTTTTTACCAACTTTATCATTTGTTGAAGGTAGAGGTTTTGTGCTGTGTTCATTTGTCTATTCTCTCCCACATTATCTAGATGGACTTTGAAATTCATGATAACTGTTAGTGCATTCAGGTGGCTTTCAGTAGGGCACAGTCAGAGAAATTGCGTATGACCGTATTACAGGAGCATGGAGTCACCCGTTTTAGCAAATTACCAAGGTCGAAAGACTCTCTTACTGTCTTTCTTAGCAGCTTGAAAGAAAAAGAATGTTTAAGCTAAGAAAAACACTGTCAGAATGATTTATCATAATTTTGAGGAAAAGCAGATGTGGGTCCTTAAGGAGGTTTTCTTACTTGAAAACTGAAAATAGATTTTTCTTAGAATTAGTAACAAAAGGATTAGCATAGTTTGCAGGTTTCTATTACTAAGGAATAGTCTGACATGCAGTTCTGTTTAGCACTTGAGAACCTGTCTGACTGCCCCTCACGCACTAGTGGCCTCACATTACTAGGCAGAGTTTCTGGGAGGCTCCCTCCACACTCTAAGTAGCCCGTGCTTTATGTGTTCATTGTCAAATTTCCTTCAGTTTTATATGGAGGTGAAATGTAACTTTTCACCTGGTTCTTAATGGAAGGTGCTTTGTAAGAAATGGACAGTGTGGTTTGGTGTGGCCTGCCGGCTGGTTTTAAACACCCAACAGAACCCTTCGTGTGCATGCTGCCCGGAAACTGTGACCTTTAGAAACAGCACAGCTCTGAATAGAATAGGATCGAGAGCTGCTCCCTGAGAGCCCACCAGGAGAAATAATTTTTGCTTTGTCATCCTTTACTGCTTCATAACCTGTTAAGTAGGGTCAGTGCACTTTCAGGTACATGGATTTTTACTTTGAGGTCTCTTCTCAAATTATTTTTTAAGAAGTCTGTATAGTAAATAAAAATGGTCAAAGTTACCTTAATGGTCGTTACATAAAATTTATCTGAGTAATAAGAAGCAAAAGCTTTCTCCTGCGTGTTCTAAACAGGTCATCCCATCTGGCCGTCCTGGGGCCCTCTCTGGTGCTGTGGAGAAACCAGGCTTCTGGTAGCTTGGTTCATCTTTGGTTTTCTACAGAAGTCCAGGGACACCAGCAGATGGGCCCGAGCCCATGGTCACAGTGCCCTGGGGGCCTGTGGGATGCAGAGCAGCGAGCAGCCCTGCCCCTGGCTAGGAGCTGAGCCCACCTTTCTGGGTCTGTAGTTGCCCGGCTCCCAGAAGCCCCCATATGCCCAGCATGGGACTTGAGGCTGGCAGCTTCCTGGAAGTCTGTATTCTCTTTCAAGTTTGAATCTCCTTTTGCTTGGAAGATAATGTCCCCTCACTTGTCTATGTGAGAAGTCTCTGTTCTGATTCTCTGCACCTACTGCTGCAAAGGCTGGGCTTCAGGCCTGGTAGCCCCTGTTGAATCAGGTCTTCCCTGGGGTCCTGCCTCCCCATTTTTTCTTACTATCTTCCCAGCAACTGCTGGGATTTGTTGTTTGGGATCCAACTTTTTAGTTAGTAATAGGATCCTGAGCAGAGTTCCTCCTGAAGGTAATGACATGGTTATTGTAATAATTGTTACTACTTTTATTATTATTTTGCCCATTGCAGTGGACTCTGAAAAATAAAGCTAGAGATTTCCTCCCCTTCTGGGGTTAATCTTTTCCTAATGTCAGAACTCCCTACAGGAAAATGATTGAGAAGGCATAACACTGGAAGGCTACTCCAATTCAGTATGCTCTTAAAGAATTACAATGTCTTATTCCTCAGAAAAGCATTTGTATGCTCTGAAAAGAAATAATACATGTATGTGCAACAATTGCTTCTATTTAAACTCCACCAGTCTCTCTGCAGTTTTAATTTACTTGCTATAGTAAATTAAGCTGCCTCTTCCGTCTAACTTTTCCTGTAAACAGGCTTTTCTTTTGTCTTTGACATATGAAAAAGAGAGCGTTTTAAAAGGAATTTCCAGACCACTTGTACAACCAAGTTGCTTTCACGTGAAGTATGGGCCTTTGTAAGGACCTGGGCTTTTACTCTGATGAGTTTGAGCAGAGGAGTACCATGAACTGACTTATTGTCAGAGTAGATCGAAGGGGCCCGTGCAGACCTAGGGAGGCTCGTTAGCAAGTTTGCAGTGACCCAGGTGGAGATGGTGGCCTGGCCAGAGCCACAGTCATGGCAGTGCATGAAGTAATCAAGGCCAAGATACATCTTGAAGGTCACATGACAGCATCTGCTGACAGCTGGGTGACAAGAACAGTGTTGTTTCCTACTCCTCCCTGCGGGTTCCTGAGCACCTGCCAGTGGAGGCCTGGCTGGGTGTGGGCTGCCTGTGTCCAGCGGGGTGACTGCCCAGTGCCTGCCTGCAAGGGGAGTGCAGGCTCCGAGTCAGTCCCTTGGCCCCTGCCTTGGTACCTGCAGTGGTTGCCAACGTCACTTTCCCAAAGGTGCCATGGCAGCAGAGCCAAGTGCTGCCAAGGCTATTGCCAAACGGACCGCTGTGTGCAGTGTCAGACACCGCTGCACATTGTGTCCACTTTGAATTTAAAGGAGGAAGTGGGCTCTCAGTGCAGAGGAAGCGAATGAGCAGGTTCTTGAAATATATATTGAGAATTGTGGAGACTAATTCTTTGCTCTTTTATAAGTGCTAATTGCACGTAAAGTAATATTTTCATTTTTCATCATTAAATGTTTACTGGGCCAGTCCATAAAGACAGATGCCCATAGAACAGGGCCTCCTTACTAGTGGCCTGAATCCCAGAATGGAGGGCAGAGCCCAAATAATGGGAGGGTTTCAAGTTTCCTATAGCCGCTGGGGGCCAGGAAGCCGCGTGTGTTGTTTTAACAGCTCCTCATGATCAGCTGAGTATGGCTGTCCTGGTTCTGTTGTGCCCAGTTCTGTTTGCGCCGAACACCTGATCTGGAGTCCTAACAGCGTTGTCACACTTCGATGTGAGTCTGCCTGGTGCTCGTATTTACCTTACCCAGCCTCAGCCTGTCCGTCAGATGGTTTCTGAGAGAGGAGTGAGAACATGAGCAGGCTGAATGTCATCCAGCCTTACTGGTGTTTTCCCATCAGACACCTTACCTTAGTGCCTCGCTATGTGAAGGGATTCCTCTGTCTAGAGGCAAGAGCTGATGCTCACCCTCCCATCAAATTCAAGGCTGTCCTGAGTGAGAACTCTGGCTCCAGGTTGTAAATTCTTCTTTATGCCTTTGGTGTGAAGTTTTGTTGGAAATGCTGACTGATCTTACTTCTCTTACTGGAGATGAGAGACTTGAGAAATTCAAACATGCTTGAAAAATTCAAGCATTTTTGTTATTAGTAGTTCCTTTATTATTTTCTCTATTTTTAACTAATTTGTTACTTGTATTTATCATTCACTAATTTTATTTCATTATTGTTTATTACTAATAAGACTAAGAAGGAAAATGAATGCTTATATAAAACCTGATTTGAAGTATAGAAACCAAATACCTATTTATTTTCTACTTTGGGTTGTCATTGTGTGTGTATATAGATAGATACAAAGTTTGCTTCATTTTCAGTTGCTAATTATTGCAGTTTCTCTTGGAGCTATGGTTTGAAGATGGGACTGGTTAAATATTATTAGAGGACAATTTTAGTGAACCAAACCGACCAATTTTTTTAAAAATCAGGAAAATTAAAGGAAAGTGAAAAGTTTCCAAATGTTAATGTGTAAGTTGGTACAGCCTTTTTGGAGAGCAGTTTAGTAATATTTATCAGAAGCCTCAAAAATGTGTGCATTCTTTTTGACTCAGCAATTCTGTGATTCAGCTTCTAGGGATTTATCACAGGAGAATAGTCAGCTATGTGCAGATATGCCTATATCAGGGAGTTCCTTGTATTGTTCATACTTTCCAGGCATTTGAAACAATTCAGATGTTCAGCAACAGAGGGTCAACTTAATTATGGCAGTTCCCATATGTTGGATTACTGTGCATTGGTTACAAATCTTGAAGTTTTGAAATACTTAATGATGGGTGTCGGGGGGTGTTTATGATATATTGCTAGAAATGTTTTTAAGGATTTATAAAATGTTTATACTCACAAAGAAAGAATTTATTTAAAGAATGAGACATAACATTCTAAGACGTAAACTAAAGTTATTTCTAGATAGTGATTTTTTGAGGATTTAATTTTTCTACTTTATGCATTTTTATGTTTCTTCTATTTTCTACACCAAAAATATTTTTATAACTGGAAAGAAGCAAATACCATTTTAAGAAGTGTTCCCATACAGCAGTGCTTATACATTACAGAGATGTGATGTGAGCCACATTTTTACTTTAAATTAGCCACATTAAGAAAGGTATAAAAGCAACAGATAAAATTAATTTTAATAATGTTTTAATAACCCCAAATAAGTGTTATAATTTCAACATGTAATCAATATAAAAAATTAAAAGATGCTTCATGTAAGTCTTTGAAATCCAGCATGTTTAATAACAGTTCAGGCTGGCCACATTTCCCCTGCTCAGTAGCCACGAGTGGCTAGGGGCCTCTGTCGGACAGAGCAGCCAAAGATGTTGTAGTCTGTGCTGCTAACAGAGTGTGTGTGAGTGGAGGCCTTTTACTTTTTGGAGATTAAAGTAGGCTCTGAGCTCACCAAATTTCCTCTAATATAGCCAAGCAAACAACATATCCCATATGTCTAGGTTTAATTATAGTATTTTAAAAACACATTCTAGAGAATACCAGAAATGTCAGGTCCTCTCCAAGGCCAGTTCAGTTCTCGTTCTGGTCAGTGCCTGCTGTCAGCTCTGTGCGAACAGGCAACAGGCAAGACCCTTTCTGCCTCCTGCCCCTTTCTTTGCCCCCTTATCTCCCCAGATACACCTGAAGAGTTAGAGAATATAGGTCAAAAACCACCAGCCATAGAATCACTGAGTCACTCCTAATGGCTGTGTGACTGAGCTTCAGTTTTTTACTCATCTGTAAAACAGGCATAATTTTGTTCACCTCACAGTGCTATAAAGACAAAATGAGCTAATGGATGTTAGGCACGTACCAGATTGTTGTTCACATGGCAAGTCCTTAGTGTGATAAACATTAACGTGCTGCTGTGGCATCTTGGGCACAGCCTTTTGGTTGTCAGAAGAGTGGATTTCATATGTGTCTGCGTCTGCTTATTTAACACCTTGATCAAAATGTAAAGGCTTTGCAGAAAGGTAGCATTTTTGTGGCCTCTGAGCCTTTATTGATCAAATATGCCAGCACCCCAAGCCTGATCAAATTGGAAGCAGAGACAGTGGTTCAGGAATAGGGTTCTGATGTCCTTCACACCTCTGACCTTTGACCAAGCCAGAGGTAGTCTTTTAAAGGGAATGTTAACGGCTTGTCCTTGGTAGCGTCTATAGGGCAGAAAATGTTGTGTGGCAACTCTGTGCTTCCCAGACCTCACCTTGCCATCCACAGTGTCAACAAATTGGCTGAGATGGTGTTTCATCAGAACCAATCCAGTGGCACTGTCCCCAAAGGACAACAGTTTCACACTTTTCTCAGACCTCATCACACAGTTTCTTTCTCCTCTCTTATCAGTTCTTCCCCAAACCCAACTCATACTGTTTGGACTTGTTATGTGTAGTAATGTTCAGCGCAGTAATGTTAGGTGGAAGTGGTGGGGCAGGAGAGGGGCCAGCCTTGTAGACACCATTATATATTCTATATTCTATTTCATGTTTTAACTGCTCACTAGATTATTTCACAGCATAGATCCTAACTTGGATTTTGAAAAGATGAATTAGCTCATTAAGCTGTGTTACCTGTTAGTAGTGTCTGTGAGATCCTCCCCGCCCGGCTTGAAATTCTATTAATTATCTATTTGTTCTCAAATTTCTTTAACATTTTCAGTGCTTAATAGGAAGGTTTTATTTCCCCTCCTACTAGTGTTGGTCTTTATAACATTTAATGAAATGTTTAGTCAAAGTAGATTCCAGGGCTTGTCGCCTGACACCTGGGAGAGAAGAGAAAAGGCTGGTCTCTACATGGCTCCAGGAGGCGATTTCTCACAACTCCAGTCTCCTGGTTCTTGAGTTCTGCAATTCATCATGCATTTTCACATTCCAGTTTAGATCTGAGGAATTCTGAACTGATGTTGAATTCCTTTCCTTGTTTTGTTTTTTTAACTTTCGGAAGAACTGACTTTCCTAGACAGTGGAGAGAGGTTGACAGGTGATAGGTGGCTTCCCCCACACTTCCTATACCCAGAGTTCCTAACAGTGCCATCTATTTCCAGAAAATGCTTCCTTAGATTTCCCATTGTCCATTAAGTTTGACATAAACCTGGCCAAATCTCAGCACCCCCAGGCCATCCCCTCATCCAGACTCAACCTGGAGGGCTGGTCGGTGGCCCTGTGCTTATCTGCCCCGCCCTCCAGGCAGGTGAGCTCTGCTCTCTGCTTCTAGATCTCATCTTCCCGCTGCTTCTCTCCACCTGCACCGGTTCCCTCCCCCGCAGACACCTCCCTCCAGATGCCCCTTCTCCTGGTCAAGTGTTCCCTCCTATTACCGAATAAAGTACGGACCTCTGAGCTGACCACATCTGGCTCTAACCGCCCCTCTCACCCGCGGTGACGTTTCGGACTGCCGCAGGATCTCTCTCCTCCCTTGATGACAGCATTTGTCTCTGGCCTAAGGTGGGATGTGCAGTTCTGCTCCTGTGCCTGTGCTGGAAGCTCTCAGCGCCTTTGTTTTCCCTTACCGGCCCTTTTCTTTGCCTGAGGCAAGCGCTCAGCACAGCTGTGGGTGGAACTCTGGGGGCAGCTCTGGAGAAGTGACTCTGGTGAGGACAGCAGCACGGGGCGAGGAGGCCATCCAGTTCGGGGCCACAGAATAACGGGGGGGCGCTCTGACGACCCGTTTGCCTGCTTGCTGCCCCCCTTTCTCAGTCTCTCTCACCTCTGAGTTAGAAGGTGTCCTCCACTGCAGTTTTACAAGCCAAGAGGAATCATCTGCCTTTGCTTGCTGGGCTTCTTCACTTAAAGAAATGTATCCTGTTTACATTTCTGGCAGCATTTCTTTTATTTGGATGGTGGCCAAAGGCAAACAACTCAGCCTAGTGGGTTTGAAAAACAAAACAGAGCTTTCCAAATACATATGCTGTCGTCAAATTGGGTGAACATTCAAAACCTTAAAATTTGCTCAATGTAACTGTTTCATCCTATGGAAAAAGTTAATTTGATCTACTAGCATTTTATATCTGTGTTAGCTTTAGTATTTATTGTGGGAAGATTTTAGTAAGGAATGACCAAGATCAGGTTTGATTAGGGGCTGAACTAACAAAGTCTATTTTGAAATGAGATAACAGGATTTGCAGCTTTTGGTCTTTGTCCAGTAAAACCAAAAAACCCCCAAATCTACATCCCCAGCAGACAGGGAATCTGTTTTCTGACTAGAAGTTTAAATTACTGAGTTTATAAGCTGTCTTAAAAATGTGCTCTTTGAACAGTTTGAAGTGTTACATAGTATTGAGATGAAGTCATCGAACTGCTTACAACTGTTTATATTTGGGTAACCAAATAAAATGTATAGTTATAAAAAAAATTAATAATTTTTGAATAATTTAGGAACACTTCTTGAAAGAGGGCTTTCCTTAGGGCCCTAGGGCCCTAACAGACTTGAGTAAATTGTCTTCTGCCTCAGTTTCTTTTTCTTTAAAGTGTAAATGGATTTTAGGGTTTTCTTGGCCTTTGTGTTTTAGGACATTGGTCTTACTGGGAAAGGCTAGGGGCAGGATGTTTTATTACCCTAGTGTGCCTCTATATTAGTATCTTTTTGAGGCGCTAACAGCTCTGCATAATGATGGTGGCATGTCTGACTATCAGTTCTGCAGAAGTGCAGTAAACAGGACATTTCCCAAGACCTTAAGCTCCCTCTAGAAAGGACGAGAAAGTGGACTCAGATTTTAAGCAGATGTCCCAAGGCAGAAAAGCTCCCTAGGTCTCAGTGTTGGATATTTAGAACAAAGTTAGCACAGAGTGATTTTTTACCAGAATAATTGAAAAGGGCAATGGAGAGGTGTCTTTTTTTCTTGATGCCTTTTTCCTCCAAATGAAGGGAGTAAGAGAGAAACAGACTATAGCTAACTGGTATAGTTCAAGGTTCGTCAGCAGTTACGCCAATTAGCCCTGGATTTGTAAAAAGAAAAGTAAGGAGCTTTTTTTCGTGTTTGGGTGAAGGTAGTTTGGACCAGTTCCAGCTTGCCTGGGGGGCAGCATGCAGTGGGAACACAGGCTGCTTTTGGATATACCAGTTTTTTTTTTAAGCCAAACCTGTGTTCACCCCAATAATTAGGGAAGGCCTGTTTTTTTGTGCAGTGTTGAAAACTGTCTCAGGAAGTGACCGCTCAGACTTCTAAATCCATTTTGATTCTCTGCCTTCATCTCTGCCATAGAAAAAGGAAACTCCCCAGGGAGCAGAGGCCCAGTTTAACTTGTGAGTGAGTTTGTGTTTCTTCAAAGCTAACCTTTCTTAGCTCTGAGAGATAGCCTGCGTGTCAGACCGCATCCGCTATACTGGAGGGGCGTCCTCACAAATGACCATGGGGAAGATGGGGATCCCCTGACCAGCTCCCTCTGCCAGGCGTGGGCGCCTGCAGGGACGGTGGGGGCCCTTCTGTGTTTGCACAAAGGTGCCAAGGATCTCACCAGAGGAATCTCCTCTGCCTCCGTGTGCACAGGGACTTTTTGTTGTGCGTAATGTGGAGCATTTGAAACCCCTTTGTTTTCTTTGGTTCTTGAACCCTTTCAATATTGTCCTTTGGTACCAGTGGGAGTTTGATGCTATACGGTCAGAGAAAGTGGAGTGGCAGGAGGGACCCAGAGGCAGGAATGTTGGGGGTGGGGAGACAGAAAGGAGAGCTGAGGATTTATTTAAGCTAATTTTTCTGCCTGGTAGGTTCTCATCCACTGTTGCCACTTGTTGAGATTAACCTGCACTTTGAGAAGCTCAGTTTGACACCCGGTTCCAGCTAGGATTTTCCAGCCTCACCTTTTCCTGCTCCTCTCTCTTCCTTTGGCCCCTAGTAACCTTCCCTTTCTACATCACGTAATGGGAACATACATTGCCATGATTGCTAGTTAACTTTTTTCCCTTAACTTTTTATTTTGAAATAATTACAGGTTCACAGGAAATTTCCAAGATAGAATCACCCAGTTCTCCCATCAGTTACATGTCATGTAACTACTAGGGGTGGAAGGCCAGAGCTGATGTGATGCACGTGCACATGGTTCTGTGTCACACCATCACACATAGGCCTGCGGAACCCCCCCAGCTATCAAGACCCAGAACTGCTCCATCATGGCTAAGACCCCCACCTCCAGCTACCCTTCATAGTCATGTCCACCTCCTTCTCCATCCCTCACCGCAGCGGCCAAGAATTTTGTTTTCCAACTCTATATAACTGTCATTTCAAGAATACTACATAAATGGAATACCATATAGTAGGTGACCTTTTGAGAGTGTCTTTTTTCGCCTGGGCCATCTCCCTGAGATCCATCCACAGTGCTGCTGTATCAGTTCACTCCTTGTATTACCGAATCATGTGCAGGAGGTACCATGCATTGTCTCACCATTTATCTGTTGAAGGGCATCAGTTGTTTCCAGCTCTGAGCTGTTACGAATAAAGTTGCTATGAACATTCCTGCACAGATCTTGTGTGGACATAAATTGTCATTTCTCTGGAATAAATGCCCAGCAGTGAGTTTGCAGGGTTATATGGTAAGTGCGTGTTTAATTTTTAAAGAACCTGGAAAACTTTCCAGAGTAGCTCTACCATTTTACATCCTCACAGCAGTGTAGGAGAGAGCACATCTCGTGGCCTCACCACCATTTAGTATTGCCACAGTTTTCTGCTTTAGCGTTTTTGATAGGTGTGTCATGATATTTTAACAAGGTCATAATCCGCTCTTCCCTGATGGCTAGTGATCTTGAACATCTTGCCTTCCCCTGGCTTATGTGTTATCTATATGTGCTCTCTGGTGAAACAGCTCCTCATGTCTTTCCCCATTTTTTGTTGGATTGTTTTTTTAACTGTTGAGTTGTGAGCATTCTTCATATATTCTAAGTATGAGTCTTTTGTCAGATACGTGCTGGGCAGACATTTTCTCCCAGTCCATAGCTTGTCTTTTCAGCCTCTTAAGAGAGTCTTGCAGAGCAAAAGTATTAATTTTGATGAAGTCCAATTCATTTATTTTTTATTAGGGTATCATTGATATACACTCTTATAAAGGTCTCACAAGAAAAACAATGTGGTTATTATATTCACCCTTATTATTGAGTCCCCCCATACCCCATTGCAGTCACTGTCCATCAGTGTAGTAAGATGCCACAGAGTCACTATTTGTCTTCTCTGAGCTACAGTGTCTTCCCCATGACCCCACACACACCATGTGCACCCACCAATCATGATACCCCACAATTCCCTTCTCCCTCCCCACCCACCCTTCCCCACCCCTCCCCTTTGGTAACCACTTAGCCCCTTGGAGTCTGTGAGTCTGCTGCTGTTTTGTTCCTTCAGTTTTGCTTCGTTGTTATACTCCACAAATGAGGGAAATCATTTGGTATTTGTCTTTCTCTGCCTGACTTATTTCACTGAGCATAATACCCTCTAGCTCCATCCATGTTGCTGCAAATGGATTTGTTTCTTTCTTATGGCTGAATAGTATTCCATTGTGTATATGTACCACATCTTCCTTTATCCATTCATCTACTGATGGACACTTAGGTTGCTTCCATTTCTTGGCTATGGTAAATAGTGCTGCGATAAACATAGGGGTGCATATGTCTTTCTGAATCTGAGAAGTTTTATTCTTTGGGTAAATTCCTAGGAGTGGGATTCCCAGGTCAAATGGTATTTCTATTTTTAGTTTTTTGAGGAACCTCCATATTGCATTCCACAATGGTTGAACTAGCTTGCATTCCCACCGGCAGTGTAGGAGGGTTCCTCTTTCTCCACATCCTCTCCAGCATTTATTGTTCCTAGTCTTTTCTATGTTGGCTGTCCTAACTGGTGTGAGGTGATATCTCATTGTGGTTTTAATTTGCATTTCTCTGATGATTAGTGATGTGGAGCATCTTTTCATGTGTCTGTTGGCCATCTGAATTTCTTCTTTGGAGAACTGTCTCTTCATATCCTCTGCCCATTTTTTAATAGGGTTATTTGCTTTTTGGGTGTTGAGGTGTGTGAGTTCTTTAAATATTTTGGATGTTAACCCCTTGTCAGATATGTCATTTACAAATATATTCTCCCATACTGGAGGATGCCTTTTTGTTCTGCTGATGGTGTCCTTTGCTGTACAGAAGCTTTTTAGCTTGATGTAGTCCCATTTGTTCCTTTTTTATTTATTTCCCTTGCCTGAGAAGATACATTCAGGAAAAAGTTGCTCATCTTTATATTCAAAAAATTTTTGCCTATGTTTTCTAAAAAGAGTTGTATGGTTTCACCATTCAGATCTTTGATCCATTTTGAGTTTACTTTTGTATATGGGGTTAGACAATAATCTAGTTTCATTCTCTTGTATGTAGCTGTCCAGTTTAGCCAACACCAGTTCTTGAAGAGGCTGTCATTTTCCCACTGTATATCCATAGCTCCTTTATCATATATTAATTGACCATATATGCTTGGGTTTATATCTGGGCTCTCTAGTCTGTTCCATTGGTCTGTGGATCTGTTCTTGTGCCAGTACCAAATTGTCTTGATTACTATGGCTTTGTAGTAGAGCTTGAAGTCGGGGAGCATAATCCCCTCCCCAACCACTTTATTCTTCCTTCTCAGGATTGCTTTGGCTATTCGGGATCTTCTATGATTCCATACGAATTTTAGAACTATTTGCTCTAGTTCATTGAAGAATGCTGTTGGTATTTTGATAGGGATTGCTTTGAATCTCCGAATTGCTTTAGGCAGGATGGCCATTTTGACAATATTAATTCTTCCTATCCATGAACACAGGATGTGTTTCCATTTATTGGTATCTTCTTTAATTTCTCTCATGAGTGTCTCGTAGTTTTCAGAGTATAGGTCTTTCATTTTCTTGGTTAGGTTTATTCCTAGGTATATTATTCTTTTTGATGCAATTGTGAACGGAATTGTTTTCCTGATTTCTCTTTCTGCTACTTCATTGTTAGTGTATAGGAATGCCACAGATTTCTGTGTATTAATTTTGTATCCTGCAACTTTGCTGAATTCACATATTAGATCTAGTAGTTTTGGAGTGGATTCTTTAGGGTTTTTTATGTACAATATCATGTCGTCTGCCAGCAGGGACAGTTTAACTTCTTCCTTGCCAATCTGAATGCCTTTTATTTCTTGGTGTTGTCTGGTTGCCATGGAGAGGACCTCCAGAACTATGTTGAATAAAATTGGGGAGAGTGGGCATCCTTTTCTTGTTCCTGATCTTAATGGAAAAGCTTTCAGTTTCTTGCTGTTGAGTATAATGTTGGCTGTGGGTCTGTCATATATGGCCTTTATTATGTTGAGGTATTTGCCCTCTGTACCCATTTTGTTGAGAGTTTTTATCATGAATGGATGTTGACAATTTTTTTTTTAATGAATCATACATTTCATGTTCTGCCTAAGAACTGTTTACCAAGCTGTAGGTCCTGAAGATTTTCTCCTATGCTGTAATTTTATATTTTAAGTTAATTTTGTATAAGATGTAAGGTTTAGACCAAGATTCTTTTTTTTCTTTGCCTTTAGCTGTCCAGTTGCTCCAACACCATTTGTTGGAAAGGCTATTCTTTCTCTGTTTAATTGCTTTGGATGTTTACAAAAATCCATTGGCTGTACTTGGGTGGGACCATCTCTGGTTTCTCTGTGATGTTCCTGTGATCTGTGTGTTTCCTTCTTCACCAGTCCCACACTATCTTTATTACTATACTTATATTAGTCTTGAAATTGGGCAGAATAATTCCTCCCACTTTATTTTTCCTACTTAAAATTGTTTTAGCTAATCTAGTGCCTTTCCATATAAATCTTAGAATAATCATATCTGCATTCATAAAAGATCTTGTGGGGCTTTTATAGAAGTTGTGTTAGACCATATATCAATTTGGAAAGAACTGATATCGTTACTGTGCTGCAGCTTCTAGTCCTTGAACAAGGTATGTCCCTCCATTTATTATATCTACTTTGATTTCTTTCATCAACATTTTGCATTTTTCTGTGTACAAAGTCCTGTATGTATCTTGTTAGATTTATATCTAAGTTTTCTCTGTTTTAAGTGATTGTTAATAGTGTTGCATTTTAAATTTGTTTCCACATGTTCATTACTAGTATTTGGAAGGACAGCTGACTCTGTGGGTGATTTTCTATCCAATGACCTTGTTGAACTCACTTGACTTCTAGGAGTGATTTTGGTAGATTTCTCGGGATTTCATACATAGGCCGTCATTTCATCTGCAGGTAGGCTCTGTTATTTTTCCTCTCTGATCTTCGTACCTTGTATGTTCTCGTCATGTCACCGCACTGACTGGACGCCCACTACCTCATGGAAAAGCAGTGATAAAAGTGGGCAGCCAGGTTCTTAATCTTGGAGGGAGAGCGTTCCTTCGTTCTGCATTAATTAGGATGTCAGCTGTAGGGTTTTTGTCAGTCTTCTTTATGAAGTTAAGGAAGTTCTCTTCTCTTCCTAGTTTTCTGAGAGTTTTATCATGAAGGGGTGTTAATTTTTAAAATTCATATGTCTGTTTCCCCAGCCAGTTTCTGGAGATCAGACAGTGCTTCATACACATTTTGTTTCCACCCCCGATGCCCAGCTTGGTGCTTTGCCCCGAGTGAGCACTGAGCCCATGTCTGTGGGCCAAGAGGACGGGCCTGGTCCCTGCCAGTAAACAAGTGTGGAAGCTAGGAGGCAGCTCGTGGGGACATCTCTGGCCGGCCTGGCCTGCTAGGTCTGAAGGGAGGATTGGGGCTGATGTTTTTGGCCATGTTAGCATTCCACTGAATGGTTCAAGGCAGAAACAGTAGTTGTGGGCCTCAAAGTAATGCTACAACAGAGACAGGAGAAGGCAGAATTGATTTATCTACCACGCCAGGTGTTGGAAGTAAGGCTCTGTAGGATAACTGCCAACCAAGAGCCACTGAGCTGCAGACTTTCAAAGGGGCAATTGTATGTCATGTGACTTTATTCCAACAAAGCAGCTTTTTTTTTTTTTTAAGTATGTGCCACGTGGGCAGTGAGGTCCTGGTGCTCTCTGCCCTAGGAGACAGGGAGCTGCCCTTGTTGTTCCAGTCCTGCCAGCCAACTCCAAATTACTGAGGGCTTTCCAGACAGGGCCCCTGCTGCTCTGCTCCCCCCAGAACTGATGGTGCCGGAGAGTACTGGGAACCCCCACCAGAAACTCAGAAACTACCCCATAGTGCCGTTTCGCTGACTTGGAAGCACAGGCTGGGGATTGTGGCCTGGACATCCTCACTGCCGGCGAGGCCATGTCACCCAGCCGGAGTTTCCACGGTTGGGATGCAGGCCCCACTGCTGTTCTATTTGGGGCTGTTTCTCCATCCCTTTAACCCTGGGAGGTAAGAAAGGGGCACAAAATACTAGCTTTATTTTTAACAGTGAGGAAATAAGCAATAGAATGAAAAATAGTTTCTCATCATCCCAGACAATGGTGGCATTAAATCTGGACGGTGACCCCGGCTCCTGTCCAGTAGGCGGGCGGCCCACGTGGGTTGTTGCATTTTAGCCTTTCCTGTCTTGTGACTGCAGACTGCCTGTGTTTGTGTTTGAACTCTCCCAGCCACCGAGTTCAAGTTGGAACGAGCAACCTTCTGGAGCTGAGTTGCTGCCAGATCTCAGTGACAATCAGAGCAGTCGTTCCAGATAGCAGAAAGCAGTTGTTTGAAAACACTGTCTCCTCCTGACAGTCACAATCCAGGGTTGGTTTCGTCTCACTGCAGCTGTTGCCCCTCCGTGCTGGTTCCGTGATTTCTCTTCCAGGTCCTTCTCACATGAGTGATAGCAGAGCCAGCCCTGCCGTGCAGGGAGTGTCCACACCTGTCGGGGTGCGGTCGGAGTGCCAGTAGCTAAGGAGTTGGTGCCATGATAGCGCAAACCAGTAGATGAATTCTGGTGGCAAATTTACTAGCTTGTGAGTCTTTTGCTCTGTGACAGACGATGGCATGTTGGGGTCCTGTGTTGTGATTGGTCTCCAGGGCACCATCAAACCCTTTCTCTTTCTTTTATTTCCTAGGGCTCAAGGGTTCTCGTTGATGCACGGGACAAGCTTGGCATTCCTTGGCAGTATTCTGAAAATGAAAAGCATGGGATGTTCCTCATGGCCTTTGAGAACAAGGCAGGGCAGCCTGTGGAGCCCGCCACCTTCCAGCTGTACGTGCCTGCTCTGAGCGCTCTCTGGCGGGATTCGGGCATCAGGGAGGCCTTCAGCCGGAGGAGCGAGTTCCAGCTGGTGAGTGAGCCCTCTCTCTGGCCTACATGCTCATGTGTCACAATTAGTTTTGACCATTAGTAGAATTTCCTTAAAAATTCAATGAAAGTACAGGCAAACTGTAATTGCTGGAAATCCTAATATTCAACAATAAAAATACATATTGGGGACCAACTAAGGTATCTAAATGGAACATGCAAGAGGGAGCAAGATCAATTCAGTTAGGCTTGGTAAATGTTTTTGTTCTAGGAATACACAGGATTCTTAAGATTTTAAAGATTGGTGTAACTCAAGGAGCCCAAATATTTTAGGTGCTATAGGAGGAAATCAGTGCCTCCTTAAAACAACTTTCCTGCTTGTAATGCATGGAACCTGCCTGGCAAGCCATGTATGTCTTCAGTCTTCAGATCAGCACCTTGGAAGCTCATCTGAACTCCTCCACTTTGTTCCCTTGCTGTACCCAGCTGACACCCGTGCATGCCCAGGGGATCCAGGAACACTACCTCCTCCTCACCCCTGTGCCCTGAGAACCAGGGCCCTGAGGCTTCAGCCCCTGGCCTTTCTGTATGGTTTTGCCATATTGTGTATTTATTTTTAAATCATGGAGTCTTGAGTTTTCTCTGTTTTCAAACCTCATCTTAAGTGGTTTCATACTGCATATCTTCTTCTGTGACCTGCGTTTTGGAAGTTGATTCACGTACATGCGTTTCTGCACTTCTTCCCCTGCTGCTGCCGCATGCCCCTCTGATGTGGTCACACTGGCATTCAGGCATCCTCTTGTAGGCACACTTTGCAATGGTTGCCGTGTTTGCTTTTACAAACAAAACTGCTGTGGTCTCCCTCCTGTGTCTCCAGATGCACGCATGCAGAGGTTTCCCTGGGACGCACACTGTGGGGTCAGGTTGCCCCTCCAAATAGACAAGATGTGTCCAGTTATTTTCCAAAGTATCGTACCAGCTATGCTTCTACCAGGAGTAGAAACAAGTGTTTCTTGCTCTTGTTCTTACTAGTATTTGGTGTCACTCGACTTTAAAATTTTTAATAGTGTGTCCTTACAGTTTAACTGACATTTCCCTGATTACATTAATTGGTTATATGTGTTTTCTTTTCTGGACAATGCCTGTTCATGTCTTCTACCACTGTTTTCTGTAAGTGCTTTGTATTTTTCTAATTTATTTGAGGCTCTGCGTTGTCTGCCTGATGACCCTTCCAGTTCAGTCTGCATATACTCCATCCTCCCCTCAAACACTCATGTCTTACACAACCAGAGCTCTGTCACCAAAACCAGGACGTCGATGCTGGCATGCTTAGTAGTTAAACTACAGACACCATGCAGAACTGGCCCTTCTCTGCTAGAGTCCTCCTTAGGCAACAGGACCTGGCTCAGGACCCTCGTGGAGTTTAGCCCCCTCATCTCCATCTCCTCTGATCCTGGGAAGGCCCTAGCCTTACCTTGATTTTCATGACCATGACACTTGTAAAGAACACTAATCACTTGTTTTCTAGAATGTCCCTGTATGGGTTTGTCTGGTGTTTTCTCAACATTAGAATAAGACCGTGTTTCTGGCAAGAAAACCACAGAAGTGATGTTCCGCCATGCAGAGCATCATATCGGGGTCCATGCTGTTGATGTGCCCCGTGCCTGGGGGCGTGAGCCTTGATCATGTGGTTAAGGCGGTGCTCTCCAGGTTTCTCCACTGTAAATCACTGTAGTTCTCTGTTACTAATAGGCATTTGGGGACGATACTGTGAGACTATCCAAGTGTCCTGTTTCTCCTCAAGCTTTGCCCACTCATTTTAATCCACTGGTGGTTCTTACAGATGACACTTTTATAACCTGTTTTCATTTTCACATTCTTTCTCAAGCCAACTCTAAAAACTAAGGTGACCAAGAACAATCTGGCAGTTGCCAGAAAGGAGAGGACTGAGTGGGGGAGAGAAATAGGTGAAGGGGATTAAAAGGAACAAGCTTCCGGTTATAAAATATGTTTGTCATGGGGATGTACATATAATATATTGTACATCATAAGGAATATAGTTGATAATGCTGTAACAGCTTTGTATTGTGGCAGATGGTAACTAGATTTGTCATGGTGATTAGTTTATAATGTGTATAAATGTTGAATACTATGCTGTATACTTGAAACAAGTATAATTCTGTATGTCAACTACACTTCAATAAAAAGAAATTAAGGTGAAAGAGTCAGAAGAATTAGAAGATGCAGTTGCCATAGAAAGGAAATTTTTATCTTCTGAAGGGCAGGAATATCAGAAGCAACTAGAGAATACAAGTTAATATCTAAGTGTGAAATTGGGGTTAAGTCTTTTTCTTCATAAGCTCATATGGTCTTGGAAAGAAGATTCCACGGTCCATTCTGAGCTTGTATGGAAATTGCTGTTGATTGAGGAGGCACCAGAGAAGGAAACACAAGCACCCAGAGCTGGTTGTTTGCTAGTGTTCAGCGTGTTGCGTCTAGGCCAGCGGTGTATCGGGATAGTGTTGTCAAGACTTCCATCCTTTGCCTCCCTCCACGGGATGTGGCATTGCAGGGACCTCCTGGCTGCGGAAGTCAGGCCTTGTGTGGTTGCAGATATGGAAACAGACCCAACCTTTCCAGAGAGGTTATGGCTTGCTCACAGCCATCTTTTGAGGAATCACTATGAAGACCTTGGGCCAGAAAGGCCAGTCTGCATATTTCTCCCTACATTTGTTCATGCATGCATTAAACATTTGTGGGGCACTTTCTGTGTGCCAAGCACTGTTTATTGTGCTAGGGATGCAGAGCGAGACCAAAAATAAGCCTGCCCCTAGAGAGCTTCTCGTGCAGCCCCCACCTGGCACATGCCCAGCACAAGGCTGCAGCTTCCAACAGCTGGCTGTGCAGGTACGGCTGCCAGGCAGGTGTGCTCTTCCTGCCAGTTGTGTATGTTAAAGGCAATGACCCAAAGCAGATAGGACACTGTTTACCTTGTTTACTTGGTAGTGTGTATATGAGTGTCTGCTGTTCCCATACTTTTATACTTCTCTGTATTTTTCTTTTTATTTTAGCAAAATATAGAGCATTTTGCTAAAACAGCTTGACAGTAAACCTTTAACAGTCATAACTGTCAAGATATACAATGACAGCAACTGTAAAGAATAGAAGCATCTTAGCCCAGTGTGACAAGTGCCCCACAGCCTCCCCCATCTTCAGGAGGATTCTGGCTTCTCTTTGCTATAAATTTCTTCTCAGTGTCAAAAACCTTTCCAGGACAATGTCTCAACAACTTACATTTTGCCTTTCCTCTACGGGTGACGGGGCTGGAGCCTTTGACCGTCAGTGGTGAGGACCAGCCCTTTGGAGGGCTGCTGTCAGCCAGGTGTCAGGGTTTTCCTATCCCCTGTGCCGACTCGGTTTTCCTCATCATCCAGGCATAGGCAGAAACAGAGAGGAATAAGGGCATGTCTGGTGGCTGCCTTCTGGGGTACAGGGTTAGTCTGTGGGGCAGGAGGGGACCATTCCTGTGTGCTCAGTGATGGCCACTGCTGTTTAGACAGAGGGTTTGATACAACCTCTGTGGCTTTAAGAAAAGGAGAAAAATTAGCCTTGCTGTGATAGATTTTATCTTTTGAAATACATTTAAGTGAGACATAGCAAGACACTAATAGAGGTTTCCTCATAGGTATAACCAATATAAATATTGCCAACCTATATGCCCTTTTCCTAATAAAAGAGAATTTTGAATTTTTTAAACACATTTTGCAAATTGTCATGAACTGATGTACTTATAGCACAGCATGTAGATAATATTAGCATGATTTATCTGCTATTACTTCTTTTGAGTGTCTAGTTAATTAGCCTGGTACACACAAGTGTATCCGTTGTATTTTGCGTATAATTCCAGCACTGATGGGGACCGTGAATTTGCACATCATTGTCCCCCATGCTGGGCAGTGTGGTGAGCATTGTCTCACTGAGCCCTTTCTGTGGACCAGGGTCTATGCTGAGGTTAAGTCCAGTTTCCTCATAAAGCTGGTAAGATAGACACAATGCCAACAAATAACTGCAAAAAAAAGGTACAAAGAAGTATGTTTGAGGAGTATACAGGCTACGTTAGGCATACAGGGAAAGTATGTGACTCTACCTGGCAAGTAGGGGTCAGGGAGATGCTTTTGGAGATTTCTGATGATGAGGTAGGCATGGACCAAGGGGCAGTGGGGAGTGAAGTACACAGGGAACAAAAGAGGTTCGAGTTTGCGAGGCACCGGGCACCGCAGGAGCTCCCTATTTGGAGGGCGGGCAGGCACGCTGAGGCCCTGCTTCAGTTGGGTGGCTTGCACACGCGAGTAATGGAAGTCCCAACTCAGACCAGCCTGACTGGAAAGGGACCTAACCATCCGGGGATAGAGGCTGAGACAGGCACTCTGCCCATTTCTCTGTGCCAGCTCGGCTGTGGTCAGACCCACCCTGTGGTGGTCTCACCACCAACAGAGCAGCGGGGCTGCACAGTTGCCACGGCCACTTAGACCCGTGTTAGTGCCCCATCCCTAGCCTGTCCACTGTGGAGAGGGGCACTCGGCCCCGGACAGGGTGTGCACGCCGCAGGCTGCTCAGTGGTGGGGGTGGAGGGGCCACATAGGCCATGGGGCAGCATGGAATTACCTGTAAGCATAGGAGCCACTGAGGTATTTAAAGCAGAAAATTGCAGTTCCGATCTGCAGTTTTTCCAGAAATCACTGTCAACAGTGCAAAGGTGGAAGGAAAGAAGGCAAGATTGCAAACCAAGGCCGCGTGGTGGGCTCCTGTACAAGTTCTGGTTAAGAGGCTGAGAACTTGAACCAGGGCAGGTTCTCAGGGCTTACGATTTACTGGTATCAGTTTCTTCCTCACTGATCACTGGCATGACTCTTTGTTTGTCATCTCGTTACTGTCCTCTACATGATCAGACTTCTCTCCAAACATGCCATGTGAGCAGGGACATAGTAAGTCAAGAATCACCTGAGTAAATGGAGCCATTTGTTGCTTTGCATGATGTACCCTGGAAATTACGGCCAATCAGCTGCATTTAGTAACTTGTCCTTCTTGCTCAGAGGACTGGGTACCTGGGATACAGAGTCCTCAGGCCCGGGGGCTGCGCCTTTGTGGGTCAGGTGCTGGGGAGACCTGGCACACGTGGATTGCTGCAGGTGGTTCTTCCTCTCCTCGGATACTCTTCACTTCACTTCTTGGATGTTAACAAAGTTCACTGAATTGGGAGTCATTTTTTATGTCCTTGGAGTTACTTGAGTGGCAGGGCATCGCGCTGCACCCTTTCTGCTTCAGAAGACGCAGGTGGAGGCTCAGTTGAGAGGAGGAGTTTTCTGTTGATGGCACAGTGTTCCCCGGTTCCCAGGAGTCAGGTAGCTCTGCTATTAGAGGCGTTTATCTTCCTGTCGTGCAGGTGGGAATTAGGTCTCCGTGGCCTTGCAGAGGCTGCCAGGAGAGGCTGTGGCATGGGCTGAGTGTTAGATGTGGAGGAAAATCATCCCCCGTCGTTGTGTGTGTGTGTGGATGCTGCCAGACCAAGTGGTTTCAAGAGGAAAATTACCTTTTGGCTTAGCGACATGCTAACTATAAAGAGTGACTGGACTGGCCAGCCTTGCTCCAAACCTAAAATCCCTGTCTGTCATTAGGCGTGCTCAGTGTTTGTGATGTCTGGGCTTCAGGATTGCTGAGGTCTACAGGCTAGCTCCATAGGCACAACTGCCTCGCCCCTCTGTTCCTTGTCAGGGGATGTGTGCTTTTTAAGGGCCGTGAAAACGTATTTACGTGTTTTCAGGCTTGGGATGGATTTTGGGAAAGCTCCAGGACACGGTCATGCCCCAGATTCCCTCTCCATTCCTGAAACAAAATCAGCTTAGGCTGTGTGGTTGTTCCATCCTCTTAGAAAAAACAGGCCCAGTGTCTTTTCCAAAGGCCGACCCCATGGGCCAGGCTACTAGGAACCTACTGCCCTTCCCTGCCGCCGTTTCGCCTGATTTCCCAAAGGCCTCCCCAGCTGTCCTGATGTGCTTCGAAGGCAGGAGGGCCAGGCTGGATGGGAAATGCGGGCATTTGTAGCTACAGTGGCTTTTTGTAACTTTTTTGAGGCCCCAGGACACGAGGTGAATTGTCCTGAGTGGTGTGGTCTGTCTGAGCCCGGGGCTCTGTCCTTGAGGAGAGCAGGGGGCTGGGGTTGCGGGTGCTCCTGTCGGCCTCTGGGGGGCTGCAGTCATGGCAGCTGGCTGATTAGCAGTAAGACCTGGCGAGTGGCAGGGCATGCCCACCACTGTTTGGGGTGACAGGGCATCTCCCCTGAGTCTGAAGGCTCTGCTGCTAGCCTGGCCACATCTCCGACCCATAGGAGCTTTACCCAGGCTGCCTGGCACAGCCACAGACCTGTGTGGCTGCAGTCCTTTGCCTTTTCTCCTCGCTCTGCTGTCACCGTGTCCGATGTCTTGACTTTTTAAGTGCCATAGTCTAAGGGTTTAGAGCAGCAGGAGACAGGAAACCCCGGAAAGCACAACCAGGACAGCGCCTTCTCCTCACGTTTCTTGTGGCATAATTGTAACATTTCAAAGAACCTTCCTACTGAGAAACAATCATGTCCCCTGCTGTTCGTACCAGGTGTAGGTATCCCTGGGTATCTGCACTGCTACTGTGAAGTTTGGCTGGATGGGATGGATGAAAACCCAAAGGAGCAGTGACTTTCCCTCTCATATGACAGAAGGTCAGAGAGAACCAGGACAGGTATGGCTTTAGGTCTCCGTCTAGCCCTTTCTGGTGTCCTGCCACGTGGCTCCTTTCCTCAGCCATCAACCAGGACAAGGCAGTGGAAGAAGGGTCCACCCTTTGCCTTTCAGGGCTTCTTCCTGCAGGTACCATCATCCAGCATGTCCGTGGCTGGAACCTGGGCACGTGGTGGCACCTTCAGCATGGCAGCTAAGTGTGGGTCCTCAGCCAGTGTGTCAGTGCTGAGGAGGAGGGACAGAGCAGGGCTGCAGCAGGACCTTTCTGCCTCTGGTGTGACAGGGGGTAGTGCTTAGTGCGGCCCCCAGGGAGGGTAAAGTTGGGTTTGTCAGTTATTTTAACTCTCCCTTGTTGAATAAGGAGGCATTTATAATAGCACAGAACATCTTATCTGTGATATATTATATCTGGACTGATGGCGACACCTCACAACTGTCCTTCCAGTCTTGTGTGTGTCTTTTTCAATTTTATGGAATTCATTCATTCGGCAAATACTTATGGAGCATCTACTATGCATCAGGCATGCTTATCAATACCAGGGAAATAGTGGTGAACAGCCAACCAAAAATCCCTGCCCATGTGGAGCCAACTTTCTGATCAGAGGTGGCAGGCACTGGTCCTAGGCATGTGTACACATGCATGCACGAGCCCTTGTCATATGTGTGTTAGAGACAAATAGGCAGAGAACTGGGATGGATAATGTTGAGGGGGAGCCGAGGTGGATAAACACGGGAGGCTCCTTCAGATTCTTAGTTCTCCCACCTGTTTCCCCTTCTCTCATGATACTCAAGCTGAGAATGTGGCCCCAAAGCCAGGCTACATTGCTGCCCTCTCTGTGGTGGGGACTGAGTTCTCAGTCTGCTCCTAAAATGACTGGCATGCCTCCCCAGTCTCTCTGCTTCCCGTGGACTAACCAGCGTGGAGGGCCTGGGTGGCCAGCACAGACTCACCTGTGGAACTGACAGAGCATGGCACAGGCACACAGCCCATATTGTTTAAGCCTATGTATTTGCGTAGAGCCCTAACTAATGCAAGCAGACCCCTGGGTGGCATTTGAGAGCTCTGACAGTGATGGCATGGGAGAAGCAGGCCCGGCAGGTGTCCTGGGAAGAGTGCTCCCACCCCAGAGAGTGGCAGGTGCCAAGGCCTTGGGGTGGGAGCGGACAGCTGGGGGGAATGGGCAGAGGGCCACTGGAAGGACTTGGGCTTTGGGCAGAGGAGTGACATGGTGTGACTGACATGTTAGGATCACTTTGGCAGCTCTTTCAGTAGCACAGGCAGGCCCTTTGGGAGCTTTTGCAGTGATCCAGCTGGCAGGTGATGGTAGCTGAGATCATGTGATAGTGATCAAGGTGGTGAGAAGTGGTCAGGCCTGTCCCGGTTTGCAGGAGCATTTGGGGCTGGTAGCCCCACCACCAGTCCACTCTAAGGATTCCCTTAGCATCAGCCCTGATAGTGATTTTGAGCCCAGTGTTTTACTTTGTATTTTAAATTTAGGACACCCAGGGAGAGTCCCATGCTCCGCTTTGTGAGGGGCCTGCCGACTGCCCTGTGTCTGGAGGCAGTCCCTGGATCGCATAGCCTGCAGGACCACAGCCATCTGAATGCATCTTGCACTTTCTCGCTACAGGGTGCGTTCTCTCTGCCAGGGACTGGCCATCTGTGCCCATTCTGTGGGCAGTCGGTGGGTTACCCTTTGCTTCCTTCAGGTCCTCAGATGGGGAGGCGGAAAGTAAGAATCCTGATGGAGGAGGGCAAGCTTGTAGTGGCTTAGAGACCCAAGCAGCAATTGAGAGTTCTGAAATGGGTTTAATTTGTAAAAACTGACGGCAGCAAGTCTCACCACCTCATCCAGTAACCAGGGCATTTCCCACACACCCTCAGCCATGCTAGTTTTACTTTTCTTAAATTTTCACCAGCCTGATAAGTACAAATTTCCACGATTATTTGTTCTTTCCATATGTTTATTAGCCATTTATATTTGTTCTTTTGTGAGTTGACACCTTTGTTTTCTCTGTTTTTCTGTTGGGAACAAGTTTGATTCGTACTAGTCTACCATCAGGTGCTCATTTTTTCTAACACCTTTTTTAATTATAGATTTACAGGAAATAATTATAGATTTACAGGAAATTACAAAGATAGAGAGAGGCATTCTTCACCTATTTTTCCCCAATGTTTACATCTCACGGGACTAGAGTATAACGTGGAAACCACGAAACTGACTTGGGTACTATGCATGTGTGTTTCTGTGCCGTATTATCACATGTGTAGATTCATGTAACCACCACCACACTTGACCCAGAGCTGCTCTGCCATCTCAGAGACCCTCCTCCTGCTGTCCCTTTACAGTCATGACCCCGCTTCCTCCATTACCTTCACCCTGGCGACCGCTGATTTGTTCTCCATCTCTCAGATTTTTTTCATCTGGGGGATAGCGTGTAAATAGAATGGTATCTCATGTCTCGTCATGATGCCCTTGAGGTCCATCCAAGGTGATGCGTGTGTCAACAGTACACCTTTTCATTTCTGAGTAGCGCCTGTGGGAGGGAGGTGCCACAGTTTACCTCACTACATACAGGTAGACAAATGTGCATATGTACATATGTATATACAAAGAGAGTGTTGGTTTTTTTTTTATCTTACAGGGTAAGTCAGAAACATCAGAAATCAGTGAATGGTTTCTAAGAGAAAACAGTTCTATTTCAGATACTCGAAGACCAGAGATTGCATTCTTAGTTTTGGTTTGTTCCTGTGTGTGTGTTTTAATCTTGCAAACTACATTGACTTTCATACTGTGATAGAGGGGGAAATCTCAGCCTTCCTAAAACTTACTGTTAAAGTCAGAGAGACTTGAGAAGTCCTGCAACCAAACCCTCCTAACTTGTAGAGATGGTTTGAGAGTTGAGGTCTGAGAGTTGAAGAAGTTTGCCTGCAGTGAACAAGCTAATGGATGGCCTCTCCCAGATTAAAATGCAGCGCTTGGAGTAGTCCGAGCCTTTGAAGGCTTGTGTGGGTCCTGATCCCAGCTCTGGAGGGGTGGCTCTTGCCTGAGAACACAGAAGCAGGAAGCTGAGGTATTTGCTATTCTTGGATCCTGTACGGGTGAGAGACTTACGTGTCCTGCTTTAGGCTGTTGGCCTTTCCCCTTCATTTCATTAATCATGAATAGTATTATATACTTACAAGCCTCTAAAAATCTAGTCCCTTAGGGGGAAAAAAGAAGTGTTACGTATTTTAACATAAATCCTTGTGAAAAATGTTGCTACAGATCTTTACATCTGGAGGGTTTCTGAACCCATGACATAATAGCCTAGGGTGGAAATGTGATATATTCTGTGTAGAATTAATAATGGTATTTTCCACATGATAACAAGACCAGAAACCCTAAAGGAAAAGAATAATGAATTTGACTGAGTAAACGTTTTTAACTTTTGCATGTCTAAAGTTAGCACAAAGTTAAAAGGCAAATGACAAATTAGGGGGGGAAATCGCTGCTTGTATGGAAGGTATTCTTTGCATGTTAAGAGAGCATGTAGAGCTGCAGCCTGCATGAGAGGCTCCTGTGCATCAGTAAGTGATGGCAGCTGATCACTGCCTTGCACTGGCCATGGAGATGCAAACTAAAGCAACAGTGAGGTAGCTGTCAGTCAGATTGGTAGAGATCACCGAGCATAATACCCAGGATTGATTGGGTCCTAGAAAATGGGGATTCTCATACCCAGGTGGCAGGCAGGCAGGTAAAGTGATTCAGTTTCTCATTTTGTGTCAAAAAATGAGTGTTACACCCTCTGGCAGTAATCCATACTATAATCCATTGTATTTATCCTAAAGCAATAATTATAAGGTTTCTGGCTTCTAATTACAGTGGACTAGTTTTCCAGAGACTTCTGCTGAAAATAATTTAAAATGTTACAAGTGACTTTGTGAAAGCATTTAAGGGCTGACAAATCTATAAAGAGTCACCAGGCCAAACAATGAGAGGGAGAGAACCATGAGAGAGGAGCAGAGCCCCTGCAGCTTTCTATCCCTGACATGTTGGTGATCTAAACCATAAACCATTTTGACAGGTTTTTCAAAATCTCAAAAGGAGGTAGAAATGTAAGATTGCCAAAATTGAGGAATCTGGTAGGAGACTCTGCTGTAATGAGCTGGGACCCCAAAGGGTACAGGTGTACTGAAAGGAAACCCTCAAAAGAGGAGAGCCGAGCCGAGAGTATCGCCTGGCAGCTAAGCCAGGACAGGGAAGGGAGAGGAAGCAGAGGAAAACCCAGCTGTGGGTAGGCTTCCCTGGGGACTTGTCACCCAGATTCACGAGAGCAGTCCAAGAAACCCCAATGCTCTGAATTTTAAAGTGATGACAAACACATAGTGTGTCCAAGTGCCTGGTAGAGCAAGTGGACACACTCCCTGGAGAAGATACTTTAATCCTAAACCTTGGAGACTCCCCAGAAATGATGTTTTTAAGGTTGGGAGTCATCACAGAGATAGCCAAAGTCATGAGGAAACAAAGCAAAATGCCTAGAGTGGAAAGAAAAGAACACACAGCAGAAATAGATCCAAACAACTATGCTTAATGTGTTTAAAGAAATAAAAGTTAGAAAATATCTTCATGAAAAAACAGAAAATATTAAAAGTGATATAACATATTTTTAAAAATCAAGCTAGAACTTCTATAAATAACAAAAAAGCAAAAATTAACCCAATGGAGATGTTAGGCAGTAATTTGAACCCAATAAAAGAGTGTATAATAAACTAGAAGTATTAGAAGAAAGTTTCCAAGAATGTAGAAAAGAGAGACAAAAATAGAGGAATATAAAAGACAGGTTGAGCAGTATGGAGGATAGGTGGGAGAGGTCTCGTACATGTAAGCAGCAAAAGAGGAGGAAGACCGGGCAGAGGCAGTATTAGAAGATAATGGCTGATAAAACACAGCAAATCAGAGGATCAAGAATCCCAGTAAGTCCCAAGCAAGATTAACAAAGAAGAATTTATAGCTAGACATATAATGAAACTTCAAAAAACCAGACAGAAAAATCCTAAAAGCATCTACAGAAAAGGGTAGAGATCAACTTTCAAGGAGTGACAGATTGACAGCTTTTTCCCAAAAGCTACCACAGAAGCCAGAAAGAATGAGTGACATTTTGAGGTGGTGCCAACGAGAGAGTATAACTACAGATCTTCCTCAGTTTATGGTGGCGTTACATCCTCACAAACCCATTGTAAATTAAGAGTATAAGTTGAAAATGCATTTAATACACCTAACCTGCCGAACATCAAAGCTTAGCCTAGCCTTCCGTAAACATGCTCAGAACACTACATTAGAGCACAGTCAGGCAAAATCATATAACACAAAGCCCATTTTATAGTAAAGTGTTGAATTGTAGCATGTAATTTATTGAATCCTGTACTGAAAGTGAAAAGTGGAATGGCCATAGGGTGGCAGAATGGATGTAAATGTGTCAATTGTTTACCCTTGTGATCAGGTGGCTGACTGGCAGCTCTGGTTCGCTGCCCTGCCCGCTGCCCAAGAGAGAATCAACACCGAATATCATTAGCCTGAGGAAAAATCAAAATTGAAAATTTGAAATACAGTTTCTACTGAATGTGTATCACTTTTGCTCCATCATAAAGTTGAAAATGGTTAAGTCAAACCTTTTTTTAAGTCAGGACCATCCATCCTAACCTAAAGTTCTATAAAATTAAGGGCAGATTAGAGACATTCTCAAACAGAAAAAGTTGATCATCAGCAAATTCTCACTGTAGGAACCATAAAGACTACACTTCAAGAGAAAAGTGATTCCAGATGGAGGGTTTGAAACATCAGGATGAAGACCAATTTATCTGTTTTATTTTTTTGGTCATGCTTTTGGTGTCAAATCTGAGAATTCATTGCCCAGTCCAACATCAAGAAGGTTTACTTACGGATGTTCTTTTCTTATATTTAGGCTGTTCTCTTGTATTTCTGTTGTTGCCCCATTTTTGTATATGGAGTAAGGTAGGGGTAGAGGTAGGCCTCCGACCTCTGCAGGTGGACATTGAGTTGTTGCAGCACCATTTGTTGAACATCTGTTCTTTCCCCGTTGAGTGGTCTTGGCATCCTCAACAAAAATCAATTTGTCGTACGTGTTTGAGTTTGTTTCTGGATTCCCAGTTCTCCTACATTGACCCAGTATCTGTCCTTACGCCAGTAACACACTGTTTTGATTATTATAGCTTTGTAGTAAGTTTTGAAATCAGGAAGTGTTAGTCCTCCAGCTTTGTTTTATTTTTCTCACTGTGGTTTTGATTCGCTTTTCCCTGAGGATTAATGATGTCAAGCTACTTTTGAAGAAGAATAAAGGGGGAGGGACTTCCTCTTCACAGAGGTCAGCAAACTGTGGCCTGCAGGCTAACCTAAATGTGGCTTACTTTGTTTGGATCCCTAGTTAAAAGTGCTTTTTACATTTTTTAAGACTTGGAAATGAGGAAGAAGAATATGCAATAAGGACAACTGTATGTGGTTCACACAGCCTGACTATTTACCATCTGGGCCTTTGTAGAAAAGTTTGCTAACCCATTCTCTAATACATCAGATACTAAGATTTATTTTAAACTTTATTAACCAATACACTGGGGATATTGGTGCAAAATTAGATGAGTAAATTGGTGAGCCACATAGAGAACAACGAAGTTGGACCCCGGGACACAAATACCCAATTTCAGATGGGTTAGAGATCTAAATATGAAAAGCAAAACTGTGTATCTTTTAGGAGCTAATATAGAAGAATCCTTATGATCTTGGTGTAGGGAAGAATTTAGGTCATTGAAAGTGTAAATGCAAAAAGAAAAGATTAATAATTTGACTACTTCAAATTAAGAGGGTTAATCCCAGTTTATTCAAAGACACCACCAGCCCTGGGAATGGAAACATGCCCCCATCTCTAACCTACAAGGAAAAGTGTCCAGAAGATTTAAAGAACTTCCATAAATCCACAAGAAATAGGCAGTTAAACAGAAAAATGGATTGAAAGGTTGAACAGGCCTTTCTGAGAGGAGAAATTGTATACTTACCAGATTTGCAAAAATTAAAACACCCAATAATTCCAAGCATTGGCGAGAATGTAGAGTACCAGGAGCCCTCATACACCATGGTGCTGGTATATGTAGATTGCTGCACCCAGTTTAGAAATAGATCAGCGTTAATTACTAAAAATTAAGACATGTATTGCTGATGGCCCAGTTGTCCCACTCCTGAGTGTATATAAAGGCACACATGTAAATATTCATTGCAGAATTATTCATAACTGGGAATAATCCTAGATATTCCTCAGCAGTTAAATGGGTAAGTAAATTGTTCTTACTCCTGAGTACTATAGTGCAGATGAGCAAAGAACAGCCATCCTCATCACACACTGGTTCTGAACCCGGATACTACACTGCGGTAAAACTGCAGGAGAAGTTAGATAGCAGGAAGAGAGTGGCTCAGTCTGGGAATCAGATGAGCATCCTAGCAGAGCCCTTGTGGGGTGCTGGTCACGATCCTCTGCTTGACCTTGGTGGTGGCTGTCTTATCAGTTCAGTTGTGCATTTACAGTAGTAGTGATAAGGATGTGAAAGGGCAGATATAATTAGATAAATATGCAAAGATTATTTGTAAAGAATTTTAATTGTATTGCTTATTAAAGCAAAAACAAGAAGGCAGTAGCCTACATACTCTCCGGTAGGGATGGGTTGACTGTCAGAATACTGACCGTGTGACAGGACACTATGCGGCTACTAGAAGAGCTGAAAGAGAACAGTGCATCCACCACCGAGAGGCCCTGACACACATGGGAGAACAGGTTAGGAAGCCAACTAGAGGTATGTCCTGTCCTTTTCTGTTGAGACAGAAAAGAAGCATTTGTACATGAATGCAAAGAGAATTAAACCCTGGCGTAAATACATCCACAGAACCATCTCATTGATACCTTTTTAAAATTTCCTGTGAAATTGCAGGAACATGTATTTTTTTAATTACTTGAATTTTTAATATAAAAACACATATTCTTATAATCAGAAAAAACCATGAAAACTTTTTGAACAAGTTATAAAAATTGATGTCTACAGAAGATAATTTTATAAATCTTACAGTAATTTCTGAAAGAAGGCTGAATTCTGGTTAACTCTAATATACTGTTAATCTGGAAGTTTAAAGGATGGTGGTGTCGACCTCCTTCCCTACCTCCTCAGACCAGATCTCAGTCGATTTGGTCAGCCTGCTGAGGGAGCCCGAACGGGAAGAGCCCGGCCCCTGCCCCTTTTGCCGCGTGTTACCGGAGCTTCGTGCCTCAGCTGTCAGGGAGGTGGCGGCAGCTCTTGTAGACCCGTCCTGAGCCATGCGAGTACTCCAGCCCCGTGCTTGGGAGGCAGAGTTTGTTTAGTGAACGTGCTCACTGGTTTCGAGTTTCTTCTGCATCCATGTCATCCAGTGTGTGGACAGTGTTTGTAAGCAGGGTTGTGGGTCAGGGTGTCATGGCGGGGTCAGACCAACTCCCGTGGTTGCTAAAGATGGGAAATTCTCTAAGGAAACGAGAGGGAGCAGGCCGCTGGTAGTTGATAAAAACCATCAGTAGTCATCAGTCTGAAAATTGTGATTGACTCTAGTGAGAGAGGCATCTAGAAACAAGGATTTCCCTGTTGTGGCTCTCTTTAGGAGGCTTTTCTGAGATTTTTCTATTTAAGCCAAGTGAAATGGTTGATTTTGTTAACTTGTTACAACTTCTTTCTTTCTTCCTTTTTTTTTTTTTAATTGTGGTTAAAAAATGCTTTTTTCTAAGTCTCTTGTCACTAACCCTTCTAGCACACTAGTATTATTGATTAAGCGTGTGTATCTCAGTGAGTCGAGTGAGTTCTGGTTAAGGTGCCAGAGCTCAGTGTGTGTGTGACATTTCTTCTGAGGGATTCCCTTTGAATGTGAACGGCTCACCATTTAATAAACAGGTCATGAGATCGGAAGGAGCCCTCCTTCTCTGATGCCAGAAAACCTCCTTGCTGGCACCACCAGGCACACCTCAGAAGGTTTTATCAACACTTTCTGTTTATAAATTTAAGATTTAGAAATAAACCCAAGTTATTATTTGTGAGCCTTTCAGTTCTGAGTGGGCAGATTCCATAGTCACAGTATTTGCCCCACACCACTGGGCAGCTTAAATAGCATTAATTTTGCGCAGTCTGGAGGTTGGACATCTGAGGTCAAGATGCCGGTAGATCAGGCCCTCGATGACAGCCCTCTTTCCCACGTGCAGACGGCCGCCTCCTCTGTGTGCTCGGAGAGAGCACTCTGATGACCCTTTCTGATCCCAAAGGACACTCCCCCTCACAACCCCATCTAAACCCAGTTACCTCCCAAAGTCTCCCCATCCTGACCCTGTCACACTGGGGTCAGGGCCTTGACATAGGAATCTGGGGGACACAAGCATTCAGTCCCAGCAGTGTCCCTTCCCTTGCCCCCTTGCCCACTGCCCTTCCCAAAGACAGTTAACCAGCCTCTCCCCTTGGCTCACTCCAGCTTTTGGTGTTTCTTTCTATAAGAAGACAGGTTGTATTATGTGTTACCTTGCCAGAACTACCTTATTTTCGTATATTCAAATAAGAATGTCTTTATAATTGAAATGGGATTTCCCTCCCCCTTTCCAAGAGTTCTGAACCCAAGAGTATTAGATTGCATTAAATTCTTCATTTTTAAAAGAGGCACCAGCCACATGAATTTTGAGAAAAGCAGAATTCAGTGAGAGAAGGGTAGGGGCCCAGGTTTCAGCTTGCCCAGGGGATGGGATGCAGTAAGTGTAGAACACTAACGTAAAGGTAGCAGGCAGCTCCAGGAGGCACTTAGCCCTGATGAGCCACCCAGCAGTGGAGAACCTCTGCTTTTGGCTTCCTGCCCTGCCATTTAAAGTCTGGTGTGATGTTAACAAACCTTGTTTTAGAAACCTCTACTCAGTGAAAAGGTTTTAGTCCTTGAAATATAAGTGAAATTTTATTCACCATTTGGCCTCTGCTTTTTCCACGGCCCAGTTGAACTGTGAAGCTGACTGGTGTGGGATGAGAAGCTTCATGCTGTGGACACAATACACCAGGATAAGCAGTTCTTGGAACTGGGTTTAATGAGGCTTTGATCTCATCCCTTAAGTGACGTTTGATATAAAGGGAACTCCTCCGTTTAGCTGTGTTGTGTTGCAGTGGCTATTCTGCGTCATTCTGGGGCATTTTAGCAAATTCTCCAGAGCCTGTTTCTGAGTCTGTATCTCCCAAGCAGCACATGGGAGAACCTTGGACGCTCCCAGACACAGGTCGTGTTTCGTGCCAAGTGCAGCTGTCCTTGGAGCCCCGGCTTCGGTCGTCGTTTTGCCTGAGTCGGGCAAGTTGGTGACTCCTGCGCGAATTTGTGCTTCTGAAGTGCCACTCGCCCCTGGGCCCCCTCCCTGCTTGGTTTTGCGTCCAGCCTGAGTTGTGGGCGTTGGTGTCAGTTCAGGTTCTGCCATCAGCTTGCTGACCATTGCAGCCTTCTCTCCTCTCCTTTCTGTTTGCCCCTCCATACTGCTCGTACCTCAGATATTTTGTCACTTAGCTGCTTCTACAGGACACCCTCATGTACCCAGTGTTCATCCTTGGGTCCGCGTGCATCCCTTCCCTTTGCTAGTGCCGTGACAGCACGGAATTGTGGGCACACGCATCGGCCAGGAGAAGACCACCAGCTAGCGCTGCCCGCCATGTTATCTTGAGGTGGGGGGGAGGCTGGAAGAGAGGAGGTGGAGAGGGTGAGCAGGAGGGGGCAGCAAAGTGGAAGCCAGGAGTCCTGGTCCTTCCTTCTCTGCCACTCACCCATCACCCTCACAGGCATGGAGCCATTTTCTCACCAGCAAAGGAAGGTTCATCTTACCTGTGTCTTGGGTGCGCTGCTGTGTGAGCTGGTGTCTGTGAACGCACTCTGAGAGCGTGAGCCCTGGGTAAGGGAAAGCATAGAGCCGTTGACGCCATGCCGCTGTGCCAAGCCAGCCCTACTGCTGCTGGGTGGGACTTGGCAAGGGGGATTTCCTGCATTTTGGCACCAGAACTTTTTATTAACACCCCTTCCAATGGGATTTTTCTCAAAATCTGTTTCATATTCCCCTGTCCTTTAACTGTAGAGTATTTTTCATTTTTAAAAAGAATTTTAACAGCTTTGTCAAGGTGTAACTGACACAGTAGACTGCACCCATCTAAAAGTTATGATTTACTGAGTGTGGACGTGTGTACACACCACGAGACCCTTACCACACCCAAGGTCACCCAAGCGTGCAATGGAAATGTGCCAGTTTTGTCATCTCTTTGTTATAAATGTGTGTGTGTTTTATTCTCTGCTGGGCTGTGGATTTTCGAAGTCACTACACAGCGATCTGGGGATGAGCCACAGTACTAGGCCTCTGCTTCTTTAGGACAGCCACCACTGAGAGCCCCAGTGAAGGTGAATAAAGCAGTCACAGGAAAGCCCATTACCACACTTGAAAGTGTGCTTGTGAACTCGAGAACCCAGTGGCCATCAGGCTTGGGCTGTGCAGACCCTTTTCACCGTCTGGCTGTGGCCCAGCCGGCTCCGTGTGGGGAGCTCTGTAGGTGTTCCTGATGCCCAGCCTGTGCTGAGAACCCTTGACTAACCTCTGAGGTCCCTTCAGCTCCCGACATGATTCAAGAGTGCGGTTACTTCTACTTGAATTCATAGGCAAGATTTTTAATGGTCAATGTCCTTCCCTAAGAAGGCCTGCCACTTCAGAACAGCCTGTCCACTTGTTACACAAGGCATTCCGTATCCAGGGTTTTTCTCTTTTCTGCTGCATTTATTAGTGTAGCTGGCAGAGAGCTTCAGCCTGAAGGTCTTTCTGAGATGCTGGGCTTCTGGGAACTAAGACAGAGAGATTGGGAATCAGCCTCCATTGTCAGGTTATTTTTCCCCCTCTCTGTTCTTTTTATGTAACCTCTCTTTGTCTTCCAGAACTTCTTACTTAATCCAAGTCTCCCAAGACAATTCAGGCTAGTTCTATCTCATTCCAGTCAAAAAGTACATGGTGATATGTAACCCAAAATGAGGTTGTAAAGTCAAGAAAAAAACTCCAGAGAAGGGATATCTTGATCAAGACTATCAAAGTAAAACCAAACAAACCAAGAAACTAGTTATAGTGGTTATCTTCAGGCAGAACTCAGTAACCAGGAGGCAGACCTGTTCCTCCAGGGCCCCACCTCCTTCTTTGTTTGTTTTTAACTTTTTGATTTTCATGTAATGTGCATGTATTATCTACTCAAAAACTTTAATTTAAAAATATAATTCAAAACTTTATTCAAAAACTTTAATTAAAAATATAATTCATAACATGGTAAAAAGTCCGAATTATATAATGAGTATATTACCACCAAATGTGAAAGGGATGTCAGTGAATTGAATTATATAATTCATACCGCTTTTCAAATATTATTGATAATTGAAATATTAACAAGGATGCCCGTATATTGAGCGCTTGCTGTCCAAGCACCTGTGCATGAACATAAGCCAAATCCTGAGTAAGAAGTTGGCTCTTTAACACAGATTGAACTTCATAAATATGTATACATCATTGTCTTTCTTTTTAAAAAAGGAAACGATGGCTTAGGCTTTATCCATATTTTTATTATTTTAGTTGTTGTATTTTGTTCTTAGGTTAGTTTTATTCATCTGTGAAAGCAGTTTGTGTAAAAAGGAAGACAAGCCTAAGCCTGAAAGGAAAAACCCATGACAAGTGTTGACTTTGGCTCTTGAGCCTGCTTGAGCTGCACCTTAGCTAATTAGAGCATTCCATGAATCACTGATCTCGAGCCCCACCTCACAAACCTGACTTCACCTACTCTTCCTCTAATTCGTTCTGCTCCAGGCGTACAGGCCTACTGGCTGTTTCTTAGCAGTCTAAGTACACCTGGCTGCAGGGCCTTTGCACTTGCTGCTCTCTCTACAGAACACTCTTCCTCTCTTACCTGGTAAAGGTTTTGACTTCCTAGTGAACAAAGTCTTCCCTGACAGTCTTGATTAAAATCACAACCCTACCCACATTGCCTGTTAACCTTTTTTCTCTGTTTCATTTTAAGAATATTTTTATTGGAAAATTTGCGATATGTGTATATGTACACATGCATTTCTATAAATAAAAGAACATGTATATTAACTCAATTTTCACAAACGGGACATTCCTATGTAACCAGCACCCAGCTCGGGAAACAAAACTACCTGTACCCCAACCCCTTCTTTGTTCAGTACCGCCTCCCACTCTGTAGAGGTAACCAATCCTGACCTTTAACAGCATAGAATGAAGACTTTTGCCTGTTTTTGTGCTTAATTACATATATGGCATCATACAGTATATACTCTTTTGTAACCAACTTCTTCATTCAACATTATGTTTTGTGAGAGTCATCCATATTGTGGCAGGTGATTCTAAATCATCATTCTCATTGGTGTGTGGTATTCTGTTGTGTGAATGTAGCAGAATTTAATTGTACACTCTAATGTTAATAGGCATTTAGGGTTTTTACAGAAAGTTGCTGTGTATTTGAACATATTCCTTTTAGTGAAAGATGTAGGCATTTCTGTCAGGTATATCTGGAAGTGGAGTTGCTGGGATAAGGGTTCTGCATGTGTTCAATTTTAGTAGCTTTTACACAGTGGCTGTGTCACGTTCTCTGCCCGCAGAGTCCAGGTCAAGCCATTCCTCCTCCTTAACAGCACTTGTTATTCTCTTTTCCATGCAGTTACTCTAGCGGCCTTGTAGAGGTATCTCATTTTCTTTTTAATGGCGATATAGTTCACATACATAAAATGTAGAAATCCTGAGCATATACAGCTCAGTGAATTTTTCCCTGTTTATACCCATATAACTAACACCCAGACTAAGATAAAGAACATTTTCAACATCACAGAAAGTTCCTCCTGCTTCTTTCCAGTTCATACCTCTCCTCCTAATGAGACCACTATTTAGAGCTTTTATCATTATAGATTAGTGTTTTGCCTGTTTTTGAAGTTCACTTAAATAATTTATTATGTGCCCTTAAATCTGACTTAATGGCTCAAGATAATGGCTGTGAGCCATTCCTCTATGTTGTTGCATGTTTTTCATTTTTATACACAAAGGGAAATGAGAAAGGAATGCAAACATTTTACTACAGAAAATCAGCTAAACACAAAAGAAGGCAGTAATGCAGGAAGTGAGGGATGAACAGGCTATAAAACAAATAGAAAAATGAGAGAAGCAGAGCCTTCCTTACCAATAATTACCTTAAATGTAAGTTGATCAAGTTCTCCAATCAAAAGACAGAGATTGGCAGAAAAAAAACACGTGGTCCAACTATGTCTTGTCTGCAAGAGATTGACTTTAAATCCAAAGACACAGATGGATTGAAAGTGGAAGGTGGAAAGAAAATAGTCCATGTAAATAACCAAAAGAGAGTAGGGGTGTGCTAATATCAGACAGTATAGATTTAAATCAAAAAAGATTATTGTATAGTATATAAAGCCTTTATATATTATTTAAAGGTTCGATACAACAAGAAGATATAACAATTATTAACATTTATGCACCTAATGACAGACCATCAAAATACACGAAGCAAAAACTGACAGAATCAAAGGGAAAAATGTATAGTTCCTCAGTAATAGTTGGAGGCTTCGGCACCCCACTCTCAATAATGGATAGAACAATCAGAGAGAAGATAAGTAGGGAAATAAAGGACTTAGTGCAATAAACCAACTAGATCTAACAGACATATACAGAGCACTCCACCCAACAACAGCAAACACATTCCTCTCATGTGCATATGTGACATTTTCCAGGATAGACTATATGTTAGGCCATAAATAAGTCTCAAAAGATGTAAAAAGCTAAGTATTATACACTGTATCTTCTCCAACTACAGCAAGATGAAGTTAGGAATCAATCACAGAAATAAAACTAGGAAAAAATCATAAATTTATGGAAATTAAAAAAACACTCTTAACCAGTGATTCAAAGAAGAAATCACAAGAGAAATTAAAATACTTAGAAATGAATGAAAACAAAAACACAGCATACTGAACCTTACAGGATGCAGTGAAAGCAGTGCTAAGGGGGAGATTTAGAGCTGTAAATGCTGACATTAAAAAACAAAGACCTCAAATCAACAACGTCACCTTACAACTTAGCTAGAAAAAGAACTAAACCCAAAGCTAGCAGAAAGGAGAAAACAAGTAAAGCAGAGTTTAAATGAAATAGAGAATAGAAAAACAACAAAGAAAATAAAACCAAAAGTGAGTTCTTTGAAAAGATAAAATCAACAAACCTTTAGTCAGGTGAACTAAGAGGAAAAGAAGGTTCCAATTTCAAAAATCAGAGATGAAAATGGAGACTTTGAAGCTGGAGGACATTATGCTCAGTGAAATAAGCCAGGTGGAGAAAGACAAATGCCAAATGATTTCCCTCATTTGTGGAGTATAACAATGAAGCAAAACTGAAGGAACAAAATGGCAGCAGACTCAGAGACTCCAAGAATGAACTAGTGGTTACCAAAGGGGAGGGGTGTCAGAGGGCAGGTGGGGAGGGAGGGAGAAGGGGATTGAGGGGTATTATGTTTAGTGCACATGGTGTGGGGGATCATGGGGAGAACAGTGTAGGCATGGGGAGCACAGAGAAGGCACATAGTGGATCTGTGGCATCTTGCTGCACTGATGAACAGTGACTGCATTGGGGTATGGGTGGGGACTTGATAATAAGGGTAAATGTAGTAACCACCTTATTTTTTCATGTGAAACCTTCATAAGAGTGTATATCAATCATACCTTAATAAAAAAATTGTTTTTAATGGGGACATTGATACTTATTCTACAGATATAAAAAAGATTATAAGAGAGTACTGTGAACAACTGTATGCCAACAAATTAGATTACCTAGATGAAATGGGCCAAATTCTTAGAAACACAGAGCCTACCAGGACTAATCATGTAGAAATAGAAAATCTGAATAGACCTATAGCTAGTAAAGATATTGAATCAGTAATCAAAAACCGTCTTAAAAGAAATCCCTGGACTTGAAGCCTTCACTCATGAATTCTGCCAAACATTTTAAAAAGATCTCAGATCAATATTCTTAAACTTCCAAAACATTGAGGAGGAGTGAACCCTTCCTAACTCATAATTCTTTGGGTATAGTATTATCTTGATATCAAAGCCAGACAATGACTGTATAGGAAAAGAAAACTGTAGACCAGTATCTCTTATAAACATTGATGCAAAAATCCTCAACAAAATACTAGCAAACCAAATTCAGCAGCATTTTAAAAGGATTACACACTATTATCAAGTGCAGTTCATTCCTGAATGCAAGGATGGTTCAGTATACAAAAAATTGATCCTTCTAATACCCCACAATGACAGAATGAAGGACAAAAAAAAACATCTTAATTGATGCAGAAAAAGCATTTGACAAAATTAAACCCCCTTTGATAAAAACAGAAAACTATGAATAAAAGGAAATTACCTCCACATAGTAAAAACCGTATATGAAAAACCCACAGCTAATATACTAAATGGTGAAAGAATGAAAGCTTTTCCTCTAAGATAAGAAATAAGACAAGGAAGCCCACTTTCATCAATTCTGTTTGACATAGTACTGGAAATTCTAGCCAGAGCAATTAGCAAGAAAAAGAAAAGGTATCAAAATTGGAAAGGAAGAAGTTAAATTATTTCTACTCGCAGATGATATGATGTCATATGTAGAAAATCCTACAGATTCCACAAAAATCTTATTAGAACCAATCAGTGATTTCAGCAAAGTAACAGGATACCAAGTCAAAATGCAGAAATCATTCATACTGTATACACTAACAATGAACAAACTGAAATGGAATTTGTTCTTTTTATAGTGGTGTCTTTCAACATTCCTTTTCATCATTGTACTGGAAATCCATGTTAATGCAATAAGGCAAGAAAAGGAAGTAAAAGGTTTACAGATTGGAAAGAAAGACATAACTGTCTTTGCTTGCAGATGACATGACCAACTATGTAGAAATCCAAAAGAATTGAAAAAAAAAATCCCAAAACTAATAATTATAGCATGGTTACAAGATGCAAGGTTAATATGCAAATGTTAATTGCTTTCTTATATACCAACAATGAACAGGAACAGGTGGATTTTGAATTTGAAACACAGTGTCAATTACATTAGCACACCCAAAAATGAAATACTTAGGTATAAGTTTAATAATGAACTATGCACAAGATCTGTATATGGAAAACTGCAAAATTCAGATTAACAAAATCAACTAAATATATATTTCATATTCATGGATAGGAAGACTTCATATTGTCAAGATGTCACTTCTTCCCATCTTGATCTATAGATTCAATGTAGTCCCAATCAAAGTCCCAGCATATTATTTTATGAATATTGACAAACTGATTCTAATGTTTATATGGAGAGGCAAGAGACCCAGAAGAGCCTATAGGATTATTGAAGGAGAATACATTTGGAAGAGTGATGCTGCCCAACTTTAAGACTTACTCTAAAAGTTATAGTAAGCAAGGTAAAGTGGTATTGGCAAAAGAATAAAGAAATAGATCAGTGGAACAGAATAGAGAACCCAGAAATAGACTCCCATAGTCAACTGCCCTTTGACAAAAGAGCAAAGGCAAAGGTCAAAGAGTCTCTTCAACAACTTGTACTGGAACAATTGGACATCCACATGCAAAAATTTAAAAAGGAATCTATACACAGACCATACTCCTTCCATGAATTCAGAATGGACCATAGCCTAAATGCAAAATGCAAACTGTAAGACTAAAAGAAAACATATAAGAAAACCTAGATGACCTTGGATATGATGATGCCTTTTACATATAACACCAAAGACATAATCCATGAAAGAACTGATAAGTTGAACTCCCTTAAAATAAAAAACTTACGAATTTCAAGATTTCAAGCAAGTTAGAAGGTAAATCACAGACTGTTAGAAAATATTTGCAAAAAATCATAACTGATAAAAGATTGTTATCCAAAATACATGAAGAACTCTTGAAACTCAACAGTTAGAAAACAACCCTGTTAAAAAATGGGCCAAACGCCTTAACAAATATCTCACCAAACAAGATACAGAAATGGCAAATAAGCATATTAAAAGCTGCTGCATATCATTTGTTATCAGGGAAATGTCAATTAAAACAATGAGATTCCACAATACACCTATTAGAATGACCAAAGTCCAAAATTGTGACACCACCAAATGCTGACAAGGATATAGATCAGCAGGAGCTCTCATTCATTGCTGGTAGGAAAGTAAAGTGGTGTGGCCACTCTGGTAGACAATTTGGTTGTTTCTTACAAAACAAACTTACTCTTGCCATGTGACCCAGCAGTTGTGCTCCTTGTTAGTTACTCAAAGGGAGCAAAAACATACGCCCACACAAAAGCCTGCACACAGATGTTTATAGCAACTTTATTCATAATTGTAAAAACTTGGAAGCAATCAAGATGCCCTTCAGTAGGTGAATGGATTTATAAACTGGTAGAGCCATACAACAGAATATTCAATGCTAACAGAAAATGAACCATCAAATCCTGAAAAGACATGAAGGAACCTTAAATGCATATTACTAAGTGAAAGAAGCCAGTCTGAGAAGGCTACATATGATATGGTTCCAATTATATGACATTCTGGAAAAAGCAAAACTGTGGAGACAAAAAATCATTGGTTGCAGCTGGCCCAGAGTTGGGGTTAATGAATAGACAAAACAGAGGATTTTCAGAACAATAAAAATAGGTTTTCTATGTATGATATTATAATTGTATGTATGATATAATTAATAGTTAAATAAATAACTATATGATATTATAATTGCAGAACTATTATATTTTTTGTTCAAACCCATGAAATGTACATCACCAAGAGTGAGTCTTAAGGTAAACTATGGACTTTATGATCCGTCAGTGTAGGTTCATCCTTGTAAGTCCTTCAAGGTTTATCTTTGTGGGTCCATCATTGTAGGTTCATCCTGGGTTTAAAAAAAGGTACCATTCTGTTGAGTAATGTTGATCAAGGGAAAGTTGTGCATGTGTGGGGATAGGGAGTAAATGGGAAATATCTGTACCTTCTTCTCAATGTGTTGTCTTTTTTTAAAATTGTTTTTATATATTAGCAATTAGTAATCAAAAATTGAAATAAAAGCATTTACAAGAGCATCAAAAAATATGAAATAGGGTTAAATTTGACAAAAGATGTGCAAAGTCTTGAAATCTGAAAAATTACAAAAGCATAACTGAGAGGAACTTGGGAAATCCCTTTTATCCATGTTTTGACGTTTTTTAACTTGAGAATGTATTCATCAGTTACATAGTTTAATAAATTAATGTCTTTTAGTCCATGTATTTTATATTTTAATACTTTTGGAAGAGAAAAGAAATAATCATTGTTAGCATTTGGTTTTATTCTAATCTTTCTTCCCCTGTATCTTCTACCCATGATTTTTAATGGTGAATCTTAGAGGACTCTAGGATATTTTCATTTTGAGCAGTCCTCTGATGTAGTGTTGCAGTGGGTTCCCTGCACCAGAGGAAAATTGGGGAAACAGCGTGCTAATGTAGGACTCAAAAAGGAGGGTTACTCACTTTCATTATGTCTAACTAAATGACTGTGAAGCTAAAAAATAGAGGTTTGAATTAGCAACTCCTTAGCCACTAAGTTAGTGTTTATGAACTTTGAAGATGGAAACATTTCTGTTAATTTATTTGGTAACAAGCCTGATCTGCCCCGGCCTGGACTTGTTTGGCCTCAAAGCCTGACCTCACTTATCTGGGCATTGGTAAATGCCCCTCCCTTACTGGTTTTAAATATTGGGGAGGGTGTGTGTATTTGTGTGTTACATACAGAGGTAAATATTACTACAGAAATATTAGCATATTTGATTATAAGGTACTACCCTAGATTCCATCTGGTGATATTTTGTAATGTAAAGTATTTTTAATATATTACTGTACAAAATCTGAAAATTTCTGAATTCCAAAATATTTCTATCTAGTTCTAAGCATTTCACAGTAAGGGTTGTAATACAAATGAAGAAGTGAGGAACTAAAGATAAAATTTGAAACAAGTCAGCCAAGAGTTAATTTTAACTCCTGAAAGGGCTGGTAGATATATGCTGTCATGTGTGTAAAAGGCTTATATAAAGGACATTGTGTCATCATTGTTCATAATAGCAGAACACTGGAAATATTCTAAATGGCTATTGATTTGGTCAAATGAATTTTTGCACATTTATTCAGAGGAATGCTGAATACGGACCCTTTTCTTACACCGTGTACAAAAATTAGCTCCAAATGGATCAAAGACCTAAACCCAAGACCTAAAATTATAAAAACCATAGGAGAAAAATAGGGGAAAGCCTTCACAACATTGGACATGGCAGTGATTTCCTGCATGGGACACTGAAAGCACAGGCAGCTAAAACAGAGCCGTCTAACTTCCAGCGTTGCCAGCGTGTGGCATAGGATGCAGCCAACAGAATGAATAGGCAGTCTGCAGGATGGGTGAACATACTTGCAAATCATGTACCTCATGAGGAGTTAATGTCCAGAATATGTTTTTTAAAAACTACTGAACAACCAAAAAAAAAAATCACCTTATTTTAAAAGGGACCAAGGATTTGAATAGGTATTTCTCCAAAGATGATATACAGAAATGGTCAACAATATGTGGAAAAGTGCTCAACATCAGCAATCATCAGGGAAATGTAAGTCAAAACAAAACCACAGATACCCCCTCCACACCCACTAGGATGGCTACTGTCACAAAACAGTAACTCACAGGTGTTGGTGAAGATGTAGAGAAATCGGAACCCTCATGCACTTTTGGCGGGAATGTAAAATGGTGCAGCTGCTGTGGAAAACAGCACCTAGGTTCCTCAAAAAGTTAAATAAAAAAAAAAAAAGAACTTAACCGTATGAGCCAGTATGTGATTTTGCCCATATATATAAAGGAATTCAAAGTAGGATTTCGGATTTCACAGGTATTTGCAAACCCATGTTCACAGCAGCATTATTCCTAGTAGCCAAGAGGTGGAAACACTCCAAATGTCCATCAACAGATGAATGGATAACAAAATGCGGTCCATCCATACAAGGGAATATGATTCAGCCTAAAAAGGAAGGAAGTCCAGCCACATGGTGTAGTGTGGATAAACCTTAAATGAAGTAAGGCAGACACAACAGGACAAATGGTGTGGGATTCCCTTCTGTGAGGTATCTAAAGTATGTTCATGGAAACAGAAGGGGGATGGGGGCTACCAGGGGCTGGGGAGAGGAATGGGAAGCTGTAGTTGAGTAAGTATAGTTTCAGATTTTCAAGATGAAAAAATTCTGGAGATCTTTTCACAACAGCGTGGATGTATTTAACACTACTGAACTGTACACTTAAAAATGGTTAAGATGGTAGATCTCAGGTGTTTTTACCAACACAATAAAAAAAAGTAGATCTGTGTGTGGCAATACGCAGCAGAGCCTATACAAGATGTGTTGTGAGTAAAACAGGACACAGAATTCCCTACTTGTTTCTGATTTCCTCCACCTTCAATTGATATTCAAATCACAAAATTCAGAAGTGCATTGGCAAGCTTAGGGAGTACCCCTTGCCCCTGCCCGTTCATTCATTCAACTGAACATTCCTATATTCACCTTGGCCATCAGCCTGGCGAAACGGGTGCTACTTTTCCCTCATATTTTACCAAAAGTAATCATAAATGTCAAGGGTTAAAATCTTGGGAACTCAGGGTTCCTGAGATTAGGTTCCCTTCCCTTTAAGGAAAGGTGGTCATTTTCCTCATGGTACAGATTATTACTTCTTTACCTGACAAAATGCAGTAGAACTACCTCTATGTTTTGTGCATTCAACCTGGACCAGAAGCATTCTCAATAATTAGTGCTTCTTTAAGTCTCCAAGGATTTCTTTCACTAAGAGGACTGGGCCAGAGCTCAAGCCCAGCTGTAGTTAACCTGTGCGTCCCCTTCAGGACTCCTTGACACTGCTACTGAGAAAGGAGAGGGACCCAGCTGGCAGAAACCCCTGCACAGCCTGTTCTGCTGCCTCCAGTTTTCAGAGAAACAAAGAAAATGCAGATGCATTCAGATGCAACCCCAGCTCAGAGGACAGACCTGGGCTGTGATTAAACTGATAGGCACTAAAGTAGAAATGGTTTTGGTGTCTTTCCCTTAAGTACGGATATTAGAATTCAACAATTCTTATAAAGTTTTGTTGAATTTTTTTAGAAGTTATGATAGCAAAATATATGAGTGAGAGGAAATTCTGTAGTGTTAAGTCAAAGTGTGAATATGGTAAAGAAAATAATTCATCTGTATGTTAGAAACGAATTAAACCCTACTGTCCAGAGGCCAACAGAGAGAAATCTGGATTATGAAATAAAAGCTGAGCTCCACCATAATAATAACAAATAAACTGTTTGTTACTGGAATGGTTTGGAGGATTCAAGTAATTGAACAAATGAATGTCATATGCAATCTCAACTGTAATCTGGTCGGCAAACTCCCAGGACCGTAAGATGCTCTTCTCAGTGAATGATAAACCAGCGAGGATGCCAGGGCAGCAGTCTGAGGGAGCCTCTAGAAAAGGCATGCAAGTCACCCTTTTAGGGCAGGGTGCTGGACTCACTCTCCTGTGTCGTCTTTGTAGGACTGTTCCCTATGTGACCAGATGCCACTAGTTTGTCCCTGTGATGCCCAAAAGCAGCCCATCTGTGGAGAGGGTGCCACCCAGCCACTTACCCACTGAGAACTGGACACAGACTTATGTGGCCATGCAGTGGGCTGACTTTGAGGTCCTTAACCACTGTCCTTGGATAGAATTTTTGCTCATGTTCACAAGCACAGAATTTCTCCAATTATAATTTTTATTTCTCCAATTTTTTCTTTTGAGATCATTTCAAACTTAGAGAAACGCTGTAAGGGGAGTTCCGAAACTGCAGTCGCCTTGCCCTGGGACCTGGTGCAGCAACTCTCTGCCCCTCTGTCTCTTTTACTTTCTTCCTCACTCTCTCTCACATACAGTTTTTTTTCTGAATGCCTTTTTTTTTAAGTCCTTACCACCTCTCTGTCTCTAAGTTGTCAGACACAGATGCTGTAATATATTTCCAATCAAGTGCCAAAATGGTTTAATGAATCATAACGATTTCCCCCCTTTTTTCATAAGGGCACATTGTCAATCGGACTTTTTCCTAGTTTTCAAAAGAGGGTAGACTTCACATCTTGTGTGAAAAAGGATTTGACAGTAAGTAAATGTGAGGGAAGGGGTAGAACGCTGCTGGCCAGGCGTCTGTGGGCCGCATGTGCCACGCCCTCGGGCTGTGCCAACTTCGCTGGGGGAGAGGTGGGTTTGCCTCCACTGGCCACTCAGGGATACATGCTGGGGATCCCCAAGCTAGAAGCTAGACCAAGCCAAAAACTTGCTTTTGCCTCTCTTTCTTTAGGGGGGCCCAAGCTCTGGACCATAAGAGAGAAGGGTCAGCCTCCAGCTCCCGAGGGCGCAGGGCTCCATCCTCCCTTCACACCGCCGCCCACCTGCAGTCTTTGTAGGGGCATCAACTTGGTGCCCTTGTGATGGACGTGCAGGGTCTGTTTAACTTCCTGCTGCTATTTTGCTAAATAACTGTGGCTTAATAAAGATGAAAACAGCCCCATAACAGTCTTTATACCTGGAGCTCTATCTTCCCTGAAAATTTTGAGCCCCTGAAATAGTTTAGACCCAAATCAGTGTTGAACTACTTAAGAGTTATTAAATGGAGCTGATTAATTCTCAGTGTGAGCAAAACAGGAGCATTCTTGAATAAATAACTTGGTGTATGGAAACTTTTTAATGCAGCTTTTTTAAAGTGTACAACTCAGTGACTTTTAGTAAATTTACCAAGTTGTGCAACCTGAATCACCATACACCAGTTTTAGACCTTTCTATCATCCCATTGACACTGAGCCCAGTCCCCAGCTCCAGCCCCACATCCACTCTGTCTCTGAGGACGTTCTGGATGTTCCTGTCAGTGGAATTACACGTGGCCTTTGTTCGCTCAGCAGCATGTGTCTGAGTTCTGCCATGTCATAGCCTGCAACAGTATTCTGTGTGTGTTTAGCCCTGAATAGTGTTCCATTCTATGGATGAACCACTTTTCCTTCATCTCTTCACTAGCTGTGTGATGGGCATTTGGGTTGTTTCCCATTCTTTGCCTATTAATAATGCTGCTATAAACATTCTCATGCATCTTTTTGAAAGGAAATATAAATATGTTAATGGTGCTTATAAGAGAGCTGGCATTTTGCTCTTTTGGGGTGATTTTTACAAGAAGCAGTCCTCATTCCCCCCCTTTCTTTCTTACCCAACACATTATCCAAGAATCAGGACCTCTTAGCGCTGAGTTTGATGACTGTTGAAAGTAGTCGTGAGGAGCGAATGAGTCTTTCCAAGTAAACCTGGTGCCGTGTCATGAAGTCGGTATTCACAGACCAGAAGCAAAGTTGCCCGACAGTGGACCCATTGTTTCCCCTTTGCTCCCATTATTGCTCATTTCAGCCTCAGCTGACTACCAGGAACTTTGGGTTTGGGGAGATACCTCTTTTTTTTTTTGGTAAATCTATACTTTGGTTTCTCTGAATATTCTCTTTTAAAAAGAAATTTCATCACTAGTTTCAGTGCAGAATGTGATAAAATATTGTGTCTTCCCTCCCCTGTAAGAAGCAAGATTTTGTGAAATAACCCTACAGTTCACTCTTCTGTTTACTGAGCTTAAAAAAAATTTTCGGAAATATCAAGCAAAATCCTCCATTTGAGAAAGTGAAAAACATGTTGCTTTGAGAAGCAACTTATTGACACCTTTCAAATGTCCCCTTTGTCCAGGAGGTTCCTGCTGCTCAGGCTGTGGGTGGCTTACGTTTCCTTTGGCTCTGTTCCTGAGCAAATGCTTTATGTTGTTCTAAGGAGGTACCCCAAAAGTAGCCTGAATTGGGGTTTATGCATGTTCGTGGGCTGGTCCATAAAGAGTACACTCCAGTAGGTGGCACTTGCTCATAAGGTCTGAGGTCCAAGTTCTCTCTGGCTGGCACTGGTTCTTGAAGTAAGAAAGCTGATTGGATAGTCACTTCACATCTATTTTCCAGTGCAGAAGAAAAAGACAAGCAGTTGATGAGGATGCTTTGGTCGTGACTGAGGTTTGATCTCCTGGTAGCTTGGCAGATCATTGTCACAGAGGTAATCCCGTAAAACTTCCATCTGCTTTGGTTTGCATGCTACTCTTACAAAGGGTTCTGACAGGCTGATGTTTGAATTGTCTCCTTTGGCAACAAACCACAACCTAAATAAAGATCATTTAGCTCGGCCTGGTTTGTTTTGTAAGATAATTTTTTTTTAAGCAGAGGTTCACTAATATGACTTAATTTTTTAGGTTAATTAAGAACAGTTAGTGAAAGTGCCGCATTTTGAAGTACCAAGACATGATCCAATAGTAAATGCAGCACAGGCACCAAGGAGGTGCCTGCTTCCAGAATCTGCTTTGTGATTCTTATCATTGGGAGGGAAATAAATGTTTTCGTTCTGTCCAGATAACAGTCCTTAGCATAGTTCGTTCTGCTTTGAGCTAGCTTTAGATGATAGGGCCATTTGCAGTTGCAGATGGAGTTAGCATACGGGTGTCAGAGCTCCGTCCTACCCAATAGAACTATGCCTTGCCAGGGCCAAGGGGGTTCGGGTAGCCTCTCCAGACTAGCTGTTACTCAGAAAGTTGGCAGGGCCAAGGGAAGAAATCCTTTGTGGACTACCTGTGCCGGGACTCCAAGTTTTCTCTGCCAGATGAAGCAAATAAACTGTGCTGAGAGCACGCTGGCAGTCATTGTGCAATAAAGTGGTTCTGTCTAAATCTCCCTCCACTCCTCTCATGCAGTGCAGGAACCTAAGTTTCTCCTGTGAATTACCTCTGGCACTATTCCACTCCGTGCGTTTGTGTGGGGTTTTTCGTTGTGGTGGGTGTCCTACAAATTCGGCTAACTTTTAATCTGCAAAAAAATGTTTAAATGGTTACAGAAGGATAGAGGGAGAGACCTCTCAGGTGCCTGTGCAGGGCTCTCATCAGAGAGCTGCCCAGCCTGCCGCAGGACAAGCTCCGACGTTTGTGGAGGAGTGGGTGCTGAGTCAGTGGTCCTGCGCCTGGGATCCTGCAGGCCTGTCAGCGACAGCACAGAGCACAAGGCTTCTTTATGCAGAGCCAGGGCCCTGACTTGCAGGCAGCAGCATCTGGGGCATCCCTGCCACCACACCTCGCACCTCCCTGCCAGCCACAGCTCCGGTTGGTTCCACAAGCAGAGCCTGGCTCGTCTTGCTTCAGAGAGCCAAGCTGCTGAGCATGGCAGATGACTCAGATTTTGGCAGATGGCAGGCTGCTTTGAGCCTTTCTCCTTCCCTTTTGTTCGGCCAAGCTGGGGGAGGATCAGGCTGGGTAAACATCCAGCGAGAGCACCCTGAGCTGCACACTGTGCCTCTCCTCTGTGGCTATGGCCGTCGCCTTCAAAGCTGTGCCCGTCCACATGGCTAGCACCCCAGTGTGTTGCTGCTCTGTGCCCTGTCTCCTCAACAGTCAGGTCATAGGAGGGATGGGAGTACTGCCGTTGTTTCCATTTTCTAATTTATTTTTTAGGAAATGCAGCCCAGCGTAGCTCTCACATACAGAGCCTAGCTTGGGCGGCTGGTGCTCAGGTGCACCGCTCTGCTCTCTGCCCTGTGTGCAGAGCACCCGGGAGCTGGGCCTCTGGAGTTGAGCAGCTTTTTTTGACCTTGGACAAGTTAACATCAAAGATTGAGTTTCTTCAACTAGAAAAATGGAGTAACTGTATTATGTTTGGATTACATGAGATACTGTGTTAGGCCTGGCACCAAGAAGCTGTTAGCAGCATTGTCTCCCAGCTGAGTGTGTGGTTCACACCAGCCAGCCACATAACCCGGCCAGGTGTGAGCTTTCACAAACCAACTATTTGTTGAGCATTTATTAGTCAGGTGCCATGTTAAGTCCTTATAACTCCTAGAAATGGACCCCGAGTTGGCTTCCTCAGCCCTAAGGCCAGAGCATTGGGTGTTTTGAGTCAGTATTTCTGGTGTGTCTTGATTTCACAGCTTTCTCCACTGTTAAATTTTATACTGGGGTCTGGAGGCAGAGGTGGGAGGTGTGAAGAATGAGGATGGAGCCGCAGCATTCAGAAGGTCTGGGATGTTTGCAAGGCAGTTTGATGGTCTGCTACATTGTTCTCCTAAGTCCCGGCATTTGTTGGGGCACAGATGGGACACCATGGCATGGCTGGGAGTTGGATTGTATGTAGGTAGTGACCCCAGAGCTGGTTGGTGCTCCCCATACCTGGAGCATGCTGCCTGGTCCCTGTGTTTCATGCGCCATCTGGTCCCAGTGTTACTGTGATGGGCCTGATGGTCTTTGTTTCCCAGTAGCCCCTGCTGACAGCTACTCACAAGACTGTTTTTTAAGCATATTCAAGTATGAATGAGAGAAGAACCAGTAACAGCCAGATTGTACTTGGAATGGAATTTTATTTGAGTTTAGGGTGAGGGGCTAGTTTTGGAAAGGAGATTGTTTCTATCCTTAGAGATGAGACAGATTAGTTGGCGGCCATGACACTGTGTTGGAGCATGATAAAGTGGGGGCGAGTGAGCTCTCCGAGCACCATCAGGAAAGCCAGCGTTTCCCGGGTTGCCCCCTTCACTTTTACTTCCTTCTGTGCACTCTCGATCCCATCAGCCTGGTTGCAGCTCCGGGAGAGGGGTTTGTTCTCGTCGCATAAGTGGGACACTGAGGCCAGGGAGCTGACTGCATCCCATGGCAAAACCACAGAGCTCGGACGTGCTGTGCCTCGGTACAGCAGTCTATGGGATACGTGCGGTTCGGAGGCAGCCTGGCTGGCCCGTGCTGGAGGGTGCTGGCTGGGTTTGGGGAGGTGCTGCATTTGTGACTCCATTTAAGTTACACTATTTGGGGACCAGAGCAACACGCTGCCCAGCATGAGTCATGAGCCAGGCTGAGCAGGCTGACCTCGTCTGTCTGTCTGTCTGGGGAAAGGCTAGCAGGCTGTAGAGGGGAGGGCTTCGCAGGGAGGGACCCTCCCCAAGAACTGCTGGGAGGAGGCCCCTCCTAGGGGACTTGACAACAGTTCTTCATGTTCTTTCTTGATGCCCCAGCAGAGCAGCATCTGGCGCCTTGGGGCAGCCACAGCAGGACGTCCCTGGAGAAAAGACTGGAATGGTGCTGGCTAAACTTAGCTCCCGCCTGTGAAGCAGAAGGGCGGGATTTGGAGGGAGGGGTGAGAAGACTTAAAGGAACAGGGATAGTTCTCAGGGCCCGTCCTGGGCCCTGGGGTGAGTGACGCGTACTAGGATGTGCCCTCCTGGGCTCTGGGGTGGGCCGTGAGAGCACCCCAGCCACCCAACTGAGATGTGGGGTTTTGCCCGGTGCCAGCACCAGGGAGACCACTGTGGTGACTTGCTGGGTGGAAGGCATTTTTAACTCCGGAGCACTTCCCGTTGTGCCTACAAGAGCAGCAGGGCCTCATGGGCACTCCCAGAGCAGGGCGTGAGCAGCTGAGCGCTGACTGCTGCTGCCCAGGTGCTGCCACCACCGCGTGCGGCTGGTTTGGGGCCTCAGAGGATGGCAGACGTGTGGGCCTACTGGGCAGCTCCCCCTAGAAACAGGTCTGAGCAATTCGTGGGCAAAAGGGAACACTCTCTTACTTGGAAAACCTGAATAATTCATCAGTTACCACTACCACTTTTTTAGTCACCTCTCAACATCTGCTTCTTCCCCAAGACAGAGACAAGGTCAGTAGGAAAGAAGGGAGTCCACCGGCCGCCACAGACACGCGCATGGTCTCACGGTGCTATCTGTTCCTGCCACGGGCCCAGTCTACGCTGCTCACGGGTCTGTCTTTCTGACTGACAGCCATCAAGTACCAGGCGTTTTTCTGTTCTCTTTAACACTTTTTAAATATTTATTTTTTGTGTGTTCACGGTCACAGAACAAAGCCACTGGCTGCCCCCGCAGTCTGGTGGCAGGGAAGGGGAAGTAGAAAGCAAATAACCCATCATGGGGCTTGGTGGAGAGTGGCCGCCCCCAGTGAGCCCTGTACCCTTTGCTGAGGAGCTGCCTGAGAGGCAGCCTGGCCTCGAGGGTGGTGCCCCTCTTGGGGCTCTTTTCTCTCTCTTGCTCTTTTTTAGAATTGTAGCATATATAAATATTTCTCATATCCTGTATGACTACAGAAGAGGGTCTGAAGACGTATGTGCACAGTTTAGAAGGAAGTAAGCCAAAGATACCTGTATGTGCCACTCAGATCAAGAGCACCAGCCCGCAGGCACCTTCTTGCTCTTAGATACACAACCACCCTGCCGTAACCTGTTGTGATGGGGCTAATCATTCCATCTCGACGTGTGGTCCGGGGTCCCTGCGACACTTTCAGGGGCTCCACAAGGTCGAGACTGCCAAAAAGGCAGAAAAAAGGAAAAGATATTCTTTGTCCTTTTCACTCTCACTCACTCAGGAGTGTGCAGTGGTTTCATTTCTTATACAGTAAATATTGAGACGTGTAGGGGTTTTCTTGGGGGGTGGTCTTTGTTTTATTCCAGTAAGTTGTAAAAATACAGAGGCTTTCCATTAAAAAGCCTAAAGAAACTGCGTTCTCATTCATCCCATTTGTTTCAAGTTAGCTAATGAGTAATGCCTCAGCAGGAGATTTTTCAGACATTAATTAGGATTTTAGCACTTCTATTTTATGTTAATTGAGCAGCTCCATTGTGAGGAGGAGGAGGAGCCATTCCTCGTTATTGCCTTCCTGATGTTTGGCCTGGCGTTTACAGGCAGGGCCTAGAGAGCAAACAGATTATCAGGGATTCTCTAAATTATTACAGGAAATGGTGTTTCGGCCAAGATTCAAAAAGAGTCAGCTTTGAAGAAACAGTATCTTCATTTGCCAACAAGCCTTCAGTACCTCCTCAGTGCCAGGCAGTGCTGGAGCTGAGGCCGTACAGTGCAGGCGACCCGTTTTTCTTTTATGGTTCATGAGGTTTTTTTCCCCTAGGAAGTATATCAGTTCTGTTGCTAGGTAGCACGTTGCAGTGTAGCAAGTTAAAACCACAACAGAAATGTACTATCTCAGTGTGTGGGGTCAGGCACCCTGGTGCCCAGCATTCCCTGGGTCCTCTCTCAGGGTCTTACATAAGGCTTAGGGTCCTTTTCCAGCTCACCTTGCAGTAGCTTGACTGAGATCTCCATTTTTCTGCTAGTTGTCAGCCAGGCGGCACCTCAGTTCCCTGCCCTGTGGCCCCAGCGCTCACAGCAGGGCTGCTGGCTCTCTTCCAGGCCGGCAGGACAGGGCCACTTTGCAAAACGCTCACCTAGTTAGATCAGTCCCACCCAGGGTCAGCTCCTTTGATTAGCTCAAAGTACTGGCCCCTCTATCTGTGGGCTGGCTCCTCCCACGCTCCAAAAAAGGAGATTGTACAGGGCCATGTGTTGTTGAGGCTCATCTTAAAATTTTGCCAGCACACCAATCCCAAGGTCACAAAGATTTCTGCGTATATATATTTTTTCAAGTCTGCAGTTTCAGTTTTTATCTTTAGGTCTGTGTTCTGCTTGGAGTAATTTTGCCTGTGACACAGATAGGGTCTATGTTCTTTTTTTCCCAAACATATCAATTTTTCCAGCACCACTTGTTGGGAGACTGTCCCCACTAAGTTGCCTTGACAACCTTTTCAGAAACCAGGACCTTCTGGGGCTGTATTTCTGACTCTCGCCTCTGTCCAGTTGTCTGTGTGCCTTTTCTTTCACCAACACCAAACTCTTTTCCTCTTACTTTATAGGGTCAAAATCAGGCACTGTAAACACATTTTTCTTTTATAAAATTCTTTAACTTGTCCTATATCGTTTTTTTTAAATATCTGTTTTTCAAATCAGCTTGTTTATTACCAAAAAAAGCCTGCGGAGCTTTTGATTGGTATTGTATTGAGTCTGTAGACTAATTTGGGGAGTGACATCTTAACAGCATTGAGTCTAAAAATTCATGAACATGGCAACACTTCTCCATTGAGTGAGGTCTTGAATTTTTTGTGTCACTGTTCTACAGTTTCCAGTGAAGAGGTTTTAAGTTTCTTAGGAGAAAAAGTTGTTTTTAATGACTATATTATGGCAAGAAACATAAGAAAGGAAATATAAGGCATACAGATGAGAAAAGTTCCTGCTGGCAGATGACAGAAAACCCCAGCAATCTACCCAGAAAGTTGCGTAACTAGTAAATCAGCTCAGCAAGGTTACAGGATACATGAGCAGCATATAAAAACTCCATTTTATTTCTACATACTAGCAATGAACACATGGAAACACATTAAAATGCAGTACCACTAACAGTCGGTCAAAAGAAAGGGAGAGACTGTGATATAAATTTGGCAAAACTATACAGTACTTGGATGATGAAAACTACAAGACCACCTACTAAAGAAATCAGATAGGAACATGTGGAAAGTGTATCACGTTCCTGGATTAAGAAACTAGCAGGGTAAAGATGTCAGTTTTCCCCAGATTTATAAACAGATACAACACAATTCCACTGAAAGTCCAGCAAGACCTTTTATAAAGGTAAGTATGAATACTCTAAAACGTATGTGGAGAGGCACTAGGCTGACCAGAACAATTTTACACAAAAGGACCCTCTTAAGAGGACAAAAAGCAAGCTATGGACTGAGAGAAAATATTTGCCGTCTGCATAGCTTACAAAAAACCTATAATCTAGGATATATAAATAACTCTAGAAACTTAGCAATACTTAGATTATCCAGGTAGAAAATGGGCAAAAGATATCCCAGAACATAAGAAGAGATTTCCCCTGAGAGGAGAAGGTACAGATGATGAATAAGCCATGAAAAGATGTTCAATGCTACTCGTGGTTTGGGTCATTGCAGATTAAGGGAAATGCAAATTAAAACCATGTTGAGATGATTAGAACATATCAGATAAAAAATAGAGACAATACCAAAGGTTGGTGAGTATGCAGGGAAACTAGATCTCTCATACACCCATGGTGGGAACGTAAAATGGTGCGGCCATCATGAAAAATAGTTTGGAAGTCTCTTTTAAAAACTAAGCATATGCTACAGGGGGCAGAAGATGGCGGCGTGAGTAGAGCAGCGGAAATCTCCTCCCAAAACAACATATATCTATGAAAATATAACAAAGACAACCCTTCCTAGAATAAAGACCAGAGGACACAGAACAATATCCAGACCACATCTGCACCTGAGAGAACCCAGCGCCTCGCGAAGGGGGTAAGATACAAGCCCCGGCCCCGCGGGAGCCGAGCGCCCCTCCCCCCAGCTCCCGGCGGGAGAAAAGCAGGGAGAGTGGGAGGGAGACGGATCCCAGGACTGCCGAACACCCAGCCCCAGCCATCCGGGCCAGAGTGCAGGGCGCTCGATACTAGGAAAACAGGGCAGCAAGAACAGTGAGCAGGCACTGGAGGCTGGGCGACAGAGGGCATAAGAAAAGCGCGCGACCAATTTATTTTTATTTATTTTATTATTATTTTTTTTTTGCTTTGTTTTGGCGAGCGCTTTTATGAAGACTTAAAGGGATAGGGACCCCAATACTAGGGAAACAGGGAAGCAAGAACAGTGAGAGGGCACCGGTGGCCTGGCGCAGGAGGACACCAGAAAAGCGAGCACCCATTTTTTTTTTTTTTTTTTTGCTGTTTTGTTTTGGTGAGCACTTTTTGGAAGTCTTAAAGGGATAGGGACCCCAATACTAGGGAAACAGGGCAGCAAGACCGGTGAGCAGAGGCCTAAGGCTGGAGCCAGAGAATAAAGAAAAACGAGCGGCCACCTTTTTTTTTTTTTTTTCTTTTCTTTTTTTTCTTTTCTTTTTTTTTTTGGTGCTCATTGTTTTGTTTTGGCGGGTGCTTTTTGGAAGTCTTAAAGGGGCAGGGCAGGTCACTTAATACAGAGGTAGGGAATCCGGGATCTCTGGGCACCATAACCCCTGGGCCGCAGGGAGCAGGGAGGCCCCTTACGGAGATAAATAGCCTCCCAGCAGCTCCTGCTCCAACGCGACTCCACCATTTTGGAGTAGCTGCCCGAGCCAGGCCACGCCCACAGCAACAGCGGAGATTAACTCCATAGCAGCCGGGCAGGAAGCAGAAACCCTGTCTGCGTGCAGCTGCGCAGCACAAGCCACTAGAGGTCGCTGTTCTCCCAGGAGAGGAGGGCCACAAACCAACAAGAAGGGAAGTTCTTCCAGCCGTCACTCGTCCCAGCTCTGCAAACTATTCCTATCACCATGAAAAGGCAAAGCTACAGGCGGACAAAGATCACAGCGACAACACCAGAGAAGGAGACAGACCTAACCAGTCTTCCTGAAAAAGAATTCAAAATAAGAATCATAAACATGCTGACAGAGATGCAGAGAAATATGCAAGAGAAATGGGATGAAGTCCGGAGGGAGATCACAGATGCCAGAAAGGAGATCACAGAAATGAAACAAACTCTGGAAGGGTTTATAAGCAGAATGGATAGGATGCAAGAGGCCATTGATGGAATTGAAACCAGAGAACAGGAACGCATAGAAGCTGACATAGAGAGAGACAAAAGGATCTCCAGGAATGAAACATATTAAGAGAACTGTGTGACCAATCTAAAAGGAACAATATCCGTATTATAGGGGTTCCAGAAGAACAAGAGAGAGGAAAAGAGATGGAAAGTATCTTAGAAGAAATAATTGCTGAAAACCTCCCCAAACTGGGGGAGGAAATAATCGAACAGACCATGGAAATATACAGAACCCCCAACAGAAAGGATCCAAGGAGGACAACACCAAGACACATAATAATTAAAATGGCAAAGATCAAGGACAAGGAAAGAGTTTTAAAGGCAGCTAGAGAGAAAAAGGTCACCTATAAAGGAAAACCCATCAGGCTAACATCAGATTTCTCAACAGAAACCCTACAGGCCAGAAGAGAATGGCATGATATATTTAATACAATGAAACAGAACGGCCTTGAACCAAGGATACTGTATCCAGCACGACTATCATTCAAATATGACGGTGGGATTAAACAATTCCCAGACAAACAAAAGCTGAGGGAATTTGCTTTCCACAAACCACCTCTACAGAACATCTTACAGGGACTGCTCTAGATGGGAGCACTCCTAGAAAGAGCACAGCACAACACCCAACATATGAAGAATCGAGGAGGAGGAATAAGAAGGGAGAGAAGAAAAGAATCTCCAGATAGTGTATATAACAACTCAATAAGCGAGCTAAGTTAGGCAGTAAGATACTAAAGAGGCTAACCTTGAACCTTTGGTAACCACGAATTTAAAGCCTGCAATGGCAATAAGTACATATCTTTCAATAGTCACCCTAAATGTTAATGGGTTGAATGCACCAATCAAAAGACACAGAGTAATAGAATGGATAAAAAAGCAAGACCCATCTATATGCTGCTTACAAGAAACTCACCTCAAACCCAAAGACATGTACAGACTAAAAGTCAAGGGATGGAAAAACATATTTCAAGCAAACAACAGTGAGAAGAAAGCAGGGGTTGCAGTACTAATATCAGACAAAATAGACTTCAAAACAAAGAAAGTAACAAGAGATAAAGAAGGACACTACATAATGATAAAGGGCTCAGTCCAACAAGAGGATATAACCATTCTAAATATATATGCACCCAACACAGGAGCACCAGCATATGTGAAACAAATACTAACAGAACTAAAGGGGGATATAGACTGCAATGCATTCATTCTAGGAGACTTCAACACACCACTCACCCCAAAGGATAGATCCACCGGGCAGAAAATAAGTAAGGACACGGAAGCACTGAACAACACAGTAGAGCAGATGGACCTGATAGACATCTATAGAACTCTACATCCAAAAGCAGTAGGATATACATTCTTCTCAAGTGCACATGGAACATTCTCCAGAATAGACCACATACTAGGCCACAAAAAGAGCCTCAGAAAATTCCAAAAGATTGAAATCCTACCAGCCAACTTTTCAGACCACAAAGGCATAAAACTAGAAATAAACTGTACAAAGAAAGCAAAGAGGCTCACAAACACATGGAGGCTTAACAACACGCTCCTAAATAATCAATGGATCAATGACCAAATCAAAATGGAGATCCAGCAATATATGGAAACAAATGACAACAACAACACTAAGCCCCAACTTCTGTGGGACACAGCAAAAGCAGTCTTAAGAGGAAAGTATATAGCAATTCAAGCAAATTTAAAAAAGGAAGAGCAATCCCAAATGAATGGTCTAATGTCACAATTATCGAAATTGGAAAAAGAAGAACAGATGAGGCCTAAGGTCAGCAGAAGGAGGGACATAATAAAGATCAGAGAAGAAATAAATAAAATTGAGAAGAATAAAACAATAGCAAAAATCAATGAAACCAAGAGCTGGTTCTTTGAGAAAATAAACAAAATAGATAAGCCTCTAGCCAGACTTATTAAGAAGAAAAGAGAGTCAACACAAATCAACAGTATCAGAAACGAGAAAGGAAAAATCACGACGGACCCCACAGAAATACAAAGACTTATTAGAGAATACTATGAAAACCTATATGCTAACAAGCTGGGAAACCTAGGAGAAATGGACAACTTCCTAGGAAAATACAACCTTCCAAGATTGACCCAGAAAGAAACAGAAAATCTAAACAGACCAATTACCAGCAACGAAATTGAAGCGGTAATCAAAAAACTACCAAAGAACAAAACCCCCGGGCCAGATGGATTTACCTCGGAATTTTATCAGACATACAGGGAAGACATAATACCCATTCTCCTTAGAGTTTTCCAAAAAATAGAGGAGGAGGGGATACTCCCAAACTCATTCTATAAAGCTAACATCACCCTAATACCAAAACCAGGCAAAGACCCCACCAAAAAAGAAAACTACAGACCAATATCCCTGATGAACATAGATGCAAAAATACTCAACAAAATATTAGCAAACCGAATGCAAAAATACATCAAAAGGATCATACACCATGACCAAGTGGGATTCATCCCAGGGATGCAAGGATGGTACAACATTCGAAAGTCCATCAACATCATCCACCACATCAACAAAAAGAAAGACAAAAACCACATGATCATCTCCATAGATGCTGAAAAAGCATTTGACAAAGTTCAACATCCATTCATGATAAAAACTCTCAGCAAAATGGGAATAGAGGGCAAGTACCTCAACATAATAAAGGCCATCTATGATAAACCCACAGCCAACATTATATTGAACAGCAAGAAGCTGAAAGCATTTCCTCTGAGATCGGGAACTAGACAGGGATGCCTACTCTCTCCACTGTTATTTAACATAGTACTGGAGGTCCTAGCCACGGCAATCAGACAAAACAAAGAAATACAAGGAATCCAGATTGGTAAAGAAGAAGTTAAACTGTCACTATTTGCAGATGACATGATACTGTACATAAAAAGCTCTAAAGACTCCACCCCAAAACTACTAGAACTGATATCGGAATACAGCAAAGTTGCAGGATACAAAATCAACACACAGAAATCTGTGGCTTTCCTATACACTAACAATGAACCAACAGAAAGAGAAATCAAGAAAACAACTCCATTCACAATTGCATCAAAAAAAATAAATACCTATGCATAAACCTAACCAAAGAAGTGAAAGACTTATACTCTGAAAACTACAAGTCACTCTTAAGAGAAATTAAAGGGGACACTAACAGATGGAAACTCATCCCATGCTCGTGGCTAGGAAGAATTAATATCGTCAAAATGGCCATCCTGCACAAAGCAATATACAGATTTGATGCAATCCCTATGAAACTACCAGCAACATTCTTCAATGAACTGGAACAAATAATTCAAAAATTCATATGGAAACACCAAAGACCCCGAATAGCCAAAGCAATCCTGAGAAAGAAGAATAAAGTAGGGGGGATCTCACTCCCCAACTTCAAGCTCTACTATAAAGCCATAGTAATCAAGACAGTTTGGTACTGGCACAAGAACAGAGCCACAGACCAATGGAACAGACTAGAGACTCCAGACATTAACCCAGACATATATGGTCAATTAATATTTGATAAAGGAGCCATGGACATACAATGGCGAAATGACAGTCTCTTCAACAGATGGTGCTGGCAAAACTGGACAGCTACATGTAGGAGAATGAAACTGGACCATTGTCTAACCCCATACACAAAAGTAAACAAAATGGATCAAAGACCTGAATGTAAGTCATGAAACCATTAAACTCTTGGAAGAAAACATAGGCAAAAACCTCTTAGACATAAACATGAGTGACCTCTTCTTGAACATATCTCCCCGGGCAAGGAAAACAACAGCAAAAATGAGTAAGTGGGACTATATTAAGCTGAAAAGCTTCTGTACAGCAAAAGACACCATCAATAGAACAAAAAGGAACCCTACAGTATGGGAGAATATATTTGAAAATGACACATCCAATAAAGGCTTGACATCCAGAATATATAAAGAGCTCACACGCCTCAACAAACAAAAAACAAATAACCCAATTAAAAAATGGGCAGAGGAACTGAACAGACAGTTCTCCAAAAAAGAAATACAGATGGCCAACAGACACATGAAAAGATGCTCCACATCGCTAATTATCAGAGAAATGCAAATTAAAACTACAATGAGGTATCACCTCACACCAGTAAGGATGGCTGCCATCCAAAAGACAAACAACAACAAATGTTGGCGAGGCTGTGGAGAAAGGAGAACCCTCCTACACTGCTGGTGGGAATGTAAGTTAGTTCAACCATTGTGGAAAGCAGTATGGAGGTACATCAAAATGCTCAAAACAGACTTACCATTTGACCCAGGAATTCCACTCCTAGGAATTTACCCTAAGAATGCAGCAATCAAGTATGAGAAAGATCAGTGCACCCCTATGTTTATTGCAGCACTATTTACAATAGCCAAGAACTGGAAGCAACCTAAATGTCCATCGATAGATGAATGGATAAAGAAGATGTGGTACATATACACAATGGAATACTACTCAGCCGTAAGAAAAGGGCAAATCCAACCATTTGCAGCAACATGGATGGAGCTGAAGGGTATTATGCTCAGTGAAACAAGCCAAGCGGAGAAAGAGAAATACCAAATGATTTCACTTATCTGTGGAATATAAGAACAAAGGAAAAACTGAAGGAACAAAACAGCAGCAGAATCACAGAACTCAAGAATGGACTAACAGGTACCAAAGGGAAAGGGACTGGGGAGGATGGGTGGGTGGGGAGGGATAAGGGGGGGGAGAAGTAGGGGGGTATTAAGATTAGCATGCATGGGGGGTAGGAGAAAAGGGAGGGCTGTACAACACAGAGAAGGCAAGTAGTGATTCTACAGCATTTTGCTATGCTGATGGACAGTGACTGTAAAGGGGTTTATAGGGGAGACCTGGTATAGGGGAAAGCCTTGTAAACATAATATTCATCATGGAAGTGTAGATTAGTGATATCAAAAACAAAACAAAACAAACAAAAAAAAAAGGGCAGTTCCTGTGTGGTAACCTCCAATGAGTTCTACACAAGGGTATAAAGGGCATATAAAAGTGTAGGCAAAGGGTCTGTTTGTGTTTATACAGAGGATCAAAGCCTAATTGGGCTACTCCGAAAATGAACTAAGATACGATATGAAAAAGAACTTCCAACATCAGCACTCTCTGGAAGACTCATGCCAGAAGATGATCATCAAAAAACCCCAACAAAGATCCACACACTGCTACAGCTGTAGATGCACTCATCCCACCAGCTCCTGGACTTGCCATGGGAATGAAGGAGATATCTAAGCTGGCCTGTGCATACAGTAAAACAACAAATTTGACTGGATCTATACTGTTGGAACTCAACCAAGAATTAGGAGAAGTGCAAATTGTAGCGCTCCAATTACAACTACAGACTATTTACTGTTAAAAGAACATAAGGGATGTGAACAGTCCCCAGGAATGGGTTGTTTTAATTTGTCTGATTTCTCTCAGACTGTTCAAGTTCAGTTGGACAATATCCACCATATCATAGATAAGTTTTCACAAATGCCTAAGGTGCCTAACTGGTTTTCTTGGTTTCACAGGAGATGGCTGGTAATTACAGATATGCTTTGGTTTTGTAACTATACTCCTATTGTGTTAATGTGTGTGCGCAATTTAAGTAGTAGCTTAAAACCTATACACGCTGAAGTTACTCTACAAGAAGATAGGTCAAAGAAATAATCAATCTTCCCATGTTTTCTTCCGCCTGCTACTTCTATAGCTTTTCTTCTTCCTTCCTAATTACAACCCTGAAATAGAATTCGTACCTCATATCAAATTTACCGAGTATCATAAGTCTTCCAAGTGGTAAAGATACCTCAAGACAAATGCTGGGCATAGAAGCTACAGGGCATAAATATGCAAAGAAATAAAAAGCTAACCATTTCAAACAATAAGGCTTCTCTCTCGCTTACCAACTTTACATTTCCCTGTATGGCCCCGGAAGATGACTGGTTAGCCAGAGACGGGTAAGATTCCTCAAGGGAGGAACAACCTAAGACAGGCACAGTCGCAGGGGGGCCATCAGGTGAGAAATTGGGGATCAACAGAGGTGAGGCTTAGAACCTCACCCCCCCTGTTCTGAGAGAAATCTTCTGCATACGTGGATGTTTTATTGCCCTGGTCTAGCTTGGGTTAACACATAGTCTACAGGCACACACCTGATCATCTACATTTGCTCCCTTACAACACTAAACTATGTTTTCTACCTTTATCTTGTATCTATCTACCACTTCAGCATTTTATTAAAAATAATAATAACAAAGAGAGAAATGTGGTATCCACATATAAATCAAGTATAAAAATCAAATGAGTATTCATATTTGAACTGACTGTTCATAGTTCATAATGCATGAGCAAAACCGAAAGTTTCTGTGATGACTGCCCTTGTACTGTTCACTATGTAACTTATTCATTATGTAAGAATTTGTTCTCCATGTAAGAACTTGTTTGTTATGCCTCAGAAGATTGGAGACTGATGAAAATTAGGCTTGGGGTGGATTAATGATTGTGCATTGAGCATTGACTCCCCTATACAGAATTTTATTGTTGTTAACAACCATTTGATCAATAAATATGAGAGATGCCCTCACAAAAAAAAAAAAAAAAAAAAAGTACAGCCTTCCAATGGTAAAATAAATAAATAACCGGGATGTAATGTATAGCATAAGGAATATAGTCAAGATATTGTAACAGCTTGGTAGGGTGATAGCTGGTACCTAGAATTGTCATGTATATAAATGTTGAATCACTGTGTTGTACACCTGAAACTAATGTAATGTAATACTGTGCATCAACTACCCTTCAATAAAAAATAATTATCTACAAAAAAAAAAAAAAAAAAAACTAAGCATATGCTTCCCATATGACCCAGCAAGCACATGTCTATCATTTATTCCAGAGACATGAAAGCTGTGTCCATGCAAAACCTGTACGTGAATTTGACAGCAGCCCTGTGTGTAATAGCCAAAATAGGGAAACAACCAAAATGTCTCTAGATGGGTGAATGGCTAAATAAACCATGGTACATGCAAATCATAGGACATAACTCAGGAATAAAGAGGAACAGACTAGTAATACACATGGTGGTCCAACTGGCTGGATCTCACTTCTGCTGAGTGAAAAAGCCAATTTCAAAAGGTCACTTCCTGTACGATTCCATTTAAAATACATTCTAGAAAGGCAAAACTATACAGAGATGAAAACAGATAATGACTATAAACTATTGAGATATCAGTCAGATTAGTGGATTAGCAGTTGCCATGGATTCGGAGTAGCAGAGGAAGGAGTGTGGGTAACTGATGGGTACCTGGAAGGAGACCTTCGCAGGAGTGGATCACTTCTCTGTCTCAGTTACGGGCGATGAGTGTTACCTCATGTTAAGTATGCACTTTATCTCATCTGCAGATAAAATGCACAGGACTATATGTACATTGTGCTAATGTCAGTTCCCTGGTTTTAAAATCGTACTTTAATTAAATCAGTAAGATGCAACCACTTAGAGAAACGGGTGACAGGCACACTAGACCTCTCTGCACAATCTTAGCGACTTCCCGTCCATCCGTAGCTTTTTCAAAAAACAAAATGTAGAGCAAAAAAAATGCTACTCCTAAATATTTTGTTTCTTAGTGTAAAGTGTAATTACTTTTTTCAGATTTTACATTCCAGTTATTAGCTGCTACAATGTAAGAACACATATTTTGCATATTGACCTTGTATCTTGAACTTGTAAAGCTCACTTATTTGTTCTCTTGTTGACTTTGTTTGCAACCAGATACTTGATCTGCAGGTTCAGTTTTGTTTCTTGCCTTCCCGTCCTAACCTTTTGTTTGCTCGCCCACTCGCTCTTCCGCACTGGCTGGCCATCCAGGAGCGCTGGCCACAGTGGTGAACATGGCTGCCTTGCCTGAGGCAGCTCGCCCAGTCCTAGGGTTGAAGTGTTCAGTATCCCATCATGACTTGTGAGGCTGGCTGTAGGTTTCTCACTGCTCCCCTTTATCAGATGAGAAAGTTCCTTTCTCTGTGTAGCTGGATGAGAGTTTCCGACCATGAATGGATGTTGACTTTTATCAAATGCTTTTTCTGCACCTAATGAAATATCCATGTTTTTTTTTCTCATTTTGTTAAAATGTTTTTTTTCCTATTGTATTGATGTATTCTCCTTTTTATGTATTGTTGGGTTTGATGTATATTTGGAAAGACAGTCCTGCATGGGTCCTTTGCTGCTCACACAAACACTTTTGTGACCAAATGTGTAGAGATTTTTTCCACACCCAGCTATCCTCAGATTCTCCAGACATCAGCTGGATGTCCTACAGTTTAATTCAATTCTGACACTGTGTACCTGGAAGTACATTATGTCCCACAAGTCTGCTCCTCACATACACACACTTCAGATGCCAGTCGCAGAACCAGGTTGTATCCTGTGCTGCTGACCAGCTGCTATAAGCTGGAGGTTCCCATGACCTGCTCCTTGAGTTCCACTAATTTGCTAGAGTGGCTCACAGAACTCAGGAAAATAGTGTGCTTACCAGATTTCTGACTTACTACAAAGCACATTAAAGGATGTGAAAGAACAGCCACATGAAGAAATAAATACACAGGGCAAGGTCCAGGGGGTTCTGGGTACAGAAACTTCCATCCCTGTGGAGTTCAGAGTGCACTGCCCTCCCAGCACATGGAGGTATTCTTGTTCAGCAACCCGGAAACTGCAGACCCTGCAGTTCAGGATTTCTTTGACCTCAAGAGAAAAATCCCAGACAAGAGGTACCTGACAGGAACCCACTCTGGGCCTTTTCCTGGGGTCTCACCACACTTGGCACAGGCAGCCGCTGTTGGAGCTAGGGTGGGAGCTCCGGACCCTGGGTGTGGGACTTGCCCTAGCAGGGCTCAGGCAGGAGAGCCAGCGCCTCGGCCAGCTTCCACCACACGTCCACATTCTAGAGAGGAAGTGCGAGGCCCTGAGAAACCTGAGGCTGCACCTCCACTTGATACACTTTGGTTCATTTGTTTTAGGTGGATTTCCATTTTTATTTTAAATTATGTAAGGTATTTACATGGTTCCAAGTCAGAATACATTCCCAGGGGTCTGGCTCCCACCTACCCCACACCACTGCCACCGTACGTCATTTTTATTTGCTGCCGGTTTATCCTACCATGTTTCCTTTTTAAATATAAGCAAATAGTAAAGGTTTTAATTTCCCTATTTCTTATACAAAAGGAAGCATTCTATTTTAGTCCTTGCCCAGTTCCATGTAACTGTAGATAAACCACTCTATAACGGTAGCCCGGAGACCTTCCCCACTCTGCTCCTCAGTGCAAGACTCCCCCGCGTGGAGAGAGCGTGGTTTATCCAGCCGGCCTTCCTCCAGCGGACATTTGGCCTCTCCCAGGCTTTTGAGAGCACAGAAGTGTTGCAGTGACCAGCTTTGTGCACACATCACTTCGCTGGCCAATCTTTTACCTAATACATTAACGTCACAAATTAGCAACAGTTTATAGGCACCCAAATTGAAATTTGGGTTATCTTTATTTTTATAATTACATTAATGTAATGCTTTTTCTTTTTCCAGAATACTTACTTTTACAGCTGTGATATCATTTGATCTCCCAAGACCCCAGTGAAATGTCATAGGTGTTAACTTAGCAAAGACTGAACTCAAGATGAGTTTCCTTTCGGAATTACACAATTTTTTTAAAGTATTTTTAAAAGTTCTCTATTCAAACATACTGTTTGGTTAGCATCTTTATTAAGTGGAAATTAAGTCATAAATTTGATATTTATTAAATAATGGAATGGAAACGTGGCCTTTGGAATATTTTACTTTATGGCAGTTTTTAAAAGTGTCTTTGTTATGGCTAAACAGGTGAATGCATTTTTTTAATGCTATAACCCACCATTGACAAGCCCTATGTTTCTGTCCCAGTGTGACTGACTCCATTTTAAAATTTTAGAATTAACTTCACTAAGTATGGGAGCCATGGAGCAGCTCATGTCTGGATACATAGGATTTCAACCTGAAAAGCCTAGCCCAGTGTGGATGTTAGTGTTCACTTTCTCTGTAACCGTTCACTGGCCCTTTGTCCTTCCTCACTTCCCATGGGGTCTCTGCCAGTGATCCTTGGCCCAGCGGGCTCTGTTCCATGCACACACCTCCACTGCACGATCCCGCTAGCCTGTCACACAGGAAGCACCAGGAATCGAACCAACATATGGAGTCGATCCCTGACAGAGAAGGAGGGGTGATGGGAGTCTGCCCCGGGTAGTGATCATGCCGGCCTGGTCTTGGACAGCACAGAAAGGGTAGGGGCTCACTCTGGAGGCAGGTGCATGAGGCCGCTGAAAGGGCAGCCTCTGTCATGTGTGGGCCAGTAGGACCTGGATGTGGTGGGAGGGAGTGGACATTGGTGGCAGGAGCTTTGAGCCAGCAGAGCCCCACATGAGTGATCTGTGCGCCAGAGGTGTGGGTGAAGGGTGCTGCCAAGGAGCAGTTGCTGAGGAGCAGAGGCGCATGCCAAGAAGATGATTCTCTCTACTGATGGGCCTGCCTATGGTTCTGAAGTCACATCGCCTGCCTGCCTAGCAGGAGCCCAGGACAAACCTGCTTTCCCTTGAAAGGCACCAGGGACACCCCTCAGACTCACCCACATGTGCCAGGAGAAGGGGTCTTCACTGGGCTTGAGCCCAGGGATGAGTATGTGCTCAGGGGCCTCTGAGCACAAACTAGTGAACTTTCCTTGTCTCATCCATGAATCCATGTTCTTACTACTTAAGTGACTTAGATTTTCAAGTCAGAGAGGTTAGAAAAAGCCCCATTTCCATGGACTCTTCTGTTAGCGTCATTCAGTAGCTGCCTGGAGAGGATGCCAGGACCACTGCCTGTATAATGGCACCATCTTAGTCCATTCAGGCTGCAGTAACAGAAATACCACAGACCATGCGGCTTAAACAGCAAGCATGCATTTCTGTCAGCTCTGGGGCCTGGGGTCCAGGGCCAGGGTGTGGGAGGGCCACCTCCTGGCCCACGGACAGCACCTTCTCGCCTAATCATCATGAGGCTGTAGGCAGCAGGGACTCCCTGGGTCTCTAACCCTGTCATGAGGGCCCCACCCCAGGAATGATGGCTTTCTAGTGCTGAAAATACATCAGAATTTTAAACCTGGACCTTTCATGAGCAAATGCCATGGGAACCTGAAGCACACTGCCCATGTTGTCCTGGAGGCCACAACCGGCAAAGTGGCAAGGTCTGCAGGTCCCTGGTGACAAGCCTCGCGTGCCACACCATGGTGGAGTCAGTCACCCCTGCCTCCATCCTTCCCTCGGCCCCACGACAGACTCTGTGGCCGGGCCCTCCTGGACCTGGAGAATAGGCTCCCCTCCTGCGTGGCTCTGCTGGCTGTGCGGACTGACACAGAATCACAGACAGGCCTTCCGTGCTGAAGCTTTGTGTTGGCCTCACCCCAAGTTGTGTCCTCCAGGCACATCTCACTGCGCATCTTGTGGTTGGGGTGAGCCTTGGGGCCAAGGGTGCAGAGCCTGGGCTGGGGCTCCTGCATGGCCGTGACCTCTTACTGTGACCCCTGGGGGGTGGGGGGGCATGTTCTGCTTTCTCTTTACCTGAGGCCCCTCAGCTCATCGCCTGCTCTCATCAGCCTGAGAGCCGGGCAGTCGGGTCGGGGAAGCTGGCGTCATCCCGGAGTGCTGGATGCGTCTCGCTACCTGGGCCAAACAAACCAGCCTGCACCCCAGCAGCACCCTGATGCTGCAGGGAAGTTGAATTTGCTCATCATAATCTGTGCTATAACTGAGGGGACATGTGGGGTTTATCCCCTTAAGCAAACTGCTCTCTTATGAATCATCCTGTTTTAAAACAGGAAGACAAATTCTTCAATAAATGAACTTGATTCCTGGTTTCTTCCCTTGGGCCTGCTTGAGACAAGTGGGGAAAGAGAAATCAAGTCACAAGCTGCTTGCTCCCATCATCCTTCATCTTTAGTGACGTCACAAGCTCAGGCTGTAATCACCTTCCTTTCCAATGATCTTCCTCCTCGGTCTAGAATGTCAGCCTGCCGTGTGGTGTGGCATTTTTGTAAACCTCCATGACAGCATGGACCCGACTTATGTTGGGTGACTGTCCCCCATGTAAGGGAGCATGGGAAGCCTGAGACCGATGTCGCTGGTCTCTGTCTGAAAGAGTAAGGTTCAAACTGAATCATAGGAAGCCGCATCCTTCTTGTGGGTGGGGGGTGTGATTAATTTTCATCATTGTGCTTTTTAAGAGTAGCTTTACATGGTTGTTCACTTCCACTTCCACTGTTTAGCTCCCCTTAAGTCAACATTTGAAAGCCCTCTAAACACTAATTTATCCTGTGCATGCCATTGCATTGCATCCAGCCATCAGGTAGCCTCAGCTTGTGTCAGTGTTCAGTCCAGAGACTGTTCAATCCAGGGAACAAAGAGAGACTCGTTTATACCACAGAAATCCAGACAAAAGAGCCTTATCACTCCAGGCTGTAAACCAGGCTGCGCAAATGTGCGAAACATAGGGAATATCATGCCTGATCCCAGAAACGCCTCTTCTCTTGATGGTTCCCTGTCTTTAAAGACAACATCCAGAGTGCCGTCTCTGCTGGAAGCAAACCATCCAGGAATGTCACCTCAAGTGTGTCCCGTTCCCCGCCCCCCGTCCCCATGGCTTGGCCTTAAGTGGGCCAGTCTCCGCATCTGGGAAAGAAGGACCAGCACCCTACCCATCACTGGAATCAAGCAGGAGAGCTTTGAAAGACACAGTCTGAATTTGAATCCTGGGGTTGGAGCTAGAAAAGCTGAAAAAAAAATTTCCCTGGTTTAATTTTTAAAAACACATGTACACTATGTCTTTTCATGGCGCCTCCCTGTTTGACACAGAGGCAAAAAAGCCACACTCAGGTCACCCCGTCGGTGCTTCAGTTTGCCAAGTCATGGCTCCTCCACCAAGACTGAGTCTAAGTCTTTTTCCTCCGTGACAGGGTGAGTCAGTGAAGTACTTCCTGGACAACCTGGACCGGATCGGCCAGCTGGTGAGTAGAGACCCACCCTAAGAAGCCACCCCGGTGCTAGAACACACCTGAGACCAGAGCGGTCTAGGTGCAAGGCTCGCAGCGCCTTCTCGGGCTTCTGTCCATGCTCTGCATCCCGGGGGGACGGGGAGCGGTGCACAGAGGCCAGGATGGCCTCCTTCTTGTGGAGGCAGTGTTCACATTCTTGCTTGTGAGCCTTTAGTCACTGCTGAATGGAGATGTGAAGTGGTGTCTCTGTAAGAACCCTTCACCCGGATCACCACAGAGGAGGCAAGACTTCTTTAGTTAGTAAACACATTTCCTTTAACTTTTTATTACGGCAAATTCAAATATATGCAGAAACAGTCAAACGAAACCCCAGGTTCAACAATTACCACCCATAGCTAATCTCACTGCCCCAGCCCCACCTGCCCTCCAGGAGCAAATCACCCTATTGTTTCATCAGAAATAGTTCCGAGTGTATCTCTGCAGGGAAGCCGCTGAGAGTCATAACCACTGGACCATATTGCTCCTTAAAAACCAACAGCTGCCCCTGCTTATCAGCTAGCCACTGTCAGTGTGGCGATTTTCCCAGCTGCCCTGTTTGTCTGCTTGGAGAAGCTGCTTTACTCCACCAGTTGGTGTCAGCCTCCTACGAAGGTTGTGCCCATGCCACCCAAACTTCTTTTAATGTGTAGGTTTCTCCCTCCATCTTTCCTTCCTTGTAGCTTCTATGTAGGAGTCACTGGAGTCTTTCTCCCTAGGGTTTCTCTCCTGGATTTCGCTCTTCTGTCCCTGCAGGGTTACTGAATGTGATTGTCCCCATGTACCTGTGCTTTGGGAGCTGGAACTACAGGCTTCACCATCATTTGGTGTTTTGGCAAGCCTGCTGTCTAAGTGCTTACACACAGTACTCACTGCAGGTCTTTCATGGTGTGGAATCGAAGTGCCTCAGGAGTGACCGCAGTTCTTGTGTTGCTAAGTAAAGGCTTTGAGAGTTCTCCAAGAATAACATATTAAACATATTGCAGACTAAATTTAAACAACTTTGCAAACCTAAATTAAATTAGTTCATAGTAAGGTTTTGGAATGCATATGCTTTGAAAGTTAGAAAAACTACAATGTAGCTGTGGTGCAGAAACAAAGAAGATGGCCAGTTTCCCTGGGACAGAAAACGGGTGGGTTCCGGACTGGGGCCTCCGAGCATGAGCCCACTGCATCCAAAGCGCACTCAGTGCCCTCACTTTCCGTTCCATGGCGAATACAGCCTCGTGAGCAGGAGCTGTCTTGGTGCTCAGCTCAGCTTCTCGCGTGAGTCTGACTCTCCCTTCCTGTTCTCCCATGTTCTTCCTCTTGAATCTCTCCTTTGGCCTGTATCTTACAGAACTACTTCCCCAGCAAGCAGGACATCCTGCTGGCGAGGAAGGCCACCAAGGGCATCGTGGAGCACGACTTTGTCATTAAGAAAATCCCTTTCAAGATGGTGGATGTGGGCGGCCAGCGGTCACAGCGCCAGAAGTGGTTCCAGTGCTTCGATGGGATCACATCGATCCTGTTCATGGTGTCCTCCAGCGAGTACGACCAGGTGCTCATGGAGGACCGGCGCACTAACCGGCTGGTGGAGTCCATGAACATCTTCGAGACCATAGTGAACAACAAGCTGTTCCTCAGCGTGTCCGTCATCCTGTTCCTCAACAAGACGGACCTCCTGGTGGAGAAAGTGAAGGCCGTGAGCATCCGGAAGCACTTCCCGGACTTCCGCGGCGACCCGCACAGGCTGGAGGACGTGCAGCGCTACCTGGTGCAGTGCTTCGACCGCAAGAGGCGGAACCGCAGCAGGCCACTCTTCCACCACTTCACCACCGCCATAGACACCGAGAACATCCGCTTCGTGTTCCACGCAGTGAAGGACACCATCCTGCAGGAGAACCTGAAGGACATCATGCTGCAGTGAACGCGCACTGGCTGCCTCCCAGGGCACCGGTGCACACCTGGCCCGGGAGTCCAGGAGCGCGTAGGACAAGGGGCCGACGGAGGCTACTGGACCCTGGGCGCGCGCAAAACTACTGAAACCCAAGCTCTGGCTTCGGAGCTGATGCATAAACCTAGTAACACAGCTCGCCCTCTCCTCACAGACACTTACTCCTTTGTAACGCAGTTGAATCAAGGCGTGTGTGTGAGTGAGTGTGTGTGTGTGTGTGTGTGTGTGTGCGCGCGCGCGCGCGCAGGTGCATGTGAGTGTGCACACACTCTGCCTCTAACAACAAAAACCAGCAGCCCTGCAGACGGCTCTCCCTCACCCGCAGGTCTTCAGTGAGGCAGATTAGCTGAAAGCTTTGCCTGACTGTAGGCGCATGCCGATGCTGCTAAACTCAGGGCCCCGGCCCTGGGGCCTCAAGGCCACCTCCCAAAGCCAGCGAGTTGCCTTTTAAAACTCTTCGTGCCAGTTTCCTGATAGCCCCTGGTCCTGGCGTGTTAGATCAGGCCGAGGGCCGCAGCTTAGAGGGTGGGAGCAGGGGCTCCACAGCATGGACTTGCCTTAATGCCCTGCAGCAGGCGCTGGTCTTCCTGCCTTTCAGAGGGCCCAGCATCACCGCAGAGGGTGGAAACAGCTTGCTGACAGCAAATGTTCCTCTACCAGATGCACACTGGTGCTCATCACTCCATACCCACCCTTCCCTCCCCCCACTGACTGGCAGAAACATCAGCCGGCTCACCTGGAAGGTGACCCTGTGTCTTACAGTCGTCTTTGGAGACCTACAGTGGCTGCATTTCCCATGTCCCTCTTTTGGAAGCAGTAGGGAGCTTCCGGTCCTCTCAGGCTTCTGAAAGCTGGCCAGGTGACCAGCAGAGCCTGGTTAATGCACAGCTGCTTGGTGAGTGCCTAACACTGACCTTTTGGGAAGCCCGCAGACTATGGAGAAATCCAAGTTTCTCAAAACTAGCACTACACCAGTGCCTTTAGACAATGGCCCCTATTTTCAGCACCTCCTTAAATTTGACTCTTTCCAGGGTCCCTTCCTCCTTGTCTGCACACATAACAGGTCAATACTACAAGCACAGCTCCCACCTGGCCAGAGGCTGTGCCATCGACGTGAGCTGGTAGCCCTTGCACTCAGATACTTGCCCAGTGACCTTTGTCCAGGTGTCTTCCACTGTGTTTAAAAACACATCACATTCCAAACCGGCCCCCGCTGTGTTTTGCTCTACTAAAAAGTCTGTCTAGTGCGTACAGGACTTTGCCTAGCATTTAAATGAAAAAGCAGCTTCATCTGTAGCCAGCTCCAGAATGTTACTGTGGTCCAAACACCCATCCTGGGCGCTTGCCCTTGGGCCACACTGTTCCCAGTCCTTGTGTCCCCATTGCATCTCTTGGCTCGTTTTCACAAGCCACATCCACATTCATTTGTGGCAGATGCTGACCCAGAAGGAGGGAAAGCCTGCCTCTAAGTCGTCCTTGCTGCCACAGTGCTCTTAGCCAGGAGGCATCATGAAGCTCTTCCTCTTTGGTGCTCCAGGTGTATGCTGGTGTACCCTGGGGTTTGGCATCTTTTTGGCTAGAGAAAAGTTGCTGTTTTTGTACTGCTTCCTGTGGCTCCTCATCAACTGAAGGACATGACCCAGGATCAGTGCCGATGACCATGGTTTAAAGGAAAACACTCATTGACAGGCTCCCCTGGGGCAGTTCTAAGATCCTTTTTTTTTTGCAGCTGGGTCCAAGGCGGTGAGTGCTCCCCACTGGGCAGTGTTCCAGGCCGTACCAGACCGCTAAGGTTCAGAGCTGCCCCACCAGCCTGGGAAGGCGGTCATGGTTCTGGTGGAGATGCCGCCACAGCCGGTGTCATTAGAAGCCTCCCCAGCAGGCTTAGATCAGCCTGCCCGGGGGTGTGCGTTTTCTCTTAAACAGCCTGATGCCCTTGCTGGCTGGCCTTCAGAGTGGGAAGCATGTAAGTAAGCAGAGTGAGGCTGCCCAATGGCCTGCAAGTGGGGTGCAGCGTCCCGAAGGCCTGGGGCCCTCTGCCTCTTCCCAAGAAACCCATAAGGGCCCCCAGCTCCAGCTTCTGGGCGTCATCATCATCGGAGAAGAAGGTGACTATTTGCAAGGCTAAACTAAAGCATTTACAACTTTTCTACACATAGATTATAGCCGTTTTTGTCTACAGAAACCTTAGGCTTTTGTATTTTTTTACTTTCACTGTTACCCTTGATTATTGTCTTTTTTATTGAGTTGTTGAAGCAGAGATAGCTGTGCCTCATCTACTATTGCAAAATGTAACAATAAACTTCCTCAAAATAAGCTCTTATACTGCTTACTCAGAAGGACACATGTAGATTTTTGACTGAAATATTTGTAACTCTTCTGTTGGTAGAGAAATTGTTTCGAAGATTTTGCATTATAGCTTTGTAATGTATAGAGATCTCTAGAATTCTTCTGTAAGTTTTTTACTTTCTGGATAAAAGAAAAAAGTCTGATTATTTTAACCCCAAGATCAAAAACTAATCTTGAAATAAGATTATTGGTTATGACTGACTGTCTTGGGGGTCCTGAGGACAGACCTTCACTAACTTGGTATCATAAGATCAGGGCACCCATTCAGTGGGTGTCTGGGTGGCCTGCTCTTTGAACACTGTTCTCATCAGCAAGGAGGGTCTCTTTTGATTTGACCACCTTCAGTCTGGATGTTTTTTAAAATAAATCCTTAGTCTTTCTTTGCTTAATAGAAAATACCACTCAACATTCAAAACTAGCATTATGTTAAATTTTCAGCCCCCCAAATGAAGAGCAACTAACTCATCCTAATTTTACTTGAGGTTCGTTATTTGATAATCAAAGTTTTACTTCCACATGCTAAACGAAGCCTCACACACAGGTACTGACACAAATACCATTTTGAATGAAAGCCTGGAACACAACAGAGTCGTAGAGACACACACGCATGGGTGTGCGTGCATGCAAGAGGGCCTGCAGCTCCAAGATCAGAAAGCCTAGAAGGACCTGGTGGTTGACCTTTGACATGTCCTGAAACCAGGGACCAGGGGAGGCCAAAGGGAAGGATGGGACTGGGAGTCTTTGCCAAGCCCCCAGGGTCATTATCCGGTGGGATCGCCCTCTCTGTGGATTCCTGACCTCCTGGCAGTTTGTGCAGCCAAGGGTGAGAGCCCCTGGAGTAGAAAAGTGACCCCAGAGGGTTGCTGTGATTCCGTGTTTAGCATGGTGAGAGTTCCACGTCACGACGTGGTGGCCACGAATCACTGTGGCAGCATCCTGCCTCAGGAACACAGTGCCGTGTGTTTTATTTTGTGGTTTAAACAAGCCAAGAGGCCCTTTCTCAGCCTGTCACAGCATGTGGACCACCTCTCCACACAGTCCGTCATGTGCTTGACAGCCTCATGCTGAAATGGTTCCTGGAAACTTAGGAAGCTTTGCTTCAAAGAAAACTCCTGCTGTTTTGGGCTTAGCTCTTGGTGCAGCAGCCCCCGGAGACAGTCCTTACCCCTGATTCCGTGTGTCATGGCCTTGGCGCCGGGTGGTGGGCCCACAGCTGGGAGGCCAGGCCTAGCACCGTGAATGGGCTGGTTTATCGCCTTGACTTTTCATACCTTGCACCATTTGTGAGGCCTGTGCTGGACCCTGAAGAGAAGGGTGGCTTGGTTCAGAAGCTGACACAGGTTATTATGGTCCCTCCAGGGTGCATGACATTAGCTTTCCTGTGCTCAGGGAAGAGGAGCCCTTGGGCCTTTGGAATGCTGTCACTGCCTACACGTCCCATGGTAGTGCATCCCCTGCCTTTGCTGAGGATGGCCCGCTCCTGTGGGTGCACTCTCACTGCCAGGCCTTCCCTGCAGAACTCTCCAGAATGTGGAGGCTGGTGATTCTTTAGTGTACAGGCCGACACTGAAACAGGTGGATTTGCCCTCTGCACAGGGACTAATTGCCTAAAGCCCCTCTTCACACCCAGGGTGGCCCCTGGGAGGAAAGCATGCCTCCAGTGGCTCTGCTGGCCCGGGCCACTGGCTGTGCCTCACACTCAGCCTGAACACCCCAGGGCTCAGAGCAGCACTTTGCAAGCATGGGGCTGCGCCTAACACTTCTTGCTGAACTAGTCCCTAGGAGAGCAGACTTTTTCCAAGGCCATATCCCAGATGGTAACAGGAAAAGGAGGAGGTTAACCAGAAACAAGCAAATTGTCAAGTATCCTGGCAGGAGGGGTATTCTTAGGAATTTGTGTCAGGTGTAGCGAGGGGTAGGAAGTGGGGTAGAGCTCAGAAACAGGCCATGGGGTTCCAGCCCAGATAGGCCACAGCGAGCAGCGGGCTGTCCTCACTGATAGGCACGGCTGGCCAAGGGCAGCTGCTCTGGCATCAGACCCCACCTGTGGTGCCGTGTTCCCCTCACAACCCACTGTCCGCAGCAGAATGCCGTAAGTGTCACTGTGAGACTACTTTATACAAAACCCAGGGACTCTGCATCAGGCGACAGTAACTACGGCTGTGTTGCTCAGTTCACAGCACAGAGTGCAGACACATCTCAGCCCGAAGGCCGTTCTCTATTTCCGAGCTGTTGTAGAAGGTAGGTTTCTCCTCCCGTGGGTTTTCTTTTTCATGTGTGCATAACCTGAACCAAAGGGAAACACCAGAGCAGCTACTCGGGGCTCCTGAATCAGCCCCGAGTTCTCCTTGGGCCAGCAGGCAGGCTAGTGGGCATTGTTCCAGGCCTGTTGCTTGGCACTTTTTCTTAGCACTGAGTCCACTTAATTTTGTATTTTTAAAAGCTGATGTATTTCACCCCATGAACATAATCCCAGCCAAGGTGGGGTCTCCCTGTGGAGCCACACCTTGTGTGCACAGAGCCGGGCCTGGGCCACAGCCATGCCTTGTTCAGTGGGGCTGAACAGGAGTCTGAGGCAGGGTACTTAGAAACCTGACCCTCGGACTATGAAGTGAGAAGACCCTCTGGCCTCCTGCCGCTCTCCAGCTCAGGCGTTCACCTCTTCCCATTGATTCCAGAATGACTCGTCAGAAGGGAAGCTGGAGGATGGGCTGCCTTTCGGTGTCTGCAGTCTTTGCTCTGAAGTGGGGGTCAGAGGCTGGTCTGCAAGCACTTCCCAGCGGCCCATGGGCCTGCTTACATCAGCCCCCCACTCTGCCAATGTCTCTTCTGCATGGTGGGTACCCCCATTCAGCAACTGGCTCCCGTGGAAGCCTTGGGGTGTCGCAGGTGGGCAGCCCACCACCGCCTTGGGACAGGTTAGTGCCAACTGAGCACTCAGCGCTCATGTGAGACTTTGAAACTGGGATTGCTAAAACTGAGCCAGACTCGACCTGCAAGTCAGGCTAACGAGGTCAGTTCTCTGTGGCTCTGCTGCTCCGCCTGGGTGAGCCCGGACACCTCTCCCGACTCACAGGTGGACCAGTGGACCCGCTCTCGCCGTGTCTGTGGACACCAGTGGCCAAGGCCTGGTGGGAGGAGGCACATGCAGTCGGGCACTTGGGCCACATTCTCCATTGTCTTTCCTGTTACATTTTTCAACAAGCTAGTTTATGTAGAACTTTTAAATTTCTGTTGAGTCTGTTCATCTCTGGAGTCCTATAGTATTATCTTCTGACCTATTATGCAAATTGATTGAAAACATGCAACTGTCTTTCACCTTAACTCCATTCAAACCAACTTTAAACATCACGGGTGTGTTACTCTGCTGGCTCCAGGCAGTGTCCATGCTCAGCCGCATGTTCATCCTCATGTCCTTGCCTCACCTTGATGCTGTATTGTGTGGCTCCGTGAGAGCTGTGCCTGCAGCTGAAGGGGCATGGAGGACCCGCAGAAGGATGAGCAGCAGAGGCATTTTGGCTTTAGCATTCACAACAGACATCGTGCTTTGCACCCCTGGAAGGTCTTCACACAGAGGAGATCCCGGGAGTGACAGCCGAGTGCCTATGCAGGCACCTCCCCGAAGGGACGCAGCAGCACTGGGCCAGGCCTGGGTTTATGGATACCATGTGCCAGCTAGAATACAACGGAGTACAAGGAGCACATTGTAAGCCACAGGTACTGTAACATGTTTTGTATATATGATCTTCATAAATCTGTTAAAATTTGCCTAAATCACACATTTTCCTGGTGTGCTGTACCCCATGGAGACACCAGCTCGGGCTGCTCCCCAGCAGCTGTGCAGTGGTCTCTAGAACGGAAGGACATACATGGCTGTGGGTCCCTGGCTGTGCTCGTGTTGCATCCATAGGCCTCCTGAGTGGAGCTCTGCCACTGGGCAGCCGGCTTCCCAGAAGCAGTCTCCCTATGGCTTTGGTGGGGTATATGGTAGGTGCCATGTGCCAAGGCCTCCAGGTGGGAAAGTAAGGTAAGTGGTTATCACAGCCTTGGGTCTGGGCCTTAGACTCCCCTCACCCTCCGTCCTGCCCCTGCCTTCCATCCTCTCAGGCGCTGGTTCTCAGCAGGAATCTCACCCACTGTCCTGTGTTTATTCAACAACAGACTCAGCCTTTCAGCCCAGTGACCATTACAAGCAGAGACCTACAGTGCAGGCAGCATTAGGAACACAGCCGAGTAGCCGTGTTGAACCTGCAGACTCAGTAGAAAAATGCCACCGGTGAGCTTGGTATAAATAGAGGCCCACTCCAGCCCTCTCTGTGTTGTCACATCCCAGGTATCAGCCTTGACCCTGGGGGACACAGGAGCAGAGTAAGCATTCATGGAGCAACCCATTTTGGTGGATACGTTCTTTGAGGCATCCGGCAAAGCAGCCTGAACCTGAGGGACGCTAGAGAGTGTGCGTTGGGGTGACAGGCATGAGTGGGGGACACGCCTGTCCTACATGGATGAGGAGCAGGGGCCCTGCATGGGGAAGAGTGGAGCATTGCGGTTATAGACAGTGTCTTGCCTGGAAAACTGCCCGCCCGGTAATGTTCCGACCACCTTACAAAGAGGTTCTTGTGGGCTTCCAAGGAGGAAGGAATTACTAAATTCAGTGCTGAATTCTCTCATTTTCAGTTAGGCATCTAGGATTTCATCCTCTTCCCTCAAGGCTTTTTTATTCATTTGGGTTTCTGGCATTTATTAATTTTGAGAATGAAAATGTAATGTGAAAGCATTACAGAAAATACAAATTATGCAGAATTTATTCTGTACATCAACCATCCATGACCTCAGGACTAAGATGCCTACATTTGGATGTGTTTCTACTTGACTTCTAGACTTTCAAAAGTAAGAGCGATGCCAGCTAGTAGCTTGGTCAAGTTGTGATTGGAGCTCACATGAGGACAAAGGGTGCCGCTGAGAGACGCCCACGGGGGGCTTGTGCTGCAAGGCAGGGAAGGACACGCAGCCCCACAGGCCTGTCTTCACCTTTTTAGGCTTCATTCCCACTCGGAGTCAGTGTCTACACAGGCGCCCCGCACCACATGGCTGCCCTGGGCCCCGGGAGAAAACAGGCTGTGTGGGGGAAGCCTGGCCAGAGGACAGGAACAAAGAGTAAGTGACAGGGTGGCCATGCTGCCCAGTGGGCCTCAGTCCTTCCCCAGCAGAGCTGCTGTCCCCACCAGCCACTGAAAGGGATCTCTCCAGTGGGACATTCAAGGGAAATGCTCCAGGTCAGTCCCAAGGGCCATGGGTGAAAGACGGCTGAGGCTTGGTGTCATTTCAGGTGAGCAATGCCTGGTGTCCCCTACATTTCCCGTTGTGTGCAGGTAGGGCAGGTGGACACAGAGGGAGGCTGCAGCACCCAGGCCACTGCCGGCAGCTTGCTCAGCCTGCAAGAGCCTTTCCAGGATAGACCCACGCAGCGCCCACCACTCTTTACTTGCAAAGTTCCACTTGTGTGTTAGATGCATGTTGCAAAAGCCAGTGAAAATGAATCTCCTTTTGTTGCTAAAGGCTGCATGAGGGAAAAGGAGGTGATGGTCAGCTTCAGACGGGCCCAGGGCCACCTGGGAGTCTCCTGGCTGTCTGGCAGGTGAGTGGTGCCTCGGTGTCTAGGCCCAGGCCAGGATCAGTGGTGAGCCAAACCCGCTTTCTAGTCAGCCCTCCGCGACCACACCCGCAGGAGACCTGTTGGACGTGTAAGTGTGTGAGGCTCATGCCTACAGAATTGACACGGGTGGCGTGTCATCCTCAGCTGAGAGGTCAGGGTGGTGGGGCCCTGTGGGGGTGTAGGGACCCGTGAGCACAGAGGAGTCTGAGGCCCGGACTCCAGGCCTGTCCCAGTTTCAGTACAACAAAGGGTGTTGCTTACACTGCTTGGGGAGCGGCCGTTTGGGACGGCCTCCCTGCAACCCGGGTGACCTGTTCCCGGCTGAGTTGCTGAGAGCCTGGGTCCTTCAGGGGTGGCAGGAGGTCCTCCCAGGGGTGATCCCTTGGCAGCCAGGAGGCAGGCGGGGGCATTCAGCGGCCCTTCGATGAGCAAGGCCTTGGCTCACTGGTCACCACTGAGGACAGTGTGGGGGGCGGGGGTACTGGACGGAACATGTAGTGGCCCTGGGACATTTCTTGTAAATTGCGTTTTAAAATAACCCCCCGATATAAGCCTGCTTTCTTTTGCATCTTTACCCAAGAAGTTGAATTCAAAAATAAGCTTCCACTATTCTGGGTTCCCATTAGTCGGGGTGCTGGGAAGGGAGCCTCCACTGCCCCCGCCAGTCACCCACGCTGGCTAGCTGGCTGCAGGCGCATCCTTGCACCAAGGCAGTGGGTGCCTGCTGGCTGGCCAAGGACTGTCAGTTTGCTGTCTCCTTGGCACCAGTGCCATCTGGGTGCAGAGCTGCTGCACAGTGACCAGGACCAGCGACTCCAGCCTGGGGCACAGGGCTGTGGCAGCCCAAAGCCGGCCTGGGGACTCTGCATGTGCTCAGGGGTCCTCAGGTCTGGGAGCCACCTTGCGAGGCCCTGACCCACCCAGGCTTCACAGGGATAATAATATTCCTGTTGGGGACTCGCCCTTCTTGTACAAACAAATCCGTGAAGCCCCAGCAGCTCCAGGCCCTGTTTACGTTGGCATCTTCGCCCAAGAGTGCCGGCCACCCAGCCAGGCTGCTCCCTGGACCTCCGGGGAGTCTCAAGCGGAAGCACTGCAGCCGCCAGAGCGTCCTGGTGACCTCAGCTGAGCGGTGCCGGCTCCTTGTGCCTCCGACTCCCTCCGGCTCACATTTACCCAGCGCTTCCCCCAGAAAGACCTGGAGTCACAGGGTCCAATCAGAGCTACCTGGGTCTGAATTTCAGCCCTGATGCTTCACAGCCTCGAGCAAACAGCCAGACCTTTCAGCTTCCTCAACAGTAAAGTGGGGTGAGGGCCTCAGCTGCACCACGATCAAGATGTTGGAAACCCCCTCATACTTCGAAGGACTTGTTCAAAGGTGAAGGTTATTTGCAGGGAAGCTTTGCCCATCTTCCCCAGGCTTGGGTCCTGCAGGCTGCCCGCCCTGCACCCGCCTATCAGGTGGAGGGCAGCTCCTGGTGTCCCCTCGTGGACCGTGCGCACGCGCATTTGTGTGTGTGTGTGTGTGTCCGTCCCTCCCTGGAATGCTATAGCCTCTCCTTTGAACTTTGTGGGATCTAAATGCAGACTCTGCTATGATGGCAGCTGTCTGCTGCACCAGGGCACGTTCATCCGCCTCTGAGCCTCTTTGGAGTCCACCCCTCCCGGAGAGGTTTGACTCCGATGTCCCACAAGGCCATGTTAATGGGGCCACACCCCTCCACGCTGACTCCCATCTGCAAAGTGGGGGCCTGCTGAGGGGCTTGTGCCCATCCGGCCTACGTGGAGTGCGGAGAAATGTGGGATGATTCTCCTCAGGCTCCTCTGAGTAGTTTGGGCTTTGGGGAGGGAGCAGGCGCAAAGCAGAGCCCAGAGGAAGGGAAGCAGGAAGGGGGATTTGCCCCCTGTTAGGCTGGGGGTCTGCTCCTAGTTTTGACTTGTGTATTTAAACTGCCTTAGAAGGCCTGTATAGGTGTCCTAGGCCACACCTCCCACACAAACCATGATACAGATAATGTCATGACCCCGACACATTTTTAGTTCCATTCAAGCCCCTCTGCTGGGCTCACTGAGATGTGTGTCGGCAGGCGAGAAGACCCCTCCTTCCGACTCTTGGGCTTCCAACATATACGGAGAGAAATGGACTTGGCACATCACCATGAATAAACCAGGTCTGGAGCTTGAATTTGGGAAGATCTGTGAACTGACTTTGCTGGAGGAGATGGGGTTTGTTATCCCCTCCTCTGCTGTAGCCCTCTCCCCATTGCTCTTCGCCCCCATCACGGACGGACTCTGGGCTCACGTTTGAGCCGAGGAAGGAATCCGATCTCTGTTCCTAAGCTTTATTTTCAGAGTGTTCCTGCCAGCAGCTGTCCTAAAAAAACTGCACTCCCCCTGCAGAAGTGAAGCCCACCAGGGGGGCTCCAGGGGCTCGCCCCTTCCCTCTTCAGAAAGCTCTGGCCAGGCCCAGCATGGGGATCCCTGCAGCTGAGCAGGACCCCCTCCAGCTCCATTCTGTCTTACCTCCTGCTTAATCTCATGTCACTCCAGTGATGAACCTTCTGCAGAGGAAGAAGGAAACTGGAGAACAGGTCATATCAGACAGCAGGTGTGCCACCCACTCCCGGTGGTGGACAGTGGGGCAGGCATTTCGTAAATGTCTTCCCATCTCATAGGCTTTTCTGCCCCCCAAGAGGTGGAGTCTGTGTGCCCTCCCCAGGAGCCTGGGGAGGCCTTTGTGTCAGCACTGGAAGTGACACCCAGGAAAGGCCGCACCACCTCCATGTGACTCCCGAAAATCCCCCCTTTGGAAACCAGGCGCCACACTGTGAGGAAGCCCAGGCCATGTGCACAGGTCCCCAGGCGCAGACCTTCCCACCGAGCTCTGCCTCACGGCTGCTTCCTGAGCTACACAGGCTGCAGGGTTTTAAGGCCTGAGGTTGGGGTGGCCTGTTCTCATCTGTAGGCACCAGGCACTGGCCTGCCTCTGCAGGGTCTGCCCGGCACTTCGGCTCCCTCCTTCATCTCCGTTTCCTCCTGGGTCCCTGTGAAGTACTTTGAAGCCAGAGGGACCTGGGACAGAAGAGCTGCATGTGCTTCTGTCCACCCAGTGCCCCCGTGTTCTCTGGGACTAGGACCCCACACTCTTGCCTGGTGGCAGATTACAAGGGCACTTCAGACATTCTTGCTTGGTGGGACTCTCCTAATTGTATGTTTGTACTTTGTACTGTTTTCTTAGAAGGCCCTCAAAACTGTATATGCTGCCCACAAAACGGGTGAGTCGCCCTGTTAGTGCCTCTTCCCAGATGGGAAAATAGCTGTGACCCCCCTCATCACGCCACAGGAATTCCGCTGTCAGAAGTGGACCTGGCACTCCCTAGGACTCCTACGCTGCAGGCAGAGGCAGCTTCTGATACTGAAAACAGTTAATTGATCAGGAAAAATACCAAATGTGTATTACATAACAGGAAGCAAAATTTGACAAAATGAAAGGGAGACAGACAATCCCCAGGCTTGGCTGGACATCACAGATGGTATCAGTAGGGACACAGATGCTCTGAGGCACTGCAGGCCCCCTGTCAGAGAGCTGTCCCCAGGGCAGAACTGCTTGGTTTCAGCACTGCAGGTCACAGCAGGCAGCTGTCCCAGGGACTCTGCCTCACAGCGCCTTCCAGCCTGTCAATCAGATGCCTCCCTTCCTGCAACACCTGTCAGCCCCCGGGGGCACATCTCCAGTGAGTGGTGACACCACATGAAGCACCTAAGGGCCCGAATGCATGGGTGCCACAGAAAGCCACCCCCCATCCTCGGAGTGGATGGAAACAACGCCCTGCCCGCCCTACGAATGCAGAGCCAGGCTGCGGCTTCGGAGAATGAGATCACAGTAGCTGAGTCCTTGTGCCTGTCACCCCCGACCTGAGCTCCAGCTACAAGGCTGGGGCCTCGCAGGCCCAGCTCCTGCTGCCTCCTGCCCCCGGGGAGCCAGCGCTCTGGGGGCCGAGTCACCCTCTGCTGCGGCCCCAGGCAGGACATAGGGTCTTCTTCTGCCTCCCTAGAGACCTTTCCTCCTGAGCCCTTGCTGGGCCCACGGCACCCTTGGCCGCTGCACGTCACAGGCATTGGTGTCCAGGGAAAGGCAGGTGCTGGCACACTGCACGGGCCGCACTAGTTCTCTGCCGTTCTCCAGTGGCTTGGGGACGATCCCACCTTGGCCGGCCTGCGTACATTCAGCTTCCTCCTCAGGGAGGAGAAGGTGTCCCCCAGGACCCTGCGCAGCCCCACGCCATCTTGGCCGCAGGGCGGGTCCCGCCTGGTGGCCGGAAGCTGCCCCGTGAACATCTCCCACCGGGCAAGGGCATCCACAGCTCTGTCCACCTGCGCCAGCTCCTCCTCACTCACGTCCCTCTCCAGGGCCTGGATGCACATCGCCAGCCACTGTCCATGCTCCTTGATGGCCTCCACTGGGGTCCCAAGTGCTGGTGGGCCCTCCCAGGCTGCTGCCAGGGAGCTCAGCCCATCCTCAGGCTCGGGCCCCAGGGAGAAGATGTGGCTCCACGTGTCAGGGGTGAGGGGCTCTGACGGGCTGCTGCCAGGCTCTGAATCACTCTCACAGCTCAGGCCAGAGTCCGCACTGCCAGGCAAGGTGTCCTCTGACACAGACGGCTCCCCTGCCTCCTGCCCAGGCCGTGTCCCCGCCACTGCTTGAGTCCAGGTGTAGAGTCTCTGAGAGAAGGAGACACAAGTGGCTTTTCTCTGCAGGTCACTTACCTAGTCCCTTACCTAAGGGGACCCACTGTTACCCAGGGGCAGGTGTCAGGATGGTGACACAGGGCCCTTCAGACCAGGGCCTTCCAAACACTGGTGCCAGATGGACCAGCTCACGAGAGCCCACAGACAAGCTTTCAGGAGTTTTGCAAGCCAGTTGTTTAGCTCAGCCACTATCCAAAGTTAAATTATGTAGAGCTTACAATTAAATTTTAAAACTGTGTTAAAGGGAATAAATTCTCAAAACTCATCACTTCCCACATGTTTTTACTATGTTTGACTATGACCTCTGCTCTTGGTTATTTCCTCCTCTTGGGTCTATGGACAGACACCTCTAATGGTGAGCTACGGCGTGTCTCTTCCCACACTGCTTTCAGTGACAACTTGGACTCAGCCCTGGTGACTTTTATTCAGCATAGTACTGGAAGTCCCAGCCATAGCAATCAGAAAAAAAAGCCATCCAAATTGGTAAGGAAGAAGTAAAATTGTCAGTATTTGCAGATGACGATACTATATGTTAAACACTAAAGACTCCACCAAAAAACTATTCGAACTAATGAATCAACTCAGTAAAGTTGCAGAATATAAAATCAAACAAATCTGTTGTACTTCTACATACAAATAAAACAGAGAAATTAAGAAAATCCCATTTATAGTTACATCAAAAAGAATCAAATACTTAGGAATGAATCTGACCAAGGAGGCAAAAGACCTCTACTCTGAAAACGGTAAGACCCTGGGGGAAGACACTGAAGATGACACAAGGAAGTAGAAAGCTATCCCATGCTCCTGGATTAGTATTGTTAAAATGGCCATCCTGTCCAAAGCAATTTACAGATTCAGTGGGACCCCTATCAAAATAACCAATGGCACTTTTCACAAAACTAGAACAAGTAATCCTCAAATTTGTACGGAACCACAAAAGACCCCTAATAGCCAAGGCAATCTTGGAAAAGAACAAAGCTGGGGATATCATGCTCCCTGATTTCAAACTATTCCACAAAGCTACAGTAATCAAACATTATGGTTTTGTCACAAGAACAGATTCATAGACCAATGGAACTAACAGAGAGCCCAGAAATAAGCCGACAGCTACATGGTCAATTAATATATGACATGGGAAAGAAGAATGTGCCGTGGGGAAAAGACAGTCTCTTTGATAAATGGGGCTGGGAAAACCGGACAGCTATGTGCAAAAGAACAAAATAGGATCACTGTCTTACACCGCGCACAAAAATAAACTCAAAATGAATTTAAGACCTAAATATAAGACCTGAAACTATGAAATTCAAAAAATTCATAAAAACCAAAAATTCAAAGAAAACATAAGAACTCTTGGACATTGGCCTTAACAGTTTGTTTCTGGATACATCTCCCTAGGCAAGGGGAAAAAAAGCAAAAATAAACATGCGGGGCTACATCAAACTAAAAAGCTGCACACTAAAGGAAACAGTCAACAAAATGAAAAGGCAACTGCTGTATGGGAGAAGATATATTTACAAATGATATATCCAATAAGAGGCTAATACCCAAAATATATAAAGAACTACAACTCAACACCATAAAACAATCGAATTAAAAATGGGCAGAGGAATTGGAGATATTTTCCAAAGAAGACATAGCAATGGCAACAGACACATGAAAAAATGCTCCACATCACTAATCAGGGACATGCAAATCAAACCACAATGAGAGACCACCCCACATCAGTCAGAATGGCCACTATCCAAAAAACAAACAATAGTGTTGATGAAAATGTGGAGAAAAGGGAACCTTCACACACTGCTGGTGGGAATGTAAATTGGTGCAGCCACTGTGGAAAACAATATGGAGGTTCCTCAAAAAACTAAAAATAGAAATACCATATGACCCAGCAATTTCACTTTTGGAAATTTACCCCCCAAAAAAAACACAAGATCACTAATTGGAAAAGATATCTGCACCCCTATGTTCACTGCAGCATTATTTACAACAGCCAAGATATGGAAGCAACCTAAGTGTCCATTGATAGATGAATGGGTAACGTTTGGTACATATAGGCAATGGAATATTACTCAGCCATGAAGAAGGAAATCCTGCCATTTGTGACAACATGGAAGGACCTAGAGGGCATTAAGCTAAGTGAAGTCAGAGAAAGACAAATACCATATGATTTCACTTATATGTAGAATTTAAAGAACAAAACAAACAGACTCATGAACACAGAGAACAGGCTGAGGGTTGCCAGATGGATACAAGGATGGATGAAATAAGTGAAGGGGAGGAAACTTGATCTGGGCAATGGTTACACGAGTGTACACACATGTCAAGATTCATTAAGCTGTACACTAAGATTTGTGTGTTTTAATATATGTGCCCTCAATTAAAAAAAAAAACATTGGCTTTGCTGAGACCATTTACACCATGGACATTGGCAGATACTGCAAATCAAATGCCTTGATGGCATTTACCAGTATGCTGCTGGTGGGTGCAAAGACAACAGAGACCTTTACCGGCCCAGCCTCAGTCAGCTGTTGCCTACCAGCGAATCCTCAGGGGCTGTCCCAGCACCCGTGGCCTGCCGGGGGCAGCTCCCCTCCTCTGCTCCTCAGCCCCTCCATGTCACAGAGGCTCCCTGGGGAGAATGGGGCTGCCATTTCAGGAAGCACACCGGGAGCTTCTCCCTCCCCTCTGACTCGGGCCTTCACCCGGTTGGGAGCCTGGGAAAGGCCCCCTCCCTGCTCAGGGTGGGCGGATGGGAGTAAAGCATCAAAGCCATGACAGGAGAATCCTGGAGCTCTGCAGATGCCCGGCCTCCCTCCCTGCACCCTGAGGTTGAGAGCTGGCGGCCCTTGGCCCTGCACTGTGGGAGCAGCCCAGCTCCGTGGGTGCCCATGGGGGCCGATGACCATGCTCTGAGGACCATCACCAGCCCTCTGCAGCTGAGGTGCTAGGCCTGGGGCGGCCTGGCCTCCCTCTCCAAACCCACAGGCTGATTCCGCCATGCTCCTTGGCATTGCTTACCTTGGAGTCACTCAGAAAAGAGGCCTGCGGGAGGCAGCTCCATGACCTGGAAATGCCCAGCCTTCTAGTTCAGGGGGCCTCAGGGTGGGGCTCCCATGGGCAGCACCCCTGGGAACCCATGAGAGATGCGAGTCCTCACCCACCCCTGAGATGCCGAGAACCCCTCCCCACAGGTCTATCTCCTGGGCCGTTCACCAGAAACAAAGCTCCCTGTGGCCAGGCACCCTGCCTCCAAGAGGAGGAGAGAGGGGCCTCCCTCCCCAAACCCCAAACACAGTGAGGTTCGTGTAAAGCTTTCAGCTTACACCGTTTGGTTTTAAAATTAAGCTGGATAGGCACTATGCCTTTATTCGAATGAAAACTTTTTTTAAGTTGATGTTTTCATCCAAATGTGGGTTTAAAGGAAAAATAACCACTACCTGCTTTCGAACTTGAAACTCAGCAAAGTGTCTGAGTTTGCAAACAAATCTCCCCAAAGGATAAGGCTTCTTCCCGGCAGGACAGCAGACAGGCCCATTTCCCGGCACCGCCAGCCTGGGCCCCACTCCCAGCAGTGCCTCGTGCTGACGGCAGAGGGCGGCATCGCCCACCGGCCTCCTGAGCACGGACGGCGCTGCCCTTCCAGAGCCTTGTTTAGTCTGGTCCTGCCCTGCTGCTCTTCCCGCCCATCCCCCAGAGTGAAAGCCTTGCTGGGGCCACCACACAAGCTGCCGGGGTGCGGGGAAAGCCCCCTGGCTGAGTAGGTGGAGACAGCGCCCGGCGCGTCCAGCACCTGATCAGAGCCCTGTAAGCGCTCCCTCTGTACTGTTCTGAGGAATCGGCCTGCCCCTCGGCCCCCCAGCCCAGTGCAGCCGAGTGGTAGCAGCCCCGCCACTGAGTGTGGCAGGCCGACCAGCGGGGCCTCAAAGACCTGCTCTCCCCCTGAGGCCGTGGTCCTCCTGGGGCCTGGGGGCGGCCGCCCAGGACATAACTCACCTTGTACCTGTCCACAAGCTTGAAGCCCAGGACATGCTGCAGCTTCCGCAGGCAGACGGGACAGAGGTCCAGGGGCCGCCGCAGGACCTCGTCCAGGCTGAGCGCCCCCTGCATGACGCAGCGGAGCCAGCGGCAGTGCCCCAGGCCGAGGAGGTGGCAGAGCTTGTGGCACGTGACCTGAGGGAGAAGGCCCACCATGCCCTCGAGCCCTACCACTCCGCCAGACCCTGGACACCTGGGCAGCCCCACCAGGAGCCTGAGTGCCCTGGGGCAGGCCAGTGTGCCAGCAAGTGGCCCCAGCCCCACCCTGCTCTGGCCGCTGACGTCTCTGGTGCCCCAGCACTGGGGCTGTACTGGGCGCAGGGGGAAAGGGGAACTGGGGGACCAGCTCTGGAGGATGCCCGGGGGAGCTTGGGTGTCAGACACGGGTGCATATCCCAACCCTACCACTCCACAGCTGTGCGACCTTGGGCAAAGGGATTGGCATCTCTGTGCCCTGGTCTCTGTACTCCCTAGAGTGATGGGCTGTCCTCCTTGTTGTGAGGACTGGACAGTGTAGCCAGCTGGACACAGGGTTCAGCACTGTCTACTTGTGTCCTGTCTGACCCACATCCTGAGCATCTTCCCTGAACCCACCAGAGGCCCCACCCCCATCCCATCTCCTCCCACCACCTTTGTGGCACCCATGGCCCAGATGCCCGCCCACAGTCCACCCAGCCCTGCCCCCACCTTGCAGCACTGTAGCATCCCCAGGACACTGATGTGCAGGGTCTCTTGGTCCTGCAGGGGGGTCTCGGGACCATCTGCCGCCACCTCTGCCAGGGCCGGATCAGAGGCACAGGGCCCCAGCTCCAAGAATTCCCCTGAGAACCGGGCAAAGCTGCAGATACCCACTTCTGGGGAGAGGCAGAGAGACGGGGGCTCAGGCAGCAGGCTCGCTCAGGGGGCCCATGGCAAAGCTGCCCCATCCTCAGGATGCAGGTCCCGAAGGCCTGCCAGTGTGTCCACATGAGGTGGCCTGGGGATGGCCCCCTGCCCCAAAGGAGCTAGACCAGGGGCTCCCAAGCAGCTGTTTGCACATTTGTGCCTCATCCTCCCTGGAGAGAGAGGAGGAGGGTGACCCGCTTGTGCTCCTGTGCCCTGGGTGCCTCCCCCCACCACCACCAAGCCCAGGCTGAGGCAACACCAGGGGCCCTGGCTCACCGTGGCCTGGGAGGAACTTGCCGAAGGTGAAGCTCCAGGCCTCGCAGGGGTACAGGTCGGACAGCGTGAGGCCCAGCACGCACAGGGCGTCGCCCGGCTTGCTGCTCTTCAGGAAAGCCAGGATGCCATCTGCGGGGAGAGCGAGGGGCAGCGGGGAGGCGCTCTCACCCTTGCTCTGTCTAGGCCCAGCCCTTCCCAAAGAGGGGCACAGCTCACAGCATGCCGCAAGGAACCGCGAGTCTGAGGCCAGGAACTCAAGGCGGCTGACCTGTGCAGAGCATGGCAGGGGCTCCACCTCCCAGGTCAGCAGCTGGGCTGAGGGGCAGGAAGGGGCAGGGTCCCATGTCCAGCATGGTCTGGACAGCTGGTTTGGACCCAGTAGTCCAAGATGCCAGAAAGGCACCAAAAAGGCCACGGTCCAACGACACATGCTCAGGACCACATGCCACCGAACTCACGGCAGAGCCGCGTGGGCAGCTGACGGCTGGCCCCAAGGATGTCGCGACCTGGTCCCCAGGACCTGCAGGAATGCCTCTGGCAGAAGGGGCTTCGCAGAACCTGGGAAGTGGTTCTGGATTTTCTGGCTGGACCCAGTGTAGTCGCCAGGGGCCTTCGAGGCAGGAGGGGCAGCGCGGCCTAAGGCGCTGTGGCCCTGCGAGCCCCAGAAGGAGCACCTCTGCTCACTCTGATTTTAGTCCAGGGACACTTCTGCTCCAGAGCTGTGGGGAATGAATGTCACCAACACTTGCACTGACTTGTCACAGCAGCCATGGGAATAATGCTGCCACCCGGCGTGGACAGAGAGTGCCGGGGACACAGCCCGGACACGACCACGTCCTGCAGGCGGAGGTGGGAAGGGGCCAGGGAGCCGCCTGCGAAGACCAGGAGAGGGCCCCGTGACCAGAGCAAGAGGGGAGGCTGGGAAGGGGACACAACACACATTTCCAAGGGGTTTTACATAGGTGGGAGCAGAGAACCAGGTGGTGGCTGGAGGGGCACGCAGGGCAGAGGGGTCCAGTGGGGGAAAAGCTCTGTGGGCAGAGAGTGGGGAGGAGCCAGAGCGGGTCTGGGTGCAGGCAGAGGCGGGGCAGGGAGGAGCTGGCCAGTCAGCCCCTAAGCCAGGGAGCACAGTGCAGGGAGGGGGCAGTTCCCCCTTGATAATTTCCTCAGCAGAAAAGGTGAGGACCCAGCTCCTAGTCACGCACCTACGAGAAGACCACTCAGGAGGTCTGTTTTCCTGGTCACACTCAGACAGGAGATGGATTTGCCCAGGTGTGGGCAGGAAGGGGGGTGAAGGCGGGAAGTGGGGACTGCGGTGGATCAGGGACAGGGGAAGGCGGTTGGCCCGGGTGGGACCTGAGGGAGCAGAGCCCTTAGAGCAGGGACGCAGGGCTGGGCATCTGGGAGGAGGGGCTTCGGGGAGCTGCTTCAGCCCCAGGGGTGGGGAGCACACTGTTTGCTGCTACTGATGACAAGCCTAGTGTAGCGCTGGCCACGGAAACACAGTGTGAGCTGGATATGGAACTAAATTTTAAATTTTACTCATGTTAAAGTAAAACAGATCAAATTGATTTTAACATACTTCATTTACCCTAATATATCCAAAATATTTTCACATAGAATCAAGTAAAAACCAAGATGGTTTACATTGTTTTCCACCCCAAGCCTCCAATCCCAGTGAGCATTTACACTCACTGCACACCTCGCTTCTGACCAGCCACATTTTATGTGTTCAACAGCCACACGTGGCCCGTGGGTCCTGTCCCGGGCAGCTCAGGCTGGGCTGTGACCTGGGGAATGGGGTGACCATGCAGCAGAGGCTGAAGGATTTCAGCTCTTAAGGTGGCAGTGATGATGATGGTCATAGGTCAAACTGTGTCCCCAGAAAGATGGGCTCAAGTTCTAATCCCCAGTGCCTGAAATGTGACCTTATTTGGAAATAAGGTCTTTACAGGTGTAATCAAGTTAAGATGAGGTCAATAGGGTGGGCCTAACCTATATGCAGACGAGAAGAATGCAGAGACACACAGGGAGAAACAGTGAGACAGCGGAGGCAAGGTGGGAGAGAGGGAGCCACCAGCTCAGGGACCCCGGGACTGCCGTTGCTGCCAGGAGCCGGGAGAGGCAGGGAGGAGCCTCCCCCTCCCCCAGGGAGGGCCTTCTGAGAGCAGGGCCGTGCCCACACCGTGGCCCAGGCATCCAGCCTCCCGCCCCGGGGGAGAACACACTTGTGAGGTTTTAAGCTCCCAGTTTGGGGCACTTTATCAGGGCAGTCCTCGGAGACTCACACAGTGAACTAGACCAAGTAAATCTGACCCCCGTATCCTAGGCTCTGCTGCTCATTGAAGCTTCATGAGCCCACCTCTTTCCCAGGACACCATGCAGCCCCTGAGGCATGGGGCAGCAGCAGATGGCTGGGCAGTGAGGGCGAGGAGTGCAGAAAGGTCGTCTGCACCGCATGCACCTCAGTGCTGGGGTCTCCAAGCACCACAGCCCCTGGGCAGCTGGGATACGAACAGACACTGGCTGCTCCCAAGTCTCAAGCACAAGTCAGGTGGGAGCTACACCAGGTCCGCTGGCACCACACATGGCATAGGGGAATGGAGGAGAGGTGCGGAGGCTGGGGCTTTGCCCTCTGAAAGGCAGGGATCCTAGGCTCTGCACTCGGGCAAGAGCCAAGGGAGGCCATTGCTCCCTGGGCCCTGCTCGGGGAGGTGGGAAGGCTGCACCCAGCAATCAGGAGGGGTCCAAGCGACCAAACCTGAAGCCTGGGACACAGAAAGGAACCATCGGGATGAACCCACCCCAGCCAGATGGTCCCTGTGATGGACCACTAGGAATGGGGACCAGACCCCACTTTAAGATAACCAGAAGCCGAGTGAAATGCACAGAACAGCTCCTGAAAACCTCGGCGGTGGGTGAGGAGTTGGCTACAGGGGCAGTGGGGAAGTCAGCGGGCAAGGCAGACTGCTCACAGGTGGCCAAGGAGACCGTGACCATGCCGTGCACTGTGTGTGTGCGCCAACACCCAGCAGGAAGAATTGTATTCTATGTAATTATGCTCAATAAACATGACAAAAAATCAGAGAGCTAGTGAGAAATCAGAAACAGGATGAGGATTGCAGCCCAAAGAGAAAGGCTGAGCAGTTTCTGAGATGGGGGAGGGCAAGGGGATGCCCCTGACGCCCTGTCTGGCTGCCCCACCCCGAATCCCTGGGGCAGCAGGCAGCCCAGGGGAGCCTCATGTCTGTGTCTCAGACGCAGCACCTCATGGGCCTGGCAGAGGGAAAATAACATCCTCTCTGGAGGAAAACTACATCATCCCCAGCCATAAATTCTTCTAAGAGTTAAACTAATGTTTCCAATAACATGTCCAGCTAACAAAAAAAAAGTAAGTCCCACCAAAAGGCAAGTTTACTGACACAAGATTTACAGGAACAGCAGGTGAGCCACGTGGCTCAATGTGTGGGTTTAACAGCATGTGAGGTGCAGTTAGAGAATTGGGAAATGAGGCTGAGAATAAAGTGAGGATGAGATACTGGGAAGTGAAAGGAGAGAGTGAGAGGGATTAACATGCATCCAATCGGAGTCCCGAATGGGAGGCTGGTATTTGAAGAAAGAATGCAATTTTCCCACCAACGATGAACTGTCCGTCAGCTCCTTCCTCCCGCCTCCTGGAGAGGCCTGGGCGGAGTGCAGTGCCTGCACCTGCACGCTGACCTGTGGCCGGCTGCACACTCACCTGTGTGGAGCTGGAGCCTCTCCGAGTGCGGACTGGGACGCGAGGAGCAGCGAATGGACGCAGCGGCCACCGAGGGCAGGCACCTGACCTGCAGGCCCAGGAAGAAGGCCTCTGCGCAGCTCCGAAGGTGGTCCAGCAGGACGCCTGCCGGCCCCTCACTCAGGTCTGGGGGTGGAGTGGCACGTCAGCCCTGCAGGGCCCTGCTGGCTTCTCGGGACCCCGCCTGCCCACACCCGGGACCCAGGGTTTCCTGCCAGCACCATGAGGCCAACACGGACCCTCCTTCATGGAGTGGAATGCCAGGCATGGGAGGGACGTGAAGCAGCTTTTTAAAGGGGCAAAAAAAGGAGGGAAACAGACAAATGGTCCATGCCCAGAGGAAAGAGCAGGAGTCACAACTCTGGGACGACTGGCCTGGGAGGTGGGGAGCCAGGGGCACGGGAGGTCATCCAGTGCCCTCAGACCCTGAGGCTGGCCAGGTGTGGGCAGGGCACAGCGGACCGCAGGAGCGAGCAGCCAGAAACAGCCCGCTGGCTTAATGCTGCACAAAGCCAATGGGGAGTACAACCAGCTCAAAGTTTAGAGGGACAGGGACCAAGGTGGGCAGAGCCCCTGGGCCAGCCCCGGAGCTGGCTAGCAATGTAGACCCCCAGGCCACCTCGGAACCAGAACCTGCATTTAAGATGACCAAGCATCAGCATATTAGTTTGGGATATGCTGCTCTGAGCTGATGGGGGGTACGGGGAGCCATGCAGACGGGTTTGGAGCTCTTTGGGGGCAGATTCTGCAGGTGGAGATGGCAGATTGGCCAGGGTGGGTTATGGAGAACTAGGGGCACCTGCAGGCTCTGGTCCCCAGGTGGGATCTGGGACAAGGCCCCCCAAGTGCAGCCTCCTCTGGCTGGCCGCTCAGATGCTGCCCTGAGGGGAGGGGCGGGACACACCGACTGTCAGCTCAGGCCTCTTCCTCCGCCCCAAAGCCCAGTGCCACACCTGCCTTGCGTGCCCTCTCTGCCAGCCTGGGGCCACCTGCCCTTGGCCTTCAGGGAGGTACAGCGACCCTCAGCTGCAGCACCTGGCCCCATGGAGAACCCAGCCAGGCCATTGCTATCCTGGGTCCACACAGAGCCCTCATGCCTGTGTCCCCAGTCTGGGCCAATAAGCTCTGGAGGACAGTGGCTATGTGGGGGCTCCCAAGCTGTGGGACCAGCCAGTCTCCCAGCCTGAGGCTTGGTGTCAAATCACCTCTACCAGTGGCCAGTTCTGCATCTTGGGCAGACCAAGTGACTCTCCCTGCCTCCCTTTCCTCACCTGCAAAGCGACCTGACCCTAAGCCCAGTGCCCCGTGGAGGCTTATGAAGCACCCAGAACAGTTCCTGGCACAGCGCTGGCTTCAACAGGTAGGACCAGGGTGTCCTGTGTGGACCAGGCGGTGACACAGCCACGAGGGTCCTGCAGCCTGGGGCTTTCTGAACAGTGATGGGGGCAGGGTGGGTAGAGGGCCTGAGCCCCATCCCCACCCCAAGCCCCCAGCACCATCCCCCCTCACTTCACCTAGTGCTGGCTGTAGGCTCTGGTCCTCCATCGGGGCCGTGGGCTCTGATGCCACCCCCAGCTCATACCCACTTGCAGCCCTGTGGGGTCCCCACCCCCAACCAGGTACCTATAGGCTGCAGGTAGACATGTTTCCGAGTTGGGCTTTGCTTCCTAGGCAACAGGGAGGCGTGGAAGCTCTCAAAGTCCTCGGGGGCCTCTGGGCAGCTGAGGAGCCAGTCGAAGGCTGTGTGGATGAGCAGTGTGCAGAAGAGGGTCCTCTGTGGGTTGTAGGCCTCAGCCAGGAAGAGCCTCTCAGCCGGGGAGAAGGTGGCCACATAGAGCTGCTGCAGGGCAGGGCAGCTGGACACTAGCGCATCCTTCAGGGCCCGGGGGCCGAAGCTGAACTCCTGGGCTGGCCGGCACTGCAGCATGGCGGGCCTGGTCACTCTGGGAAGCCCCTGCTGCGGCCCATGAGCCACCCAGGGGATAGCCACGATTGCTTCCAGAACTTTCCTGAGGGCTGATCAGAGCAGCTGCCAAGGGCTCCCTGCAAACGGACACTAGGCTGAGGGCCCACGAGGCCTGGCTCTGGCTAGCGTGGGGCCTTAGCAACAGCGAGAGGTGGTGGAATGGAAGCCTCCAGGCCCAGCGCCCTGCAGAGGGTGGGGAGGAGGGACACGTAGCTGAGTGACACAGCCTGTTCTCTCAGGTGAGGCCAAGAGCTTGGTGGGGGATGAGTGTTGTTGAGGGGGCCAGTGGCAGAAGGATGCTGTTTTTGCCTCTGGCAGGCTGGGTGAGTCCTTAATACAGCCCCAGGCATGGGGAAGCACCCTCCCGGCAGCAGGGACACCTACTTCCATGGACCCCTGAAAGGCCCCAGAGCCACTTGAACCCCCAAGGGGCATGCAGGCCAGTGAGGACAGCAGCCCCAGTGTCCATTCCCCCACTCAGACTCCCCAGCCCTCGGAGGGAGAGGAACTCAAAGAGTGACCACCCCACCTTTGTGCTAAGCCCCTGTAGAGCCAGAGAGGCCCCTCCAGAAAGAAAACTAGCTGCTCCTGACCTCTCTGATCACCAGGAGCACCCCATCACCTGGGGCCACCATCACCTCCTGATCCTGGCTCCAAGCCATCCTGGAAGGGGCCACATGTGCCTGGGGACGAAGCCCTAATCCACGTGGCCAGGCCAGCCAGGAGCTGCAGGAATGCGGGGGGAGGAAGGCAGCCCCACAGCGCCCAGACCCAGAAGCTTCCCAGCACACGCAAGGGGTGGGCACAGTGCCAACCCCCAAAGCTATAAATAGGGAGATGTGGGCAACAAAGAGAGTAGGCGGGGAGGGGGTATGGGGACTCAGGGACGGATAGATGGGCTGGGGACGTCTGTCCCCAGTGACAAAGTCACTTTACAAATCGGAGTTTTCCTTTCAAATGGGGAGCAAGGCCTGTTGCATCCCTGTGCTGCTCAGAAACAATGCTTCCGCCCAGCACGCCCCCCCATGAAACTGCCAGCAAACAGCTGGCCCTGGTGCCAACCACTGCTGGGGGCTCTGGGTCTCAGCCAGACACACACAATTGGGGGCCCTCCAGAGGCTCACACAACAGTGAGGAGGAGGGGGTTACTGAGGAAGAAACCAGCTAGAACTCAGGGAAAGGAAGACACACAGAAACAGCACCCAGAGCGAGGCAGAGCAGCGCTCAGTGGAGAAAGCGCTTGCCTGGTTCTTAATTTAGCAAGTCAAGCCAGATATGCAAAAACCCATCTCTGCAGACTACAGAGTTGTGAGGCCTCCCAGCCCAGTGCGAAAAACAGGAAAGGGCCTTGTTCTGAATGAAGAAATGTGCTATATATTCCCTTTACTATCCTCAATTTAGAATATTCTTCCAGAAAATGTGTATGTACATCCTCATATTATATACACACATTATGTATACATATATGTAAGTATATACACATATATATATACCAGCTGTTCCTCTACGTATAATTTATAAATTTTTCTCTGGAAAAATTATATGTAATTTGACCAGAGGTTACTTTATACATATCTGCATAGATACACATATATACACATATATTGCCCAGAGGTAAGTGCTGGCTTAGATGAGGGAGGGGGCTAGGATTGAATGCCCAGGAGGACCCCAGCACAGAGCCCTATGCTTTTCTTTCTGCATATATATTTTATAAATTTAAGATTCAATTGCACACATGATCCCATATCCTTTTGGCTTAGCATATTATGTGCATTTTCCTGAATGCTTCAATGTTCTATTAAAAAAAAACGCCGTGGTGAACATCTTTGTACATAAGTCTATGTTTCCATTTCCTCAGGAGAGATTCCCAGGGCAGAAGATAATGCATGTGGGTGATGAAGGAATCATGATTTGCACTTCCAAACTGCTTTCAAAAAGGTCATGCCGATTTATAACCTCACCAGCCCCTGAAGCACTAGGTCGTCAGCAGCAAATAAAAATTGCCAAGGGCACTGGACGCCCTCACTGTGCTCCAGGCAGAGCTTCACCACGAACGCAGGGGGATGTGTGGATGGCTACTATCCCCATTTTCAAGAGGGTGGCAGAGTATGATTACAACGCCCTTAACCAAAGCCACACAAGCTCGTGAGAATCAGATGGGATTGGAACACACTGATTTTCAAGCACCAGATTCCCACCTCCAGAGCAGCAGGACCCCCATTCTCAGGAGGCCCTGCTCAGAAACCCGTCCCCATCAGACTCCAGGGCAATATTGGCGATTTGCAACAGGATAAGCAACCTGTTCCTGGACTGCAGGAAAGACATCAGATATGTGAACACCAGGACCAAATCCCGTCGCATCAGAAAGGGTCACAGTGGGCAAGTTCTCCAGGGCCAGAAAGCCTGCATGGTGGAAACTGTGAGGACAGAGCCTGTGAGCTAGGACCTGAGACACCAGATCCACACTTCCCAAGGGGGCCGGGAGCACGTGTGGCCTCCCTCCTTCACTCATTCACTTGGCTGACAGTCACAGAGGCCTCCCACCAAGGGACCTGCCCAACGCCCGTGGATAAAACAGACAGAGGTCCCCGACCTTGTGGAGTTTAAATTCCAGAGCGATCAGACAGTATGCAGAGTGCTGTAGACAGTGTGTTAGAAGGCGGCCAGTGCAGGAAGCCGAGGCTGAGCCAGGATGGAGGGGCGGGTGGGTGTGCCGGGGCCAAGGTGTCTTTTTCTAGAGGGTCACCAGGGGGGCTTCAACAAAAAGGCAAGATCAAGCACACCGTCCAGAGGCAAGGGGGTCAGGGACCTGAGGCAAGTGTCCCAAGTGGAGGGGCACAGGCACAGGGCCTGCTGCCCACGGGGAGAGCTGGGGTGCACGCTGCAAGCATGTCTAGGCAGCCTGTCTCCCCCGGGCCGGTCCAGGGGGCTGGGCACAGAGAGTGCTCTCTGACCTTTCACCCCACTGTGCCTCAGTTTCCTCCCTGGCACAGTGGGCTTGGGACCACCTGCTTTTGCCCAGAGAGCAGCTGGACCCACCAGCAAGGAGGCGGTACCCAGGTCCTGCACAGCCCCAGCCCTGTGCTCAGGGAGCTGCAGTGAGTGTGACCCACGTGCCTCTCACTGCCTACTTCTATGTCTGGAAGCAAGCTGGTGACCCTGCTCTCCCCAGGCTGCCCACCAGCAGCCTCCTAGCACAGCGCTGCAGCCGGGGCTTTCCTGAGAACAGGTTCCTCTGAGTAGTTCCAGTAACATCACAGTGGTCAGAATGATTCCCTCTGTGACTGGGAGGAGTTATAAATTCATTCTCTGGAGCAGCCAGGGTCCTCCCAGAGGGTTTGTGTCAGCTTGTCCAAGGAGGTGAAAATGGACAGACTGATATTCCCAGGCCACCCAGCCACACCTGGTCAACATCCCTCCCCAGGGGGCCCCATCCCTGCTCCTCTTCCTCCATCTCCTGGCCACAGGGGGGCTCTCTCCCCACAACCCCCCAGAGATCACTTTCTGATCTAGCATTTCATCTGACCCCACAGCTACCTGAAACATAGCTACCAGGATGCACCCATCTTACAGCCAAGAGGACTGAGGCTCAGAGAGGGGAGCCTTTGGCCGGGCTGCACAACTCACCAGGACAGACACGGCTCTCCTGACTCCTGAGAAAACACCTCTCACTCTGGTCCTCATTTGTGGGACCTTCTCCTACCCCCAAAGGGTCTTTCCTGACAGCACCCACTCCCCTTATCACCCAAAGAGCCGGCTCAGGGGTGTCCCTGCCAGAAACACCTCTAACCCTGGCAAAGCTGCAGGGAAACGAAAATGCCACCTTTTCTCCAAAATGTCAAGGGTTCTGACACATCCATCACAGGTGAGACTTGGGCCCAAGCTGTAAGACTCAGGCTCATCTCAGCCATTCTAAGAGGACCAAGTCACGCAGCTCAAGGAGGGCCCCACAGGTAACTTGTGCAGGGTCAAGGCCTGCGTGCCCAGCCGAGACCCACAGCATTTCCAAAGGAGGCGGTCCTGGTGCTCAGACTGTGCTTCGCCTGGGGCCCTCACGCTCCCACACCACTGAGGACCCCCAAGCGCTGCTGTTTACGTGGGTTGTATCTATCAATGCTACTGCATCTGAACTTAAAACCACACCATGTGGAACAAGGACACAAAGTCCTGCCTCTGTTAGCATCACACATGGAGTCACGTGGCCTCTGGAAAGTCCATCCTCCACTTTTGAGGCAAGAGACAAAAAGACAATGTCCCAGTTGTGAAGACAGTTCTGACCTCGTGGGTCCCGGGCAGGGTCTTCCAGCACAATCCCAGAGCTGCTGTTTCCTCTCCAAATCCTCTTCCTTGGAACGTTTGTTTGCACACCCACGAGCAGGTGTGTGCTTGGAGCATCCACGTAGGGGAAATGGGCATGGTACAAGCCAGAGAAAGCCCACAACACCCTGCCTGGCAGCCCGCGGACCCTGAGGGAGTGGCTGCATGGCTTTGGACAGCTGGTGGGTCAGTGGAGTGTGAGGCTGCAGCCTGGGCCTGAGGGCCTGAAGTCCCTGCCCTCCCAGGCAGCGCCGTTCCCTCTGGGGCCCGGAACACGGAAGTCCGGCCAGATAGCATTTCGTCTCACGAAGCCTGTGTGGCCACATTCGTCTTCGTGGGTTATTAAGGGATTCCTCCCAGATCCTTCCAGCCTGACAGGTCCTTTCTGCACAAGACCACTCCCTACACAGGAGCAGAACCTGGACTTGGGCTGAAACTGTGGCCACGGCCATGGCCGCCAGCAGGTGCCACGGGAGGTAGCCACAGTCAGAGCAAGGCATTCTCACCCTCTCTGCTACTTGCCAGCCTGTCCACCTTGGCAATGGTGAATGCTCCAGAAGAGAAACCTCCAGAACTGGGGCTCCTGGCTGTCCTCCGGCTCTGCCCCATCCATGGCACCCCTCCACCTGTCAGGACAGTGGCTGACATGCACAGAGCACCTGCATGCACCCAAGCCCCACCTGCACCATCTCTTTTGAGCCTCACTACCTTGTGACATCACAGGTGCTGTTAGGGTCCCATGTCTCAGATGGGGAAACTGAGGCAACAGTCACACAGCTGAGCAGTGGCTGGACCCAGGTTTGGAGCCATGCCTCGCACCAGAGCTGAACTCCCGGTGTGCAGATGGGGTTGCATAAGCAGAGAAGGCCTCACAGGAACACCCCAGACATCTCGTCTAAGAAGCAGTGCTGTCTCTGCCCTGCGGCCGTTCACACAGAAACTCCTTCCCCTCCTCCGGGGCGCCCGGGCCTCTGTTTTGCTCAAGGGCTGGTCAAGGGCATGTCCTGATACAGGCCACTTCCTCCCCAGGGAGGGTCTGCCAGCAGGAAGGTGATACTGTCAGGTGACCAAGGGCAGGCTGCCCCTAACCTCGCAGTTTGGGACACTTGTCCACCCATCTGACCGGACAGATGTCCTGCCGTTGGGCAAGAAAGCACATTCTGGTCCTTCTTCTGAACAGGCTGCAAAACACACCAGCAGCTGCATCGCGCGGGTCATTAGCTGCTGGCCAGACCTTCAGGGCGGTTGCAGCAGCCTTGCCCAGCAGAGAGACAGAAAAGGTTTGGGGTTTCACACTTCTCAGGTTTCCATTCGCTAGGAGCACGCAGCGCTTGGACCGCAGCGGTGAAGTCTGGGTGTCCCACCCCCGGCTTCCTGTTGCAGCTGTGAGCTCCACACACTACTGTTCCTTCCCTGTGCTGGAGGGCGGGAAAGACCTCCCTCCGTACCCCTCGCGACCCTGCAGCTTAAGCTAGGCATCTCTGGGATCCCACACCCTTGCTCTCCTGGCCTGCTCGAGCTGCCTTGTCTTCCTGAGCACGCAACGGCCAACTGAGCCTCATTCACCAGCACCTGGGCAGTCGCTGAGGCCCCCTCCGCCTGCACAAGCTGCGAAGCCGCCCCGGGGTAGGGCCTGGCCCTGGGCCCTCCCGCCGCGGTTCGCTCCATCCCAGGACAGCCAACAGCGCCGAGAAGCAAAAGGCCAGGAGGGGTCGCTGAGTCCCTGCCCCGCAGGCCCTGCCCTCTGTGGGCCAGCCCAGGCAGTCCCGACCCTGGCGCGGGGTACGGGGTGTGGCATTGCACCAAAGCCTTCTCCGCGCCGGTCCCCGCATCCGCCACCTCCTGCCCGGCGCCTCCGTGTCCCCCCGGGCCCCGTGCACAGGCGCCCGCCGCCCCCCGGGCGTCCTCGGGGCGTACGCGGTCAGACCCTGCGCTCTCGACTCTGAGTGCCGGCGGCCCCCTCTCGGGCCCCGCGCCCCGGCCCCGCGCGCGCCTCCCCATCCATACGGCCGGCGGCCCCTCTTGGACCCCGCGCCCCTACCTCTCAGCCTAGCGCCCTCGTAGCTACCTCCGCCGTGCAGAGAACAGCGTGGGCACTTGGCGTGGGCCCCGAAAATCAAGGAGGTCCCTGCGTGACGTCAGCGCAGAGGCCCAGGGGCCGGGGCGGAACCGGGCGGAAAGTGCGACGGGGCGCAGGGCGGAGGGGAGGCCGCTAGCTGCGCGCCACACCCGCTCCTGGCCAGCTCACCGAGTCCCTAGACACGCCAGACACTGAACTCTGCTGACTTCTTGAAGAGCATGCCTGGGACACCCTTGACACTACCAGAAACAGCTGCGGGAGAGTGGGATGAGGACCGAGATCTTACCGCCAAACAGGTGAGACAGGTAAGCCGGCTAAGGCCGCCAGGTGAAAGGTAAGCCGCTGGTTGTGTCGGCAGAGGGCTGGCATCAGGGGCAAGTGTAGAGATGCAACGTCAATTCATGACACAGGGCAGAGCCCGGCCACCACCCGCCCTGGGAACCTCCTCCTCCCTTGCAGCCCCCCAGTAGAATGTCATGCCAATTTATTTGGAACTTTTTATGCCAGGCACACTATTCTAAATGCTTACACATATTATCCCATTTCAGCCTCATGACATGCCTGTAGATAGCTATCTTTTTGTCCCCATTTTATGGATGAAAACTTGAGGAGTAAGCGGGGAGATGAAAGGCCCAGATGGCCCAGTGGAGGCTAGTCACACACACCCCACCTCACCCCAGCCCCGCCGCCTTGCCCCAGTTCTGTGCTGGGCTCCAGGTCAGGACTGAGGAGGCGCAGAGAATAGGCGAGGCAGGCAGCAGGCACCTATGCCGCCCTCAAGGTCACCAGGGGAGCCAGGGAGAGTCTCCCTACCTCCTGTTGGGTCAGCAGCCTCCCAGGAGAAGTTCCCCGCTGTGCTTTTGAGAGGCAAGGAGCTCCTCCCCAGTGGCCTTCCTGGCTGGCTTCTGTCCCCTCCCCAATGGGCTGGGGGAGTTGGCCAGAGGGAGCGAGGTCTCCAGACACACACCTTGGGTGAGGGCCACCTTTTCCCCTGGCCCCAGGTCACCATGGCTGGTCAGTGGCTCCTACCCAGGCCCTGCAGCTAGCAGCCATGAGGACAGCAGCCTCTCTGTGCAGGGCCAGCTGTGAGTGTGGCTGCAACCCCTTGCCACCACCCCCGGGTGGGACAGGACTCCCAGGACAGGGAGGGGCCCCCAGCACGAAGGCCGGCATTCTCACCCGGCTCCAACAGGACTTGTTCCTCAAGCTGCCCTTTTTCTCTTTGAAAACCTTTATGATAAGGGCTTTCTTTGAGCCAAGTGTTGCCTGGGCTCCGATTGCCAGCTTCCCAGGCCTCCCCAGGGAGCCTGCCCACCGCTGCCTGCCTGGCCTCATTCTGAAGAAATGCCCCACGGATGGCTGAGGGATTCGTCACCATCGCCCCCACCATTTCAATGGAATGTTGTTCAGACCTTCAGAAACTGTGCTGTGACAGACGTCCACTGACAAGACTTGGAAAATTCTAAAAAATACAGAAAAACAAAAGAGAAGACCCCCATAATGCAACCATCAGGAGGTAACCTCTCTTAACTGGTTGTGAGACATCCTTCAGATAATTTCTTCCCTCCACATTTAAATACACCTGTGAGGAATTTATACGGTGTGCTCTGTTCAGCCAGCAGCTTGGTCCCCTAACACCCTCCCTGTCGGCAGCCAGAGATCAGCGCCCTCAGCCTGTCTGCACGGAGTTTTGTTTGTTTCACGGATGACTTACCTGGTTTGGGACATTTTGGGTTTTCCCCAGTTCCTCAATATTTATATATATATATATAATCTGTGAAAATCTTGTTTCTATAAATCTCTTTTGCACAAGTATCTGATGTTCCCCCCCTTGGAATAGATCCCTACAAACAGAGTCAGGCTCACAACGCCACATTTTGACACACGCAGCTGCAAGGACTTTCCGGTTGGTAACTGGGGGCAGAGCGCTCAGAGCCTGAGAATTGCTCCCTGGATACCGCCTTCCCCAGCAGTGCAGCCCCTGGTGACTGGGAGGGGCGGGGGCAGTGCAGCCGTGTCAGGCCTGGGGTCACATCTCCTGTTTTTGGTTGCCCAGTTAGCACATGAAATTGGAAATCCAGATGCACCCCCTGCTCATTGAGAAGGATCCTCGCCCTCAGTTGGGGGGTGCCCATGGCCGGGTCTCTGGAACACAAAGGCAGCCTGCTGACAGCCAGCCGGGGCCACCCCTGAACACAGGTCACACTTGTCTCAGAGCCCAGACCTCTCCTGTGAAGCCACCTCATCAGAGCCAATTCCAGAAATGGGTGGTGACATGGAGTCCCATCCTTCCAGCTGGATGGACAAAGGATGCCACCCCCACCTTCACACGCCTGCCATCCTCTGCCCGGGCAGATCCGGGGTAACAGATTGCTGTGTGGCCTCCGCACCTCCCTGCACCCCATTCCCCAGTAGTGGCTAGAGTGGAAGCCCCCACTGGCCCCTCAGAATGGGATCGCATTCAGAATCAGGATCTTGCAGATGTAACTCAGGTGAGAGCCTTACAATGCGGCCATCCTGGGTTAGGGAGGGCCCTGCATCCTCGCGGTGTCATGAGAGACAGGTGTGGGGGACCCAGAGCACAGAGGGAGGCGCCAGGTGACAGGAGGCCGGATGTGGACCCAGCGCCCACAGCCCCTGAGCCGGAGAGGCAGGAAGCACGCCCCTAGAAGCTCTGCGGGCAGCAGGCCCTGCTGACACCTTGATTCCGGCTTCCAGCTGGCCGCAGACCTGGGAGAACGTTACCATTGTTTTAAGCCTCCAGCCTGTGGTGACTTGTTACAGCAGCCTCAGAAAACACATATGAGTTGGAAAATAAGAAGAGGCTTCATATGGTGGTTATAAGGATTAGAAAAATACACAACCATGGCGGATGTTCTCAGTGCCCAGTAGGTCCTTGGAACATGGCAGCCATTTACTCAGCAAATGCTGAGACACCTGTTAGGCCAGGTGTGGGCTGGGGCAGGTGCCTGGCCTGAGGGTGGGTGTCGGGGGTCCTGAGGGTCAGCCCACACCCTTTCCCGGTGTGTGTGTCTCTCCAGGGGCATCCTGCTCCTGTCCCCCTCTATCACTGTCTCCCTCCCTCCGTCCCATTCTCTTCTTCATGTGGTTTTCTGTGTGCAGGGGCCAGAGACAGTTCCCACATGCTGCTTCTCCAGCAGGAAAATGGGGCTGGGCACGAGACACAGGCCTGCTCCTCGGGAAGTGGCGGCCATGCCCGGTGCCATCTGGGCCTGTTGGGTTCAGTCTGGATTCTGGGCTTCCTCAAGGCACCCTCTTGAACTGGTCATTGCCCACTCAGGCCCTGGGAGACCACGGCCCTACACTTTGTCAACAACGACAGCAGCAATAATAATAATAGCTCCATCCTCAGGTGCCTGGAGTGGCTTGGACATGTAGGTTTCCAGGACTGTGACTGCATCCTGCTCAGCCCTGACAGCACGCACTCCAGACAGATGGGCTGCTCCCCGCAGACCCCCAGTTTTTCAACCCTGAGACGTGGCCACCACTCGCCCAGCTCGGGTTGTCATAGGGGCTGATGGGCAGGAACATGGTCACCAGTGGGCACCTGGAAGGCTCTGGCCCAAGGCAGCCTGCCCAGCACGCGGCTCGTCTCAACTTCGGTGTGGCAGGGATCTGGAAGGCTCAGGATTTGCAGATTCCGTAAGTGGGCCTGAGGCCACACCACCGCGGTTTGGGATGTCCTCCGCCCCAGAGAAGACTCACCGGCCTTTCCTCATCCACCCTGTCACCACAGGGGAGACCGGGGAGGCCTGGAGTCCTGCAAGGCAGAGCCCCAGGCTGGGAGGCTGCCAAGTCAGGCCCATAAGGGCACAGGCCATGCCAAGCCCTGCCCGAGGGTACCAGCTTTGGAGCCAGTCGCGTCTTCAGAACACATGGTCCAGAAGCTTCGCCAGCAGGCACAAGGTAAGGGTCAGTCAGGGAAGGTGGTGGGGGCAGGATCCTGTGTGGGGCCAGGGTCAGCCTGAAGTGGCCTGGCTACAGGGACAGGCTGGGCCAGTGTCAGCATCCTGAGCCATCAGCTCCAACTCTCCCACCACCCTAGCAGGGAGGGCTGAGCACTGGCAGCGCCCCCTCCTGGGCAGTGGGTGACTGCTCCTGAGGCTCTGAGCTGCCGAATCCTGGCGCCCCGCCCTCTCCCCAGGGGCAGCCCCAGGAGACCTGGGGCCTTCTAGCAGGGCCTGCTGGGTGGACGGCACTCCTGCCCAGCCTGGACAGAGGAGGAGCCTGCAGGGCTGGGGATTCAAGCCTTGCAGTGTAGGGCCTGCCGAGAGCTCTGAGAACACACTTCTGCTAAGGACACACTTGGGCAGCCCTGGGGCCGTGGGCACTTCCCCTTTGGAAAACCCAAATCTCCCCCCACAGCCCTCCCCCTCAGCGTTTCCAGCAAATGGTCCCACATTTCCTCTGGCACCAGGGAGCTCTGGTCAACCTCTGAACTATCTGCTGACTGCCCCAGGCCCCCCACCCCCATGTTTCCTCCCAGCCACACATCTACACCCAGACAAGCCACATGCCCCACCCAAGTCTTTCAAGGACATCCCTTTCTCTCAGGATGGTGCCCCCAGGGCCCTGGCTGCCTTGCCCACCACATCCCTCCCTCACCAGCTGGCAGCTGCCCACCCCCAGCCCTGTCCCATACAAGCACCCTCTTCCTACCTGGGGGCCCCTCTGCCTGGAAGGCACCTGCATCCCCCAGCTGGGTTTCCCAAATCAAGACAAAGCCACAACCTCATACAGGGCCCCCTTCTCTTCTCCCGGCCACCCCTGACCTGTGCCCAGGGCCCCCCACCCCATGCTGAGGCTTCAGGCCCAACAGCTACATCTTCCCAGGGGCCCACCTGCCACACGCTTCATACATGATTACCTGGTCAGTGGCTGTCTTCACCCGAAACGGCTGGGAGTCGGGACGGCAGCCACATGGGTCTTCCTTCTGCCAGCGCCTAGGGCAATGCCTGGCCCACAGCAAGTGCATGGGTGGGCTGCCACGCACCCCATCCCTGTGCTCGCCCGGCACCCCTGCCCTGGCATGGCCCTGAGCCCACCCCATGGACACAGCTGTCTCCATGCACACATGCACACACATGCATGCTCAACTCACACCCTGGGCCCAGGGCCACCCACACACGCTGCCCTGAGCCCTCGCTCCCCGCACACTGACACGGCACACACACAGCTGGGTGTGCTTGCTCACACTGTCCCTGCCACTTCACTCCAACGGGCATCAGAGCTGCTGTTTGCAGCCTCTGCCTGCTGGTGTGTTTGCCAAGCAGTTTCCATGGCGACTCGTCTTGGCTCTGACAGCAACAGACGAGTGCAGGGGAGACAGTCTCCATGGAGGGGGCAGGACTCGAGATGTGTCCTCAGGCTCCCAGGCAGGCACAAGGGGGTGTTCCCACAAGGAGGCTCCAGAATTTCCTCTGGTCTACAATGCTAGAGCTGCCTTAGGTCATTCATTCATTCAACAAACCTGTGCTGGCTGCAAAGCTGCCTGATGCCTGGGCCCACCCCCAACACGGCTCATGGCCATGTCCTGAGAAGACTGCTGTCCCCAGCATCCCACCGAGGGCCCATCCTAAGTAGGCCAGTGGCTCCTGGAGCACCAAGGCCCAGCTGCCCATCTTCTGGGAGGCTGGCTCCATGGGGCAAGGATGCCAGGCTCTCCTCTGCAGATCAGTTGCAAAAACAGCCCAATTGTCTGCCTCTCCCTGAAGCATCCAAGCCATTTGCAGAAACTCGTCAAGAGGTAATCTTCCCACCCTTGAATCTAAGCCTGTCCCATGACTTGCTCTGGCCAGCAAGGTGACAGAGGTGATACCATGCCAGTTCTGAGCTGAGGCCTCAGGGATGTGCATGCTTCTGCCTGCTTTTAGTCTCCTTAAATAGTATGTGAATAAGCCTGGGCTGGTCTGCTGGAAGGTGACAGAACACAGGGGACCTGGGTCAGCCTTGCTGAGACCGCCTGTTTATATAATGGAGTACACTGATTTTCAGTTGTTAAACCAGCCTTGCATACCTTTTGATTTTGCTGTATAATTCTTTTTATACATTACTGGATTCAATGCACTAGTATTTTGTTGACATTTTTGCACCTATGTTCATGAAAGATACTGTTCCCTAAGTTCCTTACCTTGAATGTCAGTCTAGATTTGGTACTGGGGGTAATGCTGGCATCAGAGAATGAGACAGGTGTTCACTCTGCTATTCTCTGGAAGAGATCACGAAAAATTAGTATCTCTTCCTTCAAATTCACCAGTAAACCCATCTGGGCCTGGTGCTTTTAGGTTATCAATTATTGATTCAAGTTCCTTGGTAATAGACATGGGTCCACTCCCACTGTCTCTCTCTCCTAGTGGGTTTTGGCAGACTGTTTTTCAAGGAATTGGCCCATCTCATCTCGGTTACCCATCTGTGGGAGTAGTTGTTTGTGATATTCCTTGATTATCTGTTTTGTGTCCATGCAAGGATATCTATCTTTCATTTCTAGTGTAATTTGTGTCCTCTTATCTTAGATGGCCTGGTAGCAGCTTATGGATTTTACTGATATCTCTATAGAACCAGCCTTTGGTTTAGATGATTTTCTCTATTGATGTCCTGTTTTCAATTTCACTGATTTCTGCTCTAATCTTTACTATTCTTTTCTTTTACTTACTTTGGATTTATGTTGCTCTTTTTTTTTCTAGTTTTGTATGGTGGAGGCTTAGATTGACTCTAGATGTTTCTTCTCTAATACATGCATTTAATGCTATAAACTTTCCTCTCCGCATTGCTTCTGCTCCATCCCACAAATTTGGAGAGGTTGTATCTTCATTTTCATTTACCTAAAAATATTTTTAAATTTCTCTTGCGATTTCTTCAACAATGCCAAGTGCTTTAGAATGTGAGGACACTTACCTCTGGCAGGGAAATGATAGAATCCCTTTTAAAGACAAACAATGAGGTTCTAAGAGGAAGTGACACACCCAGGCTCACATGGCCTAGACGAGGCAGAGCTGGGACTGGTGTAGCTGTCTGGTCTCCTGGGACCAGCCTGGAGCTCAGCCCTCCTGGCATTACCACTGGTATTACCTGCCTGCTTAGTGGAGATGGTGGGCTTTGAACTGCCACAAGCTTGGGGTGATCCTGGGAGTTCAGAGGCTAGAAGCCTGGCCTCGGTAACCTGGAGTCACTACTGGAGGGGCCGGAGCCAGCCTGAGTTGTCTGCCCTTGGTTGCTTGGCTGTCCCTGGGGCACAGTGGGGTCCAACTAGAGACCCACCCCAACACATACCTGTGAAGCACATGGCTGTCCTGCAGAGGGGCCTCTCAGAATCTTCTACAGACCCCACTGGGCCGAGGGACTGTCCCCAGGCAGTTTTAGAACACAGCACTGACTCAGTGGCACTATCAAATACCATTTATTTTGAGTAGAAAATAAGCCACTTTAATACATCAAAATGCAGGATTAACTTAGCTGGTCTTTCCTGGTCCCAGCGTCCTGGAGGGCCTTGTGCATCCAGGCTGGGCTAGAGCCCTCAAGTCTACAGGGTCCCTAGGAAGGGACATGGTGCAGTGCTGGGGGCCCAGGGAGGACCCCACTGAGCGCCTCAGTAGCAGTCAGCCTCATTCTTCCCCAGGACGCCCACCATGGCCAGCAGGTCCTGCAGGAGTGACTGAGGGCTCTTCTCCACGTGGTCACTGCTCTCGGCCAGTGCGCCCCGAAGTCCCTCCAGGTCCACAGACCTCAGCACAGCCATCACGGCCTGAGGCTCCAGGTTCCCCAAGGGCTGGCCCTGCTCACCTGCCTGCCACCTCTGCAGGGCAGCCTGCACGGAGGCCATGTCAGGGCTGCCCCCTGCCTCCTGCAGGCTGCTACAGGGAGTAGCCCTGGCCCTTAGGAAGAGGAGGAGGTCACAGGACTTCTGGGCCACGGGTCTGTCACAGTCAAACAAGGCTCGAAAGACAAACTCAAAGAGCCGCACTCGGCAGAGTGGCTGCAGAGCCTCAGGCAGCAGTCCAGGAGGCACTGCCTCAGGAGTGGCCACAGCATAGGGACAGCAGGAGCTAGGCGGGCCCAGCGTCTGGGCCAGGAACACCAATGCCAACTCAAGGGCCTGGGCCCGGACCTCCCAGTCCAGGTCCCGGCTCGCTACCTGGAGCACCCTGGCCACAAACCGCTCAGTGTCCTTAGCCACGTCCACATGGCTGTCCCTCAGCCACTCAGTGAACACCTGCATGACGGCCCTCCGGGGAAAGCCCTCCGAGTCTGTGGTGAGGATGTGCAGAAGCTCTGTGAGCAGGCTGTCCTGAAGGACAAATCAGAGGGTGAGCAGGGCTGGAGAGGGCGGGGCTTGGGCCCAGAGCAGGGGGTGCTGCAGGGAGAGGCCCTGTGAGACAGCCACACACGTCTGGGGCTGACTCTGCTTGGGCTTTCAGGCCATGTGCTCTTTGGCGCTCCATGTGCTCATCTGCCAAATGGAGGTGATCACACCCAACAGCCCTGACCCCGGACTGCCCATGCCTGGGGGACTGACCCGCTTGTCCCTGGGCATCAGGACAGCTGCTGGGTGTGGGCTATGTGGCCATGGGAGCCGCCCCCTCCTACCTGCTGGCCTCCTGGGTGCTCAGGGCTGGGGGGAGCAGCATACAGCCCCCAGCTAGAGAGCTGCCCCGCGGTAGTCACGGCACTTGCGCGGACATAACTCTCAGGGTCTCGCAGGAGCTGCACGGCGAGCTCAGGCACCTCTGAAGTGTGCAGGGCGAGTCTGAAGCCAGCCTGCCCTGGGGGTCCAAGTGGCCACAACTGGCGGTGACCAAGGGCTGAGCCCACAGCACCCCCTCACTCCCACGGCGGCAGCCAGCAGGAGACCATGGAGCCAAGGCTGGGCAGGCCCTCCCACAGGTGTCCCGGCCACACTCACCGCCCCAGTGCTGGACCATCTGGGTCAGGAACTCGAGGCTGGAGTCCCGCACCTCCCAACAGGGGCTGCACAGGCGCTTCTGCAGCACGGGGAACAGGTCTGCAGCAGGGGGTGCACAGCAGCAGTCACAGCGTCACCCCATCCCAGGCCCACCCACTCGGACTCCCTCAGTTTGCCCAGGAGGTGCAGGGATTACCTCCAAGGAACAGCTGGGTGCAGGGGTCCAGGTCGCAGCAGCCGGGAGTTGTGGGTGAGCTCAGGAACCACTTGAGAGAAGCCTGGAAGGCCTTCTTCAGAACCTGGCATGGGCAAAGCAGGGCTGCAAGGCCAGGGCGAGGGGCGGCTGGCCCACCTGCCCCCCTGTACTCCTGCCCCTGCTCTGGGGTGAACAATGGGCACAGGTGCAGGGAAAGGAGCCGCTGGGCTTCATTTGTAAGCAGCAAAAGAATCTGGAAGTGGCAGAACTGGTGCCCCGGAATATGAGGGAGAGAAAGGAGGCACCTCTGGCCAGGACCCCCACTACCAGGGAAGTGGGGTTCCTTCACAGGACCCAAGAAATACCCAGGGCGCCTTCTCCTTAGAGCCCCAGGAAACTGCCAGATCACCCAGATGTCCCCACTACCTGCTCAGTAGCCACGTGGCTTTTATTCTACTCAGGCCTGACTCAGCCAGGGGCTACAGGAATGGACTCATTTGCAGAGAACATCAGTAAGAGCTCAGACTCCAGCACAGGGCTTCCTGCGCCAGTTCACTTCTCTTGCCCAGGATCCCCTCTAAGACGATGGGAGCCTCTCCCCACTTCCCACAGCCCGGCGCTGCCATCCTCACCAAGGCCAGGCCCTACACCAAACCCCATGTAGCCCCTCAAAACTCACTTTAAGAAGCAACTCTGGCCCACTGAAGGCCTTGTTCCAAGAGACCTGCAGGTGGCCTCTGCCTCCTACACCCCCCACCCCCTGCACCCCATGCCTGTACCGTGGGGCTGGAGTCGGGGCTCGTGAGGTATTCCAGGAGGATGGCAAACACCAGCGTCACCAGCTCTTGGGGGCCTGAGACACATGGGATGAAACACCCTGACCTCGCACCCCGGCCGCCCCCAGCACAGCAGTGTGTCAATCCAAGGAAAGTAGAGGGCAGTCCCACCAGTCCGCAGTCCCTCCCCTGCCCCAGAGAAGACATGCAGAGGGCGGGGCCCCGCAACACCTGAGCCCCAAGGAAGTGTGGCTTGTGGGGCTCGCCCAACACCCAAGCTGAGAGAAGGCACTCACTCACCTGGCTCCTGAGACAGTGTCCCCAGGAAATCCAGGGCCGCCTGCTGGACTCGGACACAGCCTGCCAGGATGGCACAGAGATGGCCCCCCACGTCAGAGGCAGGGGATGCCGAGCCATTGCAGAACCGCAGTATTGTTACCACGGCCCAAAGCATGGGTGCCTGAGGCCAGGGCGCAGGGCGCTGGAGCTGGGGGAGGAGGGAGGATGGTCAGTACAGGCCAACGACCAGGGGCTGCTGTGCACGTGCTCCAGGGCCACACCTACCAGCGGCTGCAGCAACTCCAGGTGGGCCAGTGTCCGGCACAGGAGCCCCGCACAGGCCGACCTGGAGGAGAGGAGCGTGTCCACTGCCACCGAGTCACCCTCGGTCCCGTCCAGCAAGCCTGGGAGTCGAGCCAGAGACAGCCCCTTAGCGGGCACCTCCCATGTGGTCTCACCACCCGTCACGGGCCCCAGCTGCGGCTCATGTCAGAGACCAGACTGGAGGTTCTGGGTGGGCAACTCGTCCAGGCTGACATGTGACTGGACAGATGGAGTCTGAGCCTGTGTGCAGGGCTCCTCAACAATCAAGGGCCAGCTGTCTCTGCAGTCTGCTGCTGGGTCCCCTCCCACCAGCCAGGAGGTTCTCCTTACACTCGACACAGGGGTGCTAAGGGGTCCCGTCCCCTTCTCTGATCCCTGACCCATCGTGTAGCTGAAGCAAGACAAATCGCAAAGGGGTGGCCTGCTCTCCTGCCACAGGTTCCAGGACGGGTCCAAGAGGGCGAGAGCCAAGCCTCAAGCTGTTCTGGCCTGGCACCACCACGTGGCCCAGGCCCACTAACTACCACTGACTGCCTAGGCCTGGGCCAGGGCTGAAGTCCAGCTGCCCCAGGGCACCACAGGGGGTGACAGTGCCCACTGGCTCCAGGGTCAGGACCTGAATATGTGAGGGGCAGTCCCATCTGAGATGACAGCCTACACTCTGGCCACACTCACTCCCAGTTCGAGTGATGAGTAGGTAGCCCACTGCCCTTTGGCTGGCCTTGACCCTCAGGATTAGCTCAGGGACCCCATGGAAGCTGCTAGAAAGAACCTCCCTTCTCATGCAGCATACCTGGGGACCTGGGGGCCTGAACAGCAGCTTTCAGGACACAGGCCAGGGGCTGGAGGAGGATGCCCAAGGCCTGGGCCCTCAGGGCCTGTGGACTGAGGACAGAGACACAGTGAGAGCTGCTCCCCAACCAGAAGCAAACTGGCTGCCCAGTCAACATGCCCAGCAAATCCAGGCAAAGGGCCGGTGCTGGGGTCTGGACACCACCTTGGGCAACAGCTTCCCTACAGGCACCATGATACACACTCAGGCAATGTGTGTGGCACCCCATGGAAGCTGCTAGAAAGCACCTCCCTGAGCCCCAGAAGCACCCCCAAAAGGCCCAGTCACAACAGCTACAACAGACAGTGCCTGCTCAGGGCCATGAGGCAGGAGTCCCAGCTCCCAGGAGGATGCCCCAGCCCTCATCTGCTCAGCTATCTTGACTGAGGCGCCACGTACTGGAAGATGACCTCACTCGTGCCTGGGCCCAGGGCGGGGTGCGAGGCCAAGCCAGCAGAGGTCTCCTTCCAGACAGGCTGCCCAATCCTTTGCCTGCCCCTCCGGACTATTCTCTCTCTCTCTCTCTCTGAATACCTGGAAACCTGCAGCCCAGAGCTGGCTGGCATCATACTCCCTCTGGGGAGTGGGTCCCAAGGCGACTTTCACCCGCAACCTGGGCTGGCACGACCAGCTCTCATCTGTCCAGAACCCTGAAATGCCTTCTTCAGTCCTCCCATCTCTGTGGCTGCCACGCATCCTTCCAGGTGGCGCCGCACATCCGTCTCCCTCCAGGATGCTGTCCAGCCACTCCTGCCTATCAGTTTCCCCTCTGCCATCCCACAGCCCCCAGTACCCCCCTGGTGTACCCCATGGTGGCCCAGGATCCACAGCTAAGGCCGCTAGGGAGGCGGGCAGAGGGCAACTCCAAGAGTCTTTTAGCTCTGGGGAGCCTATAAAGCTTTTGTCCAGAGAAGTTATTCTCACTAAAGAGAGGGCAGAAGTGCAGCCTGTACTAATGCCTTGGCCATAACCCACAGACTGCCCAGCCACGCCCCGCACGGCTGCCTGTTCTCTGGTTTCCAGAGCTCCCTGAAATTCCCTGACTGCCAGGACCAAGCCTGAGATCTCTCCACCTGCCCCCACAGTGGGTCCCAGTCCTCACCAGTCCTGCAGAGTCAGGATCCCCATGGCCAGGGGCCCTGCTTGGGCGGGGTTCAGACGGCTCAGAGTTTGTGCCAAAGTCTCCCACAGCCCACAGTCAGAACTCAGCACAGGGGACCTGCAGAGAAGGACCCCGGGAAGAGAGTCACTCCTCTGATCTGTCCACACGGTGCCCAACAGGCCTGCCACTGCCCCAGCGCCTGGAGGGGTGCCTGCTGCCAGCTGAGGCGGGGGTCTTTCCCAGGTGTACGGCCTTTCTGATCCCTGTGGTTCCTTAGTTAGAGCCCTGGGTGAGCCAGGGATACACGGCCCCACATGTAACAGCTGCCCTACAACTTCTGAGGGAAACGAGCACCCCCCAACTCCTGCCTGCCCCCAGGTGCGCCCCAGGGGACCTGACCGGGCCACGCTGAGGAGAAGATCCACGAGCGAGTGTGCAGCTGGGATGGGGTCTTTCTCGAGCAGAGAGGCCACGTGGGGACTCAGCCGCACCCAGAGGGCTTGCGTCCAAGGGCTGTGGCAGTGCCCGAATGTGGTGGTCAGGGCGTTCAGAGCCTGTGTGACCTGTGGGGTGGCTGTGGCGCACAGGGACTCTTCGATGTGACCCACAATCTTCTGGGCACTCGCTGGCCAGTCACAAGCCTGTGGGCTAGGGTGTTTCTCGCTTGGGCCTTGCATGGACAAGCCCAGGATGTGCACCAGGAGCTGTCCAGCTGCTGAGGCCACAAACAGGCTGGAATCTCCCTGCAGGGAGAAGATGGTGTCAACGGCACCTAGGGGAGGGGATGGGCAGGGAGAGAGGAGAACAGGGTTCAGCTGCAGAGAACCGTGGTAGATGGCACAGATGTTAAAACCACTGAGTGGCTTCCATCACCAGGCCTCAGGACCTCGGGGAAAGTGCCTGAAAATGGCAAAGTGCAGGAGGCACCACTGGGGCCCCAGCCTCCCCTCTGCTCAGAGGCAAAGGAGCCGGAATGAGAGGTGAGCCGCTCAGACCCTTGGAAGCTTATTCTTTCTAGTTCATTTCAAAGACAGTCCAGCTGCTGGTTCTGACCTACAAGCCAAAGGATATGGTAATCCCTGGGCACCCCGCATGTTCCTCACAACAGCTCTGTGATATCACAGCCACTGTAACAGATGGGAAGCCGAGGCCAGCAAGGTGTAGTGACTTCCACGGGTGCACAAATCAGGCACTGCAGGGCCACAGGCCAATGGGGGTGGGTGGGAACTCACCACAGTTGGCCAGGAAGGGCAGGGCGCTTGGGTGCTGAGCCAGGGACCGCAGGCCCTGCATCCAGCCGCTGCGCACAGTCGGGGCAGTCCAGGCTGTTCCCCCACGGGGTCCTGCCTCCCCAAAGAGTTGCGGTAGCAACTCCCCCTGCTGGGAAGCACAGAAGTGGTGACTAGGGCATGTTCCCAGGGCATGGGCAGACCAGAGGGCTCCTCTCCTGTTCACGGCTGCTTGAGGCTCTTCTTTGGGGAACTTTCTCATGAGCTGCTGATACAAAGGGTCTGGGGGCAGCTATGCTTCTGAGGTGATATGGGGGGCCCTGGGACCTCGGAGGCGCTCCAGTCACTCAAGGGTAAGAGTCTAACTCTACATCAGCCAGAAGCCCGAGGGGTGTCTGCTGCCTGCAGCTCCCAGGGGAGGCCTCTGTGGGATCTGTCACCTGAGGGAGATCCCCCCCGAGTTACAGCTCCCCCCAGGGACAACCTGTAGCCACTGGGAGGTACACAGGCTCAGTACCCTGCCTCGAGTAGTCTGAGTGTCCCCTGACGACAGTCCCCAGCAGACAGGGCTGGCACTGAGCAGAGGGCCCATGAGAGGCCCTTGGGGCTGCAAGGCCACCCAAACTCTGTAAAGAGGCAGGCAGAAAAGGAACAGGAGGCTGACCCTGCGCCAGGGGCCCAGAGAGAGGAGAGCAGCCTTTCCCTTGCAACTCCAAGCCCATACCTGGCCCATGTCCCCTCATCCCTGCAAAGAGGGGACAGGCTACCGGAATAAAGGGCAGCCAGTGGCCTTTCAAGCTGCCAAAGCTGTGGCCAGCCTTGGAAATGCAGACACGGGGGTGGGGACTGGGAAATACCCAAGAGATCAACAAAGCCGGAAGAACCATTTGCTTGGCATTTAGAATTTACTTTTAAAGAAGCAGGCCGTGTGGCAGACCACTGAAACCGGCCTAGTGTACATTCTGCCAGACCTGTGGGATTCTTAGATTGCGCCCTCCCTGCTTCCTTCTGTAGGAAATGGAGATAAAGACTCCTGACCTGTTGGTAAGACAACATGAAAGTGATTCTGCGAACTCTGAAGTGCTCTATAAACTGCAAAGCACCACACATATAGGATTACTACACACGAGGGCAGCAGCATGAAGCTTTGGCCTAGAACACACTTCAGTGTAGCGAGCTGCCACGGAGCGTGGTGGGGAGTCTGTCCCACAGCAAGCTGGTGCTGGGCTGGGTCCCTGGGGAGTCTGCCTTGCTGAACTGAGGAGCATGCATGAATGGCACTCTAAATTGCCTGGAAGGACACACCCCCTCACTACTGTCCTCGCTCTAAGAGACTCCACCACAGCATGGCTTTCCCAGGGCTTTTGGCACAGGAGGCAGAGAAAGTGGGTGTGCCTTCGTGCCCCTGGAGAGGCTCCGTGAGGTGCCATCACTATGACTGGCAGGGCCGAGCAGGCATGTGTCAGCCATCGCTTAACAAATGCTGTCCCAGGGTGCACAGAGCAGGGAGACATCTGGAGTGTCTCCAGGATGCCATGTTCTGCAGGAATTCTGTTCACTCATGCCCAGGACTCGGTACTACACTGGTTTGGGCTCCCGCAGGCGACAACACCATGAGACAGGCATGATTCATGACTCTTGTCACAGGAGAAACTGAGGCTCAGGGACTCATGAACCTGGGAAAGCCCATCCAGCAGTAAGTGTCCGCAGAGTCTTATTCCCAGGAGTTTACACCTTGGCCCAGCATCATTCCTTGTGAATTTTTCAAAGGGGGGTACACTCAGGAATAAAACCTTGTGGTACAAGTCAAGACATGGGGCAAGCCAGATGTTGGAGACTGAGGGGTCACGACAGCTGCTACAGCTTTGTGCACCTGTAGGAGAGAAAGCCTCCCACTCCTCAGCGGGTCACTCAGGTGGGAGGAGGCAGGCTCACCTGAAGATACTGGAAGCAGTTCTCCTGGGAGGCAAATACCCCTGCGAGGCGGAGCAAGAAGGAGAGGACTCTGGAACTCAGGTTCTGGGGTTTCAGCACGTGGAACAGCAGCTCTACCAGGCAGGGATTCTCTTGTAATAACAGGAGGCTGGACCCTGAAGACAGGCCAGCCAGGGAGCGGGTCAGCAGGGGCACGGCAACCACATCTCCCTAAAGGATCATTCTGGAGACTCCCAGACCCCCTTTCTCACAAGCTGCCAGACTCAGCAGTCTAGCTGGGAGAAAATGTTGGCGACAATCACAATAAAGGATTCATCATTTTAATCCAATGCAGGGGAACAGACTAGAAAGCCAACACTTTGACTATCCAGGTAAGGGACATGGACAGGAAATATAGATAACCAGAAGCCTGGAAAGATGTTCTGTCTCGCTGATTATGAAAAAGCAATGCAAACTAGAGCAGAAGCCCATTTTTATCTCTCAGGTGGATCATTTTTTCTTAAACTGAGACTACTCGATGCGAAGCAGTACAGCAGAAAAGGCATGCCTTTCCAGACACGGCACCTGAAATTCCTGTGCTCAACTATGCTGTTGTCAAAGCACTGGTGGGGAAAGGGGCAACTTGGGGCAAAGGCTAGGAGGGATGTCCGCTGAGAGGACCTTGTTGAAGGAACTAACAAATAATATGGTTCAGGAAGAAGGAAAGAGAACAAAGGAGAAAGAAGCAGCAAGGAAAATAGCACAGGGGCAAATCTGGGAAAGTGCTGAGTTCAAAAATTAAAAATAAGCAACTTTGAAGGATTTTAAAACAAAACAGAATCAGGACACCAGACAACAGTAACACAGAAGATAGTGCCCAATGGAGTTCAGGTGCCTGGAGAGCCTTGTATTTCTGGAACGGAGGATAGACATGCTGATTTACTTTCAACCATTTAAAATCCAGTGTGTGTAAGGGCCACCACTCAAGAATATAAACAAAATGCATGGGTTCAAAACCTGAAAAAGAAAGGTTAAAAAAAAAACAAGAGTTTTATTAATCCAATGGAGGGCTGAAAAGGAGAAAAGGAGCAAAGACAAGACACGGGAAATTTAATACCAAAGAATACGGTGAAAATAGGCTCAAATGCAACAGATTAAACTGTTAGAAAAAAGAGCTGCTCAGATAAATGAAGAGCAGAAAGCTGGCAATACACTATTCTAAGAAGTGACGAGTGAGTACAGAGGCTGGGAGGAAAGCGCTGAGGAGATGCAGGAGGCAAAACCAAATGGCTGCAGTGAGAGCCCCAACAGACAGCGCCAACTTTAAAGAAAAGAGCACTATCAGAAAGTTGGTGTTCAAAGAGACAAATCCCAGAAGATGTAACAGTCTGAGCCTGCATGTACCTGACCTTGCTTCAAAAAAAAAAAGGAGGAAAAAAAGAATTTCAAAGTTGTTGAAGCCACATGTAAGATTCTCACTTGCCTCTCAGTAACAATTAAGCAAATGAATTAGCAAGAATACACTGGGCTTGAACAAATAAACTCAAGCTAAGGCACAAGTATGGAGACTAGGTTCTTTTTTTTTTATCATGCAAAACACAGGGGAAAAAGAGTTCAGGCTGGGGGATGAGAGGATAAGAAAATTAGTCTATCTAGGCCTCTGCGGTCATCTAGAGTGAGCCATGCTGCAGTGAGCTAAGACCCTCAAGCTCTCCTGATCACTCCATTCCCTCCAGCTTCAGCCTGCCGTGTCCCCCATTAGCCAGAGGAATCATCAGGAGGTAAAGGAAGGACACCAGATGGACACCCCTTCCCCAGGACAGGGGAGCCCTGTGTTCCCTCAAGCCTCTGGGCAACAGTCAACAGCAACACCCCTACCCTTTACCTGCTTCAGTTATTGATTTAAACCAGTCCAATAGTTTCTCCAAACAGGTGTCATCTGTCACGGGCTGCCTGGGGTCTGTCAGAACGGCACAGAGAGCCGGGAGTTGCTGGGAGCACTCTGGGTCCATGGCTAGGCAGGGGATCCTGCAAAGCAAATGTCAGACTCTAGCCACCCTGGTCACAGGCAGCCCGCATGCCTCCTTAGGCCCCAGAACTTTCAGCTCAGGCCAGGCGGCTGGAAGACCGCAGTCCCCAGAGGGAAGCTGGGAGCAGCAGGGTGGTTCAAAAGCCTCAACCTGGGTGGGGCTGGGGGTGGTCAAGAGCAAGCAGGGCCCCGGGTCTTGGCCGCCCTGGATGCAAAGGAGTCCACGAGGTAAACCACAAGGTCTTAGAGCCCAAGGCCTGCCAACCTTGGATTCTGGTCGGGGGACGGCATGGGACCCACGCTGCCGGTGGGCCAGAGTCAGGCGTGTGCGGGCTTTCGGGGACAGCCACACGTACGGAAGAGGAGCATCTCAGGGAGGGTTGGAAATTCCTGTCTGTCCCTCTCCGGATCAGCACATCTGCACCCCACAGCCCTGAAGCCAACGGTGTGCGGACGGGGAAGCCCTGTCCTCGGCCTGTCCCTCCCGGAGGGGCGGTCTGGGAGGGGTGAAGGGGGCCCGTCGGTGTGCGGTCGGGGAGGCTCTCGAGGGAGCTGGGGTGCCTCTGAGCGCCGGGGTCAGGGGCGTGCGTCTGTCAGTCCGCGCAAGGCCAGGTCCTGCGCTAGGAGCCTTCCCTGCGACCCCCGCTACGGACGCCGGACCGTCAGGAGGATGCTGAGGGGAGCGAGACTCTGGCCGCGATCGGGCCGGGACCAGCCCAGGCCGCAGGCACTGACCCCAGGCTGCTCTCCGGCTCACCCCTCGACCCCCTCCCGCGACTCCCAAACGGATCCCCAACCGGACCCCGACTTCTCTTAGCCGCCGCTGCCACCTAGCGCCTCCCCGCGCGCGCCTCCTTCGCTCCGCGCCCGTCCGCCGCCGAGGCCTCGCCCCCGCTGCAGGTCCCGCCCCAGACCGCGCCACCAGCCGAGTCAGGAGGGGGAGAGCACTAGGACGTCGGGCGTGGAAACCGTGAAAGCTCTCCCGAAGGCCACCCTGGGAGCCCAGAGAACCCAGAGTTGTGGAACAGGCTCAAGCTAAAAGGCATTGGAGACAGACTGGTGCCAAATCGGTCAGTCCGACCCATCACTCCCACCCCCCGACGCTCAGTGGTACATGCCCAAACGTAGGGCGGGCCCTGTCAGGAAAGCGGGGCTTCCGAGGGAAGGGGAGGGGTTGTGACGGGAAGGGGCATGGCCTTGCCGGCCGCGGGACCACGTGCCTGGGCAGGAAGAAGGGTGGGAGAGATACGTGCCTGAAAGGGGCGAACCGGTCATTGAGGCAAAGCCTTTGGTCCTTTGACCTCAAAACAGCCCTCAGGGACCCTCAGCTCTGTGCTGCAGCTTCTCAAGGCTAATGGATTAAAAACAAGTCTTCTCCCACATCCCTCTTTGGGTCTCTAGTGGCCATTCTTTCCCCTCACTTAGGGCAGAAAAAAAACAAGTCTTATCTTCCCAAAGCGTTAGTTTTTCAGCATGATTTAGGGGGAAACACAAGGTGTATATTAGGAAATAGAATTCCTGTGGGTATTAAAATAAAAAGGAAAGTAAAAACTTTGACGGCGGAACCACTTAAAACAACATCCCTCCCTGCTAATATGCGTGATTGGACCGCTGTGGAGGGAAAGATCCTAGAGCACTGTGCCAGATGTTTCACTTAATACAAACTCAGGTGGTTCAGCAGTAACTCTTGGAGGGTGGGTAGTGTTACCATCCCCTCCGATAAAGAAACTGAGGCATAGAGAGACAGCTCCTAAGGTCTCATTGATCGCGGGTTGCACCAAAGCAATCTACCTCCAGAGTTTAATGCCATATTACACAGATCCACAATTTCTTACCTGAAACTTGTAGGGACAAGTGGTTTAGAATTCAGAATTGTTCAGATTATGGAGAAGTTGCATGGTACATATACACTGTATGTAAGATTACAATCCTAGCAAGGTCTGATGCAGCATGCCTTAATTAAATGAGTTAATAGTCGTCCCACAGTGAAATACATTAATATACACTCAAGTGGAATAAATAAACACTGTAAACAGCCTCAGCTCAGATTTTTGTCAACAAAGGAGTTGAGGTCAGAATAAATTTTGCTGACAAAGAATTTTGAAAGGTTTTCAGAAGTTTTTAGAATTCAGAAGGGCGGATAAAAGGTTGTGGACATACACTGTCCCTATAGTTAAATGGGAGAATGTAACTGAAACAACGAAAGTAGGAAAGGCAGAGAGCGAGAGGTACATGTAGTTTAGGTAGCAAAAGCCCTTGTTTGCCATGTGGACAATGCCCCAAGGAAGCAAATGCAAGTTGTTAAGCAGGTGAATGGCCTAGCAAGATTTGCCTTTTAAAGACAATTCTGGTGGCCAGATTACAAAATCTGGGCGCCTAAACCACTAACCAGTTCAGTTTGTGGGGAGTCAGCCTTTGAACAACCCTTTGTTGTTCAGACGAGGCACCTGAGAAGAGAGCTATGGACCCATAGTAGATGTCGGTGACAGAACTAGAACACTAACCAGGCATCCCTTCAACTGTACCATACTATTCTGCAGTGTAAGGACTCCATTCTTTCCCCGGTAATAACACCTCCTCACATTGCACTCACTCTGGGAGGGGCAGCTGTACTAATTACAGATATTGACTCATTGATCCTCACAGCAACCCTTTCTTCCACTTTATATTTAAGAAAACAGCAGCACAGTGAAGCTACATGACTCGCTGCATGCCCATACCTACTGAATGAGCACCTGCTCTGTGCCAGACCCTATTCCAAGGGACAGAGATACAGTGTGAGCAAAACAAAGCCCTGCCTAAGAAGGCTTAACGTTCTTGACATGGAATGTTCTTGTAGATAATAAATGTCAGGTGGCAGGATGAAGAGGAAGAGTGGATGCCATTGGAGACTTGTATGAAGCCCAGCTAGGGCTGGGCCCTAGCGCTTGACCGTACCTCACTGACTCCCTGAATTCTCTATGGTTTCTTTACTCACTTCTGTTGGTCAAACTATTTTGAGAGTTCGATCTGTTCCCTGCCAGGTCTGTGGTTCATGCGACCTCAGTGAGATCTTCCCCAGGATGCCGGCTCACCCAGACCTGGGCGACCACATCCACCTCAGGGCCTTTGCAGTGTGGATCGTGTGCATGGTGGGTACACAGAGCAGGTTCTGTCCGGTAGTGAGGGGCCCTTGAGTACTCCAATGTGGCTGCCCGCTCTGTGCTCTCCCAGCGAACCACCAGGTGTATCAACCCTTGTCAGTCAATATGCCACAGTGAATTTCTACTTCTAACTTAACCAGGTATTTCTGACAGATCTAAAAGGGCGGCATTTCTCACCACACGACCCCCTCCTACCAACCTCCTTGCCAGTTACTACAAGGGGTGGGCGATCCAGTCGGTGATCAACTGGATGGCTCCTTGGGTTTTCAACCCAAGAAACTCAGAGGCTGACAAAGTCAGGGTGTGAAGGCTGCGAGGCACAGTTCAGGGCTGGCAGCCAGGCTGACTGATGGGAAAACAGAAGAACAGGTTAAAGGAAAACAGAGGAAGGTGGGAGAAAGACCCCGAAGACCCTGGGACCATTTGGTCTCTAAGTTTCCTCCCAGGAGTCACGTGACGGGTAACGTGGCCGTGCGGCGGGTTTGTGGGGTTTCAGTTCACCTGCCTACCTTTGGACTGGGCTAAGCAGCTTTACTGGAGAAAGCCTGGGTCAAAAAGGGCTTGAAATTTGTCACTGGAGCCCTTCTTTTTGTTAAAGGTGGGCACAGCGTTGACAAAGTGCCGGTTGTCCTGCATGCCGGTTGTCCTGCATGCCCCTTGGCCCAGCCTGGCTACTCCTCCTGTTTGAGCCCCTTTAAGTCTGACCTCTCGCTTTCACAGCACAGGCCGGGGAACCATTTCAGTGATTGCACTGGGTCAGCCGTGAGAGCTTTTATCCTGGTTGCGTCTAAGGCGGGAATGGTCTGGGAAGCAAAGGTTGTTTATTCCTTCAATATGCTTAGTATATGTGTTGAGTGCTTAGTGATGCAAAGTACCTTCTGCACACACTGACATACTGAATGTTCCTAACTCATCTGTAGGATGGGGATGATTTATTAGCCCCATGCCACAGATGGGGAACTGAGCTCCATGAGATTCAGGAACATTTCCAAGGTCACAAGCTGGTGAATGACAGCTGGGACTCAACCTAATTTTGTCTCTGGACAAAACTCATTTTCTGCATGCTCAGTCCTTGCCCCTTCAGGGCTAACAGTCTAACAGGGGAGAGTCACGTAAACCACTCCTTTTTGGTCATGCTCTTCCTTCCCATTTAAGTAAGAAGACACCTGCAGGTGAGACAGGGACCGTGGATGTAGTCAGAGTAGGGTGAGGGCCTCTGGAGGAGGTAGGGCAGGATATTTGCAGTCAGAGCAATGTAACTACATGCAAGGAAACAAAACCCCCCCTGCTAAAACTCTATGTTAAACATTGAGCTCTAGAATAATTCTTCAGTAAAATCAGTTAATGTTCCCCAGATAAAGAAGAGTAGCACATGTTTTATTATGCTAACCATTTATAATCATGTGTAAGGTTCTCTTTAGCATACTAAAAGGCCCAGGCCTGTGTGCTGTCTTTCTCCTTCAGATCTGATGAAGTGATTTTGCAAACTGGGCAACTAATTTAGCAAGTAAGCCCAGGCATAAACAACACAGTAAAAGGCAGGAAGGATTCCACCTTAAAGATAAGATTGCATGTTAATACCCAAGAAGTTAAGACCTTAAAAATTCTTCACTTACTCTTTAGCAAACAATGCCTCAGCCCACCTTGGGGGCTGAGCAGGTGGCCTTGTTTCATATGCCCCTGACCAAGACGCTGGTATCTCAGGGAGAAATCATCAGAGGAAGTTGCTTGTGTTAAGTTAATTCTAAATATTCAGAGACCACTTAACAAGTCCACACCCCTAAGTTTTTTCATGTTCTCAAAAAATCCTCAACTGCCTATAAAACCCCCTAGACAACGCACCACTACGGACTCTCTTGTCCCCTCTTGTCCCCTCCTGGCATGAGCCAGGAGCTCTGTCCTTCCACTTTATCTCTAAATAAAAGCCTGTACCTTGCTCTCCTACCTTGACTGTTTGTGAAGCTCATTCTTCGGCTCTGTGGCATCACAGGCAGGGACTGGGTCTTGTTCCAGACCATATCTCAAACTCCCATTTCTTGGCTTAGTCCTCAGAACTTAATAAATGGTTTTGATGCTGATGATAATGACACACTGATAAAAGTAGCTGGGTGTCTCCCCACTCATCCTTTGCCACAATTAAATTCTAGATTTCTTAACCTGGAATGAAAAATGAATGAACAGACAATAAACAGCATGGGCTTGTTTCTGGGCTGCTGAAGATCCCTGTAATTCCATGCCTACCTCTAAAAAGTCCAGTTCATTGCTGAAGAAGAGAACATTTCTGATAAAGTCTTGTCTCTGATTGGCTGTGACCACATTTATTATGTAAAGGAATGAGAGGGAACACAGAGACACTGAGCTGTGCCAGGAGTGAGGAGCAGAATGGTCCAAGAATCAGTAACCAGCTCATCAGTGAGTCCCTTATGTGGACGTGCAGCCTGCAGGTACCCCCTGTCAATGCAGGTATGAAATCACCCTCATCTAAAAGCTGGGAAAGTCTCAGAGCCTGTCTCCACACAGGATGACAGCTGTAGTAGATATTCTGTCTCCAAAGCCAACAGGCCAAGTTTACCTTCATTTTAAAGATCATCAGAGAAGGGGATTGGACCGCCCTTGGACCTTTTTTCACAGCATAATAATTCGGTCAGGAAATGGTTTATTTGCATCCAAACTAAAGCCTCCTAGAGCTATTAAGGCTTATGACCTCTGGTCTTAAGCACAAAAGAGGCAGCATCAGCTTCTCAATGTTGTGTAGTAAATATTATTTGAGGCTAGTAAATTTTACCCTAGGCAAAATCATTCCCATTTCTTTGAACTTTTCTCCTGAGTTTTATCAATGTTGCTCTTCTTTAAGTTCCTCTAAAAGTGAGACTGTGTGGCAGCAGGGCTTAGTAACAGAAAACCAGATCAGAAATGAGGGTATCTGTCACTCTGCCACTTACTGTGACAGGGCAGCCCAGACTGGGCTCAGGGACACAGGACGGGCAAAGCAGGAAGGCTTACTCCAAGCCATCTGCATTATACACGTTACAGACTTGGATGGAAAATGTGCTGAGATACACTTGGCAGTTGAAGTCTTCTGTTTCTTAATGAAATACATTGTTCATGTTTATAAGCAAACTCACTCATCCAGAGTCTCTTCAATCTCCCCCTCCATGGTTATGATGGTTGAGGGGCTTGTTAGATGTGGCTTCTCAGAGTCCAAAGCGTGCTGAGCCTTGTGATGACAATAAGGAGTGTGAGAGCACACATGTGTCTTCTAGGTATGATGGAAATTTTTGGAATGTTAGCGCATGCACCCCCCCCCACACACACAAACTGTGAAGGTTGATTATCTGTGAGAACTGAGATCTTCTTCTTTATAACTTCCAAATAGCTCAAAAAAATATTACTATAGTGTAAATTAATTTTAAAATCCTAAAAAACCCTAAATATTACAAATAATCACATTAAAAAGGTTAGTTCAAAACAATCTGTAGGTCTAGATATAGGGCTATTGTGCTCTAGTAGGAATAGGATTACACAGCTTTCAAATTTCACCATTGCTTCTCCAAAGAAGAAATTCAGATGGCCAACAGACACATGAAAAGATGCTCCATATCACTAATCATCAGGGAAATGCAAATTAAAACCACAATGAGATATCACAGCACACCAGTAAGGATGGTCAATATCAAAAAGACTAAGAACAACAAATGTTGGTGAGGATGCGGAGAAAGGGGAACCCTCCTACACTGCTGGTGGGAATGTAAGCTAGTTCAACCATTGTGGAAAGCAGTATGGAGGTTCCTCAAAAAACTAAAAATAGAAATACCATTTGACCCCGGAATCCCACTTCTTGGAATATACCGAAAGAATACAACTTCTCAGATTCAAAAAGACATATGCACCCCTATGTTCACCACAGCATTTTTTACAATAGCCAAGATATGGAAGCAACCGAAGTGTCCATCTGTAGATGAATGGACAAAGAAGATGTGGTACATATATATACAATGGAATACTATTCAGCCATAAGAAAGAAACAAATCCTACCATTTGCAACAACATGGATGGAGCTAGAGGACATTATGCTCAGTGAAATAAGCCAGGTGGAGAAAGACAAATGCCAAATGATTTCCCTCATTTGTGGAGTATAACAATGAAGCAGAACTGAAGGAACAAAATGGCAGCAGACTTGGAGACTCCAGGGGTGAACTAGTGGTTACCAAAGGGGAGGGGTGTGGGAGGGCGGGTGGGGAGGGAGAGAGGCAGAAGGGGATTGAGGGGTATTATGTTTAGTACACATGGTGTGGGGGATCACGGGGAGAACAGTGTAGCACAGAGAAGGGACATAGTGGATCTCTGGCAACTTGCTGCACTGATGGACAGTGACTGCATTGGGGTATGGGTGGGGACTTGATAATATGGGTAAATGTAGTAACAACATTGTTTTTTCATGTGAAACCTTCATAAGAGTGTATATCAATCATACCTTAATAAAAAATAAATAATAAAAAATTTCACCATTGCTGTTCACTCCTTATTTACTGAATGCTCAACATTCAACAAACATTTGTTAATCACTTACTAAGTGCTGGCACTATGCCAGAGCAGGGATTGGCAAAATACAGCCTGTGAACCACATCCAGCCTACTACCTGTTTTCATAAATAAAATTCCACTGGAACACAGCCACATGCATTTGTTTATGAATCGTGTGTGGCTCTTTTAATGTTAAAAGAGCCCTGCTGAGTATTTGCAACAGAGACTATATGGCCCACAAAGCCTAAAATATTTAGTGTTTGGCCTTCTGCAGAAGAAGTTTGCTCGTCCCCACTTTAGACAATGAACATCAGAGCAACAGCAGCCCTTGGCCTGTCCCTACAGAACTAGAGTCCCGCTGGGTGGCACTCAATTAGTGGCAAAAATAAATACATAACTGCAACACGGTAGCAAAGAAAGTTATGTCCGTGCTACAAGAGAGTACTGTGGGCAGTTTACCTAGCTGGGAATACATGGAAGACAAAAACAACAGAGACCCAGCAGGTACAAAGGCCCTATGATGGGAGCAAACATGGGAAATTAACAAAACAAGACTCTGAAGCAAGCACAAGTGGCTAGAGGTAAAGGCCTGGCAATGTGCGAGACACCAGCTAAGACTGGGAGAGGGATGGGAGACAGCCGAGACAGGCCTTGGGACCTCGATAAGGACGGATCTTTATACGAACAGAAAGGCAGGTGGCAGGGATAAAGGGGGTGAAGTCTGTCCAAGGGAAGTGCAGACGCAAGGTCATCAACCATCTCAAACAGTCCCGTCAGCCAAGAAAGAGGCAGTCCACGTTATCCCAGGTACCATGGCTTCAGAGTCAATAGAGATAGAAGGATGAGAATAAAACTTTTATGGTTCATAAACCACGCCTTTCCTTTCTCCATGCTTCCATGTGTTCTAAGACTACAGTGGAGGCCCAATTTTAGAAACAAACAAAGTGGCCATTTCCTTACATGGTCTCTGTTCGATCATACATCCTGGCCAATTCAATCAACAAACTGATATGATACGGAATAACATCTTCCCTCAGGTATAAGTAGTAAGATAATGATAATGAGATTTCTTAAAGTAATGCTGCCACCTCCCAGACAGAGGGAAGGCCCACTTACCAAGTTGGGTTGAAGCCAGATCACCTAAGATGCACGGTAAGAATCTGCACAGAAGGACTTCAGCTTATTAACAGTCATAAAGGAAAAGGGAATTTCTGCACCTGCGAGGAGGTGGAGTATTCTCTGTTGGAGCACAGAGCCCTCTTCTGGTCCTAAAGAACGGCTTATTGCATGGCTGAGTTACTAAGTCTCAGAAAGCGCTGGGTTCAGCTGACTTTACTTCCCTGGAGAACCAGGTTGGGTGCATCTGGCATCTGGGTCCCTCGGGCAACTGGCATCTGGTCAGGAGATGGGCTGTCCTGAGGCTCATGTGTGGCACCCAACCACCTCCAGCAGCAAGAGCACTATGGCCCCCCAGATGCAAGACCCCTCCCCTAGCCCTGCCATGCAGTACTTGTTGCTTGACAAAGTTTTTAGATGATTCATCCCCCTCCACCCCAGTCTGGTGCCTTAAGGAGTGTGTCTGCTTACATGACCACAGGAAGTGCTCCTGGCAGATTAGAACAGAGCAAGAATGCAAAGCAGGGCAGCAGCCCCCTCAGCCCAGGGCAGCACATAGGGAGCACATAGCAAAGCACACCTGGAGGCTGTGAGCCTCTGGCGCTCACCAGATGTGGCTGTGGTGCTGGGACTATTTTCCGCTCTAGAAAATCCTGTTAAATGAGCATGTGAACTTTCAAAGGAGGAGCTTTATTCAACAGACTTAAGCAGGAGCTCTCTCCATACATTCACAGGTCTGACAATAGAGGCAGGTCCATGTGCTCTCTGGCGTCACATAGCCCAGGCTCAAATCCTCATTCCAACACTTCCTAGCTGTGTGAATGTGGAATAGTACTTTAATCTCTCTGAGCCTCAGTTTCCTCCGCTACGGAGGACAATTACAGCCCCCATCTCCTATGGCTATTGTGAGGATTAGTGAGATTACATGTGAAAAAATGCCCAGAAGAGTGCTCTGTATGTGATAAGCACCCAAGGAGCTCTAGACCACCATCTGAAGCTCTGTTGAATGTGTGAAGGCTCCTGCCACTCAGCGTAGCTAGCACACCAGTTCCTCCTTTCGTAGACTCACCTTCTTGGCCACTCCATCCTCCCAGTTGTTCTGGCCAAAGTCCTTGAGGTCGCCTGTGACTCCTCCCTTTCTCTTACCCAAAAGACTCTTGACTTCAAAATACATCCAGAACTAGACTGTCACTGCCCTGCTCCAAGCCACCATTGCCAGGTTATTGAAACTTCCTGTCTGGTCTCTCTGCTTCTGCCCTTGAACCCATACTATTCTATTCTTCATGCAGCAGCCCCAAATAATCCTATTAAAATATAAGTCAGATCACATCAAAACCATCTGCTCAAAGCCAGCACAATGGCTGCCTGTCTCACATGGACGAAAAGCTGAATTTCTTACTAGTCCAGAAGACCCGACGTGACCCCCCAGCTCACCTCTCTGACCTCATCTCCTGCTACTCTGCTCACATACCCTTCTTTAGCTGCACAGGTCTCTTCTCAAACATGAGGAACGCTCATGCCTCAGGGCCTCTGCACTGACTGCTCGCCCTGCCTGGAGCATTCTCCCATACATGCATGACTGACTGTGCCACTCACTTCAGGTCTATGCACAAAGTCTCCTCTGCAGTGACGGCTTCCCAGGAGCCCTGTCAAACCTTCACCTTTTCCCTGATAGCTCATATCATCCTGCCTTGCTTCATTTTTCTCCTCCCTCCTTTCCCACCAGATCCTCAGCTCCTGGCTGACTGTACCCGAGGGCGGTGGACACAAGCCCCTCCACAATTCTGACCTCCTCAGCAAGGTGCTCTGGCCCCTGTTCTTTTCCAAACTGCTGCTCGTCTCACCTCCCAAACTGCCATTTGGAACTATTTCCTCTCTTCATCTCTGCAGTCCCCTTCTCATTGCCTGCCCCCCTGCCCCTACCCAGGGGTCCAGGGGCTCTGCTGCCTATGTGACTCGGTTCTATCCACTTCCTCTCTGCAGAATCCTGCTCTTTTGTCGTTCCTTCAAATTTTATCCCTAAAGTTTGTGCTCTGCCTCCCTGCAGTCTCCTTAATCCTTCGTTCCTTCATGCCGACTGCTCCCTTCCATCATGCCCCTTTGCTCTGGACACTTGAGTAGACTAATCTCCGCACTTGCATTAGCTTACCTGTTCCAACCACTCCCTACCTGCTAATTCCTGAATCTGCATTTCTCACCCATGATGCTCCCTCTGCCTGGAATGTCCTCCTCTGTCTATTCTCCCTTCTGACTCCGCCTCATCCTTCTAGGCACAGCACAGAGGTCACCCCAGTCTAAGGCTTCCCCTAGCACCTCCAAGATAGATTAAATCTAATAGGACTTTGTTTCCCTTTACTAAATTATGAGTTTTTTGCTTATGTCATGATAACAGTTAGTACTTATGTGCCAGGCACCTCTCAGAGAACTTTAGATAGACTAACTCGTTTAATCCTCAAAATCACCCTGTTATTATCTACAAATTAACCTGCCCACGTTTACAGCTAGTCAATGCAGGTCCACGTTTATAGCTAGTCAGTGTAGGAACTGACACTTGCACTCACACAGCGTGGCTCTAAATCCCATGCCTCGCCACCTCTCCACCCAGCACACTTCACCCACACACCAGGGAGCTTGTGACTTCAAGAGCCACACTCTTTCTGTTCTCCTGCTCACATCAGTGGAGCACAGCAGATGATTACTAAATGTGCTCTGAATTTAAGTGAAATTTGTTTTGCATGCATTCCCATGTCTTCCTCACATGTGTGGTCTGTCTCCTCAAGCCATGCATGAGATCCTTGAGGAGAAAGGACCAGATAGTGTTTTCTTCATAGGCCCAATGCATATTGAGCTGGGGGATACGCAGAGAGCTCTAGGGGTGCAGTTGAGGGCAAAGTAATTTCAGGCTAATTAATGTCTTAAGTGTGTACTATTTACACACATGCTTTCAGAGGTCCTAGCATCGACAGGTAAGGGAGCTGGAATGGATGTGGAGGAGGTGAGGAGACTGAGATTGCCTAAGAACTGGCCAAACTCCAAGAGCTAGAAATATCTGAATGGGATTACAGAGATTACAGCGCAGGGCTCTGAATGAAGCCCCGCAAGCGAAAGGCGGTCTCCTGCCAGCGCATCTGGTCCTGGGTAGCTGTAGCCGTCAGGACTGGGCGGGGCGAGCTGGGTGGGTCAGCTCCACCCCCGGCGAGGGCGGCCTTGGCCGCTGGAGCAGGTGTGGGAGGTGGGCAGCAGGCCGGATGGCAGCCCTGAGAGCGCCCTGGAGGAGAGGCTGGCTGAGCAGCGGCGGGGCAGGAGGCATTAAGGCGGGTGCGGCAGGACCTCTGGAGGCTTTCGGGGAGTTTGCTCGCTCTCACCAGACAGGACAGAACACAGCACCCTGAGGTGACATGATTTCCAAGTGTCAGGAAAAACTGGTTGTCTTCACATGAGTTAGAGATAGTGTTTCCGTACAATTTGTAAGGATCCCGTTGCATTTCTAAAACTCTATACCTTAATTTTAAAAGTCCTCACTCAACTTCAGATCGAATTTAATCATGTCATGTGCAGGATGGAAGGGTTTTCAGGCTCAGATGGCCTCTGCAGAAGGCCTTTCCCATAGCGTGAAGCGCAGTGAACTTCTCGCGCAAAGACCCACCCTGTTCTCACCAACTGCGCTGTCTTCCACAGTCTCTTCGCCCCACTCCCCCAGCCTTGATCTCCTCTTGCGTAAAATGCGAATGAAAGTGCCCACCCACCTACCCAGTCCCACAGAATTGTGGCAATGACCTGCGCCAAGGCCAAGAGCTCGCAGCCGAGGCTTTCTGCTGATCGGAACGGTCTGCCAGAAACAGAGACCCCTGTTCCACGCCTTCCGCCGTTCAGGAAACGAATGAGACACTGCAGATGGGCGTGCTGGAGTGTAGGGAGCGCCACCTCCCCCTGGGAACCCCCGGCCCCAGCGGCTTTACGCCAATGCTCGCAGACAGCTAAGCCCCGGCCGTGCCTTGCCAGGGGGCGAGGTAAGCTGTAACCCCCGGAGCTATGGATCCGCAACCCGCGTTATCTGGTCGGGCGCCGCCTTTCCCAGCCCGACCCCCTCGCGGTGGCCGCCGAGCGCCCCTGGAGCCCAGCCCAGCGCCCGGCTCGGGAGCCGCCCCGCTTACCTGAGGCTCCAGCAGCCAGCGGGGCGCAGCGCCTTCGGCCGCGGGGCGCTCGCCGCGGAGCGCCGAGTACACGGGGATGCGGTCCCGGGTGCTGTACAGGGTGGCGAAGCGCTCGGCGCCCTCGGAGCGCTGGCAGATCTTCACGTGGGCTCCGGCCGCCAGCCCCGCGGGCGGCCGCTCGGCGTAGAAGAACCGGTCACCCTCGCCGCAGCCGGCTTCCTGCTCGCGCACCAGGCGGCCTTCCGGCAGCCCGGCCAGGGCGAAGAGGCCGCCCAGCGCCAGCCAGCGCGCGGGGCCCATGGCGGCGGGGCCTGGCGGGGAGCGCGAGGCGGCCGAGCTGGGGGCAGGCGAGTCGGAAGCCAGGCTGGCGCGCAGGCGAGCGCTCAGTGGAGCCCGGCGGCGCGGCGGGGGCGGGTCCGCGTGCCGCCCGCGCGCCTCCCGCCCGCGCGCCCTGCAGGTGGCTGCGGAGGCCCGGCGCCAGCCGGCGGCTGCGGGCCGCGTCCCTGACATCCACCGGCGCCCGGGCCCGCGGACCCCTCGCCGCCGCGCCGCCTCCTCTCTACGGTCCCCGGAGACGGGCCTGCAGTGTCAGCCTGATCGGAGGGGTGGGGCCCAGCAGCCGTCCGAGCCAGCGAGCGCCGGGGCCTCGGGGACGCAGAGGGCCGGCGTGACATGCTCACTGAACCGTGGCTCTTTGGAACTAACAGGCAGGGACCACCCCGCTTTGAAATCCCATGAATACTAGCTTTCTCTCCTCAACCAAAGGCTCAAACAGCCCGCACCCGTATAAAATTGTGATGTTTTAGCAGATCGGAAGCCCCGAGACTCAAGCATAATCCTGTTAGAGGAATGTCCTAACCTAGGCAGACAGTACAGACGTGTTGCGGTTTGCTTGGCGCAAGACAGAGAAACAAAACCACTACCAAGAAAGGAACAACAGCCAACATCTTTGGTTGATAGGCTGGTTGACTCCTTCATTAATTTGTCCCGCTGAGGGCCTTTGCGCCAGCCTAGGTCAGGCAGCTGGGTACAGTGCTTAACCAAAGCAGGGTCCCTGCGGCAGGAAGAGGCAGCCTAGTAGGAACGCTTGTCATTTATCAAAGAAGTGTGTTATTAAAGGAATAATTAAAAACTGAAAATGGATCTGAGAACCTGACCCCTCTGGGGATTCAGGGGATGGTCTGGGGTTTTCCTGAAGAAGTGGTGTGAGAGCTGAGACCTATACGAAGAGAACACAGCATGTGTTCAGGGGTCTCCCAGCAGAAACATGCCCTGCAGTGTTGGAGGAACACCAGGAAGGCTGGGGTGGGTGGCGAGCAGACAGCTGGGAGGAGATTATGAGAAATGGGATAAAGAAGGAGGCAGAGGTCGTACCATGTAGGGTAGGATAGGCCAGAGGCCTTCAAACATTTTTTGACAGGACTCACAATGAGAAAACAAGCTGCATGAGATAATACACATACAGTTGGCATTGCAATCCATGTTTCTGTTCTGTCTTATTCCATTGAAAAAAATACTGGTGGTAACCCACAATTGTTTCTATGACCCACTAATGTCTAATGCCCTGCAGTTTGGAAAGAAATATTATAAGTCATGTTGAGGATTTTGATCTTTCAGTGGTGGTGACACAATCCCATTGGCTCCCTGGGGAGAGACACGTGGATTGGAGTGATCCTGAATGACTGAAGAAAAATATGTGCAATAATCCAGATGAGAAACTGTGGCTCAGTCTACAGTGGTGGTGGTAGAGATAGAGCCAGAGTATCGAGTAGGTTGCCTTTATTTTCATGCTGTTATTTGAGCTTATTTCCCCATTGTGCCACATGGGGGGTTGAGCGCCAGACCGTTCCCATACTTGCCTAAGATGGCAACACCAGCAAGTCCAGAGCCAGATATGAACCAGATCTGTCTGGTTCTCGGGACTGGTCTTTCCTCTGAGTCACAGCAGATCTGTAAAGTGAACCTATAAAGTAGGAGACAGATTGTCTGGAGAACACGTTTTGGATCTTAAGAACAAATTCCTTACAGGCTTCAACACCTGGCAATGCTGACTAGTTTGGTTCCTAAAATGAAACCTAAATTTGTATTCTAATTAAAAGAAAGAGAAAATAGACCGACATAATGTGATGTCACAGAAGAGGCTAGACTTGGGGTCCTCTTTGATCTGGGATTGCAGTTTTGTCCTGCAGTCCTGTAATGTTCTCTCATGGGAAGCCGTGAGGACTATAGGTTTTATAGGATTTCATATATTTATATCATTATGTAAAGGATTATACATGTTCCCTAATGTCAATTCATCTTGTCACAAGTTTAAATCAATCAATCCCTCCTCCCCATGTTCTTTGTACGTGTTTCTATTATGGTAGTTATCATGTTAGGGTATTAACTCCTGTGTCTGTTATCTCCATTAGATCATGTACTCCTGGGAACAAAGGTGGTGTCTTCTTAGTCTCTGGATCCTTATGGCTACCAGAGAGTCTGGAGTAATAGATGTCAAATATGATCATTTTGTTATATTTTAAAAAAATGCATAAAATACAACAAAATAAAATTTCAGTCTTTATGACTAAAGCATTTGTATGGCTTTAATCCACTGCTTCCCAAATTTGTTCAATATCTGCCTCCCCTTTGATAAGCATAAATATCTCTGCCACCACTTCCCCACCCCTGTGACAGATTCTTTCCCTCCTCCCCTTTCTTCCAGACCCACAAATACACATTTGCGTATCCCACAGCCAGAATGGTTTTGTCTACTTTATTTGCTTTGTTTCATTTTGTTTGCTTGCCTCCCAAAGATAAAATTATATTATATAGAAAGAGAAATCAGGAAAACAACTCCATTCACAATTGCATCAAAAAGAATAAAATACCTAGGAATAAACCTAACCAAAGAAGTGAAAGACCTATACCCTGAAAACTACAAGTCACTCTTAAGAGAAATTAAAGGGGACACTAACAAATGAAACTCATCCCATGCTTGTGGCTAGGAAGAATTAATATAGTCAAAATGGCCATCCTGCCCAAAGCAATATACAGATTTGATGCAATCCCTATCAAATTACCAGCAACATTCTTCAACTAACCTGAACAAATAGTTCAAAAATTCATATGGAAACACCAAAGACCCCGAATAGCCAAAGCAATCCTGAGAAAGAAGAATAAAGTGGGGGGGATCTCACTCCCCAATTTCAAGCTCTACTACAAAGCCATAGTAATCAGGACAATTTGGTACTGGCACAAGAACAGAGCCACAGATCAGTGGAACAGATTAGAGACTCCAGACATTAACCCAAACATATATGGTCAATTAATATTTGATAAAGGAGCCATGGACATACAATGGGGAAATGACAGTCTCTTCAACAAACAGATGGTGCTGGCAAAACTGGACAGCTACATGTAAGAGAATGAAACTGGACCATTGTGTAACCCCATACACAAAAGTAAATTTGAAATGGATTAAAGACCTGAATGTAAGTCATGAAACCATAAAACTCTTGGAAAAAAACATAGGCAAAAATCTCTTAGACATAAACATGAGTGACCTCTTCTTGAACATATCTCCCCAGGCAAGGAAAACAAAAGCAAAAATGAACAAGTGGGACTAAATTAAGCTGAAAAGCTTCTGTACAGCAAAGGACACCATCAATAGAACAAAAAGGTACCCTACAGTATGGGAGAATGTATTTGTAAATGACAGATCCGATAAAGGCTTGACATCCAAAATATATAAAGAGCTCACCCACCTCAACAAACAAAAAACAAATAATCCAATTAAAAAATGGGCAGAGGAACTGAACAGACAGTTCTCCAAAAAAGAAATTCAGATGACCAACAGACACATGAAAAGATTCTCCACATCACTAATTATCAGAGAAATGCAAATTAAAACCACAATGAGATATCACCTCACACCAGTGAGGATGGCTACCATCCAAAAGACAAACAATAACAAATGTTGGCAAGGTTGTGGAGAAAGGGGAACCCTTCTACACTGCTGGTGGGAATGTAAATTAGTTCAACCATTGTGGAAAGCAGTATGGAGGTTCCTCAAAATGCTCAAAATAGACTTACCATTTGACCCAGGAATTCCACTCCTAGGAATTTACCTTAAGAATGCAGCACTCAAGTTTGAAAAAGACAGATGCACCTCTATGTTTATCGCAGCACTATTTACAATAGCCAAGAATTGGAAGCAACCTAAGTAACCATCAGTAGATGAATGGATAAAGAAGATGTGGTACATATACACAATGGAATATTATTCAGCCATAAGAAGAAAACAAATCCTACCATTTGCAACAACATGGATGGAGCTAGAGGGTATTATGCTCAGTGAAATAAGCCAAGCGGAGAAAGAGAAATACCAAATGATTTCACTCATCTGTGGAGTATAAGAACAAAGGAAAAACTGAAGGAACAAAACAGCAGCAGAATCACAGAACCCAAGAATGGACTAACAGCAGTTCCTTTGTGGTGATCTCCAATAAGTTCTTCACAATGGTATAAAGTCATATCAAAGTGTGGGCAAAGGGTTTGTTTGTGTTTATACAGAGGACCAAAGCCTAATTTGGCTACCCAGAAAACGAATTAAGATATGATATGAAGAAGAACTTCCAACATCAACATCCTCTGGAAGAGTCATTCCAGAAGATGATCATCAAAAAACTTCAACAAAGATCCTGGCACTGTTGCAGTTGTAGCTGCATTCATCCCACCAGTTCCTGGACTTGCCATTGGAATGAAGAAGTAAATGTCTAAGCTGGCCTGTGCATACAATAAAAAAACAAATTTGACTGGATCTATACTGTTGGAACTCAACCAAGAATTAGGAGAAGTGCAAGTTGCAGTGCTCCAAAATCGTGTGACTATAGACTATCTACTGTTAAAAGAACATATGGGATGTGAACAGTTCCCAGGAATGTGTTGTTTTAATTTGTCTGATTTTTCTCAAACTATTCAAATTCAGTTAGACAATATCCATCATATCATTGATAAGTTTTCACAAATGCCTAGGGTGCTGAACTGGTTTTCTTGGTTTCACTGGATGTGGTGGTAATTGTAGATCTGCTTTTGTTATGTAGCTGTTTTCCTATTATGTTAATGTGTATATGCAATTTAATTAGTAGTTTAAAACCTATACATGCTTATGTTACTCTACAAGAAGATATGTCAAAGAAATAATTTAAAAAATTATATTATAATATTGAACTTACTTTTGCAAATTACAAATGTCCTCACTCCATGATTCTGAAACAAACTATGGGTGGGTGTGGCCTGATCTAATTAAAGTTTTTGCTACCTGCTGCTTCCAGGGGAAGACTGTCCTTAACTGCATCTATATGTGTGATATGCAGCACATATCCATCATTCACCACTGGATTCCTTTCCTTCTCCACTCACTCTCTTCTCACAGGGGAAGAGGTTTCAGACCAGATCCTTTTAGGCCTCTGCACTCACATCCATGCCAATCTAACATCTGTCAGAAGCCTTCAGGGACGGCCTGAAGATGAAAAGCAATGGGTGATGTGGAATAAAATGACTTTTTACTTGCCCTTCTGCAGTTTGGTTGGTTCTGTCCATGTTGTTTGAAAACATGAGCCAAACTAGACACTCCTCCAATGCCTTGGCCCCCCTTGTGCTGTGATGACAGCTGCATCCCGCCACCCCACCACCACCGGCACTGCCTTGGACCAAGCCATCCTCATCCCTCATACCCAGTTTTTATCCCTTCATCCCCTCCCATCCACTCTCCAGTGGGGGTGACTTCCTTAAATAACTCCTACACTAGAGTCCTTCAGTTGCTCTCCACTTGCCTTAGGATAAGGCCCAATTCCCTATCTGACCCCTGTGACTGCTGAGGTCTGGCTCAATCTTTTTTGGCTTCATTTCTTTCCTCTCCCACCAGGCCCTCTTTGCTCTAAGTGCTATTCAAATTCTTGCAATGGCTTGAGTGAAATATTCTCTTGCCCCTGAGCCTTTGCATCATAAACTTCTTCCTTTGGCCTGGAATTCTCACCACATTCCCATCCCTTCACCCCTTTCATTTTACCTGTTGTTTTTTTTTTTTCATAATCTGGCTGAACATTAGTTCTCAAGTCACCCTGCTTCCTGACAAACATGTCCTCATCCCTCACCCCGCCTCCTTCCCTGTATGAGGTTAAGGGCCCTGTTTACTTATGCCTATTAAGACCAGCATTTCCCTGTGTTGTTGTGTTAGACATAAATATAGTGCTGTTTCAGGGTAATTATTCAATACAGTGAGTGAGTAAATGAATTGGATGAAAGAAAAAATCCTTCTTCCATGAAACTTTATTTGCACTCTTATTGCTATAATTCATACTTTTATTTTCAAAATGTTTTCAAAGCATCTACCATAAGCCAGCCCTCGTGCTGGATGCTGGGTATTCAGGGAGAGCATAGTTAGACCTGGTTCCTGCTCTGCTGGTACTAATGCTAGCCCCTCACAGTGCCACGTGGGAAATCAGAATAGGAGGAAGAGGGTAACTGATTCTCTGCATGCTGCTCTGTCTTAGACCAGGGACAGGCAATTCTGGGAACATCAGTTCCCATTACAGTGACTCCGTGCCATGTCCAGCTTTAGGATCCACCTTGACCTTTGCATCATAGAGCTTGAAGTAGGAAGGGAAGACAGAGCAATAAGCAATTACAATTCAGTGTGAGAAGCGTTCTTTGAGGGAAGTACTTTGTGTTGTGAGGGCAGAGAAGGGTCACCTAGGTTAATCTGGGGAGGAGAAGCTCTGGAAAGACAGTGGGAACAGTGGAAAATCATACTGAATGATGAGACATGTTGAAACGATGGGTCATAAACTAGAATAATAATTAATTTCTAAGTCTGAGAAGCTACTTCTTTGGCTCTCTTTATAAATTGTCTAACACTTATAAAAAAATAACAAATAAAGAGGAAATTAATCCCATGTGGTTTGCTAGGATGGTGAGGAGGCTAGAATATCTTCTATTTGGGTTAGAATGCCAGATTTATTTTCCTAATAAGAACTAAATCTAAGGAAGCATGTTTAGCTCAACCCTCTAGTGAAAGGCAGAAGGCCTCTGAGTCAAAGGGTTATTGTCAAACCAGCAGAAGGCTGAGTCACACTTACTTGAAATTATGCGCAGAGCTGTCTTCTTTCTAGCGAAGCTAAACTTTGGATGATGTCTAAAAGAAATATTAGACAACTTCAGTTCCCCCAGAAGAAGCACACACGCTTACACATACACTCCTCTCCCTGTTAGCCTGCCCTGAAAAAGACACCTGACCCATAGAACTTCTGAGCATTTCTAGGTTGTTCAACTATTCAAATTTAAAATTTTTCCAGATTTTAGAGGATTACGTCAGGCAGGAATAACTTTGAATTCCTTTATATAGAAAATATTTAAGTATGTGTCCTGATACACCCAAATAAAAAATAAATTTTTCTGAAGTTTTTTTTTCTTTTTTTTTACTTTTCATGGCTGTAGGGAGAAGGGTATCATGGTCCTGAACCTGAATTCTGGCATTAGACTGCCTGGGTTCAAATGCTGGGTCTTCTTACTGGTCATGTGATCTTGGGCAAATTGTTGAACCTCACTATCCCTCAATTTTCTCATCTATAAAATGAGGATGATGATAGAACCTACCTCCTAGTGTTGTTTTAAGCATTAAATGCATTACTATATCATGTTTCATTGATTCTAAGACATACATTTTTACATTTTAACATCTCTGAAATTGAAGTGTATTTCACAATCAATAGTGTAGCATAGTTTAATTTCATCACTGGAATGTAAAATAATGCTGTTTCTTAATCAGTGGTGTCTTAGACGTGATGAAATTCAGGATACAAAGAGCTTTAAAAAGTGCATAGCACATAGAAAGTACTATATAAGTTTTTAATAGGTGATATAGTCATAAAATAGATAGCTCCTCTAACTTCCTCAGAGCCAATTAATATAGCTCATTAAAAAATTATTTTCCAGAATGGGAGTGCCAAATAATTACACGATTGACCCATTTGCCAGAACAGAGGAAGGCTGCTCTTAGCGTCTCACCTGGGGTTGGAGGAGACATCTGGTATCCATCCCTTTGCCTTAGTCAAGATCTCAGAAAGGTGATATAACTGAGAGCCGCTGAGACATGGGTACCTTGAACAGGCTAATGATTTGGTGTCCCTTTAGATAAATTCTTTATCTAATTATTCATTGGAGAGACTGAATGCTCTGAGAAATGGAAGAAAACTAGGATTTCTGGTGGTGGGGCTCAGCAACCCAGCTTTGACACCAAGACTTTAACATATCAGGGCACAAACCTAAGCCCTACAGATAGCCAGCTGCTCTCTTAGAAGGAGAGTGGCAATGCAGCTATTCAAGAGGGCCCTTTGGAGATTCCACACCCTTTTCCAGGTGGTTCATCAAAGCATTGTTTTCCAATCATTTACAGCACTCTCCCTGAGAGAAGATTCAATAAATATATGTATATTTTTAAATATTATCACGTTTCCAGGAAGGTGTTTGTGCACCTTGGAGATGGGCCCTGTGAGCCACTCTCAGACCTCTTCCCACTAGTCTTAATTCAGCTCAATTTCTGCACCTAAAAGGCCTGGATGACTGACACACAGAAATAAGCGAGTGTCATACGTTTAGAAAGAGGCTCAAGAGGAACTTCCCTGTCTTCTTGTTTCTTACTTATTTAATGTTCCTTTTGTAATGTATTCAGCTGACAGTAAGAGAAGGCAGAGCATTCTATTTTAAAATTCCATGTTTTTAATTTTTCTTTATTTTGAATAATTTTATATATACTTCTGTATTTGCACACTTTTATTTGTCTAGAACAAATACATATTGCTTTCGTATTAAGAAAGTTTTAAAAAAGTTTTAAAAAACTTTCTAGGAAAAATGAAACTGAAGTGCTCCTTACACGTTCATAATAAAAAAACTAGAAAAGTAGAATATACAATTTTATGCATGGTATGATCACACTGTGTGATCATATGCAAAGGATACACGGCTGAGAAGAGTTCGATAGCTGTCCTTGCATGATAGGACAAGTAGAATTATTTTCTTCTACTTTTTTACATTTTAAATTTTGTATCTTATAAGAAAAAATAATGGAATACATTTAGAAGCAAATATTAAATTCAGTTGAAGTCTGGAGACCTGTGTAAATTTAGTAAGTATAAATTTTAGAAAAACTCTATGGAGGATGTCCTTTTCACTAGCCATTCATAAGTCACCAAGGCACTTTGTCATTCGTCTTTAGAACACAAACATGACATGGAGATTCTGATGAAGCAAGATGAGCAAAATCCATCTTCTCCACCTGTAAATAACAACTTGGCTTGGCTCGCTCGCCTAACCCCTGTTAATATTACTTAGTATTTCCAATAGTTTATTTGGGCTGCTATAATAAAATACCATATACTGGGTGACTTATAAACACAAACATTTGTTTCTCACAATTCTGGAGCTGGGAAGTCCAAGATAAAGGTGCCAACAGTCAGTGCTGAATTGCATTGCACCTGGATACCACTGATTGTAAGATGCACCATCATTTTGCATACCACTGGGCAATTCAATTATGTCACACTACCAATTGTGAATGATGGCCCCCTCCCTGCTTCATAACTGGCTGTTTTTTTTGCTGTGACCCCATATGGCAGAAGAGGCAAGCAAGCTTTCTGGGGTCTCTTTCATTAAGGCACTAATTCCATTCATGAGGGCTCCACCTTTAGGACCTAATTGCTTCCCAAAGGCTCCACTTCCAAACACCATCACACATGAAGTCTCAGCACAGGAGCCTTGGGGGACACAAATATTCAGTCTGTGGCCATATTGTTGAAGACAACAGTGTGCTCAGTGGGTGAAGGGGGTCCATCTAAATTAGGTAGATGCTGTCTTTCCTCCAAACACTGATGTAGGTAGAGAAGAAACTTATTCATTCATTTAACAAATACAGACTGCCTCCCTTTCACTGTGGGCCAGGCTCAGCGCTAATTGCTGGGGACACAGAGTGAATGGAACCTGGTCTCAGCTGTCCTGGAACTCACAAGCTAAGCGTTTATTTCAGAAATCCACCTGTCTAAGTATCCATTCTATTGTAAATACTCATGGATTTAAAATAATTGCTTTTATTTTTATTACTAGGAAAAAAATTTAAGAAAAATTTTCAGTCCTATCTCTTAGTCTACATATACCTTACTTGGCACATAACAGCATCTGGGAATTGCAAAAGAACTCCAGAATTGCAGATAAATGGAAAAAGCATGGGTTTTGGCATCAGAAGACTGGTTTAAATCTGAGCTCTGATGCAGGATGTTTGAGCACTCTGGGCCTTAAATTCTTCAAATGTAGAATGGTAATACTAATACCTATTTCATATTTTGGCATAAGAATGAAATGAAATAACCAGTACAAAGTACTTAATATAGAGCAAAACTCAGTAAATGCTGGTTCCTTTCTTCTACATAGTTTTTCCATAGGTGGATGTCCAGACTTTCATTTAGGAAAAAAAAAATGCAGTTACAACAATCTAGAATTTACAAGATGATCTGGAACTTAAAATTTGAGGGCTCTGTTTTTATTCTCACAAAGATTAAACTGGTTTATAAACTGGTTAGCTGCAGAATTCAACTGACATTCAATTCCAAATCAAGACGGGACCTTTAGAGCTCTGAGCCCTCCAACACAATCCTTCGAAGACCAAGAGACCCTTGACCCATTGGCTTTGACCAAGTCTCAGGAAGCTTTCCAATGCACTAGCTCTGAGGTCCTGTGAGTAGAAAATGTATGTAGGAGGCAACAGAGTCAGAGAAACATGATCTCTACCATGCTGTTGACTTCCATGAGTGTTCAGGGAATGAGACAAAATTTTGGACAAAAAACCCACATTCAGTAAATATTAATAAACACTTAAATTAACTTGCAGAAGAAAGCTGAGAGCATTCTGAAGACAAAGGAGGCACAAAGAAAACCCTAGCAGTTCATGCTGAGTCCTAAGAAGTTCATGGGATGTAACCACTCTCCTCTGGTTTGTCTAAAAGGTTTTCTCAAGAAAAATGGAAAGGAGAAGGAATCATCTACTGGCCACGTTCATGAAACTATTCACTGTCCCCCTAGACTTGCTAAATGGTTCCCTGGGGTCCTAATTTTGGCCACTCAGAGGTGACTAGACAATGTCATTTTTAACCCACCCCTGGGTATTACTGCTTGGCTGCGTGTGCGATGCCTTCTCTTGCTGCTTTATGCCTCCTGCCCACTCCCCCAAGGCCCCTGCTACAGTTCCCATGGGAGCTAGACTGTGGTCCCAGTTCCTGTGTCTCTCACAGAACTTGCCCCAAAAGTGTAAGCCCCCTGCTCTTTCAGCAAGTGCTGCTATTCAAGTCAACAGACATTTGAGGTCCTTGCTTCATCAATCTGCTCCACACATACCCAGGCTCCAACAATGAGGGCATCTGTTACAAATCTAATATTAGCAACCAACACACGTCACATCATCTTGTATAAAGAGAATATTGAGGGAGAAACATCCGGTTACTAGCAGAGACATGGTAGCAGAAAACAAGGAGCTCTGTCAAATGCTGGAGCTGTCTGTGGTTCAGGGAGGGAGGAGACCGGAGAGTGTGAGTCCTTCTTTCTTTCCTTCTGTTCTGCTGTGCTGGGAAACATGACATAGTCTGTGCGACTGCTGCAGTATCCGGCTCTGCGTGAGGTAGAAAGGTCCACCCAGACCCTAGGAGGACATACAGAGTCAGAAATAGCCATGTTTAGGCCTAGGCATGTGGAAGGTGAGCCTTTGGGCAAGGGTCTCCCCAGCTAACAGGTCACTGCCATTGCATGCCTTTGGCCGCATGACTTACAGGACTACAGGAGTCTCGCCTTTTCTACCAGCTCCAGCAGGAGAGTGAGGTCATTTAGGTCAGTCATCCTGTCTCATGCATCTTGGCAACCCAGATGGGCTATTTAGAACAGGGGCCATGTCTCTGAGGTCAGTGGGCCAACTCTGACCTCTGGAAATGTTCCACTTAGCCATCACGGTTTTTAAGCTTTTTGGATCAGCTGCCAACACTTAAAAACCTGAAGATTTTTTTTCATAAAATTCCAAGTTTCCAGCTTCTCTGGAAAATTCAGAATATAAGACCCCTGAGCCTCATTCCCACAGAACTCCCCAGGGGAGTCTTAGGCTTATGATGGGGCATGAACCAATGTACCAACTGTAACACTCATTTAGACAACTTGCCTGCACCCAGTGGACTGTGAATTTTCCACCAAGGGTCAAACGTCTCACTGAGAAGTCATGAGATCTCCGGCTAGGTTTTCTCCAACCAAGCAGCCTCTGGGTACTACTAGCAATGGACAGGAGCAGACAAAGGAAGAAGACAGACCCCATTTCAAGGAAATACACACCCCCAGAAGAGCGGAGCCCCGTCTGCATTGCAACTTGAGTGAGAGAGACGCTGCAGGCCGGTCAGGCCCAGACACCGTGCCCGCGACGCAGAGAAACAGAAACTCTCCCAGAGCCTCGTCACGTGTCCTGGTCACTGGAATGGAGAGCGGTGAGGGTGGGGAGGGAAGAACGTGTCCTCTCTGTGTCCCTCTGTGCTTCCACTGGGCCCAGTGAGAAGAGAAACCAGATGTCGCCGGCAGTCGCCGAAGAAACTAGAGTCCCGCCCAGCCCTGCAGCCTCACAGCGCTCGGACCCGCTGCCAGACGGGCGGCCCTCACCGGGACGGCATACACAACTGCCCAGAGAGCTTCTGAGACTTTGAATTCCTGTCAATTAAAATGGAATTTGGGGTTTGAGGACGGGTGGAATGTTCAGGCATCAGTATGTTTCAAATGGGATTCCAGTGGGTTGAGAACCAGTGTGCAGAGCAGTGCTTCTTAACCTTAAACTTACCCATGTCCACCAGGGATCAAGTTCAAGTGCAGATTCTGAGGCATAGATGTGGGCTGGAGTCTAAGCCTCTGCATTTCTGTCCAGCTGAAAGGTGACGCCCATGCTGCAGGACCCACACCATGCTTGAGAAGAAGCTACAGCCTTTGTCCGTTGTCATTCTCTTTTCAAGTAGTTTAGCAAGGAAGACTGCAGGTCTGCCAACTCTAGGTCTGAAAGTAATTATCACAATTTTTTTTAAGTGATAATAAAAATCATTAATAATAAAAAAATAACTAATCATAATAAAAACATCAACATGAGCAAAACTTTGCTACGTGCTTTTTTGTCAAACACTGTGAACTTACACTTTTTAAAAAATATTCAACAGGAAGCTGTGAGTTAAAAGCTTGTTCTTACCTGGAGCTGGTTACTATTCAGTGTTTTACTTACATGAACTTATTTAATCTTCATAACCACCCTTATTGTTATGTACACTGTTATTATCATTTCCATTTTTGGGAAAAAGAAGCCGAAGCACAGAGAGATGAAGCAGCTCCCCAGGGCTACACAGTTAATAAGTGCAGAGCTGGGGTTTAAGGAGGACTGTGTGCTGGTACCCACTTTACTCCACCATCTTTCCAGGATGCTGGGGTCTTGGCGTTGTGAGTCACTTGCCCATGGTCACACTGATAAATGGCAGAGCTGGGCTTTGACTCTCCATCTGCTTGACTCTCCACCCTGTGCCCTTGGAAGGAAAAATGAATGATGTATATCAACTGCAAGTCAGGGTTCTTGGCACACTGTAGCCACTCAGAATCTGATAACTTTCCCTGTCTCTTTAGGCTCCTTCTTTTTACCTTTCTTCTAAGTAGCCACTGTGAACTTTAGACAAGCAATTTGGAGTGTGTCTTTGTCTATTTCGGCTGCTATAACAAAGTGCCATGAACGGGTGGCTCTGGAAGATGGAAGTCTGAGATCAGGGTGCCAGCATGGTGGGTTCCTGGTGAGGGCCCATTTCCTGGCTTATAAGAAGCTGCCTTCCTGCTGTGTCCTCAAATGGTGGAAAGAGAAATCACTTCTCTTATGCCTTGTCTTAGACTAGCCCACTCATGAGGGCTCCACTCTCATGGCCTAATCACTTTCCATGGATCCCACATACAAACATCATCACACTGGGGATCAGGATTCTAATGTATGGATTTGAGGGGGACACATTCAGTCCACAGTGGGAGGTGGGGAGATAGGGAAAAGACAGAATCGCACAGAGGAAACGGAATTTAAAGGACCTAAAGGAGCCGAGAAATGTCAATGGCACAAGCAGAAGGGAGGGATCTGACAGTAAGTCACACTCACTTCTTAGAGGGAAGCAGCCAGAGGGGGCATTCAAAGCCAGTCTCCATCCCTTTCCAGAAGTGGCTGGAAAAGAAAATAGATACCTGGAGCAGTCATCATTCTCCCCCAAATGGTGGCAGGTGTCCATTTGTCAGGTAAGATTGAGAAAAAGCAGCCAGGAGGTCTGCCATGAGCCCAGAAACAGGGAAACAGACTGAAAACTGAGAGCCCTGTGGGGCTTTGGCCCTGACCTTGAGGCTGACTACTCCAAACAAAAGATATATTTCTTTAGGGGCTCTAAAACCGGTAGCTTAGGGAGAGCCCGGATATTGTTAAGGTTGCTGAGAAGAAGCTGTGAAATGGTGAAACCTCCTAATTGCTTGTCTGTATCTGCAAGCAAACTGTAATTACACTGTATTCTCAGCACTTAGTATAGTGCCTGGTGCACTGAGAGCACTTAACAATGTTTGTTGAGTGACTGAATGAGGCTCTTGTATTGAAATATGAGAAACAAAATTTATTCTCTGGCCCTGCAAGTTATTTCAACCTCCAGTTTAGAACTGGGTATCTTATTTTTAAAGATAACTAATATGAAAGCAATAGTGCTATGACAGGCACTGTTCATTTATTTTAGCTGTTTCTTCTGATACCAGCCCTTTTTTCATTTCCATTGATGATTTTAAGTCATTTATTCATTCAAACAACAAGATTCTTTGAGTCCTCACTGTACAGAGAAAACCAAGAATGATAACCAATTGTATTAACCAATTGTACTTAAACCATGAGAGAAACCATAGGTAAAATTAAGTACTTAGGGTCCTAGAGGGTTACGTGTTAAGTACAGTTAAGGTGATATCACCATAAGAGAGGTGAGGTTAGGCCACCTGGTTCTTAAATATTTCTCAGGAAGGAGAAACTTATTCAGTAGACCCTTGACATTCAGATGGCATGGATCCTGAGAGCCTTACAAATTCTTAATCCTAGGGCTTTCCTGAACATTTTCCTTATCTGGAGACAGGATTTTCCTGTGCATAGGCTCACACTCTGAATCTACTGTGCATTCAATTCTCATATCTGGTCATTCACCTGGTAGCTATTTTTCCAGAAAATCCCTGCATTAGGCTCCCCAAGAGTTAAGTGTATCTTCTGTCACACTAGCTCTATAGCCCTCTATGTTATTCAGATATGGGCCCCAGCTGAATTCCAAAATATTGACTGCATGCCATTAATTTTGGTTTGCTCATAAATAGTTGAAATGGCTGCTGTTAACTTAGTGAATGTCAGGGATCTGCTGTGTCTGTTAGAGTCCCAGTACCTACTATGAGTCCGACACATACCGTGAGCTGATACAGCAGGAAATCAAAACATACAGAGTTCCTGCTCTAGGATTTGCATCTGGTGGGAAAAAAACAGAACCCTTTTCAGGGGTGGCTGTGAATTAGGAGTGTTTTTAATGACTTTGTGGTCCCCGAATTCCTCTCCTCCCAGCTTACCTAAAACATCATCCACTCCAGTCATTCAGTGGTTTTCTGAAGCAGTTACTGAGTTCTGATGCATTAACTGAGTTTGGACATTTTGTGCCTACCTCCCACACCAGATCCCCTCCCTCGTCTCCCCTCCCTCCTGCTCTCCAGCCACTTTGCTAATCTGTGAGCATGTTAAGGATGTGCATACCTCAGGGCATTTGCACATGTTGCCGTCTGCATATAATGGTGCTCTCACACCTGTGTCCACATGGTGTACCTGTAGACTTCATCCCCAAGAAGCTGTCTCAATCAAAGAAGCCTCTTCCCCCATCTCGGAAAAGACCATCCTATCAAATGTTGTCTCTCTCTAACCCCCTATTCTGCTTCATTTTTCCATGTGATGCTTAGACTACTTGACATGTTATTACATGTCACTCTTTATAATGAGGATATAAGCTCCAGGAGAGTTGAAACTTTGCCTTTTTCACTATTGTGTCCCCAGTTCCAAGAACCAAGCCTAGAACACAGTAAACATGTGCTGAGTGAATGAATGGACCCTGAAATACACAGAATCTTTTGAGTGAATCTTGTGAATCTTTTGAGAAGAGGCTCTGAGAGATGGGACAGAGAAAAGATGCTCTCTGACATAGCCCTTTTTTGGGTGGGGGCCCTGAACAATTATGGCACAAGGACACTGGGTGTCCAGATACTGAGGTGACATAAGAAAATGCAGAAACTCAGCAACACAGATGTTACCTGTTTGTGGGGTGCATCCCCCACCACACTCAGTTCTGTCCCTGCCCTGTCCTCCCTGGAATTGCTTATCTCTGTAGCATCCACACTTGCTGAGGATCAGTGAGAAGGGCCTCACTCGTACCCTGCAAGCCATGAGGGACAAGAACACATGAGGAATTTCAGCCTGAGAGGCTGGTGAGCTGGGCGGGATGGGCAGGGCAGCGGGAGAGAGAGGCTGCTATTCCCTGGTGCTCTGTTCAACCCAGATCGGTTTCCTTTCTGCTTATCTCTGGAGCCAATTCCTAGCAACTGTTTGTGGTTTCCTATTTAGAATGATGAAAGGGAACACAAACACTGGAGGGGAAAAGAACTTGAAATCCATAGCCACAATCCAGTGAAATAAATATCATGCTGAAGTTATTTCTAAGTATCTGCAAAGGACGTTTTACACACCTAGAAACTGAATTGGTGCAATGGTTAATTTTGATGAATAATTCCGTGTGGCCAGGTAGTCAGACAAATCCATAACTGAAGCTTTTTATAAATCTTAGAGATGTTCCAAGAGTTGAATACCAACCTCTACACAAGTCAAATGCAGCTTCTAATGTCCAACTGATAAGTTGGCTTTTAAGTAATAATCATAACAGCTAATGTTTATTTAGCACAAATTATGTTTGCACTGGTCTGAACTGTGTACAAATTCCAGCACAGATGCTATGTGGCTGAGAGCTCCCTTGGTCTAAATACAGAAATGGAGAGCAGCGGAAAGGACCGATTTATTGAAAGATTACTCAATAGTCAGTGTAGGACTCTGAATAAACCTGACTGTTTATGAAGTCTTGAACTTGCCTTGGTGACACTGCAACAAGGTTGAACATGACAAGGAATGGAATTCACAAATGAGCATGTGTGACTTTTTTGTACAAATATGTAGTCTATCAGGAGAAAAAAAGTTTCCTACCAGTAAAAATTATGGATACTCTCATACCTGTGTCCACATGGCACACCTGTAGACTTCATCACCATCCCAGAAAAGGCCACCCTATCAAATGCTGTCTCTCTCTGACAGTTTGGCAGTTTCTTACAAAGTAAGTATACTCTTACATAGCAATCGCACTTCTTGGTATTTACCCCAGTGAGTTGAGAACTTACATCTGCACAGAAGCCTGCACTCAAATGTTTACAGTAGATTTATTTATAATTGCCAAAACTGAGAAGCAGCCAAGATGTCCTTCAGTAGGTGAGTGGATAAATAAACAATGGTATATCAATGCAGTGGATTATTATTCAGCAATAAAAAATGAGCTATAAAGCCACAAGATATGGAGGGGACTTAAATGCATATTACTAAGTGAAAGAAGTCAGTCTGAAAAGACAACATCCTGTATGATTCCAACTATATTATGTGGATGAAGCAAAACTATGGAGGCAATCAAAGGATCAGTAGCTGCCAGGGGTTTGGGAAAAGGGACAGATGTATAGGCAAGTGACAGAGAATTTTGGCAAACTAGTCTATGTGACGTTATAAAGGTAGATACATGTTATCATACATTTGTCAAGCCCATAGAATGTACAACATCAAGAGTGAGCCATAATGTAAACTAGGGGCTTGGATGATAATGATGCATCAATGCAGATTCATTAATTGCGACCAATGTACCACATTTGGTATGTACGCTGGTGGAGGAGGCTGGGAAGGGGTCTGTGGACATTCTGTGTATTTTCTGCTTAGTTTTATTGTGAGTTTCTCTAAAAAATAAAGTCTATTAATTAAAAAAAGTAATGGGAAGTTTCTGGAGGTGGTAATGACAGCAGTACTAGAACTAAGCATAATAGGGAGAGAACGTGAGAGTACATCCCTGGGCTCGTACTTGCCTTACAGGTGGGAGAATGTATGGATACACATCCAAATTAACTGAGCATCTCCTGCATGCCTGTCACATTTCCATCCCACAGTATCTTCACAAAACTGCTGCACTCTAATTCTGGCTCAGAAAATCAATGACCTTTGGCTGACAGTCACACAACAGGAAAGTGGCAAAGTGCACATTCAAACGCAGTCCTATTGCCTGTGAGTGCAGTTCTCCCTCTGACTTCTGAAAGGTAACAGCAGTGACTACGGAAAGATTTGCTTCACAAGACACGTCATGCTTCTCAATCAGCTTTGTAGCTCTCCATAGAGAGCAGGTGTATTGATGGAACGCATTCATGTATGGAGGGAAAACATCCACAGCATTATTTATTTACCTCAGTGTAAGATGAAACAAGAGCCTGCAGGGGAGGTGGTAGGGAAGAAATAGTGAACAGAGAATCATTATTACTATCCAGAGCAATATCTTTTCCAGAATTTCCCACACTGAGGACAAAAGGCCATCTTGAACTGCCTTCTCAGGGCCCTTCACTGTGGTGACATCAACCTTTTAACTCTTTATTCAGGTGCTGCAGGATATCCTGGTAACTCCAGTTACTACTGAGTCTTCTCCACCTGTCCACCTTCTCCACACAGTCTGGAGCTGTGCGTGCTGTGCCACGGGGAGGCGCCTCTTGGCCTGCAAAGATAGCCTCCTGCGCCTCCTGCTCCCGAGGACTATGACTGCGACCATGTGTGCCAGGTGGGGTGGAGATTCAGGGCAGACCTCTCTCCAGGCATCTGGTGCCCAGTGCGGCGGGCGCCGCATGGTTCACCGCCTCCCGGTGCTGCCTGCGCTTCCCAATCTCATAGCGCTCTGGCTGTTCTGTCCATTTTTCTCCTGGGTCTCCTGTTTGCTACCTTTGTAGGAGTTCTTTATATATATTCTGGATATTAGCTCTCTATTGGATATAAGTAATACAGTGTCTGTTCCCACTCCTTGACTAGTCTTTTCACTCTCTTTTTCCTATCTTTTGATGAACAGCAGTCCCTTTTTACCCGATAGTGCATGTATTATTAAAGCAGCTAACACATACGGTGCCCATCAAACACGAGACACTGTTCAGTGTACACTGCACAGAGTAATTCATTTAATCCTCATAATGACCTGATAAAGGAAATCCTATTAATCCTGTTTCTCAGATGAGGAAACTGATTCAAGGGGACATTTAAGCAACTTTCTTAAGGTGACACATCTAGTAAGTGGAGTCAGATATTAAAATAAGAATCTCCAAGATGATTCCTTAGAAGAACAAAGAGGAGTGACTTTTCCCCTATCAAGCTGCAATATTTGAGCTGCAATGGACAAACACATCTGTGTACAGAATAGAGAGGCCAGACACAGACACACGTGTGTGCAGGAATCCTTATGGAAGGGAGGTGGCATTCCAAACCAGTGAGGAGAGGTGGACTATGCAGTATGTACTATTGGTATTGGTACTTTTTTTGGAAAGAAAAAGAGCTCTGCTTCACACCACTTACATAAATAAATCTGCAGAACACAACAGAACTTTAAGACAACTAGAGAAAATATTGAAGAATGTCTCCATGAACTCGAGTAGGAAAAATATTTTAAAGAGCCACAAGCACCATGATGGAAATGTCTGATATATTTACCTGGCTCCAGTGTAATGACTATGACGGTTAATTTTACATGTTGACTTGACTGAGCTCAAGGATGCCCAGATAGCCGGAAAAGCATTATTTCTGGGTGTGTCTCTGTGGGCGTCTCAGGAAGAGACTAGCATTTGCATCAGTAGACTGAGTAAACATCACCTTCACCAATACAGGTGGGATCATCCAGGCTGGGAGCCTGAATACAACAAAGGTCGGAGGTAGTGCAAACCCACTCTCCCTGCCTAAGCTGACACATCCATTTTTGCCTCTCCTGGGACATCTGACATAGGCGCTTCTGGCTCCCTGGCTTTTAGACCCAGATGTGGTCTTATACTATTGACCTGTATTTCTCAGGCCTTTTGACTTAGATGGAATTACACCACCATATTCCTGGTCCTCAATTGCAGATAGCCGATCTGGCAGATTATGGGATTTCTCAGCCTCCATAACCACCTGAACTAATTTGTGCAATTAAAGCTCTTATATCTGTGTAGATACTATTGTTTCTGTTTCTCTGCAAAATACTAACACACCATAAAAAATAAACAAAATTACAGTCTAGACAATATCCATCATATCATAGATAAGTTTTCACAAATGCTTAGGGTGCCTAACTGGTTTTCTTGGTTTCACTGGAGATGGCTGGTAATTGTAGGTCTGCTTTGGTTATGTAACTGTATTCCTATTATGTTAATTTGGGGGCGCAATTTAATTAGTAGTTTAAAATCTATACATGCTTAAGTTACTCTACAAGAAGATATGTCAAAGAAATAACCAATCTTCCCATGTTTTCTTCCTCCTGCTACTTCTATAGCTTTTCTTCTTCCTTCCTAATTACAACCCTTAAATAGAATTCGTGCCTCATATCGAATTCTTCCAAGTGGTAAAGATACCTCAAGACAAATGTTGGGCATAAAACCCACAGTGCATAAATCTGCAAAGAAGTAAAAAGCTAACCTTTTCAAACAATATGGCTTCTCTCTCACTTACCAACTTTACATTTCCCTGTATGGCCCCGGAAGATAACTGGTTAGCCAGAGACGGGTAAGATTCCTCAAGGGAGGAAAAACCCAAGACAGGCACAGTTACAGGGGGGCCATCAGGTGAGAAATTGGGGATCAACAGAGGTGAGGCTTAGAACCTCACCCCCCCTGTTTTGAGAGAAATCTTCTGCATACGTGGATGTTTTGTTGCCCTTGTCTAGTTTGGATTGATATTTAGCCTGTAGGCACACACCTGATCATCTACATTTGCTTTCTTACAGCACCAAACTATGTTTTCTACCTTTATCTTGCATCTACCTACCACTTCAGCATTTTATTAAAAATAATAATAATAATAAAAATAAGGGAGAAATGTGGGATTCACATATGAATCAAGTATAAAAATCAAACAAATATTCATATTTGACCTGATTGTTTATAGTTCATAATGCATGATCAAAACCAAAAATTTCTGTGATGACTGCCCTTGTACTGTTCACCATGTAAGAACTTGTTCGTTGTGCTTCAGAAGATAGGAGACTGATGAGAATTGGGCTTGGGGTGGATTAATGGCATCGAGTCCCCTGTACAGAATTTTATTGTTGTTAACTGTTAACAACCATTTGATCAATAAATATGAGAGATGCCCTCTCAAAAAAAAAAAAAAAAAGATACTAAAGAAACATAATAACTAAATGTGACTTGTGACCTGTGATTAGATTTCAATTTGAGGGGGAAAAAAGCAGTAATAAATGACAGTCTCTGAGAAATTAAAAAAAAATTACAGTCTAGAAGTTTTTATCATACATAAAATAGACAATGAATTAGTATTGTGAATCCTACAGTGATGACTAAAAAAGAAGTCAACCCCCAAAAATGGGGAAAGCCTTAGAATAGATAATTCAAAAAAGAGGAAATTCAAATGGCTTCTAATTATTAAAAGATGTTCAGGTCACTAGTAATCAGGGAAATGTAATGAGATACTATTTTTTACCTATTTCGATTAGGGAAAATAAAAAGGTCTGACAATACAAAAAAATGGGTCAAGATGTAAAGAAATCAGAACCCTTGCACACTGCAATGGAGACAGAAATTGGAGGCTAATCTGGCTATTTCTAGGAAAGTTGAAAATGAACAAAAATACAATCCAGTAATTCTATTTCTATGTACAATGCTGTTCAGTACTGTTTGAATGAACAGAGATTTGGTAGAAATCCTATTGTCCATCATCAGGGGAAAGAATAAAATAAAAAATTACACCAGATCTAGTTTGTTGGACTGACTAGGAGCTATATATAGCAATGTCTTTAGATCCTGTAAATGCAATATTGACTTTTTAAAAAGATGATAGTGGGGAATAAGTTACTGAAACAACACATGACATATTACTTTTGGCTGTATAGACTTTCCCATATACACTTGAAGAAAGTATGCACTGAACACTTGATCATTATTTCTCAGAAGTGGAAAGAGGCCTGGAAGATCGAGGCAGCAAGAACAAAGGTCATTCAGCCTTTATATAATTTTCATTATGAACGTCCTTTGCTTTTCCAAGATTGAGTATAGCAAAAACTCATTGGACATGAAGAAACAGCTGGATATGGGGATTTTTTATTGAGAAGAGCGGTCCAAAGTGAGTGTCCAAATTGAGGGTGTTGACATGAAGTAAGATAGGCCTTGAATAGAGGTGCTTGAAGAAGTTGCTCTACCACCACCTCCAGCTCCCAGTCCTTTCAAGATCAGTTAGAAATGAGTTTATCTGTACAGCAAAACTGTATATTTTTAATGTATGAAAGTAACTGAGTGAAGACACAGGAGTGCAATGAGAGCAATGTTTCCTGGAAATTTGTGTTTTCTTGTCCTACAAAATCCCCAGTTTTTTTATCTTATGCTTCCCAGGGCATCTATCTGCTAGGGAAGAGATTGTGATAATTCTGAACTATATAACAAGGAGAATTTCAGTTTTTAAAATTTTAAATAGGAATTTGAAGCAGGCTGTTGTCTTCAGAGAGACTTTTCAGAATTCCCTTATTTCTTTATTTCTCTTCATTGCTGTTTCCACAATTGACTTCAATTGAAGGACCAAAAAACCCTCAATTTCTCATTTACCTGCCACATAAAGAAACTGCCTTGCTCCTGTAAGATCCACTGAACATCCAGCTGCCCTCTAGGGCTTCTCCCTCCCAAGTGACTCCAGGCAGCCCCCACTGTGGCTCGGCCATCTCAGGGTCTGGCTTACTCCCTGCTGGCAGGCCTCTCACTCCCATCCCACACTATGCCTGGAGTCCAGGCGCCCGGCTTCCCCTGTCCACAGAATACAGTCCTGGGCCCTGTTATATTAGGAGAGACAAAATTGCCCAGATAGGAAGGGAGACATGGGTTTTTGCTGCTCCTCAATCTGAACTTCAGATACACACTTTTTTTTCCCACTATATCTGCCTGTAGTTTTACATGGTAATTCTAATTCCAAAGCCTTGCTGAAAATCTGTGGTGGAGAGCTGGAGGGGAGAGATGGTTTCCTTCTCTGAAATGTTTCCTTCTGTATCCAAACTATCATTTTCATATCCAAAGTTGATTCTGAGCTGTCTACTTCAGTGCATTTCAATACTAATCCTTAAGTCTAAGTAACTCTCACTTATATTCCTTAAGATGTTCTTTTACTCCTGCCCCCACCTTGTCCACAGAAGTAAGATGATTGTTTAAATGTGTAAATCACTTCACGTCAAGTGCTTTTCTAAGTTTCCAATGCCTTCTCATTTCAAGTTGAAAAAATTCAAATATTTCACATGAACCACAGCGCCTATATGCCTCAGACCCTGCCTCCCTCTCTCTTCCTCTGCCCCAGACACAAATGAGCTTCCTTTCTATTCCCAAGGAAACAAAACCATCAAGTCCCACTTTAGGTCTATTATACTTGCTGTTTCCTTTAAGTGAGAGTCAGCTCTGGACCTTCCTTCTCGCCGACTGGGTCTCAGAAAGGCCTCCTGCTCCAGGACGCTTTCCCGGGCCACCTACAGGCCAGCCCTGCCCGTTCTGCTCTATCGTCCCATCCCCTTTACTTCTTCACAGCACATTTTGCCAATTGGTGCTGTCATATTCATTTATTAGTGGACTTGCTTATTGGGATGAATCAATGAATTAACCATGTGAAATATAGTGTTGAAAAGGAAGTGGAGACTCAGAGCAAAGACAGTGGCACTTGTGTTCTGTGCTTGCTCATCTCTCCCGGCAACTTGGGTTGCACTGCCCGGCCACGTACAGTTTCCCAGGTGGTTTCCACCAAGTCATCCTTAGATATGGCTGACAAACCAAATCCCCCCTCCCAGCTAGCCAGCCAGAACCCAACAAGCATCCCCCCAAATCATTCACCAACATCACACAATATAACCATCCCATAAAATAAGTTTTGTTTGAAATGTTTTGATATAACTATTAAAAAGAGTGCAGAAAAGAATAACCTTCATTCTTCAATTGGCTGAATTGGTGATATTAGAAATAAAATCAAATTTTAACATTTTGGTTACCTTTAATGTATTTTTGAAAAAAATACTGGTTATACATTTTAAAGGCACCAATGACTCAGAAACATAAATATTTTCTGAGCCTCTATAGACCAAACTGGTCAAAAGGGCCTAGTCTTCTAAGAAAGTGTGGAGGAGAGGGAAAGGGGGAAGGGAAGAGATCAGAGGGGAACCAAAGTCCAGGATTCATCCAAATCGCAGCAGCACCCAGAGCTGGCCGAGAGAATGGGGTTTAGGTGCAGATCAGGCTTTGGCAATGTCTGTGGGGCCTCATTTGCAGAAACAAGCATCCAGTGGATGAAACCTCGCTGGCAACAGAGAAATCATCAGTGTAGAAAGAGGTAATGGTGTCTGGAAGGAAGAATGAGCTGTAGGTCATAAATAATGTGGACTAAGCAGGTCCCGTGGCAGCACCGCACGATGTGAAGGTTCTGAGGCGTACACGTGCCCAGTCTTAGGGAGCCTCCACGCGTCAGTTTAGCGGGCTACCAAAACGTCCCCTGGGCTTAGGGTGCAGGGACACAGCAGCACCTGGAAGCCTTAGCAGAATGTGGGAACACAGAGCTCGGCGGTGCAGCGTTGTCCAGTGAGGGTCCGTCCAAAGACAGGGCCTGAGCATCGGGATCCTGAGCTGCGCATGCTGTGCTCAGCAAGAGGCGCTTCTTGGCCGGTGCCTGGTCAGTCAGCTCCTGAGTCCCCTGCTCCCGAGGACGACGGCCAGGACCCCGCCTGCCAGTTGGGTGGAGACCCAGGTCGGATGGGCCCCAGGTTGTCAGCAGGGCTGAGCTGTGCTCCGGGAGCCGACAAGTGGCATCCCTGCCCTGAGCTGCAGAGGGAGGATCAGAGGCCCACACGCGGCGCCGAGACGCGGGCAGCCTAGGGGCACAGCGGTGGCCCCCTCGCCCCACAGCCACCTGCCTGGCAGGGCTCAGTGAGCGGCGGGGCGGCAGGTCCCGGAGGCCCAGCGCGGCTCTCCCGGTCACCCACAACTCCTTCCAGGTGCCCGGCTCCTGGCTGCCCGTGGCCGCGGGTGCCACGTGGTTCACCGCCGCCCGGTCCTGCCCGCGCTTCCAGAGCTCATAGCGCTCGTGCTGCAGGGTGCGCACGAAGACGTCCATGGGAAAGCTGACCCTGGCCTCCCCGCAGCTGCACTGAGAGGCCGCTTTGCCATAATCGATCCAGCGCGGCATGGCGAAGTTGATGGCCTCCGCGCAGTTGAAGCCGTGGTTGAAGCCAGCGTGGTAGCCGTAGGGAAATGTGACTATGAACTCGCCAGCCTCCTGCGTGACCCGACTGAAGGGGATCCTGTTGTTCCTGAGGACAGTGGGTGACATGAGGGCCACCTTGTGCCGCAGGAAGGCCCTGCAGCTGTGGGCACTGGCCGGGAAGAGCTCCTTAGCCAGGCGTTCCAGGCGCCAGCCATGCTCTGGGGGCACCGCGTACCACGTTTTGGGCTCCCCGAAGTGCACATAGTTGATACTGTACAAGTCCATGTCCTCTGTGTGCCATGCGAATGTGGTCTTCCACATGCCGAAGTACAGGTAGGGTGTGTTGACGCCTTCGATGACCACCCCACACTCCTGCTCCAGCAGGTCCTGAATGGTACCCAGGTGTCTGAGGTTCCACTGCTTAGTGTTTGCATCAAACAGGGAGCCGTTGACGTCAGCGCCATAGATCGGTGAACTGTAGAGCCGGGTTTTCCAGAATTTTCGCTCCAAATCGTCAAAATCCAAGTCTGGTGGTGCCTGATATTTAGCACTGTTTGCCAGGTGGCGATACTCCCCAACTGTCATGGCCTTCTTCTTCTTAGAGTATTGAGTGAACACACCAGCCCTGCCGGAGACAGCCTGCTGGAGGGGAGTGGGGATTAGGATGTCACTGATGTCATCGTATGTCTTCCTGGCTTCCCACCCCTTGGGGGGGATTATCTTGGCCACACCTGCTCGGTGTGCACCTTGAGATTCCATATAAATAATATATTTCTCAAAATCATTAAACTCTTCTTCAGTTGGGTAGAAGGTCATGATTCTACAACTTGGGTTCTGGGTACAGTTTGCCTGAGACTTCATAGCCTCCATAATGAACAACAAACTCTCAAGTCTTCAGGTATGGTCTGGATAGTTGAGGATGGTGGAAAATGCTATTATTCCAAAATTAGTTTGAGTGTCTTTGAGTCAGCAGGAACAACCCGTGGACTTTGATGCAAATGAGATGATAGTTTTTGGGCTTGCTGCTTCCCCAGGAGACTGCCCTCTGGGCAGAAGCTGATACAGGAGGCTGAGCGTGCAACTCTGTGACCTTCCTCAGCTGGCACTGGGGTTTGTTCTCTGCGGCCTCCTGACTCACCCAGTCCTGGGTGTATGTTGTTCCAAATGCACTGTCTCCAGGACAGTGTTTAAAACAAAACCTAGAAGAAAGAATACAAAAGCCTGAACATTAATGTTTGGAGAAAGTTATTCAGGAGCTACAAATAAAATACCATGGGATCCCACCATGGGTTAGTATCCCACACTCAAAGAAAGGCTAAAATTTTATAAGATTGATAATATAGGATGTGGTGTTGATGTAGAACAATGGGAATTCTCATACCCTCATAGAGGGAATGGAAATCACACTTCGGGAAACTATTTGGACAGTATCTACTAAAATTGTACTTATGCATGTGTAAGATAGGACATACACAGGTGCTATGATTCAACTGTTACCACCTGTCTAGGTAATCTGTACAGCTGTGCATGGAAAGTCACCTCCAATAATGCTCATAACAATATTATTTCTAGTAGCAAATACTGCAGACAACCCAAATGTCCATCAACAGTAGAATGGACAAATACATTGTGGTACAGTCCTACAATGGAATACAATAGAGCACTGAAAATTACATGAACATATAGGGATAATTTTGCAAACATAATACTGGGCAATATTATCCAGACCTAAAAGACTATCAAATTCATTATTCCAATTTTACATGAAATTTCATCTTTTTCTATAAGTATATATAAAGGAGGAGGAAAGTAATCTATGTGAGAAGTCAGAGCAGTGGTTACCTTTGAGAAAGAGAGGTTGTGAGTGGGAGCATGAGGGGGTCTCTGGAGTAACGTTAATATTTTGTTTGGAATCTTGGTGCTGGTTACACAGCCATCAGAATAGCTAATTGTGATCATTCATCCAGCTGTTATGATTTTCACAAATTTCCATATATTTATTTAAAAACAGAGTTTAGAGTGAGAAGCACTGAAGACTAAGAGACATATTTCATTGTATTAAAAGGAAAAGGAAGAGTGAAAATAAATGAACTAAACATTTGATTGAAGAAGCTAGGAAATGGACGAAGGAGGAGTAAAGAAATAAGAAAGAATAAAAATGAAATTAATGAAAAATAATACATACAAAACAGAAGGATGATGACCAAAAATATCATTTGAAGAGACTAAGAAATGCAACAAACCATGAGCATAATTGATAAGAAAGGATAGAAAGTAGAAATAAACAATACTAGGCATTAAACAGTGCACAGATCTAGTAATATAGCAGAGAATTTTTCTAAATCTCAAGAGAATCTTATGAGCATCTGACATCAACATTTTCAACCGATAAGAAGACAATTTTCTAGAGAGGAGACATACACAAAATGGATCAAAGCAAAAACAAAAAAGCTCAAATATCCCAAATAAGAATCTGGATCAAAGTATGACCCCTAAAAAAACCTTGAGACACAATATTTATAGGTGAACCTAGCAAATTTTTAAGAAAACAACTGATTATAGAAATCTTCCATGCTATAGAAAAGGTTGTAAAGCTACTTAGATGAGGCTATACTTATCTGATTGCCAAACTGGAAAAGGACAATAGAAAATAAAGCATAAACGAAAGCTTGCTAAATAGAATATTATCTAACCAATAAAGCAAAATGCTAAAAGAATAATACATAATGATCAAACAGACTGTGTCTCAGGAATGCAAGGATGATTCAACATCACAAGATCTAATGATATAATCAGAATATTAATGAAGGAAATGAAAAATAACATCATCTTATAGGTACCAAAAAAGGATTTCATAAAATTGAACATTCATTCATGATTTGAAAACTCTTTACTTGAAAACCACTCAGAAAAATTTCTACAGTAAGATAAAGTGTTTCAATGTAAAAACAAATAGCAAGTGTCCTTAACAGTGAAATAAGAGAAACATTCTCTTGTTTAAGGTAGGAAAACAGATACATCAGCAAACTCTCTCATTAGCATGATCTCAAGTGGTCCTTTCTTCTAATTTGTGTCTCAGAAGAGCTTGAGACACATGGCTGAGACACTGAAACAAATGGCTCCTCCTCCTATGTGCCTCTTTACACATAGGCAGCTCCCCTACCCCTTCAAGGCTGAGCTTAAATATGATCTTTTCAGTGAGGTCTCCTCTGGTAGTTATTTAGGATAAAATTAGACATTATTTTCTCTCAAGAAAACATATACTCTCTTCTCAAGAAAAACCTCTCCAAATGAAACATACTGCTGATCAGGATTTATAAGTCTCTTCAAAATTCTACTCAAATCAGCCCCACCCCAATTCCATCATCCCCAGTCTAATCACAACAGAATCCAATCAGCTATCCAACCAGCTCTTCCAATTTAACTAGCCTTCCTTGTTCTAGTAAATGGCATCCTTTTCAGTGTTATCAGCCCACAAAACATTGGTGTTTTGCCTGAATTTTTTTCTCTGAGATTTCTTATAAGAAAATAGAAAAGGGAAAGAGGACTGCCAACCCTGAACAAATCTGAAATCATATTTTAAAAATAAAAAAACTTGTAAGCTCAAACAAATGGCTTCCTTCCACAGCCAGAGTTACAGAGACTAGAGCTCGGGTCTGCAGCAAGCATTGATTTGAAACAGTCTTACAAAAGCCACTAGCAAGGGCCAGAGAGAGCAAGCATGTCCTTTGCCCCAGAAAGCAGCCCCAAAGGAATGAGAGACCTAGGAATAAAAGACACACCTGTTAAGAGGAGAAACATGCCTACTCCTATCATAAGTTGGTGTATGAAATCAGAGGAGACTTCCTAGAGATTATGAATCCACTTGGACTCACCTTACAAAATTTTTGGGTATTTGTGAGTTACTGTTTCTGGACAAATTCTCTGCAAATTTGTCAGAAACCAAGAGCAGATCCAGGTTTTGTGGGGTCTGAAGATAATACAAATTTCAGGGCCTTCTTGGGAATGGAAAGATTTCCCTGGGAAAGCTGCCAGGATGGGAGGGAAAGTAGTAGAGTAAAGATAGCACCGTTGTCAGGGCACAAAACACCATTGGTACTGGGGTCTGCACAGAGCCATGGGGAGATGAAAGTCAGGCCAAGGAAATGGGGTGAGGGGGAGCTCCCAGGAGGAGGGAACCCTATTCCCTTTAGAGGGTTAGGAATATCTTCCTAACCCTGCAGTCTCCCCAATAAGACTTCAAAAGATCAGCTTGCCTGCCGCAGCGAAAAATAGTAACACCCCTATACCTCCTGTGGTCCCCAAGCATCTGCCTTTCCTTATTGGAGGTCCATTCAGATAAAAGGAAGCTGGGGCTGGGGCCCCTTCCTCTACTCCTACCACCCTCAGTGGGGGTGCCAGTTTGGCTTCTTTGAGTAAATATAATCCCTCTTCCTTTGGGTCTAGGGTTTTGGGCAAAAATTGCAAAGGAAGGCCTTGCTCTCTGTGACTCCTGCTGGTGGCTTTTGTAAGAGTGCGTCAAACCAAGGTTTGCTGCAGACATGAATACTAATGGCAGGGACCCTTGAAGTGAGCAGTAAGTGACCTCTGCCTTAGCTGGACCCTCATGCGCCAAAGAATCTGCAAAAAGTAGGATAAGAAGGATCAATATACACTTCTCCTTTTCCAACTTTAACCTCAGAGGACAGATGGAGGATCACAGCTGGTGAGACTATCTCCAGGGCTTTGTAGGACTTATTGTAATAAATGCGGGGGAGGAGTTGATGACAATATGGCTCATTCTTAGGGAGTATGAAAAATGCAATTTATTTAGACTCTAAAGAACAACATCTCCCTCTTCCTATTCCAGATATACCTAATGAACTCTCAGAGTTTGGGGATAGGTTGTTATAAAGGAGCAGCATTGTCCAAAAATGGCCCTAGATATTTCCCCAACTGGATGGAAAATGCTCAAGTTCAGATTCCTATGGGACCAGTGGCTTCCTTCCTATGGCTGGGGGGCTGAACTGTCCAAAGGAACTTGAGGTCCCCAGCTGCCTCCTAAAGCAGAGGGCTGCTGGCCTTCCCAGACAGCTCCTGTATATGGTTGGCATGACTTCTAGGCTACTTGATTCCCCAAGTCTGCATGTCTCTTTCCTGATAAAGTTGCTGTCATCAAAGCCCTATATGAAGGAAGAACAATGGGGAAGGGGCCCCTCCCTTAGAACAAAACCCAAGACACACCCAGGATCCCTCCCGAAAAAGGGATACCTTTCTGTGGAATTCTGAAGAAATGGGAAGACTGTGTCCCTTGTTTTGACACACTCTTACAGGTGTATCAAGTCCTTAACTCATACTATATAACTTTGTGGTATTTATCCCCATACTTTGCACAGCTATTGCCAACTCCACAAGGACCAATGACAGAATTATTCCCCATAGAGAAGGAGCATTTAAATAGTAAGCTTCCAGCAGGGTTAGGGTTTTTCCAGGGAGGTATATTTCAGGGAGAGAGAAACAAGCGTACTGATGACTGGATGGAGGGACAAAAGAGTGATTATAAGCATGGGTAATTAAATTTATCCTGGGTAAAAAGGAAATGAGAACATGAGGGTAGAGATGGAGAATGAAAGAGTATTTGATTTGTGGTCTGAATTTCTCCATTAGGTCAAATAATTCTGTTAGAACACTGGGAAATGTAAGCTAGAAAGAGAATGGGATGCTTGAAACAGATTTTTTAACTATCTTATTGATGTCTACAAATTTTCCCTTTTACTTTATGCTATTCAACTTTAAACTGCCCTCCTCTTGCACCATTATTTCTCCCATATTTCCCTTCCATCTTGGTCCTTAAATTCCATCCTTTCTCAAGTACAGCAACTTGATCCCATATCTTCCTTTACTGACCCAACAAAGCACCATCTCTTCTTCCACCTCTTGTAGTTCTTGTTTAGCACTTATAATTTATACCTTATATAATATGAACAGCAAGAGTCACCTTTACTTAGCACTTCACTTTGCCAGCCCTTTTATTAAGCACTTTCTATATAATATCTCATTGAAACCTCACAACTAGTTTATGAAGTTGGCACTATTATTACCCCCAATCAGTGGAGTAGAAAATGAAATGTAGAAAAATGTATATTTAATTCAACAGCTTGTGCTCTCCATCTCTAGAACTTTTCTGTTCTCTCCATGGCTATCTCTTCTGTTAAATTCCTTAAATCAACACCTCCCCCTTATTCCAGGACACAGTCAATTAAATATCACAGTCATCTTTGTCTCTCTTAAATCATCAGTTATCACTCTCTTCCTGATTTAAGCTACGGTCTTGCCTCTTACATTCATTTCAATACCACACATGTTGAAAACATGCATGAAAATAGTTTGCACCCACAAATGCATTTCCTCCCCTCTCACCTTCTGGTCTGCCCCCACTTCTCCACTGAAACTGATGGCTACAAATCATTAAGCTGTTTCCTCCCAAATGCTGCTCCAGGGGTTACACTTTATCTCTGTACATCCTTGGCTCACAGACACCTTCTTGCTCCTAAAAGGTCCCTGACCTCACTGATGCTACTCTTAACTTCCTGGTTCTTCCTCTTCCTCCTTAGTTACACTTCCTTTCCTTGCCACACACAGATGCAAAGAACATCTCTCTTCTAAATTCTTTTTCTTTCTCCCTTTAAATTTCCTATTTATGTAGATAGCTTTCTTTAGTACTGCACTTTCTCTCCTTACAAGTCTTATTTATTGTTATAGTTTTCCTTAACACTTTCTCCTAAGCTTCTGCTTTCCTTCTTTGTCTTAGGTAGGTCCACTAAGCCCCTGAAATTAACTTGGTTAGTACAAATTGGTCATCTTTCTTCTGAAACTAATTTCTTCCTTTAGATGTCTTTATTTCTACAAATGGTAAAACAGTTATCTTACTCACCTTCTTCAACCATTACATCTCCCTGCCCAGCCTATAGGCAGTGGCTGTCAGGGGATCCCATGATTGTCTACTGTGAGACCCCAGGAACACTCACACAGCACAGGGAGGCTTCTGTGCTCTCCTTACCTCCCTTGTATTAGGACCCCAAGGGCCCAGTTCGCTTTCCTCTCCAACTTAGCTGTCACCACCCAAGCCAGGCCTTGGCTGCTTTGTGCCAGGATCGCCTTGTGATAGTATCATGTCATAGGCTCCCTACTCACCCTAATTTTATAATCTTAAAATTCTTCTATAATGATATTTTATAAATTCTTTAAATATTTCTTGGGAACATATAATCAAATTTTCCATTCTATTTGAAAACTTACTCTAAAGAAATGGGAAGAATGAACAATTTAGAAGGAGAGCTAAATACCAAAAGCTTAAATACCATACTAAGGGCCTTTCCCTTAAGAAACAATAAATGCTGACTAAGAATATTACACAAGACCTCATTTCTTATTGAAATATCAAATATACAACTGAAATAATCTTTGAATTGAGCACTTTGTATCTGTTTTATAAACTAAATTATTTCCTTTGTGCATTTCTAAGGATTCTAGGAAGGATGAGGCAGGGCTATCATATCTATTATATGTGTGTGCATATATACATATATGTGTGTGTGTGTATATATATATATATTAGTCTTCAGTTATTGAGCAACAAAAGGTAATAATCTTTTATGTTATAATATAAATATGTATATAATAACTAGTATATATAACATATGTAAGTATATATTGCATATAATAATATAACTCTGCACTCAAAACAATACTGCTCAGAATTTGCCAGGTACAGACAGTAATCCTTCAGTATTCCAGCCAAATGCATCACTTCTCTATGATCTCCGCTGCTTGCTTTAACCATGAGACTGCCTGCTTGCTTCTTTCAAGCTGGGTTACAGGTACTGGTTGAGAATAAATAAATACACTTTCACTTCAGGTACACATTATATCCTTATCCATGGTATCCACAGTAACACAGAAATTCTTTATCTAAGGAAACTTGAGAGTTCTTACAATGGAAGAAAGATATTGTCTTATCAGAATGATTAAAAAATAATACCTGGTCTCTTAAACTTAATGGATCTCTGGAAATTACAATGTCTTTCCTCTGTGTCTTTTAAGAATAATTCCTCCGACCTTTCCTTGTGTGTATGTGTGTGTGTGTGTGTGGAGTGTACATGTGTGTGTGTGTAGGTATGTGTGTGTGTGTGGTGTGTGTGTGTGGGGGGGGTGTTTTCAGCTAGAGAAGGTGAGGAGTGAAATGAATAAATTTAAAAGTCCCTTTCATTTCAGCCAGTGTCCAGATTGCACACCAATTTCAGGATAGCAGAAAAACCTTTTCGTCTTTCATGCTGCATACATATTTCAATTCTATTATCTCAAATGGGGATTGTTTGACAAAATGTCTCAGGCATTGGCCACTGTTTCTGCTGACAATATCTAAATTGTGTTCAACAAAAACTTTCTTCTCGAGGTAGAAAAATCTACTTAACCATTAACTGAAAATAATTTATAGCCATAATATTTGATGGCTGAATAAATTCTATTTTATTATGGCAAATGGCTCAATTTTCCCCTCTTATTGGACAGTTATTTTGGTTTTACTTTTCCATGACTATTACTAACCACTTACATTTATCCTATATTTCAGTACCTAAAACAGTATATACAGTAAAATATTGGTTGAATGAATGAAATTCCTTAGACTAGTTATTAGGAATGGAATTATTGCATTTTAGTATTTAAATATTTTAAGATCCTAACACATATTGCCAAAACTTTTCAGAAAGAATGTCATTTCATATTCTCACCACTGAGTAACTTCACTTAGGGGAAAAAAAAAAACTTTGCCAGTTTGGTAAATGAAAAAGTGTACCTAAAGTTTTAATTTACCTTCCTTGGATTGCCATGAAGGATGCTATTTTTTCTTTCATGATTATCAGCCATTGCATTTCATCATATATATTTTTGGTGAATATATATGTATGTGTATATATATATATATATATGGGTAAAACAATATCTTTTACCCATTTTTCTCTAATAGGCTTCCAGTGCTTTTTTTTCTCATCTACTTATACTAACATTTTACATATTACTTATATGCATATTTCACATATTATTTTACATAATTAACAATTTAAATATTGCTCATATGAATATTTTACATATTAAAATAAGCCCTTTGTTATATATGCTCATAGGTTTTTCCCAGTTTGCCATTTAGTTTAAAATTTTAATTCTATTTCATTTAAAATGTTTTCCACATACATTTCAATGTCTTATGGTGCAGTTTATCTTTTCCTTTGTAATGTCTTTTATATTCAGTAAGTTACTTCACTGTCCAGAGGCAGATAAGTATTGTCTCATGTTTTTTTCCTTATTATACATTAATTTTACCTTTAATTCTGATTTTAATTATACCTTTCATTCTAACTGGTTTATTTTATTAATTTGTTTTATTGTCTTGTGTGTATGGTGTGAGGAATAAGGACGATGAAACTGGTCCACAGGCCTCTATATATGACCTGTTTGCTGTGTATTTTCTGTTTATAGAAGCTTTTCACTGTCCCAGTGTTCTTAAATTTTTTCAATCTCAAAATTCAGGTGCTTTGGTTTTTTTGTTTTTTGGTTTTTTTTCCCATTTTTCATTTTATTTTATTTTATTTTTTTTGAGAGGGCATCTCATATTTATTGATCAAATGGTTGTTAACAACAATAAAATTCTGTATAGGAGACTCAATGCACAATCATTAATCAACCCCAAGCCTAATTCTCAACAGTCTCCTATCTTCTGAAGCATAACGAACAAGTTCTTACATGGTGAACAAATTCTTACATAGTGAATAAGTTTTTACATGGTGAACAGTGCAAGGGCAGTCATCGCAGAAACTTTCGGTTTTGATCACACATTATGAACTATAAACAATCAGGTCAAATATGAATATTTGTTTGATTTTTATACTTGATTCATATGTGAATCCCACATTTCTCCCTTATTATTATTATTACTATTTTTTTAAATAAAATGCTGAAGTGGTAGGTAGATGCAAGATAAAGGTAGAAAACGTAGTTTAGTGCTGTAAGAGGGCAAATGTAGATGATCAGGTGTGTGCCTGTAGACTAAGTATTAATCCAAGCTAGACAAGGGCAACAAAACATCCACGGATGCAGAAGATTTCTCTCAAAACAGGGGGGGTGAGGTTCTAAGCCTCACCTTTGTTGATCCCCAATTTCTCACCTGATGGCCCCCCTGCAACTGTGCCTGTCTTAAGTTGTTCCTCCCTTGAGGAATCTTACCCGTCTCTGGCTAACCAGTCATCTTCCGGGGCCATACAGGGAAATGTGAAGTTGGTAAGTGAGAGAGACAGGTGCTTTGGTTTTAAGACATTTTTTTAAGTTACTTCTTTGATGACTTCCTCAACATTTTTCCTATGCACATTAATTCCTGTTATTTGGAGATTGGACCTTAATTTTTGTGTCTTTTTTTCTCCCACTTTTCTATCCCTTTATCACTACACTCTCTCTTTTGAAAAATTCCTTCATCTTTACCTCCCCAAACTCCTTCAATTGTGTCTTTTTCATTTCCCCTATCAAAATTTTAATTTCCAGCAGGTCATTTCTGATTCCTTAGCTTTTTTGTGTGTATATGTACCTTCCCCCACCTTTTTTTTCTCCCCAGTCTTATTGTCCTGTTCTTGTTTCACAGGTGCACTTCTTCAATCTCTCTGAAAACACTAAAATGTCAATGGCTTTGAAGTGTTTTTTTCCCCCTCCATGGTCTGTTTCTTTGAAATTTCTTTTTACATTTTTTTCATTTTGTTTTCTATCTTTCAGATGTAAGGCTTTCCTCAAATGTCTGATGATCCTTAGTAGTTGGTTCATATATGAGTATAGCACAAAAAAAAAGCTGATTCAAAACTGGATGTATGGATAGGTTTGGTGATTATGCTTCCGTGAATGGTGATCCGGCTGGGCTGTGTCCTGGGTGAAACTCTGACACTGGCATCTCTAAGAGCTGGTCATGTGCAACAGTGAAGGATCTTCCAATCTTCTTCCTGGAAGGGACAGGCCTGGCTCCCCCACCACATGGAAGAAGATCCTGAAATTTCTAATATCCAACTTGTGAAGCTCACCAAATCAATTTGTTTTCCTGATGACAACTACACTGCCAATGGTTCCTGGAAGTTCTCAGTTCAGGGACTACCTTTTCCACTTGCTCTAGGAAATGAAACTTGGTTTTCCATCAAGATGAGAGAGGAGCAGTTTATCTTGCTACTAGAGAATGCGAGGGAGTCTGAGGCTCCAACTGCTTCTTAGACTTTCAGCAAATCTTCCTTAGCCTCCTTCCACATCCAGAGGAAGCTAGTGTCATGAAATCTAAGCCTTTTGGATTCTGTGGCACAGTTGTGTTCCTTCTTTGCTTTTCTCACTGCCAATTTAAGATTCAACTTTCTAGGGTTTGATAAATCAGTTTCTATTTGTCCATCTGTTTTCAAAATTTATTACTACCTTATTTCCTTTACCACATGCTCTCTTTGTAATTTATTTCTTAAAACAAAAATCCTAGTACTGTCACTTCAGTGGCGTTTGGAGGGAGCAAAGTAAATGATTGTGTCATCATCTTTTTCTCTTTGTTTTCCCAAATGTATCTCTCAAAAGCTCCTTCCACAAACTCTTGGCTGCAAATACTCCTAGCCACTGTCTCTGACTCAATGCTCTCTCTTCCTCACTTCTCTTTTCTAAGTTATAACCCCTGCCTTCCTGATATAGGTCCTACCTGATTGACCCCTCCCTACAAATCCTAGACCTTGGTGAGAATTCTGTCTTCCACATTCCATGAGTACTATTTGTTTGGGCATTTTATTTGGTGCTTAATACAAATTGCTGAGGTGGGAGCTCTCCAGAATATTCCTTTCACCTGTAATGGGCACTTATCTAAAGTAATAAATTCCTTCCACGACATGTGCTTGCTTTTTCTCTCCAAGATTTTTTCATGTTTCTGCCTCACAAGCTTCAACATTCCCTTCTTGATAAGCTACATGGAAAAGCTAAGATAAAAAGGTGACTTTTTCTGTATACTTTGTGCCTCAAAGTCCAATCTTTGGTGTAGATTTCCTGTTTAGGAACATCCAGGAATGTAGATATAAAGACTCATGGCAGGAAGTGTCAGGCATGAACAGCATAGACTAAATTGTGACATAGTTGGATGAGCGCAGATTAAATCATGGCACAGATTGGAACTTGACCTTTATTTTTACTTGCCGGGAGGACATATCCTTTAAATTAGCAACTTAAATATCACATTATGACTTCATTGTGATATAAAGGATAAGTTGAGCATGATAATATTAACCTCATTAGTCTTCTCTGTTTGCTTTCCTCTGTTACAGGGACACTTAGCAGTCACAGTGGTATCTGGAGTAGGGAGCAACAGGAGCCAGAAGCCTTCTTGAGCCCCTTATCACCAAGACACAGCCACGCTATTGAGTTTTGTGGCAACATCTATGCTTCTTTGAATTGTCAATGCATTTTGAAGACATTGCTTGAGTAACACGCAAGCCTCATTCTTGGATTCTCCAAGAGATTCTGTAAATTAATGCTTTAAAAAAACACTTATTTGCATTAAAGTAGTGAATTCTATAGTATGCAACTAAAGAATCCTGACCAATACACTGTCTCCCTCATTCCCATTCCTAAATCACTCTTACATATTTTAGCTGTTTCTTTTGTTTTTCTAGTATTTGTAGACTTTTCAGTTTTAGAGATTGTGGACACTCATTCCGCAAAAGGCATGGGTTAAGTTCTCTTATGTTTCATCCTAACACAGAGACTTCCCCTGCCCCAGCCTGTCATATAAATACAAAAATTTTTGGTTCAATGAAGTCTGAATTTTTACCATGTAAAATTAGTCTCAGCTGAGTCATGTAGTGAGCTACGATTACCCTGCCTTGCATGTACAAAATTTTATCTATCCTATAGTTAATAATTTTCTTATTATGTCATTTGCTTGGCTTAATACACATTAACTCATTCCCAAATTCATTTCCACTAGTGTACACCTCTTCTAACTACTTAAACCACACCAGGTACTAAATCAGATTTCTCTTTTAAAAATATTCTGCCTGGAGCTTTCCATATGCTTTCTTAAACCTGGATTGGCTAGTCTTTAGACTGTTGCAGAGCCTGCATCCTGGGGTTTGTTAACCATAATCCTGGGGATTCCCTTTCCCTCAATATTATGTTAGACCCCTTGATTCCACCCATCTCTCTTCTTTCCTAGTTTATGCCCTTGTGTCAGTGAGCATATCCACCAGAAGCATCTTTGGAAGCTTCATTAGAGATTATGAAGTAGCTCACAGAATCTCCAGGAGGATGGGGGAACGGGGTTTGGAGACTGCGTCCAGAAACAATATCCAAATTATCCAACAGTCTATATTAAGGTATTCCTGTACCACCTGTGGTCAAAGGCACCAAAGACCTTGAGCAAGGGACACTACCAACTAGAACTTATGCCACTAGTGCCTCTGAAAGTCCAATCTCTCATCACCCTCTCCAGGAACAGATCCTGTACAAAATTGATTCCTTCACATTTCCTCAAATTGAGGTCTCCATAAAAGTGTCTGACTGGAGAAGATTGGAGACTGACGAAAATTAGGCTTGGGGTGGATTAATGATTGTGCATTGAGCACTGACTCCCCTACACAGAATTTTATTGTTGTTAACAACCATTTGATCAATAAATATGAGAGATGCCCTCACAAAAGAAAAAAAAAAAAAAAAGGACAGACTTCCAATGGTAAAATAAATAAGTAACCGGGATGTAATGTATAGCATAAGGAATATAGTCAAGATATTGTAACAGCCTGGTAGGGTGATAGCTGGAACCTAGAATTATGTATATAAATGTTCTACCACTGTGTTGTACACTTGAAACTAATGTAATGTAATACTGTGCGTCAACTACCCTTCAATAAAAAATAATTATTTAAAAAAAAAAAGTGTCTGACTGGAGGAGCCCAGGTCATATGCCTACATATTTGCTGTAGTAGAAGCTGAACAATTGAATTCTGGCTTCAACCTTGTCAAGGCAAGGGTCATAATGTGGGAATTTCCCAATATAAAAAGGAAATTCAGAGTTATTGGCTGGTCACAAATATAACCACTGTCTAGCAAGGTTTGCATGTCTGAAGTGTCTTCTAATTTTACACTTTTCTTTTTGGATTCTGATGACATTGTTTCACTGAATTCTAGCTTTTAGAAATCCAAAGCCAATTTGTTTTCTGATCCTTTTTGTGCAACCCACTTTTACTCTCTGAATACCTTTAGGATATTCTTTTGCCCTCTATTTTCTCAGATTTAATCAAGATGATTGGTCTTATTTGTCAACAATTGTTCTAGAATCTCTGATGTAGAAACTCATGTTCTTCATGGCTGAGAAATTTTCTTAAATAATTTCTTTGTATATTCCTTTCCACTATTTTCAGTTCTTGCTCTGTGGAAATACACTTTGGATATTAAACCTCTTGGACTGGTCATCTAATTTTGTTATCTTTGCTTTATTTTCCATCTTTTTGTTCACTATATTTTATTTTCCAAGCTTTTTTAGCAGTTAATTTCAGAAATTCTTTTGTTCTCTAGATATTCCTTTTATTATAGATTTCTGATATTTTTCCATGGCTGCAGCTTTTCTTTTCTCTCTCTAGAAGTGTAAATTTTAGGGATTTTTTATTAAAGATTCATTTGTGCTCTATGTTGTGTCTGTTTCATCTGAATCCACCCTTCCAGGATATTTTGGTTTCTTTTATGTTAAATGTTTTCCTCATATGTCTAGTTATTCTTGGTTTATGTTTAAGAGTCAAGCATTATAGAGTTGCGTTTCCTACGTAAGACTGGTCGGCTTCACAGAGAGTGCTCTGATAGGGATCCAGTCATTTCTTTTGCGACTGGGGGCAACTGTCAGTATCTAGAGGTAAGAGTATAATAAAAGACTTTAAATTTATGCATCTGTCTCACTTGAAATTAGGGCCCAGGAATTTATGCTGTCTTAAATTTTTTGTTCTTCAGATACATTAAAAATAGAGGAAATAGAATATATAGCAAAAACCTGCATTCCAACCAGCCCAGAATTAACATCTTTATATTGCCATGTTTGCTTCAAATGGTTTTTAAAATTAGCTTTATTGAAATATAACTTACATAACAAAAATATCACCCACTTTAAGTGTACAGTTCAGTAATTTTTTATATATTTACAGAGCTGCACAACCATCACCATTACCTAATTTTAGAATATTTTCATCATTCCAAAAAGAAACCTCATGCCATTTGCAATCACAGCCCATTTCCATCAGACAACCATTCATCTACTTTGTCTTGATTTGCCTATTCTAGACAGTTCATATAAAATGGATTATATGATATACAGTGTTTGTGTCCAGTTTATTTCACTCAGCATGTTTTGGAGTTCATCCATATTGTAGCATATATCAGCATTTTGTTTCTTCTTGTGGTTGAATAATTTTTCATTTTTATGAATAGATCACATTTTATTTATGCAATCATCAGCTGATAACATTTGGGTTGTTTTAATCTTTTGGCTACTATGAATGATGCTGTTATGAACATTCATGTACAGATATCTAAGTGGACATTTATTTTTCCTGTGTAGATAACTAGGAATGGAATTGTGTTATATAGCAGCCCTATGTTTAATGTTTTCAGAAACTGTTATGCATTTTCCCAAAGTGCCTGCAACATTTAAAATTTCCATCAGCAAATATATATGAGGGTTCCAATTTCTCAATGTCCTCATGAACACTTGTCTTTTTGTCTTTTCTTTATACAGCACTTCTAGTCAGCATGAAGTCTTATCTCATGGTTTTGATTTGCATTTCCTTAATAACTAAAGATGCTGAGCATTTTTCCCTATGTTTATTGGCCATATATCTTTTTTGAAGAAATTTCTATTCCAATACTTTGCTCATTTTTTTGAGTCATTTGTCTTTTTGAGTTGCAAGAAGTCTTTATATGTCCTGGTTACAAGTCCTTTGTTGAATATATGATTTGCAAATATTTTCTCTCAGTCTGTAGGCAATCTTTTCACTTTCTTATGTCTTTTGAAGTGCACAAGTTTTAAATTTTGATGAAATCCAATTTATCAATTTTCTTTATTGCTTGTGCTCTTGGTGTTTTATTTAAGATTATTCTATTATAATTTTTTTATAATCTAATTATAAAAGTAATATCTATTATTGCCTAGCTCAAGGTCATGCAGATATACTCCTATGTTCTCTTCTACGAGTCTTCTGGTTTTAGTTTACATTTGGGTCTATAACCAATTTTGGCTTCATTTTTGTGAATGGCATGAGGTAGAGATCCAAATTCATTCTTCTGTAGGTAGATATCCATCATTTCAGCAACATTTGTTGAAAAGACTATTCTTTCACTGTTGTCTTGAAACCTTTGTTAAAATCAATTGGCCACAAATATAAGGGTTTATTTCAGACTCTCAATTCTATTCCATTCAACTACCTAGCTATCTTTATACCAGTGTCTTATTATAGCTTTGTATAGTTTTGTATATTAAAGTTTTGAAATGAAGAAGTGTGAGTCATCCACATTTTAAAATTCTTTTTGAAGACTGTTATGGTTATTCTGGGTCCATTATGTTTACATATCAATTTTAAGATCAGCTTTTAATTTCTGGGGGTTAGGGATGGGGAGTCAGAGGAAGGATAAGAGATTACACTCAACCCATAGATCAATTTGGTGAGTATTGCCATCTTAACAATATTAAGTCTTCTGATCCATGAATATGGAGTGCTTTTCCATTTATTTAGCTCTTCTTTAACAATGTTTCATAATTTCTACAGTAGAAGTGTTGTACTTTTTTATTCCTAAAAATTTATTCTTTTTGATGCTATTGTGAATGGAATTAACTTTGCAGAATTTTCATTGTGTGTAGAAAGCAATTCATTTTTGAATAACGATCTTGTATCCTGCAACCTTACAGAACTTGTTTATTAGGTCTAGTAGTTTTTTCGTGGTTCCTTAAGAGTTTCTCTACATTAAATCATTTCATGTATCAATATAGATTTTATCCTTCCTAATTTGGATGCCTTTTATTTCTTTTGTTGCCTAACAGCCCTGAGTAGAAGCTCCAGTGCAATGCTTAGAACTAGTGAGAATAGACATCTGGAAGGGTCTTGTCCCTGCAGCAAGTACTTTTAAATAGAAGAAATAAATACTTCAAGTGAAGAAGTCCCTTTCAGATTCAAATCCCAAATCCTAATTTCTTTTTCCTCCCTAGCATCATGGATTTAGTGCATTTTCTGTGGATGTTTTTGTGTGTGCATGTGCATTGTATACTAATACAAAGTATTGTTTTGTGCATCTATTTTTATTTTATATAAATGATTTTACACCAAATATGCTAACACTTGTGCAATTTTTAAATTCAACACTAACAGATTCAAGATATATTTATATTTACCTATATATACCTACATATGTAGTCTGTCATAAGAATATATTTTGTTGATAGTATTTGGATTAGTTTCAGTGTTTTCCCACAAACAGTGCTGCATTAAAAACCTTTTATATGTGTCCTTGTAATTATATGTGATAATTTACCTAGGGTAGATCTTCCTAAGCATTATTTTTATGTGGTATAGAAATTATACCACCGTATTTTTAGGTAGTGTAGAAATAATACAAGTTACATTTTGTATATTGTTAGGCAATGTCAAGTTGCTTTACCTAGTGATTTTCCTAATTAACACACTCACTAGCAGAGAAGGAGTTTCTCTCTCCACACCCCCAGATGTACTTGATGTCAAATAATTCAGTTGTTGGTTATTTGATTGGCAAAATAATTTATCTCCTTTTATATTAATATGTTGCCTGTTTCCTGGTGATGTGCTTTTTCATAGATTTAATGGCCTTTTATGGGTTTTAGTTTTGTAAATTACTAGTTATATACTTCACTCATTTTTTCAGTTAAATTGTTTTTTTCTGATTTATAAAATTTTCTAAATATTTGGGATACTAATTATCTATTGTATTGTAGCAAGTAATTTATGGTGTCTTAATTATTTTGAAAAATAAAGCATAATCATTTATTCATCTTTTCAATTGTGATTTGTTCCCTTCCTGTTTAAGTAATCCACTCTTCCATGAAGTCACAAAGATTCGTTTTCTTTGTGTTTCATCTTTATTAGTTTCAACCATTTAGAATTGTGCTGTTGTTGGGAGGTAGGGATCTGTATGGTTGTTAGGATTTTTGGTATAAATCTAATTGTCTACCACCATTTAACCCACCGAATTGGAATACTCCACTCTTATATGCCAAGTTCAAATATAAGCATGGATCTCTTTCTAGACTTTCTATTTAAATCCACTAATTTGCCCATTTCTGTGCCAAAACTATAGTTTTAATTTAATTAAGTAGCTTTACACTTAGTATTGATACTTGGTAAGGCAAGTCCCCATGTCTTTATTCATCTTTAAAATTAGTAGAGCTAAACCTCAGTATTCATTTTAGAATAAATGTGTCAAGTTCCATAAAAATCCTGTTGATCTGAATTGAAATTGCATGAAGTTAAAATAAATTTGGGGGTGGACACAGCTCCCATATTGGGCATTCCCATCAATTAATTGGTATATTCCTCCATTTATTCAGATGTTGTATGTATTTATAAAGTTTCAGGATTTTACCCATAATGATAATGTATGTTTCTTTAGATATATTCTTGGGAATTTTATAATTTTTGAGTGCTTTGTAAATGGACACTTTTTCAATTAACTTTTATTATTTATTGATCTTATATCTCTTTCCAAACCTTATTCTTATTTCCTATTAGTTTGCTAGCTTGACCATTGATTCAAAGCTTTTCATATAGATGATATTTTCTGAAAAAAATACAAAAATTATTACCTCTTTTCCAGTAGTCATAGCTTTTATTCTTTTTCTTTCTTTCTTTCTTTTTGTAGCTGGGCAGGAATGGCAGTCTTACATAATTAGATATAATCTCCAGTAAAATGTTGAATGTTGACTTAGTAGAAATTATACCCTCATTTTAGACTTTAACAAGGGTGGCTCTAAACTTTAACATTGAGTTACATCCTATCATTTATCACCTTAAGACACACTTTTAAGACTAACAGGGACCAAGGGAAATCAGGCATAAATCAGGACTCTACTAACTAATCAAGTAGTTGAAAAACAACATAGAATATTTGAGCAATGCAATCTAAAAATTGACCTAATTGGCACATATTGAACTTCTGTACTCCCAAACTGCAGAATTGCATTTTTTTCAAGCTCTTCATAAATTTCATAAAATTGGCTATAAAACTGTGGACATAAAACAAGTTTTAGCAAATGTAAGAGGACAGAAAGGTTCTCTGACCATAAAATAAAGTTATGAATTACTTTTTAAAAGATAACTAGAAAAATCCCCAATTTTGTAAAATTAAAAATGCATTCTAAATAAAACTTTAACAGGAAAGAAGTAAAAATGGAAATTAGGAAATACTTTAAATAAGAGCGAATATTCTATGTTCTGAAACCTGTGAGATGTTGGTAAGCAATAGTAAAAGGGAGATTTGTAGTTAAATAAATATCTAGGAAAAGATAGGAGGCTGGAAAATTAAATGAACTAAGCATCTAACTTCTCTAGAAGTTAGAAAAAGAATACAGCAAAGAAAGTAGAAGAAAGAAAATTTCACCAGTAGAAGACTGGTGAAAATGGGAAAGACCAGAGATCAAAGTCACACTAATACCAGAAAAGATAAAGCAGTCATCACTACAGATGCTGCACGTGTAAACAAACATTTAGTAAGTATAGTGTGACAAGTTTAAGCCAATATGTTTTAAAATTCAGGGGAAATAAGTAAATTCTTAGAAAAACATAACAGCAAAATTGACAAAAGAAAAAATAGAACACTGAGTATATCTATAACCATCAAGGAAACTGAAGTGCTAGTCAAAACCCTGTAAACAAAGAAAACCTAGACCCAGCAAATTTTACCAAACATTTAAAGAAGAAGTACTTCCAAGCTTAGACAAATTTTCCCATAGAAGAGAAAGTATTTTCCAACATGTTCTATAATATAAACTTTATTAAAGAAGTCCCAAATAAAGACATATGAGAAAGGAAAATAATGGGCCAATCTCACTTAGGAACATAGGAGCACAAGTCCTAATTAGAATCTGAGTAAACAGATTCCTGCAATATATTCATCATGATCAAGATGGGTTTATTTCAGTAATGGAAGGTTGGTTGACAGTTAAATAAATTAATGTAATAATACACACAAACATACTAAAAGAGAATCTCATTAGATGCCGAGAAGTGTTTGATAAAATTTGTTATCCATTTAGCAAACTAAAAATTGTGGGGGGAAATTTTAATTGAATAAAATGCACTGACCCAAAACCTTCAGTAAAAATCATACTTAACAATGAAAATTTGAAAGCTTTCCCATTAAGATCAGGAGGAAGACAAGGAAGCCTATGATTTCACTGGATGTCCTACCTGACATAAGGCAGCAAGGGGAAAAAAGGAGTGGGAAAAAGACTGGGAAGGAGAGAGAAAGCTATCCTTATTCATAGATATGACTGTCTACATAAAAAATCCCAAAGAGTTATGAGTTAACTATTTTAATTAATAAGAGGGTTTAGCATGGTCTCTGCATTTAAAATACAATATATAAAAAACAATCATACTTACATATACCAGCAACAAACAATTGAACAATCAAATTAAGAAAGAGGTCACTTATTAAAGCATTAAAAATTGAGCAGCACCTAAGGCTAAAGCTAACAAAAATTTACAAGATTTCTATGGAAACAGTAATATAAATTTACTTAGAAGCAATTAAAGAAGACCTAATAAATGGGAAGACAGAACCTGTTAATAGATTTGAAGACTCAATATTTAGAACTGTCCATTTCTTCTTAAACTGAGATTCAGTGATCCCAATCAAAATCCCAAAAGTAATTTTGTAAAATGTAACATTTAAGATTTTATATTTAAGTGCAAAGGGCCAAGAAGAGTCCTGCACTCAGAAGAGAGGGACAAGGCCAGGCTTGCTTCACAGGATTATTCCAAGAGCCTCTATCACACCATGCATAAAACAAATTTCTAATGGGCCTGTGAAAGGCATGACTATAAACCCTTCAGAAGATACTATCTGACAATACCAATGTAACCTCAAAGTAGGGAAGAATTTCTTAAGAAATACCATGCACTAAGCAAAAAGGAAAAGACTGATAAACTGAATTACCCCAGTATTAATGCTTTTGCAGATCAAAATATACCAAAAAGAAAAGCCAATAAGTGGAAAATATATATGTAGCACAAATAACTGACAGAGAACTGGGGCCCAAAGTATTAAGAACTCATAGAAATCAATCTAAAAAGAAGATAATTCAGTAGAAAGATTTAAACAGATATCCCACAAAAGAAGAAATTCAAGTGAACAACAAATATAAATAAAGTGATTAGCAATGAAGGAAAAGCAAATTAAGACCTCCATAAGATATCACTATAAATCCACCAGATTACCTAGAATTAAAAGTTGGACAATATCAAGTGTGGTGAGATTACAGAACAAGGAGAACTCAACCTGCTGATGGGATATATAAATGAAATGTATACCCATGCACCTCTACACATTTACAAAAATGTACATAGTGGCATTATTTGTAATATCACCATACTGGAAACATAATTATTAGAATAAATTATACTGTGTAGTTTTTTTTAATTGAGCACTTTATTGTAGAATTAGAAAGAACAACAAATAATATAAATCTAAGAAAAGCTGGTGGAACAAATAAGTAACATTAAGATTAGAAATTAAGGAATTGGTTAGTATTTGTAAAAGCTTAATGGTAAATAGATCCAAAAAGATAGACCCCTGCAAAAGCAAAGCTAGTCAAGAGGGAAAAAAGCATATGTGGTAGGAATAAGTGAAAAAGTAGGAATAAGAAAAAAGGTACAGTAACATAATATTTTAGGAAAATACATGATATTAAAAGGAAGCTAAAATTTAAAACATTTTAATTGACATCACTGAAAAAAGTAAGAACTATGGAATAAACTGGAAATAATTTTTTAAATTAACAAATAATCATTCTTCCTCCCAAGCTGTTGGGCCCAGATGTCCTCATGGGGGTAGCTTGGTGTTGGGAATCAGGGTGCAGAGTATTAACAGCCAGGTATACTGTGTATTTTTACCCAATTAAATTCTATATAGTATACAACAGCTGTATAAAAGCAAAACATAAAAAAAAGCATATGATTCATTTACATAAATATTTTGAACACTTTACATGATTCATTTACATAAACATTTTGAACATTTATATAAAGTTCACAAATTAGAAAGACTATATATCATTTAGAAATGAGTACATAGGCATTTATTGTGGAAACTTATTTGGGGGCTTTACAGTTAATTTTATGAATGTCCAACATTTTTTGAAAATAATGTATATTTTGTTTTGGTTAAGGATTTTATATACATATAAATGCGACATATAAATATATATGCAAATATAAATACAGTAAGCATATGTATCTATGCACACAATGCATCAATGTTGCTAATTTGTTTTATCTGGGAGAGACTGCCATTAAAAAAAATTCCCACCATTACAGATTTGTCAGTTTTACCTTTTAATTCTTTATTGCTTCAAAATTTCCAGACCATGCAATTAGTTACATACATGTTCATGATTTAATGTTTTCCTAGATTTTTCTTTGGAATGCAGTAAGATGCCCCACAAATGTCCTTGTTAATGCTACTCAAAGAATATTTTTGATAATTAATTTGCTACACAAAGTTTTTTGTTGTTTTTTAGTATTTGCCTGGTACGTCTTTTTCTATCCCTTTATTTTCTATATTTTAGTTCTTTCATTTTAACTGTTTTTTTAATATGCTTGCTTTTAATTGTCTTAGTAATAATGAAGTGGCCAGCAAGTGATAGGTAGCTATGTGCTTGATTTGGGTAAGAGGTGGTTAAATTATAATATTATCTAGTAATCTAGCCTGGACCATCAGCAAATTTCATTTTGAGGCTGTTCCCAGGAAATCCTCTCTCTGGGTCCCAAAGTATCTTCAATTAAAATCAGGATTTGTTGGTAGAAGGCAAGCTACTTTATTTTTCTATCCTCTTCATTTATCAAAATAGATTAAAGCACCAGCTTTATAAATATATATATAATTAGAAAATTAATCATTTTTAGGTTAAAAATAGAACAGATGCTATCATTTATACTTTTTTAAGTGTAATTTCTAACTTGTGAGCATTGAGTTTTTTTCCTCTGTTTTCTTACTAAAAGCCTCAAGCAAAATTTTCACATTTTGTGGGCTGGTAACTTTGTAATGAAAGGGTTTACTAGAATTGGAGAAAGTGATTCAATTAGAAGAGGAGGGAAGTGGATTAAATTAGAGTTGTGACTGGATTCAGGGTGGGGCTGACTGAATTAGAATTTTGATGGTATGTAGAGAGCCTAATAATCACATGATTTTCATTTAGAGATTCTTTCCTGAAAAGAAATCATCTTTCTGTGTCTTGGCATATCTTCACTGCAAATCTGAATTTCAGACTAGCAGAATGTTAATTATTTTTTTCCTTTAAAATATAAAAGAGATTAAGACAATAACTTTTTACATAAAAATGTGACTTTCTCCAGTTAGAACTCATTCATTCATTCACTCATTCACTCATTTGAAAATCATTATGGGCACCTATTGGTGCCAGGCACTGTCTCAGATGCTCGGCTTTCATCACTGGACAATACAAAGATTCTTGCATTTGTAGAATTTATATTCTGTATGAGACAGAGAAAGAAAGAATAAAACAAATTTATATAGGATTGAATAAGGATCATACTATACAGGATCACGGATGATATGTGCTACACAAAAAAGAAAAGTAGAACAGGTTAAGGGAGATAAGGAGTGCAGGAGGTTGGGGACCAAGGTAGAGGTCATGGTTGGTTGAGCTGATTTGAACAAAGACTTGAGTAAGACAGGTAAGAGTATTCTTGGCTGAGGAAATGGCTAGTGCAAAGGCCCTAAGACAGGAGCTATGTTCAGACAACACCAAGAGAGGCACAAGCAACACAGGAGGTCAACTAGATAGGGGAGAGTCTTGTAGGTTAGTGTGAGTCCTTTGACTTTTACCGTAAGGGGAATGGGGAGCCAATGCCTCCCCACTGTCTGACTCTATCCCCTTTTCCCCCAATCCCATTCAATAATATTATTAATTTAAAAGAATTATTGCCAGTTTGATGCTGTAATGTGGTAATTCATTGTTAGTTTACTTTCATTTTCATAATAGGGAAGCTGAGTGTCTTTTATGTTTGTTGTCTATTTGGAATTGATTCTTTGCCTTTTTTTTACTGGGTTGTATTTATGCATATTGCTATTAGTAATAGTACTACTAGCAGTAAAGTTTTGTATGTTATAGGCATAACAGAATTTACCTGCTAATTGAATATTTATCTTTTGACTTAATTTGGGGCATCTTCTGCCATAAAATTAAATTTTTATATAGATAAAATTTTTAAGTTATTTCTTTTATAGCTCTTAGGTGTCCTGCCTTGATCAAAAGGGCTTTACAAACCCTAGGTTGTACAAATAGTCTCTTAAATTTCCTTTTTAAATTTTTATAGTTTTGTTTTCTTTTGGATGTTTAATTCAACTGGATATATAGTGTTTGTATAAGCACTGAACCTGGAATTCCTACATCCTGCCATAGGAATAATCAGTTTTGTAATTACAGCTATTATATAAAACATCCTTTTTACATTGATTAAAATAGTAACGTTGTCATATTAAAATGAAGGAGCACTTTTTTTGACAGTTGCCTAATGATTCTCTTTTGTGAAGCTTACATTGTAGGCATGTTTAGGCTAAATTTTCTTTTTCTTCTTTTTCTTTTTGAAGGAGCATTTTTTAAGGCTAAGATATACTACACCATATCCAAAAGCTGGTAAGAATGATCTGAAAGGGATGGATTCACAGATAATGAAAGATAGTAAATAGAGCAGGATGCCAGTTACTAAGAAAGCTAGAGAACTTGGAACCCAGAGAACAAAGGAGAGGGTTTGGGGTCACCACATATGGAAAACTGAGGGTATGGGCAAACTCAAAGGCAGGTTGGTAGATTTGCCTGGGGGAGATAAGTAGTCCTTGTTTAAGAGCTGCTTTTCCCAGAGAAGTCAGAACATCATCGACTCCTGGTAAAGACGGTCAGGAGGGAAAAGTGGGTGGAAGAGGTGTGTAGATTTGAGCAAAGGGGAATGTGGGAAATCATATTATTGCAGAGGGGGAGTACAAAATTAAGAGTATAAGAGGATTAGCAGGAGAATTAAGGGCTCAAATAGAATTTTGTATTAATGGAATTAAAATGAGAATTATATAAGATTTTTGCCAGCAAAGGCAACTGATAGGATGAATTTTAAGTTTTTAGTAAACTTAATTTTAGTTTCTTTTTCTAATACTTTCAAAACAGTTAAGCCAAAAGCTTTGTAGTTTTCTTATTAGTACTTTCAAATCACTTACATAAACTTTTTACTTAATACTTATTAACACTTTAATTTTCTTATTTCTTATTAATGCTTTCAGACCATTAAGTCAGAGCTTTAAATTTCACAAACTGATTATATGTTGCTATTAATGAAATTACAGGAGTGGTTATTTAATCATGGTTGGTTATCAAAAGATTAGGTGTTGGGCTAGATGTTAAAGGCCACTGGAACAAAAACCAAGGGTATTTTCTGTGATGGTGTCAGCACCTTGTCATTATTACTTCATTTCTCCACCTCATAGTGCAACAATCATTCATTCATTCAACAAATACTTACTCAGCACCTATTATGTGCCACGCACTGTTCTATATGCGGACGATATACAGGTGAACAAGAGACAAGGTTCCTGTTTTCCTGGAACTTATGTTCTAATACAGGAAGATAGACAATAATAATAAAATAATATTAATAATAATAACAGCTAACATTTAGCAAGTATTGTTTGTTGAGACAGTTTTAAGCACTTTATAAGTATTCATTTAATTCTTACATCATTGTAAGGTAGAGACAAGAATTATCTTCATTCTGTACATGAGGAAACTGAGGCACAGAAAAGGAAAATAACCTGCCTAAGGTCACAGAGCTAGCAGAGGGCAGAGCTGGAATCTCAAACCAAGAGAGTCAGGCTATAGAGCTCTTTCTCTTAATGACTTTTGCTATGCTTCCTCTCAGACAAGAAAAATGGCAGTAAACAATGAACAAAGTTCAGGATTGTTTAGTACTAAACAAAATAATAAAGGGTGATGCAACGGTATTTTTGTGTTGGAGGTGAAAATGTAGATATGAGGGAAAAACTCATGGAGGTGACATCTGAGCTGAGACCTGAAGGATGGTGATCTGTTATCGTGGGACACAGGCAGCAGAGCAAAGACAGCACAGTGGAATCTTCCCTTGTTTGTGAAACAGAAATGCCCAACTGGCTGTAGCTACGGCTTAGTATGTAAGAGTGATTGACTGAAAGTGAAGTCAGAGATAGTCAGGAACAAGAGCCCATGGGGCCTCTGGTCACATTAAGGAATTTGATTTTTTATTCTAAAATCACTAGATTTTTATGCAGAGAAGCAACATTACCTGATTCATAACTTTGAAAGATCAGCCTCACGGCTATATTGACTTTAGGACAAAAGTGGAAACGGCAACACCTCCCTTCACACTAGAACGTAGGCTTCTTTAAAAAATACAACTTTTAACCAACAATACAAACACAACCTTTGCTTTGAAGACTAATATTTTTGCGGGAATGGTACCTTTATAAAGATCGTGGTTGCCCCCGTATATATTTGTTCTTTCTTCAAATCCAATTAAATGAAAATACTAGTTATTCAGCCCAACTCTCTAGGCTCGCTGGGTCTAGCTCAGCAGAAACGAAGCAGGAGCCGGTGGATATATCAGTTGGGTGTAATCCTTTTCTACGCTCTCTGTCGCTGGTCGGGGATGTGGAGTCGGCTACCCGGAGCTTTCTGTCCACGAAAGGGTCTAGGAGAGGGTCGGAGAAGGAAAAGACGGAAGAGACCTCTAGGTACACAAGCGCGCTCAGAGCCTTCTCTAAAGCACTGGTTTCAAACGCCCGGCCTCTCGAACGCCTAGGCTCGGCCCCACGCCGTCGCCATGCCAACGTATGGCTTCCGCGGATTGGTGGCTGCCTCCGTCTATGACGTGCGTTGGAAGAGCCCGGGTTTGCTTCCGGATCTTGGGTTTTGGCGCAGGGGTTTCTGGGAGTCGCGAGTCGTGGTGTCTGTATGAGGTGCGGAGGTCGCTCCTTGGGACCTCGGCCAACGTGAGTGACAGGAGGCTGACGGATTGTCTTCCTTGTCCACGTGGGGCGGAAAAAATAAAAAGAGTGCGGTGGGTTCAGGGTTGGCGGCGAACGCTGCTCGGGAGCTGTGGGCAGCGGCGGAGCCCGGCGGCTGTCGGGCGCAGCGCCGCGGGAAGGCAGCTGTGCGGGAGGCGAAGCGGGGTTCACCGGCTTCGCCCCACAGCGGGTCAGGCCTGGGGGAGGAGTCGGCGACTCCCGGGACAGCCCGAAGGCTCCCTGCTCCGAGGTGGGAGTGATGATTATTCGCCGGTGGGGGGGTACGTGGGAGGCAGTGGTGTCCCCGGGGCAGAAAACCCTGTTTCTCCCTCTCTGGATACATCCCCTTTCCTCTTCTGAAAATCTAGAGAAGTAAACCAGTTCCCCCAGCTTCCCCACACACTTGCTTTTTCAACATTTGACGGGTTTGGGGAGCCATATCTGCTGGGCGGTACACTTTTGGCTGCTCAAACCCAGAAGTACCATGAACACTTTTGGTTATCAGAATCATTTTGGGTGAGGTTCCTGTCTTTTAGACATTCAGTAAATTATAACCTGCAAAATACACGATTTTTATTACTATGGTTGCTGTAGGAGAAAATTGCAGCAACAAAAAGTTGTTGGAGAATTTTGCCTATGTAGCTGTCAATTGAAATTTAGCACGTTTTTCTCCAAGACAGTAACTTGGCCAGGGATTTTGAAAGTATTTTTCTTTGTTTTTGTAACCTATTTTCTGTTGTATGAGGTGCAAACTTTAGGGAGTCTGGTGGAGTAAGGTTGAGCTGAGAATTTTTAAAACTCAGTCATGGCTGTACTGAATTTTACAAGGCCTTGATATGTCAAGTCTAATAATTCTTATAGTAATCCCATTAGGAATATCCCCATTCCACAGGAATTTACATTAGGTAACTTGCCCAGGGCCACAGAGCCAGAAGGAGAACAAGAAACAAGCTCATCTTCATGACAGAATTGTTTGCACTAATTAAGAACTGCTTAAGAAGCTGTATTCCTCTATTCCTGAGACTCATTATTTGTTTTCTTGAGAGCTTTTGTTTGAGATGAAAGTAAAATTTGGAGAACGAGTTTTGGAAATGATTTCACAAGTTGGATATTTGTCAATACTTTATATAATGAAAGTTTATCATATTGGGAATAACTTGATACTATTTTTCTTCAAAGTGTAAAAGATGACGACAGCAGCTAGGCCAACTTTTGAACCTGCAAGAGGCGGAAGAGGAAAAGGAGAAGGTGATTTGAGCCAACTCTCAAAGCAGCATTAAGTAGAGACCTGCCTTCTCACACAAAGATCAAATACAGGTAATGAAGACCTTTTTTCTTGTTCACAAGGCAAGGCCAAAAGTGTTGAATGACACAATCATGAACTAGTATGTTTGGGTCATATCACATATCTATTTTCATAGGAGTAGAATGCAATAAAGTTGTCTAACACAAAAATTACACTTTGTGGTTGTGGAATGCTACCAGATATTCCTATGTAGAAATTCCTATTAATTGGAAATTTTCCTGTGTGGATTTAATACTAACTAATATATTACCTCAGAGGGTCTGTGCACTATTAGGACTAATCAATAAGGGATTAAAAGTATTACAGTAAAGAGCCCTGAGTTGCCATACTAACAAAAAATAAAAATATTTTAGTCAAATCTACAGCATTATTTTAGGAAAATAGGTGATTCGCTTGGGCTTTTTGAGATACTGGAAACAACACGGATCCTGTTAGTAACCTTCAGATTATCATAGTGATCTTGTCCAGTGTTCTCTTTTATTCTTGAGGAATTTAGGAACAAAGCTCTCTTTTGTGGATTGTCTTCCACTGTTACAGCCATGTGTTTTTTGTTTTTTTTATTTTGGTGTCATTAATCTGCAATTACATGAGGAACATTATGTTTACTAGACTCCCCCCATCACCAGGTTCCCCCCACAAACCCCATGGCAGTCACTGTCCAGCAGCGTAGTAAGATGCTGTAGAATCACTACTTGTGTTCTCTGTGTTGCACAGCCCTCCCCGTGCCCCCCCCATATTATACATGCTAATCATAATGCCCCCTTTCTTTTTTTCCTCCCCTTGTCCCTCCCTTCGCACCCATTCTACCCAGTCCCTTTCCCTTTGGTAACTGTTACTCCATTCTTCCTTTCTGTGAGTCCTCTACTGTTTTGTTCCTTCAGTTTTTCCTTTGTTCTTATGCTCCACATATGAGTGAAATCATTTGGTACTTGTCTTTCTCCGCCTGGCTTATTTCACTGAGCATAATACCCTGTAGCTCCATCCATGTTGTTGCAAATGGTAGGATTTGTTTTCTTCTTATGGCTGAATAATATTCTATTGTGTATATGTACCACCTCTTCTTTATCCATTCATTTACTGATGGACACTTAGGTTGCTTCCATATCTTGGCTATTGTAAACAGTGCTGCAAGTAAACATTGGGGACATAGGGCTGCATATGTCTTTTTCAAACCGGGCTGCTGCATTCTTAGGGTAAATTCCTAGGAGTGGAATTCCTGGGTCAAATGGTATGTCTATTTTGAGCATTTTGAGGAACCTCCATACTGCTTTCCACAGTGGTTGAACTAATTTACATTCCCACCAGCAGTGTAGGAGGGTTCCCCTTTCTCCACAACCTCGCCAACATTTGTTGTTGTTTGTCTTTTGGATGGTAGCCATCCTTACTGGTGTGAGGTGATAATCTCATTGTGGTTTTAATTTGCATTTCTTCATGACTAGCGATGTGGAGCATCTTTTCATGTGTCTTTTGGCCATCTGAATTTCTATTTTGCAGAACTGCGTGGGTCGCGGGCGGCGGGCGGGGTACGAGGGGGCCGTGGGCCGGTCCCCCGCGGGCTGCTGGCGGCGGCCAGCGTGGGAGCGGAGCGTCCGGGGCTGCCCCGCGCTACGCTCGTCCGGCGGCCGGCCTGTGCCTGCAGTCCGGGTCGGAAAGGAACTGGAGAGGCGGCTTTCAAGCCCACTCAATGCCATCCTACCCCGCGGCTCCGCAGGGGTCGGAGTGGAGGGCGGACCGGTCACCGCCCTTTGGCAACCCACGCCGGCTCGTGTTAGTCCTCAGGAATCAGCGCGCGGGCTGCTGACTGCTTTCCAGGGGCTGATGGAAGTTCGCTCCAGTATTGTTCCGTTTGCTTGGCTTCATTGCTCCGCTGAGTGGGGTGGAGGCGGGGGGAAAAGATTTCTCTTAAGACCGATAAAAGCTTTATCAGACATTAACAGCCGCCACTCGGTAATATAATCGGTTTATTTTTCTCCAAACTCTGTCTTTGCATTTCACTAAATGTAAACATTAGTTGAGGCGCTGCTGCTTGTCCAGTACAAATGAATTAAAATTGCTGAGCTGGGCAAATGCACCAGGACTGAAAGACCGAAATGCATACCCACCGTTTTTAGTCAATTTCTCTAAATACCGTTCAGTTGGGGTTGTTCTGTATATATTAAAAATAGAAAGAAAACACGTAAATAAGCAAGCCCAAATATTTGTGCTCTTTGTCCAAAAACTGTTTTTCTTCCTTTGTGGGTCAGGCCAAGTGCCAAAGTTATTTTTCAAGCCTCGTTTCCCTGCAGTAGGGCTGCCATTTTTTTTTTTTCTGTCTTTCCTATTTGAGAGCCTGAAGAAAGCAAAGAGATTGCAGATTTGAAGTTGATCGAACAGTTAAATGTGCCTTAAATTGTGTTTATTGGGTATATTTTTCTTGAAATAGTTTTTATTAAATGTGCATGTTGAGTATGTGCAGTTATTTTTTTCCATAAACTCTGGCATCAAATTAAAGTTGATACTTGCTCAGCTTATTGTAGGGCAGCTTATGAGAAATGTAATTGATCAGAAGGGCAGATCAGCTTAGTTGAATGTTAACTTTACTTTCAGGGCCAGATGTCTGTCACTTGAACTCAGCTTTTTAAATAATAATGATTACTATTAATTCCTAACTTTAAAAGTGATTAAGTTATATATTTAACATGGAGAGTATTGAGATGTTTGCTTAAAGTCAAGCCTGATTAAGTAACAGCTAGGTTGTTTTTTTTTAACTGAATGAAGAAAAAAAGAACTATATTGACTTTTTTTTTAATGACTGGCAATTCGGTAGGCCAGTGTTTGGAGGTGATATTAGGCTTCAAAATCTATTTTGTCTTTCTTTTGAGATAACCATGGTTATGGATCTATCATATTTTGCTAGCTTTCTTTATATCTCTTAGCTTTTAAGAAACTGTTTCTGTTCACCTAGAAAGAACATCCTCATTTCTAGCCATTATTGAAAGAAAGGTATATGGAAAGTGGATATTCACCATTTTCATATTTTATAATTGCTATTAACACCTCTGCCAGTAGAGTTTTTAGTAACTCCAGGGTATTTAATATTGATTCACGCAATAGCATGAAATAATTATTTTAGATGAAAATGGGATTGTTTGAGCCAGGTATGACATGACTTGGCAACATTTATAGCTTTTTAAGAGTGCCATTCTTAAGTGCTCTCAAAAGATACCAAGTGTTTAGCAGTTTTAAATTCTTCATTTAAAAAATAGCATGTTAGAGTTTTTTTCTAATAAAAATTTTTTCTCATATTTCCTTTTTGTTAGAAAGTATGTAACTCTAAAATTCTTCTATAACTCCCAAAATGCGATTCTGTGAATTTATCTGTGTTTTTCATTTAATGAACTGTTCAGTAATAACCAAGTGAGTCAGAGCATTTTGAATTTTAGCTCAGTGTAGTTCATAAATGGAAGAATGAAACTCATGCACACCCACTGTGAATTACTCTTTGCTGTTATAATCTTCATTAATGATAGGGGAAGAGTCACCTTTATATGTGGCATAAAACCTTTTTCTCTAAGTGGCTTAATTTGTTGACTTTGGGGAGAACTTCAAAAGGAACTGATTCACCTTCAAATGAAATAATTTAGTTTAACCCAATATGTGAAGATCGAACTGTATATTGTATGAGAATCACATTTATTCCTAGAAGTGCCCTGACAATTTTGATTCAGTGTCTTCCAAAATAAAGAGACTTCTTAAACTATTGACTATACCTAATTTGGTAATCTTAAGTCAGTAAAAAGAATGGAGAGGTAAACTGTATAGGGGAATAAATGAACAAACAAAACTGTCCTCAGATCTGTAACTCCTAGTAAGCCCAACTGCTCTGTTACCACTGAAATAATTCAATAACATTTTTAATAAAAGAGGAAATGCTTCTATTTACTTTGGAAAAGTTAATGAGTTTTGAGGTGGAATATATTTTACTTGAAGAAACTCCAGTGAAAACCAGATGCATTTCAAAGTGGAGTGCCAAACTGCATTAAGAAAGGTAAGTAACTGCCCACTTATCCTCTGATAAACAAGAGGCGGCACATTACAGTGTCCTTTGAGTATTGAGCAGCTGGGAGCTAATGGAGTGAAGAAAACCTGCATTATTAACTTTTAATTTTAAAAATTCTTAGTATGTTTAGGTGGCTCTAGTGATAGAGCTTTGTTGGCTATTGCACTTTTCCAGTTTGCTTATATAGTCACTTATTGTGACATTTTGATGGTTTCACAAGTGAAGACACTGAAAATAAAGTGAGAAATATTAGTTGAACCATATGAACCTCATTTTTATAGTCAAAATTATCAGTTAATAGAGAATTTATATGGTTCAATAAGTAGAATGGAATTGTTTTGACTTGAGTTACTTAGCTATATTCTGCCTTGGTTAATTAGATTTCTTATATACATATTTTTTATTTCAAAAAGCAGTTTTTTACTTAATTTGGTATTAAATGAACTAAGCATAGATCAAATAGTTAATTTATGAGAGCAAACCATTATGCACTGATTTTCAAGCTGCTTTTCATGGAACTTTCAGATGTTTCAGTGTTCAAAAATGCTTGAGTTGGATTAAATTTTTAAGTACATAGTAAATTATTTTAAATTATAGTTCAAAAATACCCAAAATGTTTTACCAAACTTTAACAAATTATTTAAAAAGTTATTTTTTGTTGCAATATTATTGTTCAGGCTTTGAATTAAAACTTGTTCTTCTAGCTTTGTACATATATTTGAACTTTTTTGTTTATATGGCATTGATGAGAAAGATCATCATTGATTTTGAAGGGCGTGACCTTTAAAAAAAAATTCTCTATACATCTATACATAGGTTTTCAGGTTAGTTTTTTACTTGTAAGAAAACAAATTTATTGTTATTAGTAATTATTACTTTGTAACTAAAATATTCTGCTGCTTCCACCCCCACCAAATAAACTTCTAAAGCATAACTGCTGACGCAGTGATACTGGAAACCACCAGACTGTGCTCACAGTGAGGCCTTTGATGGGTCTTTTAATCTGGGGCAAGTGAGTTAAATTCCTTCAAGCCTAGTTTTTTTTTCTGTAAAGTGCAGATAATTTCTACTTACCTTATAGGTTGCTGCATAGCTCTTGAGGTAATGTGTGTTCAAGTACTTTGTAAACTATAAAATACAACTATGCATAAGAAAAAGACAAGCCTGTTAATTTTCTCTTTTCCCAGAGTACCTTCATTCTTTGTATGTTGTGGCAATATATTTCAATACATACTGAGTAATTTGTTTAGTCTTAATTTTTCTGTCCTTTTAAATTGCCTATAAATGAGAGGTGAAGATACTAAGCTTTTAGTTAGGACTATCAACACAACTGATTTTTGATTTGCATATTTGCTTGTATCTACCCCATCCCCTCTTAAATAGTAATTCAGTGTGTTGCTTTGGATTTTTCCAATAATTAAATAAAATGAAATTTCCTTTTGGACACTTTAGCAGATAAAGGAAATTGGTATTTGGTTTGAAAGATGAAGAGTTAAGGGTGAGTGTACTTAATAGAAATGGGCAAATCTAGGATAAAGTGAAGAATTTTTAGTTATTTTAACTTAGGAGGAGAATTATGGGAGTAGTAGTCTCTTACTCTTTTCTCCCTATTTATCCTTATCTTTTTTTCTCTTTTCAAGGGATTGGGTTATAAATCAAGTTTGTCTAGGCTTTCACATTTTTTAGAGTGCCTTCCCATTCTCCGTTGATTCAACCAGAAAATGTAAGTGGCATGGCTTCTGTCATACAACTAGTAGGAAGTCCATTTAATTCTTAGTACTGCCTCTGTAATAAACAGAACTGTATTTTAAGTGTCCCCTGCAGTATTGAAGCTGCCAGGGAATAGTTTTATTTCCCTCCCACTCCCAGTTTTAGCATTTGTGGAATGCCTGTAGATACCTAAAACTCTCCATCTGACAAATTCTTTCTGTCAGTGGCACTGAATATTGTCAGTTGTTTTCCTTGAATTTTCAGGATCACTTCACTCAGTTTTTGAGAAAATGTTTATCAAAATCCTGTGTTGGCAAAAGAGTCATTCAGAGTACAAACTAGCCACATAGACTTTAATAAAATAGAGTTTCCTATACACATGTAGTCATGTGTCTGGTAACAGTTACCTTAAACCTATAAGGGGATGCAGTGTAAACTCTTTAAAAATAAATATTCTGCACCATCTAAATCCATAGTAAGCATGTAGAATTCCTTTTTGTGTTTCAAAATTTTCTTCAAAACTCTTGTGACATCTCCAAAAAGCCTTCCCTGAACTTCAAACTCTTTTCCTTTTCCCTCTGTCCTCAGGACTGCCGTGCCACCCGTGTCTACTGCATGTATTGCATATAGAACATTGAATTATAATGAAAAATGTACGTACATCTTTTTCCCCTACTGGGTTGCCTCTTAATAGATCTGGTTATTGGAAAGTTTATCTTTAGCTAAATAGTATTTTGATTTAAAGATATATTGCTTTTATAAAGATTGGCAATATATTAATATTGCACATAGTATAATCTAATAAAATGAGAACTTTTTCACTTTCCAAAATATTTTTGATGTTTGTCTGACATGTCGTTCTTTACAGCCATATTTTGTTCTCTTTATAAGGAATGCTTTGAGAGGTTCTGTAGCAAGAGATTATTTTGTTGTCTTTGTGACCATGGGAGTATTTCAGTTAAATATCATACCACATTTTGGTGGGAGTTCTGATAGGGAGCAAGAATGTTAGTCCACCAGGAGGGTCAGGATACTGGCCTTAGCTGTTGGTCCTTCTCAACAATGTGAAAGGGCTATTGCTTTGATATGGACATACGTTCCACCTCCTGGCAACTGCTAGTGTTCTGTAATGGATGGCTATTTTAGAGTGGTTAAGGGCATACCTTCAAGCTTCCAACATGCTCTGTAGGCCACCAGTTAAGATTCATGTCACCATAGAATCCTGGCTAAGTCTTTTCCTCTTCCGGCTCCCGCCAGGATGCCTCACTCTGGCAGTCTCCCCAGACCGGCTCTGATCTCTTTGGCCGGCAGACACTCCTCTGGTAACTAACTGAACCGGAGAATTGTTCCTAGGCCTGAGCTACCCCTTAGCTAGTCTTTACTTTTTAGATCCACCTGGAAGTGAGTCATTTATTGGTCTGTGGGCCAGGATATTGAGTACCCCTTGAGGGAAACATGGCTATTATAAGGATATTCAGTGGTGGGTTGAGATGCCTTGCATTTTGCTGCTCAAAGCTTCTAATAAGGAATGACAGGCATCTTCATAAAGAATCTAATTGAACATATCATAAGTGAGTAAGTATGAGCAAGTATAAAAGTAGCTGGTTTAGGGCCATATTATTTCTTGCACCAGAGATTTCTTGAAATATTTTGTATAAGAGTTATTTTCTCTACAATTAATAGCCACTTGTAGTGGTGGTATATGTTCTCATTTCTAGATGCATGTTTTATTTTTACAGCTTGCTGTGTTGCAAAGTTGGCAGTAGTCAGTTGAAGAAATGAAATCTTCCCAGCTGTAGAAAGATGCTGAATATTTAGAAAGGTCAGATCCACCTTAGGGGTAACTAAAGCTGGATTGTGCAGAAGATTATTGTAATTATTTGAGACTGTAACTCTTTTTTGTTTTGAAATGCATCTTACAATATCAATAACAATAGTAGCTTCTGTTGAATATCACCTATGTGCCATCCACTTGCCATTTAAGCCCGATCTATGTACCACATTTAATCATGACAATGAACCTATGAAGAATTATTGCTCATACTTTATGACTGAAAAATTAGGGATCAGAGAGTTTTAGTTACTTGCTTAAGGTCATCATATCATTAAATGGCAACTCAGGACTTGAGACCAAGTCCAACCCCAAAGCCTGGCTTACAAGTGCAAACACTGAATTTCCTTCCATATTTTCTTTAAGCAAAGACTCTTACAAAATGTAAATTAATGAAACTTAATAGGACTTGATTACTCAAGAGATGAATAGGAGTGATTTCAAATTTAGGTATTTTCTATATTTTTACAATAGAAATGCAAAATTTTCTTACCTTTATGAGATTTAATTAAGAAACAAAGTGAAGCTCTCATTGAACAGTTTTGAACTCTCTAGTTAGGTCTTATATCTATGTCAATCTGTTGTTAATTATGTGACTATTTTTTCCTAATCCCAGGATATATTTCCCCTATTTTCCCAGCCAGCTTAACCTACTCCTTTTACCAACCAGTCATTCATTAATTCATTAATGTTGGTTCATTCAATACTGCTGTAAAATTTGTGACAAAGGACACTGTCAAGAAACGTTTTGAGTTTAAGTATTGCATCTCCTGAATAGGACCTGTAAGAAAGGTTCTTGCTTTTTTGGTACATTTTTTACAATATAAAATAATTATTTATGATGATAAGAAATAACATGAACTCATTCCCACCATTTGGTTTTCTATGTAAAGGCAAAAATGATGGCAAAAGGAGGTGAAGAACCCCTGGAACTGCTGTCCCTCACTGGCACCCCTGCCTCCGTCCCCTGCAGTGCTGTCTCCAGGAGAGTTCCCAGTCCTACAAAGAGTTTGGGCTTATGCTGGGGAGAGAGATTTGTGGGAAGGTAGGGCTTCCTATTTGGAAATTGTAACTCTCAAGAGTTTACCATAGAAACACAATAAGATCTAGTAAAGTTACAAAGTACTGTCCATATTACAGGTATATTCAGTAGGCACTTACTGATTATCGTGGAAACCTAGCTATTTGGTATAACATTGTTTCCAGGGGAAAATACATCCTGAAATCTAAGTAACTGCTCCACTGTAGGTTATTTTTCCTACATTGTATACTTAACACTAAAAACAAGTAATATTTTGACTAAAAATATTTTTTAATATGTTCACTCCAAAAATATATTTGGTTATTGTTGTCTAGTAGGAAAACTGTGTTAATTCAGTTCCATCCAACTTTCAGGTAGTTGAAGTGAAGAAAGATAAAGTTTGGGTGATAATCAGGGCGCTGGGATGACCAAGGGCCAGCACCCAGCTGGCTCTCCCTGGTTCGCTTTGTGCTGAGGCTCTGGCCCTGCACAGTGCATTTTAAGCTGAGTGGCATATTTTTTTTACCTACCCCTGTTGTCTTTAAGGTAATATGAATGAAAAAATAATCAATTTTAATTCCTCAGAAATTTTCCTTTTATATGAAATTAGGAATTTAATTTGTATCTCTTAATTTTTTTTCTGCTGTAATTTAATAAGGGAAAAGAAGCCCAGTAAATTGAATCCACTAAAAAAAAGAATTAAAACAAAATCATCTTACCTAGAGGTACCTTGGCACTAAACCCCAAGTAATGTTCAAATTCTTTGATTTTATCAAAACTTTTTTGTATAATGTAACTGAAATTTGTGAATACTCAGCTGGGATAGCAAAATACCTATTTGTGTTGTAGTCTTATTTTTTAATAGAGTATGACCTATATAGTTAATGATCTTGTGAGATGCTGTTTTATATTGTGTAGCTATTAAAAAAAAAACACAAGGTCTAGGTTCTAATACTCTTTAGGCAGATTTCATTGTTAAACACCCAAGATTAGCATGAACTCTTAAATATTGTTTTGATTATGCAAGAGAACTCTTTAGTATTCGGTGCTTTTAAAAATGAGGGAAGAATACGTATAGATAGATAGGAATATAGACACAATTCCCCATCTTTGGTAAAAGTACATACATTGCCATTTGATGCTTGTTCTGTATCTCTACATTATTACCCTTTCATGGCCTCCATGTTCTTACACCAGCAAGAAATGTAAATGCTGTTAACATTTACAAACCACTCATATACTATATGAGTATATTCATTCCCTTAGTTACTCATTCAACAGACATTAAAGACACGGAGTGAGGATATCAGGGTTCTTGCCTAAGCAGTGTGTAAGAATTGGACCAAAAATCTGGATCTTATGAAGAGGTCTTCAAGATTATGCCCCTCACTTGATGTAGGGTTTGGCAGATTTTTTTCTGCAAAGGCCTAGTGAATACATATTTTACAGGTAGTTGTCTCTATGACAACTGCTCAACTCTGCCTTTGTGCAAAGAATTTGGCATCACAGGCCTAGGTGAGTGACCTTTCTTAATTTGCTTGCTCATTATTGAAAATAGATAGTAATAGCAAATATTTTGAAACATTTTCTGTGTTATTCTAACTGTACATTCATTGGTATGAAAAATTAAAAGCCAACTATATAATAAACACTACATTTATAAAAATATTTAACTGGAATGACCTATTTTGTACCTGGATAGGTACCATATAATTTAGATGGATCAAGAGTAAAAGTTTAAAAACTCTGTACATACTAAATATACTTGAAAAACACATTTGTCAGGTCCTTTAGCACACACAGTGCTTTCTACCTCTTTCGAAGTAACACTTTGTCATACCTTGTTTGATTTTAGTAGAAGTGCCATTATGTATGACAGAGCCTTACATTTTAATTAAAGTTGCATTTTGAGAGTTTCCCAAAACCTAATTTATATGAATAGTTTGGATTGACATGTCATAGTGCATAACTAGTCACTAAGAGTCTGAATGTATTTTGTGCTGGTCTGAATCCCCAGTTAGGATCTCATAGCTGTTATACTTTGAGATCTCAAGTGAAGTGAACATATGGTAGTTCCATAGATACCCTTTATGGCTACAGATAGACAGTGCAGCAAGCATAGTAGTTTTTCTATAGCAAATACTTTTAAAGTATCGAACATTGTCTTATTCCATTAAAGTCATAATTCCCTTCCTTCCTCAACCAACATTAAAATTGGCACCTCAAGAAATGTGTCATATAGTAAGTGAAATGAACACGTGCCCAAGCTGACAAAGGTAGTACGTGAATACAGATCTGCATGAGTTGTGGGGGTTGGGAAATGTGTGTTTTGGGAGTAGCGACTCAGTGGAAACAAACCTTTTCTGTGATGACCGTTAGGTGATGGCTGTCAATAATTTAAAAATGGAAAACCATTTTTCTTGAAGAATACTTTTTATGGAGATGAACTTGAAAATTTTAAATAAAAAAAAATTAAATGCTCACACTAAGCATTTAATCAGTGGATATAAAATGGCACCATTTATTAGGGTTGCACATTTGTAAAAGCATCAGTATATGATGTTTTCCGTGGTTGAGATCCAATGATACCAGGAGAATGGCTCAGCCAATGCAGAAGTGCAAGATTCGCACCCTATTGAGAATTTGTATTGAAATGAAGATTGACAGCCATGCATTTTAATAATGTGTGCTTCAAACTAGATCAGGTAAGGAGTTCTTTGACCAACTCATTATGATTGTGTATTGTTATGATTGTGTATTGTTATGACTATGTATGGGGAAATTAAATATACATAACCAAGCACTGATATGGATCGTCATTCTTATTTCATTCTCTTTTATCGTATGAAGTAGTCACTAATCTGATATACTTGGGGGTCTTTTTTTGTATAATGGACATACAACATTAAATTAGTTTCAGGTGTACAACATAAAGACTCCACATTTGTATAGATTGCAAAATGGTCACCACAGTAGGTCTAGTTACTATCACCATATAGTTACAAAATTTTTTTCTTGTGATGAGAACACCTAAGATAACTTCCTTTGCAACACAGTATTACTAAACTATAGTCACCAAAGTCATCATGCTGTACATGACATCCCCTTGACTTGTAACTGGAGGTTTGTACCTTCTGATCCCCATCTCCCATTTTACCCACCCTCCATTCCTCTCTTCTCTGGCAGCTGCCAATCTCTTCTCTGTATCTGAGTTTTGTTTTGTTTTGTTTTGTGTGTTTGTTTTTCAGAACCCATGTACAAGGGAAATAACAGTGTTTGTCTTTCTCTGGCTAATTTCACTTAACATAATACCCTCAGGGTCCAGCCATGTTGTCATAGATGGCACGATTTCATACCTTCTTATGGCTGAGTAAAATTCCATTATATACATAGCACATCTTTATCCATTCATTCATTGATGGACACCAAGGTTGTTTTCATATCTTGGCTATTGTAAATAATGCTGCAATGAACGTAAGGGTACATATGTCTTTTGAAATTAGGGTTTCTGTTTTCTCTGGGTGAATACCCAGAAGTGGGTGGTATTGCTGGATCATTTTGTAGTTCTAAGTTTAATTATTTGAGGACTCGCCATATTATTTTCCATAGTGGCTGCTCCATTTCACGTTCCCACCAATGGCATATGAATGTTCCCTTTTTTCCACATCCTTGCCAACACTTGTTATTTCTTGTCCTTTTAATAATAGCCATTATGACAAGTATGAGGTGATAACTCATTGTGGTTTTGATTTAATTTCCCTGATGATCAGTGATATCAAATATCTTTTTGTATGCCTACTGGCCATCTATATATCTTCTTTGGAAAAAAGTATTCAGATCTTCTGCCCATTTCTTTAACTGGGTCTTTTCTTTTTTTTGTTATTGAGCTGTTATTTGTTACTGTTCTTTATGTGTCTTGGATATTAACCCTTTATTAGACATGTGACTTATAAATATCTTCTCCCATTCGGTAGGTTGCCTTTTGTTTTGTCGATGGCACCTCTGTGCAGAAGCCTTCCAGGCTGATGTCATCCCACTTGCTTATTTTTGCTTTTGTTGCCTTTGCCTTTGGACTCAGGTCCAAGAAAATATCACCAAGAGCGAGGTCAAATCGCTTACCATCTATGTTTTCTTCTAAAAGTTTTATTGTCGGCCGAGGCGGAGCCAACATGGCGGCGTGAGTAGGACAGTGGGAATCCCCTCCCAAAAACATATATACTTTTGAAAATACAACAAACACAACTAGCCCTAAAAGAGAGACCAGAAGATGCAGGACAGTGGCCAGACTGCAGCTACACCAGCGAGAAACCAGCGACTGGTGAAAGGGGTAAGATACAAGCCCCGGCCCTGCGGGACCCGAGCGCCCCTCCCCCCAGCTCCCGGCGGGAGAACAATAGGCAGAGCGGGAGGGAGACGGAGCCCAGGACTGCCGAACACCCAGCCCCAGCCATCCGGGCCAGAGCGCAGACACAGTACGTGCCCAGGGGGCCCTGGATACTGGGGAAACAGGGAGTAAGACCTCTGAGCGGGTGCCGAAGCTGATGCCCCTGTGACAAAGAAAAGCGGGGGCTTTTTTGAAAGTCTTAAAGGGACAGGGACTTAACAGCTTGACGGAAACAACCCAGGTCACAGTACAGCAGCTGGAAATCACAGGGAAAACCGGGTGCACTAACCCCCTGGGCAACAGCTCTGAGACCCCTCACGGAGGCAAACAGTCAAGCAGCCCCCCCATCCATTACCCCACCGGGCGCTGCAAAAGCAGAGAAGCAGCCTGAGACAAATTCCGCCCACAGAAAGGGAAATTTCTCCCTTCCGGCCAGGCAAGACACAAAGACCCAGTCTACACGCAATTACCCAACACAAGCCACTAGGGGTCGCAGTTGTCCCAGTAAAGAAAGGCCAGTAGCAAGTGAAAATTTTGGCCCTCCCAGCTGACAGTCAATAGCACCTGTCAACATGAAAAGGCAAAAAAATATGATCCAGACAAGACTAACCCAGACAGCTTCGGCATCTGCTACATCTTCCCCTGAGGAGGAATCTGGGGAGATAGATTTAGCCAGTCTTCCTGAAAAAGAATTCAAAACAAAAGTCATAACCATGCTGATGGACTTGCAGAGAAATATGCAAGAACTAAGGAAGGAGAATTCAGAAATAAAACAAGCTCTGGAAGGACTTCAAAACAGAATGGACGAGATGCAAGAGACCATTAATGGACTAGAAAACAGAGAACAGGAACGCAGAGAAGCTGATGCAGAGAGAGATAAAAGGATCTCCAGGAATGAAAGAATTTTAAGAGAGCTGAGTGATCAAACAAAAAGGAACAATATAAGAATCATAGGTATTCCAGAAGAAGTAGAGAGAGAAGAGGGGATAGAAAATGTCTTTGAAGAAATAATTGCTGAAAATTTCCCCAAACTAGGGGAAGAAATGGCCTCTCAGACCACAGAGGTACACAGAACTCCCATGACAAGGGATCCAAGGAGGGCAACACCAAGACACATAATAATTAAAATGGCAAAGATCAAAGACAAGGACAAAGTATTACAGGCAGCCAGAGAGAAAAAAAAGGTTACCTACAAAGGAAAACCCATCAGGCTATCATCAGACTTCTCAACAGAAACCCTACAGGCCAGAAGAGAATGGCATGATATACTTAATGCAATGAAACAGAAGGGCCTCGAACCAAGACTACTGTATCCAGCACGAATATCATTTAAATATGAAGGAGGGATTAAACAATTCCCAGACAAGCAAAAGTTGAGGGAATTTGCCTCCCACAAACCACCTCTACAGGGCATCCTACAGGGACTGCTCTAGATGGGAGCACTCCTAAAAAGAGCACACAACAAAACACCCAACATATGAAGAAGGGAGGAGGAGGAATAAGAAGGGAGAGAAATAAAGAATCATCAGACTGTGTTTATAATAGCTCAACAAGCGAGTTAAGTTAGACAGTAAGATAGTAAAGAAGCTAACCCTAAACCTTTGGTAACCACAAACTTAAAGCCTGCAATGGCAATAAATTCATACCTTTCAATAATCACCCTGAATGTAAATGGACTGAATGCACCAATCAAAAGACACAGAGTAATAGAATGGATAAAAAAGCAAGATCCATCCATATGCTGCTTACAAGAGACTCACCTCAAACCCAAAGACGCGCACAGACTTAAAGTCAAGGGATGGAAAAAGATATTTCAAGCAAACAACAGAGAGAAGAAAGCAGGTGTTGCAATTCTGGTATCAGACAAAACAGACTTCAAAATAAAGAAAGTAACAAAAGACAAAGAAGGACATTACATAATGAAAAACGGCTCAGTCCATCAAGAGGATATAACCATTATAAATATATATGCACCCAATACAGGAGCACCAACATACCTGAAACAAATATTAATAGAAATAAAGGAGGAAATAGAATGCAATGCATTCATTCTAGGAGACTTCAACACACCACTCACTCCAAAGGACAGATCCACCAGACAGAAAATACGTAAGGACACAGAGGCACTGAACAACACATTAGAACAGATGGACCTAATAGACATCTACAGAACTCTACATCCAAAAGCAACAGGATACACGTTCTTCTCAAGTGCACATGGAACATTCTCCAGAATAGACCACATACTAGGACACAAAAAGAGCCTCAGTAAATTCAAAAAGATTGAAACCCTACCAACCAACTTTTCAGACCACAAAGGCATTAAACTAGAAATAAACTGTACAAAGAAAGCAAAAAGGCTCACAAACACATGGAGGCTAAACAACACGCTCCTAAATAATCAATGGATCAATGACCAAATCAAAATGGAGATCCAGCAATATATGGAAACAAATGACAACAACAACACTAAGCCCCAACTTCTGTGGGACACAGCAAAAGCAGTCTTAAGAGGAAAGTATATAGCAATCCAAGCATATTTAAAAAAGGAAGAGCAATCCCAAATGAACGGTCTAATGTCACAACTATCGAAATTGGAAAAAGAAGAACAAATGAGGCCTAAGGTCAGCAGAAGGAGGGACATAATAAAGATCAGAGAAGAAATAAATAAAATTGAGAAGAATAAAACAATAGCAAAAATCAATGAAACCAAGAGCTGGTTCTTCGAGAAAATAAACAAAATAGATAAGCCTCTAGCCAGACTTATTAAGAGGAAAAGAGAGTCAACACAAATCAACAGTATCAGAAATGAGAAAGGAAAAATCACGACGGACCCCACAGAAATACAAAGAATTATTAGAGACTACTATGAAAACCTATATGCTAACAAGCTGGGAAACCTAGGAGAAATGGACAACTTCCTAGAAAAATACAACCTTCCAAGACTGACCCAAAAAGAAACAGAAAATCTAAACAGACCAATTACCAGCAACGAAATTGAAGCGGTAATCAAAAAACTACCAAAGAACAAAACCCCCGGGCCAGATGGATTTACCTCGGAATTTTATCAGACATACAGAGAAGACATAATACCCATTCTCCTTAAAGTTTTCCAAGAAATAGAAGAGGAGGGGATACTCCCAAACTCATTCTATGAAGCTAACATCACCCTAATACCAAAACCAGGCAAAGACACCACCAAAAAAGAAAACTACAGACCAATATCCCTGATGAACGTAGACGCAAAAATACTCAACAAAATTTTAGCAAACCGAATTCAAAAATACATCAAAACCATCATACACCATGACCAAGTGGGATTCATCCCAGGGATGCAAGGATGGCACAACATTCGAAAGTCCATCAATATCATCCACCACATCAACAAAAAGAAAGACAAAAACCACATGATCATCTCCATAGATGCTGAAAAAGCATTTGACAAAGTTCAACATCCATTCATGATAAAAACTCTCAGCAAACTGGGAATAGAGGGCAAGTACCTCAACATAATAAAGGCCATCTATGAAAAACCCACAGCCAACATTATATTGAATAGCGAGAAGCTGAAAGCATTTCCGCTGAGATCGGAAACTAGACAGGGATGCCCACTCTCCCCACTGTTATTTAACATAGTACTGGAGGTCCTAGCCACGGCAATCAGACAAAACAAAAAAATACAAGGAATCCAGATTGGCAAAGAAGAAGTCAAACTGTCACTATTTGCAGATGACATGATACTGTACATAAAAAACCCTAAAGACTCCAACCCAGAACTACTAGAACTGACATCGGAATACAGCAAAGTTGCAGGATACAAAATCAACACAGAAATCTGTGGCTTTCCTATATACTAACAATGAACCAACAGAAAGAGAAATCAGGAAAACAACTCCATTCACAATTGCATCAAAAAAAATAAAATACCTAGGAATAAACCTAACCAAAGAAGTGAAAGACTTATATTCTGAAAACTACAAGTCACTCTTAAGAGAAATTAAAGGGGACACTAACAGATGGAAACGCATCCCATGCTCATGGCTAGGAAGAATTAATATCATCAAAATGGCCATCCTGCCCAAAGCAATATACAGATTTGATGCAATCCCTATGAAACTACCAGCAACATTCTTCAATGAACTGGAACAAATAATTCAAAAATTCATATGGAACCACCAAAGACCCCGAATAGCCAAAGCAATCCTGAGAAAGAAGAATAAAGTAGGGGGGATCTCACTCCCCAACTTCAAGCTCTATTATAAAGCCATAGTAATCAAGACAATTTGGTACTGGCACAAGAACAGAGCCACAGACCAATGGAACAGACTAGACAATCCAGACATTAACCCAGACATATATGGTCAATTAATATTTGATAAAGGAGCCATGGACATACAATGGTGAAATGACAGTCTCTTCAACAGATGGTGCTGGCAAAACTGGACAGCTACATGTAGGAGAATGAAACTGGACCATTGTCTAACCCCATATACAAAAGTAAACTCAAAATGGATCAAAGACCTGAATGTAAGTCACGAAACCATTAAACTCTTGGAAGAAAACATAGGCACGAACCTCTTAGACATAAACATGAGTGACCTCTTCTTGAACATATCTCCCCGGGCAAGGAAAACAACAGCAAAAATGAACAAGTGGGACTATATTAAGCTGAAAAGCTTCTGTACAGCAAAAGACACCATCAATAGAACAAAAAGGAACCCTACAGTATGGGAGAATATATTTGAAAATGACACATCCGATAAAGGCTTGACGTCCAGAATATATAAAGAGCTCACACGCCTCAACAAACAAAAAACAACCCAATTAAAAAATGGGCAAAGGAACTGAACAGACGGTTCTCCAAAAAAGAAATACAGATGGCCAACAGACACATGAAAAGATGCTCCACATCGCTAATTATCAGAGAAATGCAAATTAAAACTACAATGAGGTATCACCTCACACCAGTAAGGATGGCTGCCATCCAAAAGACAGACAACAACAAATGTTGGCGAGGCTGTGGAGAAAGGGGAACCCTCCTACACTGCTGGTGGGAATGTAAGTTAGTTCAACCATTGTGGAAAGCAGTATGGAGGTACATCAAAATGCTCAAAACAGACATACCATTTGACCCAGGAATTGCACTCCTAGGAATTTACCCTAAGAATGCAGCAATCAAGTATGAGAAAGACCAGTGTACCCCTCTGTTTATCGCAGCACTATTTACAATAGCCAAGAATTGGAAGCAACCTAAATGTCCATCGATAGATGAATGGATAAAGAAGATGTGGTACATATACACAATGGAATACTACTCAGCCATAAGAAAAGGGCAAATCCAACCATTTGCAGCAACATGGATGGAGCTGGAGGGTATTATGCTCAGTGAAAAAAGCCAAGCAGAGAAAGAGAAATACCAAATGATTTCACTCATCTGTGGAATATAAGAACAAAGGAAAAACTGAAGGAACAAAACAGCAACAGAATCACAGAACTCAAGAATGGACTAACAGGTACCAAAGGGAAAGGGACTGGGGAGGATGGGTGGGTAGGGAGGGATAAGGGGGGGCAGAAAAAGAGGGGTATTAAGATTAGCATCCATAGCGGGGTGGGAGAAAGGGGAGGGCTGTACAACACAGAGAAGACAAGTAGTGATTCTACAACAGTTTGCTACGCTGATGGACAGTGACTGTAAAGGAGTATATAGGGGGGACCTGGTATAGGGGAGAGCCTAGTAAACAAAGTATTCATCACGTAAAAGTTTTATTGTCTCTGGTCTTACATTCAAGTGTTTAATCCATTTTGAATCAATTTTTGTGTATTGTGTAAGGTAATAGTCCAGTTGTCCCAACACCATTTATTGAAGATACTGTTCTTTCCTCATTGTACATTCTTGCCTCCTTTGTCATAAATTGATTGACCATATATGCTTGGGTTTATTTCTGAACTTCCTATTCTGTTGCATTGATCTGTGTGTCTATTCTTATGTCAGTAGTACACTATTTTGTTACTATAACTTTGTGATATAGTTTGAAATCATGGCAAGTGATGCCTCCAGCTTTGTTCTTTCCCAAGGTTGGTTTGACTACTTGGGATCTTTTGTGGGTCCATAAAAATTTTAGGATTGAGGCACTTGTTTTTTGTTTTTTTTCTTTCATTAAGGTATTATTGATATACACTTTATGAAGGTTTCGCATGAAAAACAATGTAGTTACTACATTCACCCATATTATCAAGTACCCCCATGCCCCATTGCAATCACTGTCCATAAGTGTAGTAAGATGCCACAGAGTCACTATTTGCCTTCAATGTGCTCCACTGTCTTCTCCCTGATCCCCCACACACACCATGTGTGATGCACTTGTTTTTAAAAAACAAGTTTCCATGATGTATAAGCAGCCATTAGGAAAACATTTTACTTTTAACTGATGTTAAATATTTTTTAACATAAGTATATGACATCTATGTGTTTTTTCTTTCTTTACAAATGATCTTTATTAAAGCTATTGCAGAAAACATGTTTGTCACAATGACAGATGGAAAGGATTGATAATGAGTACCCTTAATAACTCCATTTAACTTAGAAATTTATAGAAACAATAGGATTTTTTAGAATATTGAGTAAGAAACTCAGAATCCTGCCACCAGTGTACTACTAGGTGTTGCATCTTTTATTTAGGGTGTCACTGATATTTCAGCCTGTTGTGGCAGTGTGCATTTAGCAATTTTAGTTTTTAATAAACCACTATATTACCATTCACGAAAGGTACTCTGTCATAAAAATGAAGTAATTTGTGCTCTTGATCTCCTAACTTGTCCATCACTTTTTCTGTGGCAGGTTTGCATTTCAAGGGCATGAAAGAGTAGAGAGCACATTGCTATTATAAAAGACCATTTCCTTTCATTCTATCTTTATGGTCATTTTAATGCATTTAGTGTTTATGGATAATTAACTGTTTGACAGAGCTGTGGAGCACTTGAAAACTAAAATGTATTGTGCTGCCAGTTGTAGATCAATCAATTCAAGGTAATTTCTAATATGAAGATGTAAGTCAGTGGGAAGTTAAATTGGACTCACAGAAACTTGGTACATACTTGCTGTGGAACATATGTAACGCATAGTTGGTTATTTCTAAGAAAAATTTACATTCACACACTTCAGTTCTGCTTCACAGATTTATGGTAGATTCTTGCTTTTCAAAGCCAGTTGAATTCACAGGGGACACATGCAATATACTGCTGCTCAGGGTTTTATCTTCCTGGATGTCATTGCAACTCACAGCACTTATCCGACCACCGGAGAACAAGTTTTAGGAATTAACATCCTTTTCATATTGCTAGGATTGACTGTACCCCCGACTGAAGCTATTGTGTTTATTTTAAATGTTTCTTTTTGGGAAAGATTGAAGGGATTTATGAATAGGGAATAGCAATTCTGTAAACTAACAAGTCTGTGTGGTGTCTAGGACAGTAGTTCTTGAAGTGTGGTCCTAGAACCAGAGGTGTCACGTCACCTAGGAGTTTATCAGAAATGCACATTTTTGCATCCCACCCCAGGCCAGCTGAACCAGAAATTCTGTAGGTGGGACCTGTTCGTCTGTGTGTTAACAAGGCCTCCAGGTGATCCTGATGCACTCCTAAGGACTGGGAACTGCTGGTCTAGAATTATTAACCAAATGCTTTTACAAATCCGAATTGTATGCATCCATTTTATTTTCAGTATGCATTTTCAGTTGTTTGAGAAATATGGTAATAAGAGGATTAATTAATAAATTGTTTCAAATTAAAGTAATACTATGTCTCTGATCTTTATATGTAATTATGGCAGTACCAGCTAAGAATCAGGAAAATTCCTCTGATTTATAGATTTGAGATCTTCAGGTATACCATGCTCTTACCCTAAGAAAAGTATAATGTCTTATTTTGTTGTTGCTAGATTCTGAGTTTTGTCTTACGGGAAAAAATAGAGTTGGGTCTTGGACCTCATTTATGATTGAAATAAAGTGAGAATATCTTTTGGGATTGCTTGTTTACGTAAAAATAAGTGTTTTAGTGTTGACATTGTTAGACTGATAGGTCTTAACCATCTTAGATTATTTTTATTTCAAGGAATGTTGATGTATTAAGTTTTCATGGAGAAGAAGATTTATCTTGGATATTTTTTCCCTTAAACAGAAGGAGAAATAATATTTACCCTAAAGACAGTTTTAGGATTGATATCATTGGGTTTTTAAAAAATTGTTTTGAGTCTGTTACCTAAGAATAAATATGCATGTAAATTATGGGCAGTCTTTTCATCTGTAAGCTGGTAGCTTACTCTTCAGTTACAAATGGGATGTCAGAAAGTCATAGCAGGAAGCCTGAAAATCAGAACACAACAATCCTAAGGAGTGTATACATGGGCTGTAGATAAATCAAAAGGATAAAAGATTGCTCTTTGAAAAGGAAAGACCAGTTTCAGTTAGTCGCAGTTCTGCCTAGGATAGCGGATATAAAAAATTTTGTTATTTGGTTGCATCTAATTTTGACATAATTTTCCTCATATTGTCTCTAGCTTAGTACTAAATTTAACCTCTGGTGATCTTACTCAGGAAAAATAATGGACTGTTTAAAATGCATGCCTCATCCCCCTCCCAAATTCTCTTATGCGTTGGCTGCCCCAGAGGCATATCTAATTACTTAATTCTAAACCATGGAGAATGATGCTTTTCTGTTCTCCTGTGAGGAAAGGACTAGTATAGTACCTTAAATAGAACTGTCTCCATGGCAATGGGCAGTCAGCTTTTGACTTTGAGACTCATAAAAAAAGGAAATTTAAAAAAGCATTTTCATGGTCTAAAATAGCAGTACAGCAAAAGCAAGGTATGAATATTTCCTGTCAGTTACTGCATGACTGATAAAGCTAGCACAACATACCTTTTCTTATTTAGCACTTTTTATCTGACTATTTAAAAATGCTTGCTATACAGTAATTCCTTCCCTTAACTAATGAGTGATAATTACTATCTTCAGATTAATAGAAGACCTGAGAAGCTTGGATGTAAGTTTAGGATTGGGGTCCAGACTGAGAAAAAAGAGTTGCCTAACTAGTTGTATTGAAATTTTATTTTCACAAAGAATAAAAATACTGGCGAAATCATGGGTCATTTTTTATCATATTTAAGCAGAATTATCTCTGGAACACTGGAAGCAATGACAAGATTAAAAATAAAAGCTGAACAATTTATGCCATTTTTTTTCTAATTGGCTCCCACAAATTTGATTGTATGGATCACTTCTTCTGTCAAAATGACTCCACTGGCAGCCCGCCTCCCTAGATCCCTCTTGTTTCCACGCCTGCTTAAGAAGCAAAACCCTTTGGTTCTCACTGCTGGGCCATCGAGCCTTCAGGGAAAGTGAGAGTTGCTGTGTATTAAGGCCCAAAGAGGAAGGTCACGTTATCTCATGTAATTTTTTTGTTCTTTTCTGTATTTCCTCCTTGACTAAGCCTTATTTCAGTATGGGGTTAATTTCCAGTTGAATTGTCTCTCACCTTTAAAGTATTACCATTAAAATGCTCAATACTCTGAAGTTACTCTTCATGAGGAACTTAGTTAAGCAAATTATGTGATATACAATGCAGCACTGAGCATCTCTGAGGATGTGGATCTATGTGCTGAAGTGAACTGATGTCCATAATAGGTTATTAAGTTGGAAAAACTTGTGTTGGTTTTTTTTTTAAGGACATAAGCTTTTCATTTTCATTTTTAAGGTAAAGAGATACTGTAGGATGGACACCAAAAGAAGCGGTATTATTTCTGGGTGATGGGATTACTAGAAATTACTTTTATCATCTACTTGTCTTCATTCTCTTTTGTTTGTATTAATAATAAATGTGTACTTCATAAAAACTTTAAGAGCTTTTACTGTTTTGAAATAAGAGTAGAACAAATAATTTAAGTGAAGGATGGGGCAGAGAGCAAATCTAAATGTGATGGCAAATTAGAGATGCGTTGAGGTAAAAACAAAAGCTCATAGATTTGATAACCATGGTAACTGTGGGTAGATTGCCAGAGAAGAATAGTGTATGTGTAGGTGGCCATAGATACATTCAGTCTGAAAGTGAATGAAGATATTATAGCTGTCTGTATAGCATATTACTTTATTACATCAGTCATTCCAGGATTTTTCTGAAAACTCGTGTTTATTAATATTTAATAAGAAAATTAGTTTTCCTCTTTAATTTTGAATTCAAGAGATGATTGCAGTTGTTTTGCTCTACTTTTATACTGTATGGTAAATAAGACTTATTGTGTAAATTTCAGGGATTTATCAAATATGTAATTTGAACATTGTTTATTAATCTAGAGATGTTACCTATTAGGACCTGAGGATAGGAAAAGGTGTTAATTTTAGGAGATACTTTAATCTACTGTTACTACATTAATAATTACATTTTAGAGTTTTTGAAGAATTAAAAGGTATACAGAATATGACTTAGGTATTAGAGAGCTTACTTTGTGGTTGCACAGGAAGATATTTTCTAAATAATTATGATGGGAGATAAAATGGAAAACATACCCTTTGGCTTTTTATAGATATTAATAGATTGTGCTTATCTTTAACAACTATGAAGTTATGAATAAAATTTCGATCATCCAAATATGCTACTGTGTGGAAAAGGATAGTAAATACTAACTATTAAATACTTTCAAGGCAGAATGATGTGGTCATTGTGACTGTATTTTTAATAATTTTTTCAACCTAAATTTTAATTCTTGAAAATGATCATCAGCATCAGGTATGCAATGTCGCTTGCTTAAAACTATGATGACCACACCCTTAGCTGCTTCTCTTCCATGTTTGCTTTCCCTCACCCTAGGTGGAAATTCTCAATATCCAGAAATAAAAGGAAAGGATCTAGAAATTCAATGTTCTACCTCCATTTCTGTCTCATAAATAAAAATGAACTATCTCAGTGTTTATATTACTTAATTGCCAAGGATTTCATCTAAGGGTCCTGATGATTTTATTTAATTTCATTTTATAAGTCATAAACTCTAATGTAGCTAAATACATGTTGATATCTGGACTGAAAGTTGCTGGAAAAAGTCATTATAAATAGAGGTAATAGATACTTGGTTTTCCTCTTCTAACAGCCTGTAAGAGCAGAATAAATACTAAGGTAACCGGATTTTATTCTGTCTAGCACGGAGGGAGTGCTCTACTGCCCTTCATTTCTAGTTGCCAGTGCATCTGTGAGTACCTCATATAAACACATAAAATACCTTCTGGCTGGTAGAAATTTTGTTGGTTTACTTGATTATGACTTTGGAATTTGCAAACTTGATTCATCTTTATTGTTTATAAAAACATAATTTACATGCCAGGAAGTAATTGATGATTATGATCTGATATCTGAGATATACATATATATATAAATTTTCACTCTATATTTTTACTCTAATGATAGCAGAACATCTAATTTTCTTGATAAAATTGTATCTTTTTCTGTGGATTTGGTTTTCAAATAATGCAAATGCAGTTATAAGTTGCCTAAGTTAAGTCTGGTTTTAATTTTACATCTGTTTAGTATGGTGAAATCTTTGATGTAAGGAAGACATACTTATTTATAGAGTATTACTTATAATGAACTATGTGACATAATTAAAAGCAGATATTCCAAATTTATCTTTCTTTCCCTTTATCTTGTCTGTGAACTTTATCAAATTAACTTTTTAAAAAATAAGAGAATCTTGAGTCTAGTATATTATTATAATACATTTCTTAAGTCTTTGTCTTAATAAGAGCTATGCTTAAGTGTGCAGTGTTAGAATGCAGCTTGCCATCAGTTCTGCTATAACACTTACACACATTTGCTCCAGTTGATATGTTAGGGAATAATTTGAGCATAAAGAAAGGTGAATTTTGCCTCTTGTTTAAACACAGTTCCGTCTGTGAGAAACACTAGGTGAATTCAGAAAACTGCACCCTTCTGATCTGAGTGGCCTAGGAATACCCTAAACATGCACACACCTCAGACACCTGCCCTCCACTGCTTCATCACTTAAAGCTGCAGCCCTTCCAGCACCCGCTTCCACCAGCCACCTTCAGGTCTTTCTCAAGGTAACGTGTCATATTTAATGTAATGGTTATGTATTTTGTAACAGTTTGACATGTGCAGAACTGGTACCATTTTTTGTTAGGTTACTTTTTCTTTTTAATGTAAGACTGATGGAGTTTTTTTCAGTGTTGTTCTTAACCTAATTTTTCTCGTAAGCCGTCTGGGTTTTAGTGCCTGATTTTGTGTGGTGCAGTGACTTTGTTGGAAGCACGTATTTTGTGTTATATAGCAGAATGACTGTAATTGAGAAAGTTACCTCTTTTTTTTCTTCTAAATTTCCCTAAGATTTTAGTTAATTCACTGTAATAGGGTGATTAATATAATAAATTTAAATATAAATGTGATCAATCAAGTACAGAAATTCAGTGGTTTTTAAAAAATAATTAGATCATTATGGATCACAGATGTCATTGAAGAGAGTCACTTGGTAAGGGCACTAGAGGGGACTGCTAAAAACTTGTCACCTAAAATCATAATTAAAAGCATAGTCTGTTATTGTGAAGTTATTAAAATTTGTGTGTTGGGGGAAATTATGGGATAAAGGAAATTACAAAATTGTATAGTAAATTTGCTTTTATGTATATACGTATATGCTTACAAAAATATATTGGAAGGATAGAAACTACCATGTTAAGAGTGGTTATTTTCATAAATTGAAATTGTAAAGAATTTTTGTTATTTTGTACTTTATTTTCTACCTTAAATAAATACTACTTTTATAATCAGAAAAAAAAAACTACGCAGAGTGAAGGAAAAGACACAAAAGAGGGTATGTGGGGGAATATAGTGCTAAGAGTAATTTAATTATTTTCTTAATGAAGGCCATAGAAAAAAATAATACAGAATGGAGGGAAATTAATGAATCTTGCCAGATATTCTATCTAAAATTTGAATACAGGGCTACTTTTTGTTTTCTACCCACTGCATTCTTAACACAGTACTAGGTTTTTTTCTTCATACCTTATCTCATTTAATCCTCATAACAAGTCTTATGAAATTGAGATGTCATCCGTTTATAAAGGAATAATATGAGGCTTAAATATTTACCTGATGATTGGAAGCTACACTGTTACCATTATAATATATTACCTTTTCTGACTCTGTGGAAATGTGTATTTTTGAAACACTTGCATTTATTTTTTATTTCTGATTAGAAAAACAGTATCATCTTGCATTCTAAATCAGAAAAAAGAAACACATATTTTCTGGGGAAAACAGGTTGTCACCTTTTGTGAAGGACCCCATTGCCTTACAGCATCTAGAATACTGCCGTTCAGGACTTAGGGGCCTGTATTTTGTGTTTTGCCACTATAGGAATAAATGTTACTTCAATGCTTATCAGTAAAGTTAATCTGGGGTCTTTCTATATATCATTCTCATTTGATACTTTAATGTTTTCATCAGAAACCAATTAATAGTATTAAAAAAATAATAGCAATAATAAAAAAGAAATTATTGGCCATCAGAAATGCAGAAATCTGCTGGTACATTAAAAATATTTTAAAATACTTGCCAATTGAATTCTGCTGATTAAATAATCACATATGTCTATTCAAACTGTTACTAAAAATAATTTTATTTGAATTATGGGTAAGAATTACTTTGGTAAGTTCTCTTAATCATAACAAAATCATGATTTGATTAGCCTTTAAATCCTCTAAAAACAATCACTGGAATAATTGTATTGATTTGGAAATGTACTTTGTCATGTGAACTTAATCCTTAAGTCTTGGCACCACTAATTGTGCAGAAAAAATAGAGTTGTTCCCACTGTAATACTCACAGAAAAGATAGTTTGGGGTGCAACTAGTGAATCTAAGATTCTTTGCTTTAGAAGGTGAAATTAGGTCTGGAAGGGCTAACAATGAAAACTCCGGAGGAGGATCTGCAGCTTCAGTCACGGTGTCATTTGGTGCTTCTTTTTGGAACCAACTGCCATCCTTGGCGGAAGCAAAAGCAGCCCACGTAGACGGAAAGCCAGGCACTCCAGCCGGCAGCCCGCGCCAGCCGCCCGCCACCAAGCGGCCGCCTTTGGCCCAGCAGCTGGCCCACAGCTCTGACGAAGATGGGTACATGTTCCGCGTACCGCTAATCATGTGACTCTTTTAGAAGAGAAGAGTGTGTTTTTTGGAGATTGTATCCTAGTGAAGAAACAGCTGTATTTGAAGACCTGTTAATGTTATATGAACTCCCTAAAATTAAGTTATGGAAAATTAAAACTCACTAAGATGTACAGGCCTAGTAATCCTTAATGCTGAAGTTAAAATTATACAATATATCTTTTACTAGAAATACCTGAGAACAAGTCCACACATTATTTTGTGAGGACTTTGAAAAATCATTTATAATAACAGATGTAAAAGATTTTAATCTTTTAAGACCTCTCACATCATTTACATAAAATATTTTATCATAATCTTTTGATTTATTTTGGGGCTGAGGACTAGAGAAAGAAGAAAATTAAGCAACATGGATCCTTACAAGAAATTGATTTAAAATTTTTTATTTTTATTTTTTTGGAGTGTGGTGTGTTTTCTTAATTTGGATCATTTATACAAAGTATAGAGTGTAGAACATTGAAAAAATCTTAGATATATTTAAAATTAGTCATTCTGTTATAAGAATTATGTAAATTACATAATATAATATGGACTATTTTCTAATCTTAATTTTATAACATTTTACCAAAAACTCAAAATCTAAGTTTACCAACTTATTAATAGACTAAGTAAAATGGTTATTTTAAAAGCATTTATTTTAAATGAGTAAAAAGAATGAGAAGGCAATCTTAAAGCAATTTGGCTATTTCTCTTCTGAAATCTTTCTATCAGCATTTAGAATCTCTCACAACACAGAACCAGAGAATACTAATACAAAAAGGCCCTTAGAGATCATCTCTTCCATTTTTCAAGTAAGAAAACTGATGCCCCAGAAACTGCTCAAAGTCTTTCAGTATTTGAGAAGGGAAAAGAATTTTTGGTACCCTTTTCATTATGTTGGCTTACCTGTAGCATTCAATTACATATCATTCTGTATTTTTTGAGGTATCATTCAATGTTTAATTTCACCTACTCATTTGTAAGCTCCCTTAGGTAGCTTTTATATTTTGTGTAGTCTTAAAAGAGCTATTACATAAGCTGTTTAACAGTGAAGAGTTCTGGTAGTACACACTGATTGGTTGGTTGATTTGAGTGTGTGTTTTTAACTCAGAATGCCTAGTGCAATGCTCTGGTTCCCATTAGATGTCCTTTTCATGCTTAAAAATTAGTAATACTTATATCACATAAATGACTTATTTATTTTGGGTTAACTAGAAAACTGGATTTAGTATACTCATGTTGAAGCTTGAAGTAGAATCTATCCTCAGTTAAAATGTCAGTTAAAATACAACGGTAAAGAACAGTAAGGTGCATGAATAGCATCTGATCTTAGCTTGCAAGCAAGCCAGTTAATCTGGAAAATGGGAGGAGGTATCAGGAAAATGGCAAATTATGGAAAGTCTTTTTGATTATTAGATAATTACTTTCACAGATTTTAATTGTAACAGTTACAACTCTTTCTTTCCATCAGCGGCTACACTATCAGAATTTTGTTGCCAGAACAGAAAGAAATTCAAAACGTGTGTGTGTGTGTGTGTGTGTGTGCACGCGCGCGCATGTTTTAGGACTAGCATGAGTCCAGGATGCTAAAAAACAATTTTTAAGGTGGTTATTGTACAAAAATAGTTACTTAATGTCACTAAATAGGCTCAGATATATAGAAATATTATGTGGCCAATCAACATTGAGAAACTGATTTGGATTAATTATTAAGATGGAACACTTCTGTTACAATCAAAATAGTGAAAGAAAAGATAAAGACATGTAAAGGTATGACCAGGTGTCATACAAGTGAGAACCCAGAAGGGACAACTCCCTGTGGGTTTGAATGAGGGTTTGAATCCTCAGTATAGAGCATGTAGGAGCTGAGGTGAGTTGGGCCTTATGAGATGAGTCAGCAACATTATAGCAGATAGGAAGAAGGGATGTGGGATTCCACGGAGGTCCAGGCTGCCTCATTCTCTTGATTCCCTCTATATCAGATGGTATCCCCATTATTCATCCATCTAGTCATCCAATTCAGAATTCTTTGAAGCATTCTAGACTTCTCTCACTACTTTACCCTTGTACCCAATCACTCAACTCTTGTCTCCTAACTAGCTCTTAACATAATTCCTTTTCTTAACCCATACTGCTTAGTTAATGCAAATCTTCTCTTTCCTAGAAATTAGAATGGCCACCTAATATGTTCTATTTCCTCCAGCCTCCCCTACCTCAGTCCGTTTTATAAATGACATAAAAAATGTTTTCTTAAAGGACAAATCTAATCCCTTTTAATATTGTCCATTGTTTATATGAAGCTCTTCAGTATGTATTTATGATACAACTCTTGCCTGTGTCTGGGCTTACTGCCTGAGAGAAGTTCAGGAGTCATACAGACGAGCATATAGGTACCCAAAGTGTCGTGCCTTTGCATTTTCTTTTCCTTTTGCCTGGGATATTGTATCCACAAAGACCCATCAATTTTTTTCCAGGTAGCCTGACACGTGTCTATTTCTTCCTAAAGATTTATCCCATCTGGAAGGCTTTTTTGATCCATTCCCTTGCAGAGAAAGTTAGGCATTCCTATTTTGGTTATCTCCATAATAGCTCCTAACATGTATTGTAATTGTACATACATAATTATTTACCTGATGTTTCCTTGCAGTCAGCACTTAATGCCTTATTATCTTTGTACTTGCAGTACTTAGCCCAAGACCTTCCAGATAATGACCTTAAAAAAGGGAAACAATCTGTTGAATGAATTAATAGTTCTTTTTAAAAGTCACCACTTAATTTTAATCCTAGTAAGGTTTCAATAAACATAACACATTTTCTTCTTTAACTTATTAATTACCAAACGTGTATCTTAATAATTGCCATTTACTAAATGTCAGGTGTTTTGTTAGGTACTTTTAAAAAATTATAATGAAAAATGTCAAACTATGTAAATATACAAAGAATAGTACATTGAACCTCCAAAGCCCATCACCAGATTCAGTATTGGCGAGATTTTGCCACTCTTACTTCATCAGTCCCGTGTTATTATTCCCGAAGGAATTTGAATTAAATCTCAAAACTCATTTCCTTTCACCCTTGCATTCATGAGTATGCACTTGCAAAACATACAAACACATTTTTGTATAACTGCAATGCCAGGATCACATCTAACAAAATTTGCAGAAATTGCTCCATATCATGTGAGATCCCTTCTTAATTCAGTTTTCTTCCAATTGTTCAAATGTCTTTTGAGTTGACTTTCTGAATGAGGTCTACTATTACATTTGGTAGTTGGGTCTTTCAGTCACTGTAAAGAGTCATCTCTCCTCTTTTTTGTTTTTGTTGCTTTTCATTTTGTTGTTGTTTTCAGCCTTTAGCTGGTTGGGTCAGTTGCCCTGTAGAATTCCTGGATATGCTTCCTCATGGTGTCATTTAACTTGTTCCTCTCACTCTCTATTTCCTCTCTTCCCCATCAATTTGAAGTTTGGGCTAAAGGCTTAATTAAATTCAGGTTCAAATTGTTTTTGGTACATAGGCCTTTTCCTCATCTTTTTTTTATGGCTGTATTGATAGGTTAGATTTCTAAAAGTAGGATTGCTGGGTCAAAGCATATATGCATATATACTTTTTCTAGACTTTGTCAAATTCCTGTCTTTGAGGGTTGTTTGATTTTGTGTTGCCACAATTTTGCCTGTTTCCCTATAGTCTTGGCAATAAATATATTGCCTAACTTGGATTTTTGCCAATCTGATGTATGAAATATATTTGCTTTTCTTATGAGTAATTTCTTCTGTTACTTGCTCATTCTTTGTCCATTTTTTGATTTGGTTGGTGGTTTTTTCCTCTTGATTTTCAAGAACTCCTTATATAGTTGGGGTATTAGCCATTGTCTGTGTTAAATTGCAAGTATTTGTCATCTGATTTATCTTAGGGTGTTTTGTTCCATGCAAGGGTTTTTTTTTTTTTAAGTTGTTTTTAAATGTGTTTGTGTATAGTTTTTATTGTTTCGGTATTTTTAGTCAACTAGGAAAGTTCCAATGGTTTTTGACTCTATACATGTGCCAATACAACTTTCAGTTACAGAAATAATGTGTCCTACTCTACGGTATAGCTAGTACCCCTCCTACATTGCTCTTCTTTTACAGGGTTTTCTTGGTCATTCATGTTTGCTTAACTGATTGAAAGCTTACTTTACAAGTAAGAAAATGAACACTTCCATAGAAGTTATAAGAACATGGAGTAATGAGAAAAATAAATAATTGTTCTTAAGGCTTTCTTAATACTTTGTCTTAAGGCTTTCTTAATACTTTATCTTAATATGAAGGTTAAATGTAGCAGTCTTTTTGCAGATGCCGAACCCATTTATAAGCATACAAAATTAAAAGGAAGAGAGATGAGAGTGTATTGGAAACATTTATTCCCCTCAGTGGTTCCCAAAGTGTGGTCTGTGGACCTGTAGCCCCTTAGCGTACATGAGAGCAGTGGCATCCCTCTGCCGTAGTAATCATGTTTTCCTCAGCATCATATTCATAGTAAAACAATGTCAGTTTCATTCAAGAATATCCTTGATAAAAGTAAAAGTTAGACACTTCATTAAATCTCAGCCTTATCTTTTGATTGAGTACTTATCTTTTTAATAGTCTCTGTTTCAAAATGGAGAATATGTACAAAGCTCTTCCACAGGCCAAAGTGTGTGACCATCTCAGGGAAGGCAGCCTGTGACTGAGTTGAGCCAGACTAGTCACTTTTTATTGAACCCCATGTTTACATGAAAGAATAACTGACTGATAATTGTGGTTATTAAGACTTGGGTGTTTGGCAGATGTTTTCACAATAATGAACAAAGTGACCTGTTACTTTAAGGAAAACAACTGACAGGATTTATTGCCAACGATAAAATTTGAGCTTTCAGGAGAAAGGAATTTTGAAAAATTGGTATTCTCTATACTGTGAGCCTGACACTTCTAAATACTTAGAGATTTTTCTGATGTTATTGGTGGTGGTATTAGCAAACTTTAATTTTATACTAAGTGTGTTAACACTTGGAAGACCTGCAAGTCTCAGTGAGCCAACATTTTCAAAATGACGCAGTGGATAATACTACAAAATGGTGTGTTGGTAAATAATCCATTCAGAATTCAAGAGAAGCAAGTGGATTTTATTTTAACAGAGTAAGAAGTTTATTGATATTATTTCAGATTCCACAGTGCAACAAACTTAAAAGCTACTACTTGTCAAGTTTTAGTGTAATAGCGAAGAATGCCCAAATTATCTGAAAAGGTGACTAAAATACACCTTGCCTCTTTCTTTTCCAACTGCGTATTTTTGTGAGACCGAATTTTCTTTAGGTTATACAATCACAACATATAACAGCAGATTGAATGCCCAAGTAGATATGACTGTTCTTTTTAATTAAGCCAGATATTTACACATATGTAAAACGATGCTACTTTTCTTGGTAATTTTTGTTTTAGAAATTATAGACTCCCCCAAATCCATTTGTGTCAACATGTAATGGGTTTATTATTTCTATTTTATTTTTTTATATTAATTAATAAATACTTAAAATTTCTTTGGTTTAATTTCTAATACGGTAATTGACAGATATTACCCACATAAAAGCTTTTGGGATCAGTAATTTTTAACAATATAAGGAGGTCCTGATATCAATAAGTTTGTGAATCGTATTTAAATAAGCATAACAATTCATGGTTTTAATTCTGATTACAATAGGTTTTACATTTCCCTGTATACATTAAGCACAGTTTTATAGTCTTCTGGATAAAGAGTTAGAGGTTGACAAAAAATATAGCAGAGATGAGGTTAATGAGAATTTGCTATACAGATCAGATTATTTATTCTAGGCAAAAGTTAAAACACAACTGTCCTTTTTCAAAACTAAAAACAAAAACTTCTGCTTTTCTTTTAAATTTCATTAAAACTGAAGTTTATATAATTCAGTGTAAAATCATACTTTAATTTTGCTTGGTTGTGTTCTCTGGAAACTGGGTGAAAGATACTTTCTCAATTTAAATAAAAGCATGAGTTCTTGTTATTTTTGACTACTCAGTGTGTAAAGAAATACTGGTTTTTAGATGGCTAAAATGCCATCTAGAGATTTTGTAAATCTCCAGAAATCAACTGTATCTAATGTTTTTCCCTGATTCCTTCAAGCTGAGCAAATGGCCTGTGTTTTGTTAATTATTGTGTTTTGAAAGATCTGGAAACTATCCTGTCAATCTGTGTTCCATTAGAATAACCTAAAGGCCTGTGATTTAGTTACAACCTAGATATTGATGCTGAGTATAGAGGTTTGATTTAAAATTCTACTTTTCCCTTATATACAAGGGAACTACATTCACAGCATATTTTTTTGTTTCTCTTTAAGACTGGTAGCTATCAACAATATAATGAGTAATATCAGAATTTTATGTAGCTATAATTTTCTCTAATGGGAGTCTTACTTTCTAAATCCTAATTTCTTTTGATCTAATTGGGGGATAATTTTAATAGATAAAGCTTTCTAAAATTCACTGAGTTTTTTATTACACAAAACCGAACATTTATATAGAAGTAAAGCCCTTAATACTTGAGACCTGGAAAGAGATCTTATGATTAGTGGTGGGAAAGTATATTATCTATATGTTAATGGGGGAACATTGAGTTAGGTAGTTACTATGGACTTGTATTATCTCAGGTGCAAAGACATAGTTCTCTCTTCATTTTCTTGGGCTTTAGCCCAAATAATAGCATTTTCAACAATACTGTGCTGTTTTGTAGTACTGCATCTCTAAAGAAAGGACTCAACATTTTTTAAGAGCTTATATAGGAGCCTTTGTTGTTCAAGATTAGTGTCACAGCATGCAGTATGTTTCCCTGATTTCTCGGAAAATAGTACCAATTATACGAAATTGCAGATATTACTTGTTTTAACAACATAAGAAAATAAACAAATGGGGAAAAGTGAATATTTGTCCCATAGGGAACCCCTAGAGCACAAGGAAGGTAGTGAATTGATGTTCCAGAACTGTTTTCATTTTGTTAGTTTAATTTATTGGTGTCTCTCGGTAAGAGCACAGAGAACTGCATCAAGTCCGCAGGATGCATTTGCCCTGTTGAATGAAAAGGGATGGAAGGGCCTGTACCAGACTCCTGTCTCCTTAATTCAGTTCAACAAATACATATGAGTATCTGTAATTTTCATGTTGCTGTACTCTAATGCTACAGATATTTTGTTAGAAATTGATCCTTCTCCTTAAGGAGCTCTATTTATGGTCTGAAAGGAATGATGAGATAATGATAATCTGTTAATAGCTATAAGAGAAACAAAATGCAGTTGTGAATGTTAAGAAGAAAAGATTTACATTCACAGAAGAGCTTGGGAGGTGGTAGGAGTGCAAGGACACCAAAGGACTGGCGTTTGAGTTGGCTCTTAAGGAAAAATGGGTAGAATTTGAATAGCGATAAAAAGGGAAGGCAGAGCCTCAGGACATGCTGGTTCAAATAGATCTCAATTCCATAGAACACTGAAAACTACCACGTTAGAACTACTGATTTTTAATTTACAGGTGATCTAACTTGACTAATTTATGCTCCTCTGTGGCATTACAAAGAAAGTGCAAAAGAGAGCTGTATTCTTTGCTACTTGCTTCCAAATGGCACTGGACATGAATGTGATTTTAGATTTACTTCCAGTTTAAATGATTAGCTACTAGTATAAATGATGTAAAGACTATGCTAGTCCCGTATTTTATTCTTAATATTTCTGCCTTTGCAGGTTTGTGTCACTCTGTGTTTTACAGGGCATACTTTAGTCCTTTTGCTTTCCACAGTCAGTGTGTAAATATAATAGCTTGCTGGATCACTGTCTAACCCCATACACAAAAGTAAATTTGAAATGGATCAAAGACCTGAATGTAAGTCATGAAACCATTAAACTCTTAGAAAAAAACATAGGCAAAAATCTCTTGGACATAAACACGAGCGACTTCTTCATGAACATATCTCCCTGGGCAAGGGAAACAAAAGCAAAAATGAACAAGTGGGACTATATCAAGCTGAAAAGCTTCTGTACAGCAAAGGACACCATCAGTAGAACAAAAAGGTACCCTACAGTATGGGAGAATATATTCGTAAATGACAGATCCAATAAAGGGTTGACATCCAAAATATATAAAGAGCTCATGCACCTCAACAAACAAAAAGCAAATAATCCAATTAAAAAATGGGCAGAGGAGGAGGGGGCGGAAGATGGTGGCGTGAGTAGAGCAGCGGAAATCTCCTCCCAAAACAACATATATCTATGAAAATATAACAAAGACAACCCTTCCCAGAATAAAGACCAGAGGACACAGGACAATATCCAGACCACATCCGCACCTGAGAGAACCCAGCGCCTCGCGAAGGGGGTAAGATACAAGCCCCGGCCCCGCGGGAGCCGAGCGCCCCTCCCCCCAGCTCCCGGCGGGAGAAGAATAGGCAGAGCGGGAGGGAGACGGAGCCCAGGACTGCCGAACACCCAGCCCCCGCCATCCGGGCCAGAGTGCAGGGCCCTGGATACTAGGGAAACAGGGGAGCAAGAACAGTGAGCGGGCACTGGAGGCCGGGTGTTGGAGGACATAAGAAAAGCGCGCAACCATTTTTTTTTTGTTTTGGCGAGCGCTTTTTGGAAGTCTTAAAGGGACAGGGACCCCAATATTAGGGAAACAGGGCAGAAAGACCGGTGAGCAGAGGCCTGAGGCTGGCACCGGAGAATAAAGAAAAACGAACGACCACCTTTTTTTTTTTTTTTTTTAATTAAAAAAAAATTTTTTTTTTTTAATTAAAAAAAATTTTTTTTCTTGTTTTTTTTTTTGTGGTCGTTGTTTTGTTTTGGCGGGTGCTTTTTGGAAGTCTTAAAGGGGCAGGGCGGGTCACTTAATCCAGAGGTAGGGAATCCGGGATCTCTGGGCACCCTAACCCCTGGGCTGCAGGGAGCAGGGAGGCCCCTTACGGAGATAAATAGCCTCCCAGCAGCTCCTGCTCCAACGCGACTCCACCATTTTGGAGTAGCTGCCCGAGCCAGGCCACGCCCACAGCAACAGCGGAGATTAACTCCATAGCAGCCGGGCAGGAAGCAGAAACCCTGTCTGCGCGCAGCTGCGCAGCACAAGCCACTAGAGGCCGCTGTTCTCCCAGGAGAGGAGGGCCACAAACCAACAAGAAAGGAAGTCCTTCCAGCTGTCACTCGTCCCAGTTCTGCAGACTATTCCTATCACCATGAAAAGGCAAAGCTACAGGCAGACAAAGATCACAGAGACAACACCAGAGAAGGAGACAGACCTAACCAGTCTTCCCGACAAAGAATTCAAAATAAGAATCATAAACATGCTGACAGAGATGCAGAGAAATACGCAAGAAAAATGGGATGAAGTCCGGAAAGAGATCACAGATGCCAGAAAGGAGATCGCAGAAATGAAACAAACTCTGGAAGGGTTTATAAGCAGAATGGATAGAATGCAAGAGGCCATTGATGGAATTGAAATCAGAGAACAGGAACGCATAGAAGCTGACATAGAGAGAGACAAAAGGATCTCCAGGAATGAAACAATATTAAGAGAACTGTGTGACCAATCTAAAAGGAGCAATATCCGTATTATAGGGGTCCCAGAAGAAGAAGAGAGAGGCAAAGAGATGGAAAGTATCTTAGAAGAAATAATTGCTGAAAACTTCCCCACACTGGGGGAGGAAGTAATCAAACAGACCACGGAAATACACAGAACCCCCAACAGAAAGGATCCAAGAAGGGCAACACCAAGACACATAATAATTAAAATGGCAAAGATCAAGGACAAGGAAAGAGTGTTAAAGGCAGCTAGAGAGAAAAAGGTCACCTATAAAGGGAAACCCATCAGGCTAACGTCAGATTTCTCAACAGAAACCCTACAGGCCAGAAGAGAATGGCATGATATATTTAATACAATGAAACAGAAGGGCCTTGAACCAAGGATACTGTATCCAGCACGACTATCATTCAAATATGACGGTGGGATTAAACAATTCCCAGACAAACAAAAGCTGAGGGAATTTGCTTTCCACAAACCACCTCTACAGAACATCTTACAGGGACTGCTCTAGATGGGAGCACTCCTAGAAAGAGCACAGCACAAAACACCCAACATATGAAGAATCGAGGAGGAGGAACAAGAAGGGAGAGAAGAAAAGAATCTCGAGACAGTGTATATAACAGCTCAATAAGCGAGCTAAGTTAGGCAGTAAGATACTAAAGAGGCTAACCTTGAACCTTTGGTAACCACGAATTTAAAGCCTGCAATGGCAATCAGTACATATCTTTCAATAGTCACCCTAAATGTTAATGGGTTGAATGCACCAATCAAAAGACACAGAGTAACAGAATGGATAAAAAAGCAAGACCCATCTATATGCTGCTTACAAGAAACTCACCTCAAACCCAAAGACATGTACAGACTAAAAGTCAAGGGATGGAAAAACATATTTCAAGCAAACAACAGTGAGAAGAAAGCAGGGGTTGCAGTACTAATATCAGACAAAATAGACTTCAAAACAAAGTAACAAGAGATAAAGAAGGACACTACATAATGATAAAGGGCTCAGTCAAACAAGAGGATATAACCATTCTAAATATATATGCACCCAACACAGGAGCACCAGCATATGTGAAACAAATACTAACAGAACTAAAGGGGGATATAGACTGCAATGCATTCATTCTAGGAGACTTCAACACACCACTCACCCCAAAGGATAGATCCACTGGGCAGAAAATAAGTAAGGACACGGAAGCACTGAACAACACAGTAGAGCAGATGGACCTAATAGACATCTATAGAACTCTACATCCAAAAGCAGCGGATATACATTCTTCTCAAGTGCACATGGAACATTCTCCAGAATAGACCACATACTAGGCCACAAAAAGAGCCTCAGAAAATTCCAAAAGATTGAAATCCTACCAACCAACTTTTCAGACCACAAAGGCATAAAACTAGAAATAAACTGTACAAAGAAAGCAAAGAGGCTCACAAACACATGGAGGCTTAACAACACGCTCCTAAATAATCAATGGATCAATGACCAAATCAAAATGGAGATCCAGCAATATATGGAAACAAATGACAACAACAACACTAAGCCCCAACTTCTGTGGGACACAGCAAAAGCAGTCTTAAGAGGAAAGTATATAGCAATCCAAGCATATTTAAAAAAGGAAGAGCAATCCCAAATGAAGGGTCTAATGTCACAATTATCGAAATTGGAAAAAGAAGAACAGATGACGCCTAAGGTCAGCAGAAGGAGGGACATAATAAAGATCAGAGAAGAAATAAATAAAATTGAGAAGAATAAAACAATAGCAAAAATCAATGAAACCAAGAGCTGGTTCTTCGAGAAAATAAACAAAATAGATAAGCCTCTAGCCAGACTTATTAAGAAGAAAAGAGAATCAACACAAATCAACAGTATCAGAAACGAGAAAGGAAAAATCACGACGGACCCCACGGAAATGCAAAGAATTATTGGAGAATACTATGAAAACCTATATGCCAACAAGCTGGGAAACCTAGGAGAAATGGACAACTTCCTAGAAAAATATAACCTTCCAAGATTGACCCAGGAAGAAACAGAAAATCTAAACAGACCAATTACCAGCAACGAAATTGAAGAGGTAATCAAAAAACTACCAAAGAACAAAACCCCCGGGCCAGATGGATTTACCTCGGAATTTTATCAGACATACAGGGAAGACATAATACCCATTCTCCTTAAAGTTTTCCAAAAAATAGAGGAGGAGGGGATACTCCCAAACTCATTCTATGAAGCTAACATCACCCTAATACCAAAACCAGGCAAAGACCCCACCAAAAAAGAAAACTACAGACCAATATCCCTGATGAACGTAGATGCAAAAATACTCAACAAAATATTAGCAAACCGAATTCAAAAATACATCAAAAGGATCATACACCATGACCAAGTGGGATTCATTCCAGGGATGCAAGGATGGTACAACATTCGAAAGTCCATCAACATCATCCACCACATCAACAAAAAGAAAGACAAAAACCACATGATCATCTCCATAGATGCTGAAAAAGCATTTGACAAAGTTCAACATCCATTCATGTTAAAAACTCTCAGCAAAATGGGAATAGAGGGCAAGTACCTCAACATAATAAAGGCCATCTATGATAAACCCACAGCCAACATTATATTGAACAGCGAGAAGCTGAAAGCATTTCCTCTGAGATCGGGAACTAGACAGGGATGCCCACTCTCTCCACTGTTATTTAACATAGTACTGGAGGTCCTAGCCACGGCAATCAGACAAAATAAAGAAATACAAGGAATCCAGATTGGTAAAGAAGAAGTTAAACTGTCACTATTTGCAGATGACATGATACTGTACATAAAAAACCCTAAAGACTCCACCCCAAAACTACTAGAACTGATATCGGAATACAGCAAAGTTGCAGGATACAAAATCAACACACAGAAATCTGTGGCTTTCCTATATACTAACAATGAACCAACAGAGAGAGAAATCAGGAAAACAACTCCATTCACAATTGCATCAAAAAAAATAAAATACTTAGGAATAAACCTAACCAAAGAAGTGAAAGACTTATACTCTGAAAACTACAAGTCACTCTTAAGAGAAATTAAAGGGGACACTAACAGATGGAAACTCATCCCATGCTCGTGGCTAGGAAGAATTAATATCGTTAAAATGGCCATCCTGCCCAAAGCAATATACAGATTTGATGCAATCCCTATGAAACTACCAGCAACATTCTTCAATGAACTGGAACAAATAATTCAAAAATTCATATGGAAACACCAAAGACCCCGAATAGCCAAAGCAATCCTGAGAAAGAAGAATAAAGTAGGGGGGATCTCACTCCCCAACTTCAAGCTCTACTATAAAGCCATAGTAATCAAGACAATTTGGTACTGGCACAAGAGCAGAGCCACAGACCAATGGAACAGACTAGAGAATCCAGACATTAACCCAGACATATATGGTCAATTAATATTTGATAAAGGAGCCATGGACATACAATGGCGAAATGACAGTCTCTTCAACAGGTGGTGCTGGCAAAACTGGACAGCTACATGTAGGAGAATGAAACTGGACCATTGTCTAACCCCATATACAAAGGTAAACTCAAAATGGATCAAAGACCTGAATGTAAGCCATGAAACCATTAAACTCTTGGAAGAAAACATAGGCGAAAACCTCTTAGACATAAACATGAGTGACCTCTTCTTGAACATATCTCCCTGGGCAAGGAAAACAACAGCAAAAATGAGTAAGTGGGACTATATTAAGCTGAAAAGCTTCTGTACAGCAAAAGACACCATCAATAGAACAAGAAGGATCCCTACAGTATGGGAGAATATATTTGAAAATGACACATCCGATAAAGGCTTGACGTCCAGAATATATAAGGAGCTCTCACGCCTCAACAAACAAAAAACAAATAACCCAATTAAAAAATGGGCAGAGGAACTGAACAGACAGTTCTCCAAAAAAGAAATACAGATGGCCAACAGACACATGAAAAGATGCTCCACATCGCTAATTATCAGAGAAATGCAAATTAAAACTACAATGAGGTATCACCTCACACCAGTAAGGATGGCTGCCATCCAAAAGACAAACAACAACAAATGTTGGCGAGGCTGTGGAGAAAGGGGAACCCTCCTACACTGCTGGTGGGAATGTAAGTTAGTTAAACGATTGTGGAAAGCAGTATGGAGGTACATCAAAATGCTCAAAACAGACTTACCATTTGACCCAGGAATTGCACTCCTAGGAATTTACCCTAAGAATGCAGCAATCAAGTTTGAGAAAGACAGATGCACCCCTATGTTTATTGCAGCACTATTTACAATAGCCAAGAATTGGAAGCAACCTAAATGTCCATCAATAGATGAATGGATAAAGAAGATGTGGTACATATACACAATGGAATACTACTCAGCTATAAGAAAAGGGCAAATCCAATCATTTGCAGCAACATGGATGGAGCTGGAGGGTATTATGCTCAGTGAAACAAGCCAAGCGGAGAAAGAGAAATACCAAATGATTTCACTTATCTGTGGAATATAAGAACAAAGGAAAAACTGAAGGAACAAAACAGCAGCAGAATCACAGAACTCAAGAATGGACTAACAGGTACCAAAGGGAAAGGGACTGGGGAGGATGGGTGGGTAGGGAGGGAAAAGGGGGGGAGAAGTAGGGGGGTATTAAGATTAACATGCATGGGGGGGTAGGAGAAAAGGGAGGGCTGTACAACACAGAGAAGGCAAGTAGTGATTCTACAACATTTTGCTATGCTGATGGACAGTGACTGTAAAGGGGTGTATAGGGGAGACCTGGTATAGGGGAGAGCCTAGTAAACATAATATTCGTCATGTAAGTGTAGATTAGTGATAGCAAAAAAAAAAAAAAAAAAAGGGCAGTTCCTGTGTGGTAACCTCCAACGAGTTCTACACAAGGGTATAAAGGGCATATAAAAGTGTAGGCAAAGGGTCTGTTTGTGTTTATACAGAGGATCAAAGCCTAATTGGGCTACCCCGAAAATGAACTAAGATACGATATGAAAAAGAACTTCCAACATCTGCACTCTCTGGAAGACTCATGCCAGAAGATGATCATCAAAAAACCCCAACAAAGATCCACGCACTGCTACAGCTGTAGATGCACTCATCCCACCAGTTCCTGAACTTGCCATGGGAATGAGGAAGGAGATATCTAAGCTGGCCTGTACATACAGTAAAACAACAAAATTGGACTGGATCTATACTGTTGGAACTCAACCAAGAATTTGGAGAAGTGCAAATTGTAGCGCTCCAAAGTCTTACAACTACAAACTATTTATTGTTAAAAGAACATATGGCATGTGAACAGTCCCCAGGAATGGGTTGTTTTAATTTGTCTGATTTCTCTCAGACTGTTCAAGTTCATTTGGACAATATCCACCATATCATAGATAAGTTTTCACAAATGCCTAAGGTGCCTAACTGGTTTTCTTGGTTTCACTGCAGATGGCTAGTAATTACAGATATGCTTTGGTTATGTAACTATACTCCTATTATGTTAATGTGTGTGTGCAATTTAAGTAGTAGCTTAAAACCTATACATGCTGAAGTTACTCTACAAGAAGATATATCAAAGAAATAATCAATCTTCCCATGTTTTCTTCCGCCTGCTACTTCTATAGCTTTTCTTCTTCCTTCCTAATTACAACCCTTAAATAGAATTCGTGCCTCATATCAAATTTACCGAGTATCATAATTCTTCCAAGTGGTAAAGATACCTCAAGACAAATGATGGGCATAGAAGCCACAGGGCATAAATATGCAAAGAAGTAAAAAGCTAACTTTTTCAAACAATAAGGCTTCTCTCTCACTTACCAACTTCACATTTCCCTGTATGGCCCCGGAAGATGACTGGTTAGCCAGAGACGGGTAAGATTCCTCAAGGGAGGAACAACCTAAGACAGGCACAGTCGCAGGGGGGCCATCAGGTGAGAAATTGGGGATCAACAGAGGTGAGGCTTAGAACCTCACCCCCCCGTTCTGAGAGAAATCTTCTGCATCCGTGGATGTTTTATTGCCCTTGTCTAGCTTGGATTAACACATAGTCTACAGGCACACACCTGATCATCTACATGTGCTCTATTACAACACTAAACTATATTTTCTACCTTTATCTTGTATCTACCTACCACTTCAGCATTTTATTAAAAATAATAATAATAAAGAGAGAAATGTGGTATCCACATATAAATCAAGTATAAAAACCAAATGAGTATTCATATTTGAACTGACTGTTTATAGTTCATAATGCATGAGCAAAACCGAAAGTTTCTGTGATGACTGCCCTTGTACTGTTCACTATGTAACTTATTCATTATGTAAGAATTTGTTCTACATGTAAAAACTTGTTTGTTATGCCTCAGAAGATTGGAGACTGACAAAAATTAGGCTTGGGGTGGAATAATGATTGTGCATTGAGCATTGACTCCCCTATACAGAATTTTATTGTCGTTAACAACCATTTGATCAATAAATATGAGAGATGCCCTCACAAAAAAAACAAACAAAAAAAAAAAACAAAAAAAAAGGACAGACTTCCAATGGTAAAATAAATTAGTAACCGGGATGTAAGGTATAGCATAAGGAATATAGTCAAGATATTGTAACAGCCTGGTAGGGTGATAGCTGGAACCTAGAATTATGTATATAAATGTTCTACCACTGTGTTGTACACTTGAAACTCATGTAATGTAATACTGTGTGTCAACTACCCTTCAATAAAAAATAATTATTAAAAAAAAAAAAAAAAAAAATGGGCAGAGGAGCTGAACAGACAGTTCTCCACAGAAGAAATTCAGATGGCCAACAGACACATGAAAAGATGCTCCACATCACTTGTCATCAGAGAAATGCAAATTAAAACCACAATGAGATATCACCTCACACCAGTATGGATCGCCATCATCGAAAACAAACAACAACAAAATGTTGGCGAGGTTGTGGAGAAAGGAGGACCCTCCTACACTACTGGTGGGGATGTAAATTAGTTCAACCATTGTGGAAAGCAGTATGGAGGTTCCTCAAAAAGCTCAAAATAGAAATACCATTTGACCCAGGAATTCCACTTCTAGGAATTTACCCTAAGAATGCAGCAGCCCAGTTTGAAAAAGACATATGCACCCCTATGTTTATCGCAGCGCTATTTACAATAGCCAAGAAATGGAAGCAACCTAAGTGTCCATCAGTAGATGAATGGATAAAGAAGAGGTGGTACATATACACAATGGAATATTATTCAGCCATAAGAAGAAAATAAATCCTACCATTTGCAACAACATGCATGGAGCTAGAGGGTATTATGCTCAGTGAAATAAGCCAAGTGGAGAAAGACAAATACCAAATGATTTCACTCATATGTGGAGTATAAGAACAAAGAAAAACTGAAGGAACAAAACAGCAGAAGCACAGAACCCAAGAATGGACTAACAGGTACCAAAGGGAAAGGGACTGGGGAGAATGGGAGGGGAGGGAAGGATAAGGGTGGAGAATAAGAAAGGGGGTATTACAATTAGCATGTATAATGTGGGGGGGGAATGGGGAGGGCTGTGCAACAGAGAAGACAAGTAGTGATTCTACATCTTACTACGCTGATGGACAGTGACTGTAATGGGGTTTGTCGGGGGGACTTGGTGAAGGGGGGACCCTAGTAAACATAATATTCTTCATGTAATTGTAGATTAATGACAACAAAATAAAGAATATATATATATAATAACTTGCTTATACTTTGAATAAGTACACTATGTGTTCTAATAAGTAAAATGTAAGGGGTTTTGTATTTGCCAAGGAAAAGTTCATTTTAGAAATTCATCTATACTATAATGCAAATTTAACTCATTTAGCTACTCTTTGCTATATGGATATAAATTTTAATTCTTCTAGCGCTGGGATGGGGTCCATTCATTTTTGCATACGTATCTGCATCTACTATACCAACTCCTACTACTGATTTCTGCTGGTAATAGTAGCACTCAGGGCTACCTTTTCAGTAGAATGTTGTGTCTATCCATAGGCTCACGGTTGGTAAGACAAAATTTACCAAATCGCATACCCAGTTTTTTTGTTTTTTTAGTATTAGTTGCTTGATCATAATATCTCATTATTTCTTGGAACTCATTTTTTTGAAAGATGGAATAGAAAAAATACCCTCTTATTCAAATGACTATCATGTAAAATTTTCAAAAACGGACCAGAAGTTTACCTCACACCACATACATACTAAAGATGAAATACTGGAGGATGAACAAGACGCTGTCCCAGCCCACCTGGCGCTGACAGCCAGAAGGGAAAGAATCACTAAAATACAGTTGATAAATGCAATGTTTTTAGTGGAAATGTTTTAAGATTTCAAGTTAAAGTTTTTAATCAGTATGTGTTGTTTAAAAAGGCTGAAATTCACCATGTTAGTAATGAGATCTTTGCAATGTTTAAGTGACTACCTAGAGCTGGAGCAGTTCCAGAAAGGGCTGGCTAGTCTTGGTTTTAATGTCTCAGTTAAGACTCCTCAAGTCGCAGGCCCTTAGAATGAGACAGGAAGGCCAACTTGTGAAGGGGTTTGTGTGTTCTTTGGAGTGCCGGTGAATTTCTACCACACCCTGTAGTTCCTGGCTGGGCTCTGATGCCCAGTGGTGCCTTGTGCCACTCTAGCTGCAAGTAACAGGAGAGCTGGTGCTATTCAAAAGACTCGAGTGCCATCGCCATTTTCTGCTTCCAGAGTTTTTCTCACTAAATGACCTTAGATCTCAGTGAGTTGTAATATCATGACGGTCAATATGTATTTTAATCAAGTTTAGAGAAGTCACAATTTTGTTAAATAGTCTTTTAGGCTATTGTGGGATGGATGATGGGAAGATAGTGTATATTCCAGGTAATGACAGACTTGAGTTTACTGTAAAATTAACCAATCTTCTGCAGTTAACCTAATTTAAAACCTGTTCATCTTTTCTCACTTAGGGATAGAGAGTTTTTATCTCTGTGTTCCTTTCCTTTTTCGCTTTCCCTCTGGAATATGTATTATCACTAATTTCTATAAACCCTGTCATTATTCCAGAAATTGCCAAAGAATAAAAAGATGGCATCACATTATTTCATAGCACAGAGTAACATATCCATTCCTGCCCTTTTTGCAGTGGTTTCTGCTAAAACATCTTTGAAGAATAGAGTCAGCAACTGAAATTTACTATTTGTATTGATAATTGCAGTTGGCTTTCTTATACACATTTTAAAGTTTTATTAGGGGCATATGTTTAATATTTAAGATTTTGTCATTGTAATATGTTAAAGAAAGTTGAAATATGAAACTATCTTATAAGGATGTCTTTAAAAATTGTGGGATTAGTATGTTCAGTGGAGTCAAATCTCTGCTTTGCCAAAGTTTTTATATGTTAAACAAATTTTTTTAATTCTTTAAGTGTTTCTTTGTAAAACCCATATATTGCTCTCAATGTTCTTTCTCTCCCATGGAGATAAGTTCATGAACAGTTTTAACATTTCAGTAGAATATGTATATTTTTGCTTTTCCCTTTTTAAATGAAACTAAAGAAGAAATAAATGCAAATTAAATTTAATAACTTATTTAAAAAGTATTTGGTACTTAATGCAGCTATTAATTCTCTTTGGCAATTAGGGGCAAATAATTAGTTGATTACCTGTAAAGACTCATAATTTTAAGAATTCCTAATTTCCAAGTTTTTAAATTTTCTATTGGGATTAATTTATATAAAAGTATCTAGTAAATTGCTTAGCTGTTAAGTGTCAAAATAAGCAATTTTCTAAATATAATTAATCCTTATCCTTTCAGTGTTTCTTTTTTGTGTCCCAGAAGAGAATTACTTATAGACATGATCTCTCTCATCTGATTAATTTCAAACTAACTTCTTTCAACTATAATAACATAACTGAAAAAAAATCTTCCCTTATGGTAACATTCTTGAGATCACAACCCTTTAAAATATCTCTTAAAATACATGTAACTGACATATAGAAAATGTCTGTTCCTATTTTAATACTAGCTTTTTTCTTGATTGAAATTATAGAATTTCATGGAAAAATTTTAAGCAAATCCTGTGACTTATCTATGATACTTGAAAACAAATCACAATTACGTTTACTATTGTTCAAAATTACTTAAATTTTTCTTTCTGCTTTTTATTTGTTAACACTGAAGTCATCATCTTAGAGAATTTCTTTTTAGTTAGTGGTTTGAACATTATCATTAAATTAAGTCTCTGAAGAATAGTATCTTCCAATTTTTCTGCCATTGTAATTTGTTGGTTTTACTGGTTTCCCAGTTTTAATCAATTTTTATTTCTATGAAGTTATCTTAATACATATTTATTATGCTATGTTCATTCCTGAATTTTTAACCATTTTGTATCTTTGCATCATCCCAGTAGCTGAACTCAGGACTAATTAATGCTAAACAAAGCTGTATGGTAGAACAAAACAAGGCTTAAAGAGAGGAGAATATGGCAATATTATGCCTCAAACTTTGCACAGCTGCAGGCTATTTCTGCTAATAGAACAACCATTGACTTCTTCTATTAGAGTAGCATCTGTTAAAGTACAGCTTTTCTTGTTTGGGGTGTTTTGTTTTACATTAGGCAGAATTGGCAGAAGAAAAAACAAGTCTTTATTTTGTATTGTCTTTGCATTTTTTACATATTTCTATGCATTATCTTCTCCCCACCTCTCAACGAGAGGGAAAGCTAAGACCTAGAACCGACATTATTCTCAGTTCTAAGGAGAAAATATTTCTCAACTCTTTTAAGGTTGACATAAAGGTTTAGCTGGGAAAAGGCAGTTACAGGATTTGGCAACTGAATGCAGACTCCTAGGATAAAGAGTCAAAGGTAGCTGTAAATCGGAGCCAGGGTTACTGGTGTGCATGTGATTGTATAACTTACAGAGGAAAGTGAAGAGGAGCAGCTGGTTTGAGGTAGAAGAATAGTTTTAAACATTTTGAGTTTAAGGTGCTGATAATACAAACAGATGGCATGGGCAGTTCAAAATGCCCCAAAACTGAACTGAAGGGCAGAGAAGACCTCGCTCCTAGCTGGATAGAAAAGATTCAGGAGTCCGGGACAGGGCTTGCTCATTTTCATCTCACATGCCCATTTTTCTTCTGAATCCATTTCCCCCCAGCCCCCATATAGTGACTGACACACAATTCAGTAGAAGTTTGTTTATGTAAAGAAGATCTAAGCCACGGAGGAGAAACTCACCTGAGAGAATGGAAATTGATGAAAGAAATGCAGGGAAGGTCTCAGGGAAGTGTGAAAGTGGTCAGAGTGAGTGGGAATGTTTCCGTGTGGTGCGGGCTGAGCAAGAGGAGAGTCACTCAGGAAGGGTCAGATCTGCGTTGTGCGAGAGAGAGGCGAGAAGGCTGGTGATGCAGGGGAGCATCTCACCCAGGATCTGGAAGTGCTTATAATAAGCAGAAAGTAATGGTTGTCAAGGGCTGGGGGGCGAGAGAAATGGGGAGTTGCTGTTCAGTGGATATCAAGTTTCAGTTATGCAGGACGTAAGAGGCCTAGACACTTGTTTCACAATATTGTGCTTACAGTTACCAAAACTGTACTGTACACTTAGTTTGCTAAGAGGATAGTCTCATTTATGTGTTTTTTCCCATAATTTTTAAAGGTGGGGAGAGCTCTTGATAGTTTTTTGGAGACTGAAATGTCAACAGAAATTGAGACAAGGATTCTTGGAACTGGCTGATTTGTGTTTTTTTTCCTTTTCTTGAATTGCCCCTATCTGGGTTCATTCTTAATTTGGTTGAAAGCATTTCTGCAATTACATTAAAATGTTTGGTTATTGATTGAGTAGGGGTGACTATCAAACCAATAACAGGTGGTCATTTAGCATTTCAAAAAGGCATTAAAATGCTGGAAGATGTGATTTAAAAAAAAAAATCAAATGAAGGGCCCAGAGCAAGCACTTAATGTGGTAGAACCTTCTGCAGTGGCAGATGGCAGTGTCTGTGCTGCCCTGTGCAGTAGCCATAGCCACATGTAGCTGTTGAGTACTTGAAATGTGACTGGCGAGATTGAGGAACTGTATTTTTAACTTTATTTAGTATTAATTAGTTTAAATTTAACTCTTGTGGCTAGTGGCTTCCATCGAAGGCAACACAAGTCTAGAGACTTGAGAAAAGTTAATCAGCATATGAATGAAGTAGGAACTCCGGCCAGGCATTTGGATCTGAAATAAAAGCTGAGGAAAGGTACTACGACGCATTACCAAGGACCAGAACTCCCGCGTGTGGCTTTAAAGTGGTGTCATCCTGTTTCTTTTATGTTTGCTCTTACCAGCTTTAAAAACAGACAGAAAATAGGTGGAGAAAAAAAAAAATCAGTGAAGCAAGTTCACAGCAGAATCCATGAGTCGCCTTGATCATTTTTAATTTCTGTGCTTCGCCTTCATATGAATACACAAAGCAGCCTGTAAGATAAATTCTAGCCGAAATAAGCAGGCAAAGAGAGGCAACAAAGGGCCAGGTAATTTATTTAAATACCACCCCCGGGTGATGTTCTCGCGGCCTGGGTACTACAAGCCGGAGAAGTCACGCCCAGTTAGGGAGGTGGGGCGCTTATAAGGGATTAGGAGAGGGGGGAGTGGGCAAGCTATCCTAAGGGGTGTTGAGAGGTATGATTGACTAAAGGTGACATAATAGTCAACTAGAAACTTTTTTCCTTCCAAGAGGGAGGAGGCTGACATCCAGGTCTTGGCACATCAGGATGGAATTCAGGGAGAGCTGTCCCCTTTCCATATGCGGCACGGACTTTGGGGTCTGGTCTGTTCTCCCCCTATGGCATCTCTCTGTTCTGTTTGCATGTCCTTGTTTTTCCTTTCTCCAGCCTAACACAGCCAAGTGGGACAACAGTCCAGTGCTGACCAGAGAGAGGCTGCTCACACAGAGGCAGGGCCTGGGCCGATGGTGTTAGCAGTGCTGCCATTTAAAAAATGCAACTGAGGAAGGGTACACGATGGTAAAACTTAAAAATGATGTTAGTTTTCCCTTCTCTTCAGGGTATGAGCAGCTCTCTTAGGCCACATCATCTCTCCCCTGGGCCATTACAGTAACTTCCCAGCTGGGTTTTTGTTTTCCTTGTTTTGCTTTTTTTTTTTTTTTTTTGTCTCAGGCCCAGGGGCTATATCACCCCCAGAATTGTATTATTAAAAAACAATTTTAGAGATCTGATCCACATCTCTGCTCAGGAAATTTTACCTCATATGTATTTAATAAAAAGTTTCAAACACATTTTTGGATGCTGTTTTTCACTTTGAAATTAATGGGTTATGTGGACATTTTCTCAGCTGATGAGAAGAAAATTGGTAAAACATTTTTGTTAGCCTATTGGCAGAATGTAACAAGAACTTTAAAGATATTTATCACCTGAACTCCAGTAATTCACATCTGGGAATCCTCCCAAAGAAACTATCTAAATACCACAAACTGTGTCCCCAAATCTTGTGTGCAAAGGTCTGTACCTCATAGCATTATTTAAAATAGTGAAAACTGTACGTAACTTTCATGTTCAACAATAGGGAAGTGACAGTTGCTGAAATGATGTCCTCCCCCATCACTTTGTGTGTGCATCTGCTAGGGATATATTTCATGCTATAGTCAGTCGTATGCATTTCTGCCATTCTAATCCATACTTGTGACCCTGCTGTGCCTATACATTGTAAATGCTCAATGAATGTTTGCTGAATAAATGAACAAATGAATATTGTCACAAATGAAACTGAGTTTTAGTTGCTTGTCAATTGATTAAAACTAAGAGGTATTGTATTCTTTTAAGTTCAGTATGATGCAGTTCCATTTGTAATAAAAATGTTATTTTAGATTTAAACATCTTCTTTTCCAGAAAATATTTTTGTAGACAAAATTACAATTTCAAACACTGAAAGGTAAATTCAATTGATAAATGTATCAAATAGTGATTTTTATAAACAAATAATATTAGTAATAAATCATTCTGTGGCCCCAGTCTTTTTTGTACACTTGTAGCTTATTTTTGTCTCCCAATATTTTCTCTGAATTTTATGTCTTTTTTATAGTAGAAATAAAACCTGTAAATACCTCAAACCTATGATTTGTCCACACATTTAGTTCCTCTAGCTACTTTATTCATTTGAAATGATCAGGAAATTGCATACTAGTGCATTAGGATGTGATATAGAGTACTTGAAATTTTGTTTTCTGTAACTTACAGTGGTTAGCAAAAGGAAGAAATCTGTTATTTTCCTTTACATTATTTTTCTGGGTAAATCCAGATTATTGTTGATGTAGACAAGAAATAATTACAATGATGTAGATAAGAATTTCAATATTAGAAATTCTAAATTCCTCCTTTTTACATGGAGTCCTCTAGTGTACTTGACCAGCAGATTGAGATAGATATTTGTCATCCCTTTATAAATAAAACGTAGATGCCTCATTCTTTCTGAAACTTTAGCAGTTTAAGATTGTCATTATTTAATATATTTAGTTGATAGAACCCTGAAAATTGAGTGTCAAGCTCATGAGGCCAGGGATCTTATCTGTTTGCCCACCGTGTCCTCAGTTCTATCACAGTACCTGATTAAGCTCTCAAAAAGTCATCGAATGCCTGACTGCCTACTTTTGCCCATTTGTTCTGTAACGGCTTCCTAATAAAGTAAGGGATTTAAGTATCTATTTTGTGTTGGACAGGCTCTTTGATTGTAAGGAACAAAAAAGATTCAGGTTTTCTTACGGAGAGAGAAAAGTGCAAAGGAAAAAGAAAGGGGGAAAGAGAAGAGAGCCAATGGTTAGGCTTTACTTTCTCTAGTGAATCTGTAGAAGCTAGAGGTTTTCCCCTAGAATCAGGTGTCTTTTCCTGCCTACTCTGATGCTTCTCCATTGTGTTCTCTTTGCTTCTGCTTCTGAGTGCTGCTTTGTTTCTCTTCTCTTTGTCACTAGTACTCCAGAGTTACTTCTAGTACTGCAGAATCTTTCTGGTCCAGCTAATTACTCTTAATTTAGGCAGAACTTTTTTGTAAAGGACCCCCACCCCACTTGTGGGCTCCAATTAGCTTCTGCATTGATTGGTCCAGTTGGCTTTGGCCAGGAGACAAGGTCATGTGAAATAGGAATTGCTACCCTCAGATAAGGAACCACCTACGGTTATTTCCTCAGTTTAGAAGTTTCCTGAGAGGCATCTGGTGTCATTTAAAGCTTAACACATAATTACTCAATATTTGTGGACATTGCAAAATAATCACCATACAGTAAGTGTAGTTACCATCTGTTACCATTACAAAATTTTTTTGTTGTAATGAGCTTTTAAGGTTTACTTTCTTTGTAACTTTCAAATTTGCAATACAATATTATTTACTGTAGTCACATGCTGTATATTACATCCACATGACCTATTTATTTTATAACTGGAAGTTTGTACCTCTAGACTCCCTTCATCCATTTTGTCCACTCCCCATTCCCTCCTCCCTGGCAACCACCAACTTGTTTTCTGTATCTGAGTTTGTTTTATTTCGTTTGGTCATTTGTTCTGTTTTTTAGATTCCACATGTAAGTGAAATCATATGACATTTGTCTTTCTCTGATTTATTTCACCTAGCATAATACCCTGTAGGTCTATCCATGTTGTTGCAAATGGCAAGATTTCTCTCTTTTTTATGGCTGAGTAGTGTTCCATTGTATATATGTACCACATCTTCATTATCCATTCAACCATTGATAGACACTTGTTTCCATATCTTGGCTATTGTCAGTAATGCTGCAGTGAACAAAAGGGTGCATATATCTTGGAACTAGTGTTTCTGTTTTCTTTGGGTACCTCAGAAGTGGAATTACTGGGTCATCCAGTAGTAGTTGTAGTTATAATATTTTGAGGAATCTCTGTATTGTTTTCCATGGTGGCAGGGCCAATTTACATTCACACCGACAACATGTGAATGATCCATTTTTGCCACGTGCTTGCCAACACTTGTTTTGTCCTGTCCTTTTGATACCAGCCATTCTGACGTGTGAGAGAATACCTCATTGTGGGTTTGATTTGCATTTCCCTGGTTAGTAATGTTGAGCATCTTTTCATGTGCCTGTTGGTCATTTGTATGTCCTCTTTGAAAAAATATCTGTTCAGATCCTCTGCCCATTTTTAATCAGGTTTTTTCCTCAGTTAGTTGAGCTGTATGAGTTCTTTCAAACCCTTATCAGATATGTGATTTACAAATACTTTCTCCCATTTAGTAAGCTGCCTTTTTATTTTGTTTTGCATTTTCCTTTGCCATGCAAAAGCTTTTCAGCTTGATGTAAACCTGTTTGTTTATATTTGCTTTTGTTGCCCATTTCCTTTGGACTTTGATCCAAAAAAAATATCACCAAGGGTGAGGTCAAATTGCTTACCATCTATATTTTCTTCTAGGAGTTTTATGGTTTCTGGTCTAACATTCAAGTCTTTAGTCTATTTTGAGTTAATCTTTGTGTATGCATTGATGTTTTATGTTATGGTTTTAGAGGGCTTCATTTTTAGAATTTAGAATATTGCTTTTATTATAGAAAATTAAGTAGTCATTTCTCCTATCTCTTCTCCTAGTGGGAAGGACTTCAAAACGTGGGAGCCTCCCCCTGGCTATTCCTGCTCCTCAACATGCCTATGGAGAAGGAAGTTACTTCTGATTGGAATTTTTGTGGCTTGTAGATAATCACATTTAAAATGGAGACACCAAAGTATTTTTCAATTAAAGAAATTTAACAAAAAATTTAAAAACTTAAAAAAACTAACACTCAGACACATCACTGGTAACCCATAAGTTGTGAATACATAATGGATAGTAAATTTAACAGTAAGCATTGTTACAGTTCCCATTTCTTAAATTAACCTCTACTTCTCCAAGTTTTACATTTTTCTTACTTAAAACTTCAAACCTTTATGCTAGATATCTTACTCCTATTTTATTCAGGGGAAAAAAAACACAGGTCAGGCCATTGCTTGGGGAGTTGCATGTAATCTTTGAATTTAACCTTTCCTTAGCTTTCAAATTGAGGTCTAAGAGTAACTGGCATATGTTAGATATGACTTTATAATGGAGTTTAATGGTTTTCAGTCATGACAATTATGGACTAAAAATATGTGGTGCTGTAGAATATGACTGAGAGAAATGACATTTGAGGAGTCTACTGTGCACGCATGTTAGGGGCTCACCCTGTTACCTTATTCACACAACGGTCCTGTGGATTTTCTTTGGTCTGAGACCTAACACTTTTTCTAATTTTATATAATTCTATTTATTCTGTTTTAGTTCCCTGGAAGTAAATTTGCACCAATTTAACTCTTCTTAGATAGTCATCATTAATACATAAAACTTTTCTTTTAAAAACAGGATAAAAGAATCAGAGTATCTCAGCCCTTGACAAGAGGACCAAGTACCTTTATTCCAGAGAAGGAAGGAAGTTTATCTGTCCTAAAATATATTAAGTGTTATGTATATGTATACAAAAAGCCTTAGTTGTATCAGAATATCTCCATTTCTAATACAGAAGTAAACTTGTGGTTGCTTTTGTTTATTATTTCTATGTCAGAAAACCGGAAATATTTTATTTTCAACTTCACTTAAAAGTTTGTGTATATAATGATCTACCTTCTTATTTTAGAGTTAGATAGTACTACTAGTCTAGAAAAATTAAAATTTTACCGTATTTCATTTCAAATATAGCTTTTCTGAACAAAGCTGCTAACTAATAAAATTTAGTATTAGCCAGAAAGTTTTAGGTTTAAAAAAAATGGCCATGGTTTCATGGCGGTTAAGGGTTACAGAAATGTTAAGATATTTTGAAATGAAAAAGTAAGTTTCCCAACTGGACCTAATAAACAAAATATGATATTATATCCCTAGTAGTTACTCCTTTCATGTGGCTCTAAGTCTCTGGACAGCATGTCACAGAAGGCCCAATGCAGTCTGCACCTTTAGTGAGAGTGGGAGTCAAGACTGTGAATGCAGAAAAGAGAGGTTGTGAAATGACGCAAGGAGATGATAATCCTTAACAATGTACAGGACCTTTTACATTCCTGGATGTCTCTCAGGTATACTTGGGCTAAGGAAAGTTTAAGAAGCACTAATTGAGTTTTTCTCTGTTTCAAGGAGTTAACTAACTCAGGTTAAGTACAGTTTTGTAAACTAATTCACTGTTGACTGCAAAAACATTACTTATCTTAAAGCACCAGAATCATTCCTATATTGTTCTGAAATTAATCAACAAATACTTACAGGACACCTGTTATATTCCAGGCAATATTTTAAAAGAACGGATGAGTAGAATTTAAATAATACATTCCAGGACATTGCCAGAGTCAGCAATTCTTTCAACTTCATTTCACCTTTTAGTGATCTTATACCATTTAAATGAAAATGTTAAAGGAAAGTTTAACAGAAATGTTTTGGGAACTCAGTGACTACGCATTAGAAAGACTGTTGTGCTTCTGCCTGCTTCCCTCTTAGGGCATACGGGCTGCTCTTAGTGGACTGATTGCCACATATACATGAAGACTTCCTGAAGCACAGCAATTTTCACAGTATGTGTTGGAAGATAATACGGTTTGCAGAAGCCACTGATTTTTCAGGATGTGTCAAATCATATGAATCTATTAATATATCTTAGGTATCAGTTAAACAGAAGAAATGTCTGCTGGGGAAAACAGCAAAAACCACAAATATTCTATGCCTCATTGTACGTGGTTTATCTGGATCCTGTTTAATATGTTTTTAACTATTATCTTGGTCCTTGTAGTTGACAAAATGGGGGAAAATGAACAAATGCAAGTATATTTGACTTTATAATTAGCTGAAGTGAAATTGCCTCATTTTTACACTATTGTAATTAACATTTTCTCACAATTTACACTTCCTTTGGGATTAGATTTTCCTCAGTCAGTAGTGCCTTTGCATAATTTGTACATATTTTTCAAAAGAGACTGTAAAGCCAGCCCTGAAGAGTGCTTTCTTAATGGCAGTGTGGATCTCTGGAAAGACCATTGGTGTAGATTTTAGGAAACCTGGATTCTAGACCAGGCTCTGCTGTTACCTTGAATTTAAACTTGAATCTGTTTTCTTATCTAAAATAAGGAGGGCGTTCTTCTGAAGTCTAGAACTCTAGCTCTAAAATATCCATAATAATGAACCAGTCCTAGAATATGCCCACATAATTCCCACAGAGCTGGATCCTTCTACAAGGTGCTAATAAGCTTTTAACACCTTCAGAGCCAATTCTTGGTGTGATGCCCAAGCTATCATTATGTGTCAAGCTACATATAAATAACCTGTTTTTGAGAAAGCTAGTTTGACTTCCTAGGATGGAGGATGTCCATTTTAATAAATTACCTTGTTTTTTAGTGATTAATATGATAGGCTCAAAATAGGAATGCCAGTACTTCGGTGTACTCAATTTTTCAATTAACACTTTTCTATAAATTTTCCTATAAATATTTTCCTTTGTCCCTATAAAAAGTTCAGAAGCCCTTTTTTATGTTGAATAGCAAAAACAAGCAAAGGATCAAACTGAAAATATTTATCTTAAGATAGTGTGATTAAGTGTCTTCATAGGTTTCTGAGACAAAATTGTAAGTATATATAATCAAATGCCACTTCTTCAGCCTCACCGCAGACCGGTATGCCGACAACCAAGCAAGTGGGCCCCGAAAGCTTTGCCTTGTGCGCCGGGCAAAGCAAATGGGAGCTGCTTCTCTCCGGTTTCATAGCTGAGTGTGTATAATGTTCGTTAATTTGACATTTGTTGTTCAATAAATTGTGGTCCCAGAGCCAAAAATGAGTAGTGCTTTCCTTTTTGTTTCTGGTATGAACAACTGCATAATTTCTGTGGCTGTTAATATCAAAAGAACGATCATTTGCTTCTGTAGTGGCATGATTTATGTAAACTACAGATCGGTTTACTTTTTAATACCGTCTCGTGTGTCTTGGTGTCCAGGTCATCCAAGCAGACACAGCGGATGATCGCACCAACTTCCTGGTGGAGGAGTACTCGACGTCCGGCCGCCTGGACAACGTCACGCAGGTCATGGCTCTGCACGCCCAGTACCTGGAGTCCTTCCTGCAGAGCCAGTTCTACATGCTGCGCATGGACGGCCCCCTTCCCGTGGCGCACAGGCCCTACATCGCAATAAACGTGCGCTTGGCCTGTGCCCTGCCCCCACCTGACATCGTCCTCGCTCCTCCCACCTAATGTTACGGGTATGTGCACAAAGCTAGCAGCACTTTATAGGGATAAGAATTGAAGAAGCCTGTGGCCTTTTGGATACATTTTGAATGCTTTATACTACTTAATTACTTAACATTTCTCATTTAATTACCAGTTTAATCTCTTATGATTAAAGATGCTTGTAGGATCCAAAGCAATATCGCTAATATCACACAAGTTTTGTTTTTGCTCTTGATATCCTATTATTATTAATACAAAACAGATTGTAACATTTTGTTTAGTCATTTTATACAGGAAGAATATTACTGATTTGGCCCAGTCAGCACCCATAGAGATGCTAGATAAGAGGAAAGCCCTGAAATGAGTTACAATATTTCTCAGTATAGTACTTGGCACAAACTAGTTAACTAGTTAATACTTTTGCGGGGAGAGACTTATAAATTGGGACCATAGGCAGCAAGGATGAGAAAGGTAGGCTGAAACAGGGTTACAGGTGGACTATGACAGAGAAAGAGGAAGGAGAACAGCAGGATGCAGGTCTGCCTGTATGGAGAGTCTAGAGCAGCTGGGCTGGCAGAGCCAGCAGAGGGGGCCGTGAGCTGGCAGATTGGTTTTTACAAGTTTGATTTGATCATCTTGTCTGTGCTGTGTCACTTTCACTTTGAATGACAAAAGGGCAGCATTCTGTGTTTTACTGAATGGTGACTTGACTAAGACTAATTTCAGCTTAAAGTTCTGGCAGACTTAGAATGCTTACAAACTAAGAGATAAACAAGATACAGAAAACAGGAAGAACAAAATAGTGCTATTTTACTAAGGATCAGCTCTTGAGTAAAGGAGCAGTGAAAAGTCTGCTTTGCATGGATTTCCCAAATTGTCAGTATCAAAGCTGATTTTGAATGCATAGGAAGGAAGATGTCAGGAGCTTCAGTTCTACCTCAGGAGGGTGCTGTGCATGGATAAGATGAGAAATCAGTTATCTTAAAGGGGATAAGAGGTATCCAAGTTAGCATGCATTCTGAATTGGTAGGATACAAATTAATAACATTTTATTATGGTTTAATAGAATACAGTTGATATCATTTACCATAATGAAATGGACATGTATTTTCTCATGTCTAGGTTGACCCAAATTCTAGATGAGGAAGTGACTGTCTTTGTGTAACAATTATTTGCTTATACAAGTATCAGCTTCATGTATTGACTCAAAAATCTATGGCAGCACTGTGATGAAAGTTCTAGAAGGAGGAGGGATCTGTAAGAAAAGAATTATTGGCCATAAAAATTATTAAACTCCATCTAAATTATTTGTTTAGAAAAAGAGTAGGACTCTACCATGATTGTTTAATCAACTAACTCTTCCCTTTGTGTTTTAGGCTGCAGCTAGGCACCACTGTTCTTACTTAATAAACATGCATGTGGGTGAATTTTTAAAGACAGGAGGTATTGCTGAGTGGTTGAATGGTTTAGAATATGTACCACAAAGGCTGAAAAATCTTAATGAAATAAATAAGCTGCTAGCACACCGACCCTGGCTAGTCACAGAAGAGCACATTCAGGTACTGAGTGTTTCTTTGAAATAAAAAAGAAGTTTACTAATGATTCAAAGAGTTACATGGTTTTTGTTCTTGCTTAAGAATTAATTTTGCTTAATCTTTAAATAATTATAGGAACTCGGAAAACAAAAAATAACAATATGTGTAGAAGAGAAAAATTTAGAGAGTTGGTGGATTTAATGAAGGTACAAATGAATACTTTAAGTAATCAGTAGGTAACTATACAAGTGCTTCGGTGAGTGGCTATGAGAAAAGTTGGTTTCTATTTTCAAGCAGTGGGTACAACAAAGGAAGCCCTGGTGCCATCGGAGACCTGGGTTCTAGTCCTCCACTCTTACAAGTTTATGACCTTTAGTAAGTTAACTTCTATGGACCTCAGTAATTTCCCCTTCTATAAAACAAGGGACCTAGATTAAATGAGTTATACACTCTTTTCTAGTTCTAAGTGGCGTATGAATGCTTAAAGACCTCTAACAGCTGGAGCTTCGAAGAGAAATAAAGCTGTGATTCACTAGAGCACTTGCACGTCCAAAGGAACGTCCATCAAAAGGCCTGCAGGGTGAGGCTATTACAAATACCCTTAGCACTGTGTGTGTACTTGGTAACTACTCAATCAGTGAGAGCTGTCATGTTAGTGGAAGGTATTAAAAATCCCTGCTTCTAATGCATAGAAATGCCTGTTTTTAAAAAAATCGTCTTACTAGACTACATGTTTATTATTTGCTCAGTTAAACCAAACTTAACTTTTTTTTCTCCCAAGCATATATGTTCATTTTAATTTTTCTCTTTAGGGATTGACAGTATAAAACTTGAAGGTCTCTGTTTTAAAAAATATGTATATTCAAAATATTTTGATGAGTAGCATTTTACTCATGAAGCCAGCATGTCACTGCGAATCTGGTTAAAAGTCTGGTAGTCACTCAACGGGACCAACAGCAGCAATAGCTGGAGTCTTAATCATAAATATATTCGACACACACATCTCGTACTGGCCAGCATTCACAGTTGCTGCTTTAAGCTCAGGGATGGAAACTCTCCACCCGCTGACACGCTCACAAACCGCAGTGGGGCCGTCACGACATGTCTGTTTTCGGAAGATTTCTGGCTTCCGTAGCTTCACTTTCGGCGACACTTGTACAACGTCGCATCCATTCTTTTTGAACAACATGTAGCATGTGCGCGATGGTGGCTGGTTCACAGACCCTATAGATCCCCCATGATCCTGTGTCTGTGTAGGAAGTGTTGAAAGGCCGAAAGCTGTGGCAGAGGCCACCTTGACGGGCTGGGCCAGCTTGCTAAGTGGATTCACTCTCCCTCCAGAAAGAGCGATCCTGGTGGCCGATTGGCATGTGCGCGGCCATGAGACAGAGTGCACCCAGAGGTGCCCAGCCTAAACCAGCCTCAACTGCTTTCAGTCTGTATGCTCTCAGACTTTGTGTAAGCTACCTGGGAATGTGAGACACAATGCTGTGCTGAGGTTTATATTCTAGTTTGATGATATGTCAGTTAGATAAAGGAATTAATTTTAATTAATATAATTACTCTGTGCCAGATACTTTGGTGGGTCTAAAAGGTAGACCCTGCCATTGGACATGCTTGGAGTCTAGGGGAGGAGAGGCAGAGATAATGGCCGCAGCACAGTAGTTTATGAAGGCATAAAGAGAATGGGATCAGGACGTTTTATGAAAGAAGTTACATTTGAGGTAGGTCTTGAAGACTAAGTGGGAATTTTTAAGTACAGAAGGGTATTCCGTCCAGACAATAATGTATGAAATATTATGGTGTCTTGGAAAAGTAGCTAACAGCTTCAGGTTAGGAATGGTTATGTAAGGTGGAGGATGGGAGGTGGGAAAAATTGGGATCATATTGTGTCTGAGCCAATGAATACTGTGTTCAAGAATTTGTGTTTTATCCTCAGGAAACTATAGTCTCCAGAGTTAATGATACCTCAGGGGTACATAAGACAGTCCTTCAAAATGCTAGAGTGTGTGTGTGTGTGTGTGTGTCTGTGTCTGTGTACACGTATTCTTAACCTTTTAGGTTTCTGCATTTTACAATATTAGTATTACAGTACATGTATATAACTAATCTATATAAAGTGGTGTATTTTGTAAGTACATATTAACTTATAAATAAATGTACATGCTATCAGGAGTTAGGCCTCCCAGTTGTTACAGTCAGAAGTATATATGATCAAAAGAGCTTGGAGATCACAATGATAAAGAATCAAGGTCCATTAAAGGTTTCTGAGCTGAGTTGTAGTATAAGCATTTTTAGCAAATACAGAAGATAAATTACAAATGGTCTAGTGTAGAAGCAGAAACGCCAGACATAAACAGTTGCAGTAATCCACCTGCAAAATGATTTTTTTTAAGCCATTGGGAGATAAAGAGGAGAGGTAAGACTGTATGTTAACTATTCAGCTCAAGAATAATCAGGACTCAGTGACTGGTAGGATAGAGAAAGGGAGTAGGACAGGAGAGTAACTCTAACGTGTCTTCCTGACTGAGCAGAAGGCACTGCTGTGAGCAGGATGGCATACACAGGCCTGCCAACAGTCTATGACATCGATACAGTGATGTCCGGCTACAGAAGGAAATACAGGTCCATAGTTCAAGGTAAGGGATAGATTCAAAATTAGATCAGGTATTTATTTACAGATTAGCAAAGGTCAAGTTGAAAGAATGAATGATCCTTCCAGGAGTTACTGTGCCAGAAAGATCATGGGTAGAGCAAGCCAGCATTTTGGAGGGGCTGTGGGAAAGGGGGGCCTGTGAGGAGAGAGGTGCATCTCAGGGTTGAAAGGATGCAAAGAACTCATGGAATTGCTGAGGTCGAGGGAGATTAATTTCAGGAAGGGAGGAAGTAAAGAAAATGTAAATCCTGCAGAGATGATAAAAGATAAGGACTAAAAAGAAATAGATTTGGCCTTCTGGACGTCATATGTAACCTTATTGAAAGAGCTTCAGGATTTGTTTAAAAAAAGAGTCTAGATTATAATGAATTTAAAAAGTATTCGCTGTCCTTTCAGGTTTAATAATAACCCTGCAAAGACTGGTAAAGGCATTATAAATTCTACCAGTCCCTTGGGAAAGCTCTTTGGCAGTACTATCAAAAATAATAAAAATATTAATATTCTTTGCCCTAAAAATCCCATTAGGAGTTATTTCTAGAATATGAGCAAAGTATAGCATGAAGATACTAATAATAGCAAATAAGCAAAAATGTAGGAGCAGTTGGCATATCTAACAGTAAGGAGTAGGTGCAGTAGTTGTGTACATCCATTAGTGTAGAATATATCCCATGCTTAAAATTAATATAAAACATTGTAGCCTCAAGAAAAATGAACATGTCGAAATGTCAAGTTTGAAAAACAGATAAAAGTATGCATACTCTGATTATATCATTATTCTTATAAAAATAAAAGGTGATGCTTAAAAGATAACTCGGGTGGTTGAAATATCCTTTTCTTTTCCCTGCACTTTTGGTAATATGTTAAATTACATGTGTGCAAGTGCGCAGGCATGGTAGTTAAATAATGACAGTAAAGCAAAAGCAGATTTTGGTTTGGGGCTTTAGCTATGAGGTGAGTGGGATGAGGGTAGGCTTGCGGGAGCAGCAGCACACATGCACAGAGAGAGGACACACTGATGGGAAAGAAACCCCAAGGGATCCACAGATGGAACAGGCTCTGGGAGAAATTGGGTACGGAGGTATCACTGTTTTGAATGGCGTCTCTTGTGAGTCCGTCATTCAGGTGGAAGATCAAGTAAGATAGTAAGATAGCATATGAAAAAGTGCTTTGAAACTTTAAAATTCTTATTGAAATGTTCAGTAGTATTGTACAGTTTCTGGCATCTGCTATAGGCAGGCTCTTTTTCCATTAGAGTAGATGCCTAAAAGATAACTAAAAGTTAACTTACTGAATTTGATTCTTATGTGATTTTTAAGGTAGAGTCTGCTTAAAACCTTAAAATGAATGGTTTTGGTAGACGTTTTGCTAATCCCTTCTAACTCCAATGTTCACTGATTCTCTGAAATGTCTTATTAAAATAATATATATGATAGTTTTCATGTAACATTGTTTGACCAAAGCCCATATCTTTAATATGAGACATTTTTAAAAGGGAATTTTAAGTTTATTGCTATCAAATTGTATTACATATGAAATATGGTAGATTTTCCATGCTTTCTAAAATTGCTTTGTAGTATTCTGTGATTTTCATTTTCATTTTTACTTTCTCATTTCAGAAACTTGTCAAAACTGGAGAAAATAACTGGTCTCTGCCAGAACTGGTACACGCTGTGGTCCTACTGGCACATTATCATGCGCTGGGAAGCTTTGTATTTGGTAGTGGCATCAATCCAGAGAGAGACCCAGAAATATCCAATGGATTCAGGCTGATAGCAGTCAACAATTTCAGTGTGTGTGATCTCGCTAATGACAACAACATAGAGAACACATCCCTGCAGGCACCAACTTTGGGGTTAGTTTCCTTAACTGCTTTTCTTTTCTGTTTTGCCTTTAAACTTCCTAATGTTAAAAACATCTAGAGAGATTTTATTCTCTGACTAAACAGTATATTATACACTTGAAATATTTTTTTATTTATTTTGTTATCATTAATCTACAATTACATGAAGAACATTATGTTTACTGACTTCCCCCTTCACCAAGTTCCCCCCACAAACCCCATTAGTCACTGTCCAGCAGCGTAGTAAGATGCTGTAGAATCACTACTTGTCTTCTCTGTGTTGCACAGCCCTCCCCATGGCCCCCCAACATTATACATGCTAATTGTAATGCCCCCTTTCTTTTTTCCCTCCCCTTATCCCTCCCTTCCCACCCATCCTCCCCAGTCCCTTTCCCTTTGGTACCTGTTAGTCCATTCTTGGGTTCTGTGCTTCTGCTGCTGTTTTGTTCCTTCAGTTTTTCTTTGTTCCTATACTCCACAGATGAGTGAAATCATTTGGTACTTGTCTTTCTCCTCCTGGCTTATTTCACTGAGCATAATACCCTCCAGCTCCGTCTTTGAAGTTAGTTTCCTTAACTGCTTTTCTTTACTATTTTGCCATTAAACTTCCTAATGTTACAAACATCTAGAGAGATTTTATTCTCTGACTAAACAGTATATTATGCACTTGAAATATTTTTGCATAATTTTTACTACTATAAAAATGTAACCTGTACCAGAAGTTCTGAATTATCTTAAAGAGGCTTTAAGCAAATAGATACTTCCTTTAACACAGATAGATATTACTGACAAATCTTCAGGGTGCATCATTTTTAAAAATAAACTATAATTTTTTTATATATGATATATCAGGTACTAGATCTAGATTAAATATATCTTATAAAATTTTCTGTATTATAACTGAAGTAAAAACATCATATGTCTGAAAATGTTTGTGTCTGTCATAGGATTTTCTGTGGAGTTAGAGGAAAACCCACTTAGGAACTTAATAATTGTGCCTATGCCACTGTACATAATAAGATGACTTTGGGAGATGAAGACATTTACTAGAACAATTTTTAATATTGATTAACACCTAAACATCATCCTGTCTGCCTTAGATTGTAGATTCTCTGAGTGAGCTAGAGGCCTTAATGGAGAGAATGAAAAGGCTTCAGGAAGAAAGGGAAGAAGAAGAGACATCTCAGGAAGAAATGACCACTCGTTTTGAGAAGGAGAAGAAAGAAAGTCTTTTCGTGGTTTCTGGAGATACTTTTCATTCATTTCCTCATTCAGGTGCTTTTTTATTTCAGTCTTTGCCTTTAGTCGTCCTTAGAACCTTGACAGACCACCTCTAGTATTTTTCCATATGATTATGTAAAAATGATTCTACTGGCATGTTCCTTTTATGTAGTTCTCTTCCTCTGCCAGACCCTAGTGGTCCTGCCTCCCCTCCTATGTTGGTGCATCTCTGAGTACATTTCAGACCCAGTTGAGAGGAACTTCCACTTCTGTGGTCCATATTCTATCCTGGATACAGTGTTACACAAAGCAGCCCAGTTGCCTATTAAATTAGATAGGAATATTTTAAGTCATGCTACTTCTATAATTTTTTTTAATGATAAGGGGAATACTGTTTCAACAGATAGAATTTTTTAAAAAGCTTTTGCTTTTTTTGTGCATAGGGAGTGTGTGGGAGGATTGTTCTCACACTGCTGCTTTTCCAGATTCTAAAATTACATTGCATGTGCATTTGCATTTCTTTGGAGAAATCATTGGAATTTTGTAAGTGTATTATATGGGTCATTATATTAGGTTTGGAGAAATTCATTTTGTATTAAAGCTAAGCTTCTTTACTCTTAAAAATGCATTTTTTTAATACTCTGAGAGACAATTGAAATAGGAGGGAAACTTTTCGATTATGACTAAAAAAGGTAACAAACATCACATGGGAAAGGTTATTAAAATAACACTCAATTGAAAGCCTAAACCCTTCAAAGTCATCAATCTATGTAATATTTATTCTTAAAATAGAGCTTCATTAGCTTAAAAGAGGGCTTCAAAATTACTAGTCTTAAGCCTAGTCAGTCTCATAAATTCTGAGGGTAATTGATTTGGCCATAACTGGTATAATGTTAAACAGCATGGAGCAATAGCTCTCAGAAGTTTTACCAGGAAGAAGAATAAGAACCCTTATGTCCTTCCCCTGATGATCTTTTTTTATGGAAGGTTTTATCTACCAAATTGAGTATGTAAAGTAACAGTTTCTCAGAGCTTCTAAACAGCAGGAAATGTCAAATAAAGAAACTTGATGTTTCAGTTATTGGTTTAATATTTATTCTACAAAAAAGTATTGAGTGCCCTATGTAGTCTCAGCATTGTGATAGGGATTAATGTTGTCAGGCTAAATAAGACATGATTCTTGCCCTTTGGGGTCTCCCCTTGCCAGTGGGAGAGAAAAAAATGATTACAATGCATAGCAGAATGTGAAGGGTATGTGAACCTAAAAGAGCACCCTGAACCCAGTCTTGGTAGGGTGGATAGAAGAGGTCCTCGAGGAAGACTCCTGCAGCTGTTTGCTCTAAGCTAAGTCTTAGAGGCTTAAGTGCAAGAGAGTCAGGCAGTGGCTGGGAGACAGAGGAGTTGGTGGTAAACAGCATCCAAGCCTGAGCCAGGGCACAAAGACGATGGATGCAGGAGCAGGTGGTTCTGTGTTGCTGTGGCATAAATCATGAGGTAGATAATGTGATGATGTGGCAGTTAGGTCGATAAGAGGCCTTATCATGATGACCCTTCTACCCTAAGGAACATATATAAGCTGCCATATTGTGGACATTTGAGTTGAGATGTCTGTAAAACCTCCAGTCTGGAGATATCTACTTGTGTGCTTCTCAAACTTTAATGTGCATGCGAGTCACTGGCGAATCTTGCTGAGAAGCAGATTCGGATTCGGTCAGGCTGGGCTAGGACCTGACAGGCCACACACCTCATCACCGAGTGACGCCAGTGCTGCTAGTCTGAATAGCACGCTTGGAGTAGCAAGGATAGAGCAGACAGTCTGAAGGTCAGGAGAGGGTTTTAACCTCAAGATAAAGTTTTGGAAGTTAAAAGAGTTGATTATAAAAATAATCATGTGGGTAGAACAGATGAGACAAAGGAAAATCATGAGCCTAGGGTGAACCTTTTAGGTAAACCAATATTTAAAAATGTAAACTTTTATGAAGGTTAGTAATCTGTTTGCTTTTAGACATTGATTTTTAAGAGTTTCTCTTAAGATCATTAGAGCTTGAAGAATAAACATGTTTTATTTCTTTAAGTTTTTTTATTTTTAGTATTGAAAATATATTTTGGGTCCCAGTCTCTATTCTCCCTTCTTGGGCCCCTGCTGCCTTCTAAATTTTGACTAGCAAGTCCTGGGCCCTAGCCGGAAGTATATTCTAAACTTAACACAAGAGGCTGTATCATCTGTAAATCATTCAAGGGAATAAATCATTTCATTATTTGTTTTTAACCTTTCTCAGTACTAATTTGCTGGTCACACAAAGATAACATAGAAAAATGAGCCAGTACAGTGGCTGATTGAGTCATTTTTTTATAGGCCTACCATGTTTCAAAATGAAACTAGAAATTTATCTTTTCCTATAAAAATATGTCTTGGTTTGACCAACATGATAAGCATTCCAGATTCCATGTAGATGTTCTACAAATAGTTTTTCAAGCCTTTCAAAGAAAATAAATGTTCAAAGGATTCTACCAGGGTAGTACTCTTTAGCTTAGATAATAGTTAACCAGCTTTTATTATTTCTTGTTTTTCAAGTTAGAAAAGTGTTCCATTATTGTAACAGAGGTTTTCTGTATTATGTTAGTAGCTACCTCTTAGGGACAGAAATGCAAATAATATGCCAAATATTATTTCCTTTGAGACCAGACTTTGAAATATTTGTTTAGATAAAATTAAAATTATAGTTTTAGATTTGTTGACCAGAACACTAATTTTGACACCTTTAGAAAATTTTTGTGACTTCTTAAAAAATAAATTTAGGAAAAAATATTTGTAGTTTGATGAAACACCTTTGTACATTTCTTTCTGTGGACAAAATTGAGTAGAAATAGGTCTTGATTGACCCCTGATTTTAAAATGAGTGGATATTATTCATAGGACAAATTCCTTCCTCTTTGGCTAATTACTCTTTATTGTTCATATAAAAATGTTTGAAAGTCCCGTGAAAACATAAAAATGTATATAAGCAAAACAAAAACTAACATCGAAATCAAAGGTACCAGCTACATAATGGTCAACTCCAGTATCAATATTTGCCAAATGAAACCACCTGGTTGTACGTGTAGGAAGAAAAAGCACTTGAAGAGAGAAACTGTTTTACAGAGTTTACTTACTGCTCACTGTTCCTGGTTCAATTTTACTTTGCAACGCACAAAACTCCTAGTTTTCATAGTAGTCTCAGGAGTTGCTACTACATTTTCAAATTTTGCTTCATTTCTTTTGATTATTATGTGATGGACTGAATTAAGGAAAACATAACTTTGTTCATAAATGTTAAGAGATAATGCACTGAAAACACCAATTTTGTCCACAGAAAGAAAAGTCTATTTACTCAAATAGGGTGCTGGAGCACAAGGGACAACAGCAGCTGGGGGACGGGGCAAGGGATGAGCCTGAGATTTCTCTTCAGAGAACTGAAAGTCACTTAAAAGCTTCAGATCAAATTAAGTAGTTTAATGTTTGCAAGTTTTCCACATTATGTTAAGCTAATCCACATTGTATTTCCTGTCGACCCTCATTCAGTACTGACAATGGTATTAGTAGTTGAGAGTTAGTTTGCTTATTCAGTGGATATTTCTTTCCATGTTAATGAAACAAAGAAAAAAATAAAGATTAAGTACATAGCATATGGTATATAGTAAGTTCTCAACAAATGCCAGTCTCTTCTCTGTATGTAATAGAGAAGGTATTTTAATATGGTGTTTCCAAAGTTGGATAGCCTGGTCACTTGATCTTTCCTTCTATTATGAAGCATCTCATTTAGTCCATGGTAGCAACCTAAGGAAAAGTTAAAACTTGTGAGGAAAGAATACATACTGCTAGGATTTTCATGGAATAGCAAGAGATGAATGATAATTAAGGTACTACTAGTGTACCGGGTCTCTCAGATGAATTACTGTAACCACTTGTTTTTTAAGCTTCTTAAGACTGCTGTGTTAAAAATTATGCTTTTTTATTATGCCATAAAATTTTTATTAACTATTTATTAAACATTAATTTTAATATTAACTAAAATACTTATTAATATTGTACTTTGCATAGAAGCTAATTTTTTCATTTTAAAAACTATATGTTCATTTTGTAGAGTAGAAGGGAGTAAATAAAGGTTACCTATCCCCTTTTAGTGGTTGAAATCAGAAAAAATAATTATAAAGACAGACTAACCTGCAAAAAGAAAGTGAATTAGAAAATAGTTACCTTTAAATCAAATTAGCATTCAATAGGCATTTAAAGTTTCTCAGTGGTGGATTTCTAATATTACCAAGTATGCAGAAGTCAGCTGTCTTACTATTATTCTAATCTCTTATCTTCTTGAATGCCTCTTTCATAATACTCTAATACCAGTACCATAAGCACATTGTTACTTCATAAGTTGCATACCTTTTTATTTTCATGTACACATAAAAGTGTACAAGTCTTAGGTATATAACTCAATGAATTTTCACAAACTGAACTTTCCTGTTTAACACCCAGGTCAACCAAGAATAATATCCACACCCAAAAGGTTGCTTTCCTCTACATTGTGTTCCCTTGCCAGTCTTTCCCTGTATGCCTCTTTGTAAGCTAAGGTATGGCAAAGTCTTCATACCCAAAACCAGGGTCTTCAATATATCAGGAGACATCAGATGTTATAATCATGTCATACTCAAAATCTAAGGACAGTAAGGAACAATCTAGCATTAAGGAAATTGTACATAACTAGAACAATGAAACAATTCCAGCTTCCACTTCACTTTTTAGCTTTTCCATGGATTTCCAAAGTTACAATATTGACTACATAGCTTAAATTCATATAAACTACCTATTGCTTTTACCTTACCTTTGTAAGCTCCCCCTCCCCCCCAGAAAAATAGCCACAATAGTGATGTGGCTCCTAAAGAGAGAGTAAGTTTGAATCAAGACAGACTCTTTTGCACTGGTTTCAGATGATCTGCTAACTGTCCCTGTCATTGAGTAGGTTTGGTCACATAGGAATACTCCAAGGTCATCTGGGGTCCTTCAGATAAGAGCATAGTCTGCATAGTCTCCAGCCACAGGAGAGGCCAGAGTCCAACCCCAGCACGCCAGACCTTGGACTCCATTGAGGAAACCACATGGTGCTCTGATCTGCAGACTGATGTGAAACGTTCTTAGTAAACCTACAAACTTAGAATTAAATTTGAACTATCTTCAGTTGCTTGCTCCAGTAGTTATATTTAATAAAAACATAGAGTTTAAGTAGAGAATGTCATTTTGTACTTGGATGGAATCCTGTTCTTTCAGAACTACATCTGGGAAAATCACGGGTTCTCCCGGTGAACAGGCTTTATTCTGACATTGGACATCTTCTTGATGAGAAGTTTCATATGGTCTACAATCTCACCTATAACACTATGGCCACCCATGAGGACATGGACACATCCATGCTACGCAGAGCTTTATTTAACTATGCTCACTGTATGTTTGGAATCAGGTATGTTTGCTGTGGAAGCGGTCCTCTGCACTACCAAAGGAAAACCCTGACATGGATCTACTTCTGTCCTGGTTAGGGGTATACAGTTCTGGGGAGAAAATATTACATGCAGACTTCTGATTTTAAGAAATTAATTCCATTTTATAGAAAAGCATTTTTCTTTAATTATTTTGAATCTTAACACGTACATGTGAATACAGTGGTAAGGGTTTACCAAGAAGGGGAAAAAATAATCAGTAATCAGTGGGGATAAAGTAGAATCAGACTGAATTTGAGAATCCTTCCTGAAAGAATCGACAGCTAAAAAACAAACACTGAGTCCCTCTAGATCACTGTAGTAAGTGCTGGTTGCTTTGTTGGTTTATTTATTATTTTTGAAGGAATGGCAATTATAAATAAAACTAAGCTCTCGTGAACCTTCCATCAGAACACAAAAACAAAACTATCCATCAGTATAAATTAATGGCCTTTAAGTTTAGAAAATAAGCAATGAAAGGACAGTGAGTAAATGAGTGCATGAAATTGAATGGTCTAATCAGCAAGGCAAGCTCTTTTTGAAGAATGTACCTTTTTGAGCTAGAGTGTAAAGGATTTTATGGAGATAGATTTTCAGAAAGGAAATTCTCAGTTACGAATATATTCAATTTGACTCTGCAGTGTATCCTTTCTGAGAGAGTATTAGAAAGCCTTAATGGAATGGAATTAGAATTGATTTGTTAAGTAAAGTATTTTCTATAATTTTAACTTAAAAAAGAAATTTACTGAACAATCAACTAATAATGAAACATTCTACATAAAAGACGCTATTAATGTGGTTAAGTTACAGCTATTAGACCATTTACCGTCTTAGACAATAAGTTATCATAGAATCCTCACATTTTAAAACATACATTGTACTTACCTAATTAAGAAAAATAAATACTAATAGAATTTAATTCAGTTGTGACAAATATTATATTTGAGATAGTAAATCACATGTCGTGGTTATATTTATCAGTAGGATGCTACTAAATAAAGCTTATATAAAATCCTTGAGATAACTGTAATGGGATTTGTGGGGGGGACTTGGTGAGGGGGGGACCCTAGTAAACATAATGTTCTTCATGTAATTGTAGATTAATAATAACAAAAAAAAAATCCTTGAGATAACTTCTTTTTAACTAAGCATTATGTTTGGGATAAAAATTAACTGAAAATGTGGAAGTGAATCCCACAAGCTCTCACTACTTTTACCCTCCTGTCTGCCTCTCCAGCCATTTCCTCTGCTGTCCCTTCTGTTATTATGGATGAGCTGTCTGCTCCTGTGCACTTCGGCACAAAATCCCATCTCCCCTCATCTTCTGAAGGTCCTTATTCTAGCGATTCTACCTTCTTTCTCCTGCATAATCAACTTTACTCTTTATTGGATCTTTCCCGTCAATATGGAAACATGCTATTTCTTTCATCTTAAAAAATAACTCCTTTCTTTACTCTTCTTTTCCCTCTGATTGTTGCCTCATTTTTATGCTCCCATGCACAGCATATCTCTTTGAAAAAAATGTTACATATTTACTGTCCCTATTTTCTCATCTCCCATTCCCTCTGGAACCCACTATCCTGTCAGGCTTTTACTCCTCCCTTGCCAAAAAACCTTGGCAGTGAGGCAGCCAGTGACCTCTGTGTAGCTACTCCAGCGTCAGCCCTCGGTTCTCACCTTCCCTGATGAGTCAGCGGCATTGGACAGTTGGCTACTCCCTCTTGGAACGTTTGACTCCTGCCTTAGGGCTGGACCCTGGAGCCCCTTCTCCTGATACTCGCCCAGGTGTCAGCCTCTCAGAGACGCCCTCCTGCCCACCCTGTCACAACCACAGCTGCTCTCTTCCTGACTTCCTGTGCCCTCTGCTCTTCTTAGTGGTTACCGCCACTGACATGGTATAGGGTTGTCTTTTTAATTTTTTTTTTCTCCAGTAGAATTTAAATTCCATGAGACCAGGGATTTTTGTCTTACTTTGTTCAGTAGTGTATCACCAGTTCACAGAGGAGTTCCAGAAGGTACATGGCATATGACAGGCACTCAGTATTTGTTAGATGAGTTAATGATTGAGCTCTTGGTATTTAATTACTAGGTAATAAAAGTCTCAGTATAACTTTAGAAAATTTTATTTTGTGATTATAAAGCTGTTGTCACCTTGCTCATAGGTATGATGACTATGATTATGGAGAAGTTAATCAATTACTTAAACAAGCTGAAGGTTTACATGAAGACAGTGACCTGCTATCCTGAGAAAACTACCAAGCACATGTATGATAGTTACTGGTGTCAGTTCAAACACTCAGAAAAGGTATGTTTCAGGACCAGACATTTTACCATAGATAAATGTTCAATATAATTAGCAATGATTATGAAAAACGATACAGGGAAACATGAATAAATTAGTGCCATTGTGAAAGTGGCATCAGCTAGCCATCTGTTTACTTTTATGTTACTAAATTTAGGTTTATTGAATATTAACTAAATTTTGGTTATGTTTTGTCTAATGTGGTAAATAAAGTTTAGTATTGACCTTTGAAAGATTAGACCCGAATATTGATATTTTTGAAGTACATTTGTGAAGGCATCTATCATTCTAACGATTAATAAAAATCAAGCCTACTGAGATGTTGTTAGATGTAATTGTATCTTAGCTCAGAAGTCATATCCATTTAGAGATTCATTAACTCTAGCTATTAGAGTTAACATATTAGAACAATAGTTTCTCATTCTGATTGGTAATTTAGTATTTTGACAATATAATGCAAGACCTTTGAGCCAAATATATTATTATGTCAGAATATTTCTTTGAATGAAATATATAAGAATTATTATTTAGGACCTAAAAAGTGTTACACATCTTTACCAACATTACAGTATAAGAATTTGCTTTAAATCCTAGGTATTGACCTGTTAGTCCAAGAATCTTCCATTTATAACACAGTGCCCAAGCTTCAGAGTAAGAAAATCTTTTTAGGGTCCTAATATTCACTAATTAACTTGACAGAGAATGTTATGGCCTCAAAATCTAACATGTTTTGAAGTCTTAGAGCTGATCACACATCAGATAAATACCCATTTTATCTCCACCATCTTTCCTTGATGTATCTTTATGCCCTACTTAGATATTTGCACTAGATTTTCTTCCTTTACTAGGTTTTATCTAGAAATATTCTCTTAACTCAAGAGATTATATCCAACAATAAACCCAACCTGTAGAAAGTTACCAGAATAATTTAAATATAATAGCAAAACATATTTCTTTATAATAAACTTTGAAAATATGTGGGTATTAATTTTAACCTATCAACTCAGAGTATCCCAAAAAATGTTAGGTGCTTATTCACAGAGTTATCTAAATGAGTCTCAGGAACCTTAGGCTAAGCATATCTAATGAGTACCAGACACTAACCACAAATTGCTTTAAGCTTTAAATTTCCACCTTAGTATCTTTCAAGTAAACAGTAAGAAATATTTTTAAAGACCTTCCCAAGGAATAAACATAGGCTATAAGAAATATAGAGATGATTTTTAGTTATATAAAATTTTACAACTGGAAGAAAATATAATTTATAGGAAAATTGTAATTTATAAACATTTTTATTTTATAAACTCAAAAGACTGGCTTTACAAAACCCATGTTCTAAAAATAATTACTGGAATTTTTAAGACTTTCAGGGTCGTTCATCAAATGCTCACAAGAGCCATTTTTGATAAATACTGTTGAGTGTTACATCACGTACATGGATCCATTGTTTTCATAGTCAGTAACAGAGTTAAAATTTTCTGTTAAAAGAGTTCCCACAAAGATTTCATTTTAGATTTACTTGTTATATAAGACTTAACTTTTTTCTCTCATGAAAGAATCATGGAGTAGTGTTGTGTTAATATTCCCCTTCCATTTATCATCCTTTTCTGGCACAACACGAGGTTTCTTTCTTTTATCATGTACTTGTATAAATATGCCCAGGCATTTGTTTGTACATGTGTCTGTCTATATATACATGAAAACCTTGTGAATGCCTGGTATCTGAAAAAAAGTAAAGATTTTTCAGTTATGTTTATAACGGTCACTAAATTAAAATTTTCATTTTTAGGTTCACGTAAATTTACTTTAATGGAAGCACGGATGCAAGCTGAACTTCTTTATGCTCTTCGTGCCATAACTCGGCATTTGACCTGAAGCATCACCCAGGGAAAATGTCGTATGTGTGTAAAGACCTTTCACATAAGATAATACCTCAGAAGCTGTTTGTGATGTAACATCAAAAATTATTCAATTCTCTAGTGTCAAAGTTTAGCCGTTTTTTTTTTTGGTGGCTGTAATGTGCAATGATGTTTTAATTTTCTTGATGCTTAACATTAGTAACAATTGAAAAAATAATACCAAGGAGCACTACTTTGCATTGTTTATGGTTGGATTTTTGGATAGTGGTCATAAATCATGAACCTGGTTTGTTAATGCTTAACTTGAGCATTTTTGGGTTTGTGTGTATGTGTATTTTCTTTTTTCCTTTTCTTTTTCCAAATAAGGAGAAGCGCTTACAATTACTCAAGTAATTATCTTTCGGATATTGGAATTCAGCAAAGAGTGATCTCTTCTGGCCATCCTAAAACTTTACTGTTATGTCCTAAATCTGTTGGAGGAGTAAGCGGCCTAGGCGCCGTCGGGTAGCGTCCTGGGAGGCGGCGGGGCCAGAGCTGCTGCGGCGGCCGCGGGGCGCGGGGCCCGGCGCCGCCTGGGCGCCTGAGGGCGCTGCCCGCGGAGAGTCGGGCCTCCCTCCGGCGCCCACGCGCCCCCCGAGACGAGGCGCTCCGCCGCCGCCCGCGTGGGTCCGGAGGGCCGTCCAGGGGCGCCGAGCGCGGGAGGAGGGACCCCGGCCACCCCGGCTTCCGGCCCGCGGGCTCCGCGTCCCCTTCCGGCGCGGGAGGAAGCGGGCCACGTGCAGCCGCCGAGGAGAAGGGCGGTGCTGGGGCCGCGGGGACAGGGTAGCGCGGCGGCGTCCGGCCCCGCCCCTGCCCGCCGCGGGGAGCGTAGAGGGTCTCGGGCCCGGGCCGCCCCCGCTCAGGGCTACCCCTGAGGTTCCCGACGCACAGCCCGCCGCGCTCGGCTGGGGGACGCTGCCTGCGGAGGAAACAGGCAGCCGCCCGATCCGTCGGAGGGAGGCAGCGCCGCCCGGGACTTCCCCTGCGCGAGTCGGGCCCGCGTGTGACCCTCCTCCGCAGCCTCGTCCTGGGAAGCGCCTGTCCGCTGTCAGGTCACGCACCTCTGGCAGGACCCCACGATGGTGGGACAGGGTCTCGACCCTGGCTGTTTTACACAAGTTACATACGTGTGTGTGTGTGTAAATTTTTCCCCTTTCCACTACCCAGGGTTGAGGATTGGTACCATTGTGGCACCGTCCTCTTTCCATCTAGGACTCCAGACTGTGGCTGGCATTGCTTGACTCCGGTGTTTCCATATGCCCCAGCAAATGCCCTCCCCGCCCCTCCTCCTCCTGCTCCCTCTTTCCCTGCCCCCCTGCCTGGTTGGCTGGCAGCACTCAGGGTCACAGTGTGACCGAGGAGGCCTGGCCTCCAATGCCCCCTGCCTCGTGTGGTTCTGAGAAGACAGTGCCTTCCAATCGCATGTGCCTCTGGAATGGTCCCTTGCCTTGGGGCCCTGGCCCACCAGCCCTCCCGCAGTGCTCCGCCAGTGTCTGCCTGCGCTGCCAAGACCTGGGAAGACCAGGGGCCTCCCCCCCTCTGCAGCCGTGCAGGGACTGCAGAAGCCCTGTGGATAGCGGTCACCTCCCGACTTGCGGCACCTGCAGGTGTCCGCGCCGGCCAGAGGCTGTACCCGACCAATGATGACCGCCAAAGTTGCAGAGCGTTGGGCGCTCGTTGTGGGGCCACCGAGGGGCCACAGGCCAGAAGCACAAACTGAATGCTGCCTTCCGCGAGTACCAGCGTGGGGGTGTTGGCTATTTGGTGGAAGGCAGAAAATGAGGTGCGTGCGCCACAGCTGCATGCAGGTTCCCCTCACACGCCTCCCTTTCCTGTGTTCGTCCTCTATCTGCGCTGGCTGTGAATCACTTCTTGCCAAATGATCTCAGTACAGATGGGAAGTTTAATTTATTTGAGGGAGGCCTCTATGCCATACAGGTACCAAGAGTCACAAAAAAAGTATTGAATTAAATAAATAAAAATAAAACACCCAGTGCTGGGTTACTAATCCATGCAAAATTTGTACCCCCTGATGGGCACTGTGTGTTTAGACCCAGCAAATGCAAGCCCAGAGTGGTATATGTGATGTTCATGGACCTTGAGGCAGGATGATGAAGTGAAAATGTGTAAGTCCTGGTGCTGACACTAGCTGTGTGATCTTGAACCGGTTACTCAACCTCTCTGAGCTTCAAACATTTTCCACAAAAACCAGAATAATTCTTTATCTTGGCAAAGTCGTTGTGAATGAAGAGTAAATTAATAATGTACTTAAAATGTCCTAATATATAGGAAGTGCTCAGTAAGTATTCAATTCATTGTTGAAAATTGTTGGAAATTAAGCCAAAAATGATTTCTGTGATCATATGTCAAAAACCTCTGGAAAGACAGCCCCCTCAGAGGTCATCAGGCACCCCAGGCAGGATCTGGAGATGCTGAGAAGGGGGAAAGAGAAGGTAGAATGAGGACTAAGGGCTCAGGACCTTACTTCCTGTTGGTTTCTCGGTTTGGGTGCAGAGAAGGTGTTCTCACAGCCTGAGTATGTTCTAGTCTCCTTTCCCTCTTCCCTTCACCCCTTTTTCCTTCTCTCTTCGGTTTCCTCCCGAACTCATGGGATCTCAGTTAGTCCTATGAATCTCAGTTTCCTCATCTGGAAACCCAGTAATCAGCTTAATTCATAGGGTTGTGATAAGGATTAAGTGAGATATCATAGTCAGTAAATCAGTCCTGTTTCCCTTACGGCATCTCATTTCTTCCTCTTCTCTGCTGACCTCTAATTCTCCCTGCTTCTCCTTCCAGTCCTCCACAAAGACTGAAGGTGAGGCTCAATCAGGCACAGATGTGAGGGGTGCGTCTGGGAAACGTGAGGTTTCCACCCTCTTTGGACAGCAACCTTTGCAGATGACTGTCCTGATTGACTGCTAATACCTTATCAGCCTGTGATCTCCCACCACTGGCCTCTAGGCGTGAATACTTCCTGAATTACTGACTTCTAGGAACTCCTCCTTGAGGTTGGTCACAATTTGGAATCCAAGAGTAAATAAATTCAATACTGTAAGTTGATTCGATTTCGAGCCATTCCTAAACTCAGCAACATTAAAAATGTACCAGCCTTCACTGAGGGGCTCCTGGGCAGTCTGTCTGTCCGTAGGGGCTCGCACTGCTGTTCATCTTAGCGCTCTGGGCCTGGAGATCTGGCTTCACCTTCTGAGGACTGTCTAGGGCCTTGAGTGTCCCAGTGTCCGCTAGGAAAGGCCCTCCTGGTCCTGAGTCAGGGCTGGTGCCCTCACACGTCAGTGGTGCCTCCCCTCTCTGATGCTGCTGCCCTTTACAATTCAATCTGGACTGAGTGTGCTTGAAGCGTTTGTCTACTCAACAGCCATTTACTGTGATGCCTGCCGCGGGGGCATGGGATGGCAAGAAAGGTCCAGAGCCCTTGCTCCCTTTTCAGGATAACCCTGAAGGACTGTCCCAGCTCTCCATGGGCCTGCTGACTTCTTAAGTGCGGCTACATCGCCGTCCACCTCCTTTACCTGATCCTGAGCCTTTTACCTTCCCTTACAGGTGGTGTCCGTAAGAACATCCCATTAACTTCCTTCATGCTCATCTCCTCTCAGCCTGATTCCTGGGAAGCCCAGCCTACAGCATGGAGCTGTGTGGGAAACACGTAGAAGGTGGACCGAGCCATACTTGTGTTTAAACCCTGGTTCCAATACTTACTTGCTGGGTGACTTTTGACAAGTTTTTAACCACTCTAAACTTCACTTTTTATTTGGAAGAAGTGGATTATTGTGAAGATTAAATGAGTTTGTATGTAGTGTATAACTGCCTGGACCACTGAAGCATCTCAACAAATGCTAGTTCTTCCTTTCATGATATTTCTCAAACATGACCTCCCAAATCCTACTAGAAGTTACATTTCTAGTTCATAAATTTAATTTATGTTTTCCTATTATTGCAAATAATACTGCATCTTTAAAACAAGTGACTCATTATTAAAGTTTTAGAACACTGTCTTAAATGAAACATAATGGTAAAGAAATCAGAGGGAATGTGGACTTGGTTGACCTTAAGAAAGTGAGCTGACCATTTGATCTGGCTAATTGTTGCAAAACTCCCTCGCCTGTAGAATGGGACGTTAATGCTACATCTTATGACGGATGGTAAGTCATTTAAATGCCTACAGGAGTATTTTGCAGCCCAGCTGCTCTTCTGAAATGACCTTGCCATTCCTCCCTTCCCAGGTGGGGTCTGATTCCCCTCCCCTTGCATCTGGGCTGGACTCTGTGACTTGTTTGTCCATCTGAACGTGGCAGAAGCAGTGTTCTAGGACTTCAGACACTAGATCACATGAGGCTCCGTCGTTTTGTCTGGGTCTCTTGTCGGGCTCCCTGTGAGGGGCCCAAGCGCGTGGAGAACCCGTGGTGTAAGTGTCCGCTTCACAGTCAGCATCGTCCGGCAGCCCGTGGCCAGTCAAATGAGGATGTTGTCTTGGACATCCAGTCCACTGGGCCTTCTGAACTCTGCAGTCCCAGCCAGCACCAGACTGCACCCCCAGAGACCCCCTGTGCCCAGCCAACCCACAAACCATAGTTATCAGCCAGCTCCAGGCCCTCTCCTTCCTTGGGCCCTGGCTCCTGCTCATGTGTCCTCTGTACCGACTTGTACTTTGAGTGGCAGTTCTCAGGCTCTTTGCCTTCCTGCTCCATATTCTGAAGTCAGCTATTTATGCCTCCACTTCCCCATCTCTACCCATACTGACCTTTACCAAAGAAGGTGGGCTTTGCCTGGCACTTGAACAGGACAGATGGGCTCCTTGAAGACCGTGCCCAGATGTTCACCCCTGCGGCCCCAGGTCCTAGAGCAATGAAGGAGAAGAGGAGGAGAAAGAAAAGAAAACAACCAAAAAATGCAGCCCATCATGTGTGGGTTCAGAAAAATGCCAAAGATTCCTTTAATTCAAGTTCCTTTCAAACAGCAACAGTGTAAGCTGCTTTCTCAAGCTTCACAAGCAACACTAGTTTTTAATAGGCTGGAGTTCTAATAGGTGGTGAAACCAGTTTTTTGTTTTTTGTTTTTATCCCAGAAGAGTTCACTGGGCAAGTAGTTAATAGCTGCTACAATTTATGAGCTATAAACATGTCACACACCATGAGCTTCACAAAAATAAAGGGGTTAGAATTTTTATTTTAAATGATAAACACAAGTTCTGTGTCACATCTGAGAAAGCTCTTGTCTTTGCTTAAGAAACAGAGAGTCTAACCCCCCGCACCCCGCACCTCCCCCCGGGCAGTGCGCACAGCCATCTGAAGTCTCAGCCTGACCCACCTGCCGAGGGCCCTGCCTGTTCCTCACAGGAACTGGGCACTGGAGCACTTTCACTGCCCTGTACTCATAAATCAGATCCCTGCTTCTCCTCCTTGTCTTCCTCCTTATTTGACATGTTGTCCCTTGTTTGTTTTTATTAATGTTTCTTTGCCTGCCTGTAAGTGTAGTTTTAATATAACATAATACAGGCTCTTTTATTTAGCAGTTTATTATGTTTTTTTGTTGTTATTGCTGCAATGTTATTCATACCACTGTGGGTTTGTGTGCAAAATCTGTGTAACGAGTTCTGGAGATACAGCGATTCCCTATACAAAATCACCAAAACTTTCCTGTGGAGGAAAAAAGAGGAAATCAGAAAGAAGAAACTTGGTGGGGAAAGGCAGGGTTTTTCATCTGGAAGAAAGGGAGGCATGTTTCCAGGAACTTTAATGACGCCTGGGGACTTCCCGGTTTGGAGTCAGGAATCACTGTGTACGCTTGGTCGGTGGGAAGCCTTCTGAGAGGCTGGAGTGAAAGCCAGAAGCTGTAGGATGAACCGGAAGCTGGTGGGCCTCAGAGCCCAGGCTGACCTGAGGAGTGGTGGTGGGTGGACTTCTGGGCCTGGGTGTGAACATCAGCTGATGAAGGATGAATCCCAGGAGCTGGGAGTAGCTCCGAGAAGTAGGTGATGGATTTCCAATGCCAAGATTAGACTGAAGAGCTGTAGAGGTAACAGAGTAGTGCAGGGAGCTCTGAGGGTGTAGGACCGCCTGGGAGGTGGGAGCAAGCATTCACAGCTGTGACGGCCAAGGGGGAGTCATTTATCAGGAAGAGTGGAGCCCTCACAGCAGGAGGTGACATGGTGGCTTCTCCCTCTTGAAGTGGGAATGGAGGGGAAAGTACCCCACTGTGTCCAAAAATTCCTAGCCAGCCTGTCTGCTTGACACCTTGAAAGAGACAGGATTTTGGGACTCAGTGGCCATCAGTGGAAACTTAAGGCACCCGTATGGGGGTTCAATCCTCTGTTCCTGAGCAGCAATGAAGCGATGGCAGGGCATGGTGCCCTGGGCAACCTCTCCATAGTCAATCTGGAAGAGAAGGAGGATCTGGAGCCCATAGATAAATTTCTCTGCTTGGTTATTTTATAGCTCAGAGTGCTGGTTTTCCTTCATATCTTCATCTTCACCATGACCCTGTCCAGAACTGGCTGGGCTGCAGACCCCTTGGCTGATCTCTGGACCATTTGGTTTGCTCTTTCCTGCGGGCATGTGTAGGTAACTCACCTTCTTGTTTGAAGAGTCAGATAGAACTGGCATTTATTAACCCCAAGTTTTTGTTCAGAAAATGCAGAATCTTGTTGACACCAGTGGTCTTTATGGCCAAATTCCACAGATGCTCTCTCTGCTGCTAGTTGTTCCCTGAGGAGGAGGATACCCCCAGATTCCAGTCTTGCAGCTACTGATTGCTTTCTACCCCAATGCTGGTATTTACTCTCCTTTGGGAGTGACTGATGAGAGGGTCCTCAGCCTCCAATAAAGGAGACTTGATGGAGGCTTTTTCTGCTCTCTCACTGTTTTTGGTTCCAGGCAGGAAATGATGGACAGTAAAAGACCAGACTGGGGAATCATGGCAGGTCCTCCTGCTTGCAAGGAAGTATATCTGCGGAGTCCAGAGCCCTCTTGAACTGACATGTACCTGAACAGTGACGGTCGGTCCCCCTGCTGGGGGGAGACAGGTCTGGAAAGTCATGATTAGCTCTCCTTGGCAGAGAGGCGTATGGGAAATGTTGGTATGTTCTCCTCGTGTGCATTTTTGCTGAAGAGTCCAGAACCCTCCTGGACTGAGATGTGTCTGGAGGGTCATGATGGACCCTCCTTGGTGGAGATTCTTAGGTGTTCTGCTGAGCCTTCCTAGAATGAGAAAGACCTGGGAAGTCATTACGCCCTCCTAGAGAGAGGTGGACCCATGGAGCTGTGACAGGAATGCCTGTGGGAGATCAGACCTTCATTCTTGCCTCCATTTGCCCAAAAGGGCTCCATGTGCTTTCCCACCTGTCTTACCGTCTTCCTCATCCTCCTTCCCCAGTGTGAGGGTGAAGGCGACTCACATTATGAGCAGCTTATGCCATGTTCCACATCCTTCATCCCCTGCCACTGCCTCTTCCGGACATCGGCTGCTGTTCACAGCACTTGCAGTTGAATCTGAAGCCCCTACAGGCACCGAGGACAAGTGACACTTCACGTGCCTGCCCACTGAGAGTGGCAGGGCAACTGCCAGGGTAGGAGCATGTTGGCCTTCTGTGCCTTAGTGGGCAGGGAGAAGCAACCACTGGAGGGTGTCCCAGTTCTTCAGGGTGCGAGGCAGGCTGGTGTCACGAGCGAGCTTCAAGGGGAATGCAGCACGGCGAGGGGACACCTGGGGTCTCACACCTCTGGGAAATGTACTCAGTCCTGAAGGGGATGACCTCTGTATTTTGTTTTGTTTTGTTTTAAGCAGTGCAGCTAATGGGATTAAATTTAGCCATAATCACAGTTTACTATATCCAGCTAAACCTGACTAGATTATTTGGACATTGTCCAAGTGATTGATTAGTATGCTCATTCAAGGGATAGAATATTTGTGTAATGGTTAGGAATAAAATTGTTTTCAGAAATAAGATCTGCTGACATTTTTAAGTAATAAAAAAAATCTAAATAAATCCTGAGAGTTTCTTTACTGATCCATTGCATTTTCATTCTATCCAAAACACTGTCTCCCTCAGTGGGACTGGACATAGGTGCTCGCTGCTGAACAGTCAGTGTCTTTGCTCTTTTTACTGACTGACTCTGTTGACGCCAACCATCTAAAATTGTTTTTATTCTGCCTTATAAAGAAGGCAATGTCATGTCCTTACATAATATTAGCATTTGGAGAAATTCATATACAGTATCTAATTTCTCAGAGTAATTCTGAGATTCTGTCCTTATGTAAGTGTACTGAAAAGATGTATGCTGATCATCAGAGCACCTTATCTTCCTTGTCCAACCCAATACCTTGAAACCGGCTGTGAAGAGCAGTGAGAAGCAGATGATTCTCCAGGGATGGACGTGGAACGTGCCGCCTGTGAGCCCCTGGAACAGCGGCAGCAGCTGCAGCCGGATCCCACAGCCTGCCTCGCCAGCCTGCCTGGGGCCGGGAGGCAGGAGGAGGCGGAGCACACACGGCTGCATAACAGATGCATTTAGGAAGCACTAGCACTTTCTTCGTGCCCAGCAATGGCAAAGCACCTCTCATCTGCCTTCTCACTCACAACACAATACTAGCCGACAATAAATGAGTCATTCTCCAGGGTCACTTTGTTCTGGGAACATGTAAATAAACAAGCTATGAGACAAAGGCACACAATGAAGTGATCAGAGGGTCGGCTTGACCGTGAGTTACTTGAAGATGGTTCCTCATCTGACTTAATTTTATCTCTGCAGACAGAGACACTGGAAGGCTCAACTGATGTTTCTGGGCAGTGGCTAAACATGCCTCGTGGCTGAAGGGAGCAAGAGAGAATTTAGGAGATAGCTCAGGCCGCCAGTGGAGCCAAAGTCCTTGGTCCTCCCAAAAAGAAGATTGGATTTTCTCTGCGATGGGTCTAGGCCGGGGGCTATACAGTTTTCCATCTGGACTGTTTTGCTATCAAACGGGCAAGGCTATGAGACTCCCCAAGTCTTCCCTGGGCACATCCCTCTTTGTTGAAATCCAGCCCCAAAATATTCAGGGTCCCTAGAGTGCTCAAGATCAGTGCTACTCAATCTTCATTTTCCTGTAGATGACTCTTCAGTCAGGAATGAAGCACCTGCCGGGGGGTGTAGACTCCCATTCTACAACCTCACCTCTAAGCAGGGTGACTGCATACAACTGTAAATCAGAGACCCTTCTTAAAGATAGGTTTTTTGTAGGATGTTTGCATTCTCCCTTCTCAAAATGGGAACTTATGTTATTTTGAAACCCTTTTCCCATTCAAAAAAATTGTTGACAGTAAAAATGCATAGGAATAAAATATGTCATGGGGAAAAGATTGTATTCCTAATCTACCTTTCTATAAAGTCATACTTTGCAAAAAGGTAAAATAAGATAAACTGGCTTTATATAAACAAAAAACTGGCAACAACATTCTTCTTAGGCATTTTGGGCAATGTATGCATATTAAGGATGTTTGCTGTTTGTGTGCCTTATTATATTTATCAGGTCTTCTCCCCCTCTCCCCAACCACAGTCCGTACAAGTACACAGTGTATTTCTGGTCTACCCTTTATGCCTAATAAACAACCTGGTGGACATGAAGTGTTCAACAAATGAATATTAACCAAAAATTCTAAAGGCCGATCACCCTACATTTTGCAACATTATCTGATAAACCTAATATTATTTCACTAGATTTTTTTTTCAGACTCTGAGGAAAAAATATTTACATTGAAAACCCTATGATAAATACCCATTCTAATCTCCAGATGGCACAAAAAATTCTAAAGATCCATGTTTCCCAACTCCTAGCAAAGCCCTGCCTGCTGTGGGATTGAGAGAGAATGTCTGAAGGCATCATCAAAGGCATTTATTAAAATATTGAGCTGAGAGATATTCCCTTATTGGAGAAAGCTTGGCTGGCTCTGACTGGGCTCTGAAGCAGGACGCGGTGTGTTAAGACACAAGGACTCTTGCTGTGCTGCCTTGTTGTTGACCCTCGTGATTCTTGGTGCCTTCCCCTGTGAAAGTCCTTTTTAAAAAATAAATGCCTTTTAGTAGAGTGTCTAGAACATAAATGCCCAATAAATTTGAGCTGTTACTTTTAGCATTATGAATATGGTACGACCCAAGTCACTTAAACAGCAAATCCAGTTTCTGGAGACTGTGCAATGTCCTTCCTTGGGCTCTTCCAGTTTCCTACACCCTTGCTTCTCCCTTCCATGAAACCCTGGGATAATCATGGTGGAAAATAATGCCTTTGTGTTTATAAGGCATGATCATATCTGTTTTCTCATTTGATCCCCACAATAACTGTTGAAGTAAGTAAGAAAGATCTTGTTATCCCATTGTATAGGTGAGGAAATGAAGGCAAAGAGAGGTTAAATGACTTGCTCAAACTAATAAAAGTAGAATGGGAATTGTTCTTCGTATTGTGTCTCTGGGCCCAGTGGGACGAGCCTTAGCCAGAAGGATCATTCCCCCGTTCAGGTTCCCAGCTGACGTGTCCCCTGGTCTATGTCATTGGCCGGGTTCTGCTCCTGTCACTGGGAGCCTCAGGACGAGGAGGATTTCTCCTCCACTTCCTGGAACTCTGGGTCCACAGCCTGCTGCCTTGACTCTGAGGCCTAAGTGTCTGGTATCAGCCTCTCACTATGCCCAAGGCTGTACAACTGCTACTACTAGAAGGGACCTGGCTGGGTCAAGTCACAATTTCTAAACGTAGAAACCCTTTGAATTGACATCTTCATCTACTTTAAATGTCATCAACATGCTCACCATAGGCAGCTTTGTAAAGAAAGTGAAGTCTCAGAAAAGCACTGGGCTGGCTGGAGTAGATGGATAAGCTGTAGAGGTGCAGGGGTGTTTCTATTCCATGAAAAGCCAGAGTAACTCCAGCTTCCAGCAGCCCAGCCTGACAGCTGCGGCACTGAGGCAGTGCAGTTGACTGCTTTGCATCGTTTAGCATGAGCAACAGCCGTATGACATAATGCACTCACCTGAATCATGCAGTTGGGGGGTGGCGGGGTGGCCACCAGCTTGAGCCAGCTCAGGAATGCAGGTTGTGGGCATCTGTCTCCTACTTTGCTTTCAATGAGGTCTTATTGGCAGCTTGAATCAGCCATGGTGGGAGAATTTATACCAGAGAAACTAGCACACATTACAAACCAGGGTGCTCCATCTCCACCCCGAGAAAGCTGGTTGCTCCACATTAACCAGCACACACACCGCTGGCCACATGTGCAACAGGCCCGACAGCCTTGTCACTTCTTTCAGGTGTGTGCTTCTACTTTAATCTAATTTGGGGGGATCTTCTATTCAACATGTAGACAGCGATTTGCTGGTGTCGCATCTAAGATCTTTGAGAGCACCTCACTCTTCCCCCAACCCTCACAACGAAGAGCTCTCCAGGGCAAGGCTCTGGCCTACAGGCAGCAGGTCTAAAACAAGCCTTGCTGTCCCCCCAGGCAGTGTCTCCACCACACCTCCTACCTCCCCAAACAAGCACTGTGAGAGGGAGTTGTCCCGGCTAGTGGGAAGGAATTCGTAAGTTTATTTGTTCCCAGTTACTAGTATTGACACCGTGTGCTAACTCTCCTCAGACTCTGTATTTTCATAGGAAACAAAGAGGGCCTAAGGGTGAGATTTCTGGCAACACCGTGAGCTGCTGGGGGAGTTACTGAGATCAGAGTATTACAGCATTTCTTAAATGCTCTCAGGTTGGCTCGGCCAAGGGTAACCCTGCTAATTAATTTTGCAAGTCTGGAAAGAGAAAATGCTGATAATAATAATAATGACAATGATGTTTCACTGTCCTGCCCGATAATGTCCCAGGGGATTTCTCTGACTTTTGGTAAACCCTCAAATAGGAGAGATAAATTGAAAAAACTTGATCAGAATTTCTGTGACTCAATGATCTGAAAGTACTTGTTGAGAAGCAAAGATTTATTATCTGCAATTTAGCAAGACTCTAAAGATGGTCCTGTCTATCCCTTTCTTCTTGTTTTGCAAATACACCAATGATGACATCTGGAAAAGGTGCCGTGACTCACACGGAGTAAACTCAGGTCTCCTCTGCTCCGGGAGCACCCTCCCCTTTGACCTTTGAGGAGCCTGCAGACTCCTCACTTCTGGAACTCCATTCCCTGGAAGTGTACTTTAGATGCAGTGAGAGGGAACACCTGCCTGTGCCGAATCGACAAATATCCTAGGGAATCCCACACTTGAAAGGACCTCCAGAAACATAATCCCTGGGGCCGCTGTCTGGTGTTCCTGGGGAACGCTCAGCTGGCAGGTCGAGACTGGCCTTCACTGGCAGGCTGCCGGGGAAGTCTGGGAGGCTTTGGCCAGTTCTCAAAGTTTTCACTTTCTGGCACCGGTTATATGACTCATATGGGGTCTCCTTTTCAAAGCCTAATATTTCAGGGATGCAGCTGACTGACTCATACAGGAGGAAAGCAAATGGGCCATGAGGTGTGTGCAGAGCAGTCTGCTTTGATGGGATTTATTGAGTTTTAAGAAAATAGGACTTAAGGGTAGATAAGAGGCAGAATTCTGACGACCTTAAGTTCAGAGCTTTCCCAGGACATAATGTTCAACAACTATTGTCAAAATCAATTTTTGATGAAGCTTTGGCATCTACATTTACTCACCATTTAAAAAATGAACTGTGCAGCAATTGTTAAGGAAAGAGAACCAACCCTGGAGTCTCCTATAATAATAAAGCTATATGTTTCTATGACACTTTGTAGTTTATGAAATATATTATCTCATTTGATCCTTACAAAAATGCTATGAGTTCGATACTTTCATTATCCACATTTGGTATATAAGGAATTAAAGCTCTCAAAAGTTTAAAGATTTTCCCAAAAGTGTCATAGGAGAACAAAGACTTGAACCCAGGTCTACAGAATCCAGACTATAAGCTTAAAAACAAACACATACACACACAACCAAAAAAACTAAAACCCTGTACCATAGCTCTTATAGAAGCACTTTAGTGCAGAACTCACAGCAAACTTGATCTTGAGCTCTTTATTCTTTCCAAAGATGCCAGAAGCTCTGGAAGCTCTTGTAAGGACATGGCCTCTCCTACATGGCATGGAGTCTGTGGGATGGTTCTAGATAGTGATGTTCCAAATCAGAGTCATTGTTCAAAACAGCACTGGATGGAAATTCTTTGTGCACCCAGAAAGTTCAAAAAAAAATCTGTTATACTGAATATTGGACCATCTTAGTGTGCCCTTTTCCTGCCCAAGAGAGAATCAAATACTAAGAGGACAGGTGCTGAGACTCTTGCTGTCAAAGTCTAGAGGATGTGGGTGGACCTGCCAATACACCAGTCTATGCAGTGTTTGAGAAGATCAGGTGAATGCCTGTACATGAAAGTACTTCTGCAAACTCTAGACTTATATGGGTGAGTCTACCATCTTCAGATGAAAAGGAAGTTGAAAATTTTTCAGATGGGCAAGGAGTATCCAAAATCACACTTGTATTTTGGAAGCACTTATCAGTATATAAGAGAATCTTAACAAGGGCTGGTGCAAAACATGTTTAGGCATCACCCTACATCCCCACCCCCAAATTATTGTATTTATTCTCAAAGCCTTTTTCATTAAGCATGAATTACATTTTTGTATACTTGTAAAATCATGTAAGTTTAACTCCGAGTGGTTGCATGGGCCAAAGCCCCTTTGCTACCCGTGTAAACTCCTCCTTCATTGCCCAGGAGTCTCTGGCTGTGGTTAAGGGACCCATGAGGCAGGACTCCTTTGGCTGGGGCAGTCTGGCCAGCTGTCCATAGGGTTGGAAAAGTGATCTTTCTTGGGGTGTAACTATATCAAGATAAAAAGAATCAAGACTGGTCTTGAAGGGCCAAATCTTAAAAAACCAGAAGGCACTTAATGGGTGTGCACCAGTTGGAGTGGGGAGCAGAGAGGGTGAAAAGACGCCAAGCAAGCAGGTCAGAAGGAGGGAGTGGGGCTTGCCAATGAAAAGGGCAGCTCAGAAGCGAAGTCCACAAGCTCTGAGCACCTGCCAGGATGCCTCTTTCTTAAGGTTTGAATCTGAATGATCCACTAAGTGGACCAAAACAGGACACACAGGATAAGGAGGTCTCTTAAATTTATTAATTAATCATCAAAATTATATCTTTTGATTCACCTGATTAATATGGGTTGTTCTTTATAAAAATGATCTCCTATCTAAAAAACTGTTATGCAGTCTTGGAGATAGCAAGCAGTTTTCTATCATTCTCAAGCCTCCAAAGTCCAAACGTGTTGTCAGCATCTGCTTTGGATGTAGGTTTCACAGATGGGTTGAGATCAGCCAAAGATGACACTAGGATGACAGGCAGGCCTCTTGGAGGCTGTACCTATTGAGTGTGAATTGGTGGGGAAAAGTGGGTGATCATTTTAGTCCAAGGCCTGTGGATCAACTATGGGGGCCCAGATATTCTGCCTAGTCGATACACTGGGATCAACTAGTTTGGGGCACTAAGTCATATTGCCTTAACTCCAGAAGAGGCTGAGTAGTTAAGAAGAATGACTATTTACAGTGGGGCCATCATCTTTTTCTGCTGCTACAACGTGCATACTCTCTGTCTAGTTAACTCTGAGGATAGCAGGGATCTTGGGAAGCCAAATCTGTCATTAAACTGTGGCCTTAGCAAGGAAGGGTCCTAGAGGGAAAATGCCTCTCTATTCCAGAGATCAGAAATGCTCATGCCTCCCTTTCTGGAGTGCTGGAGACACACAGTGCCTGCTCCCAGAGCCTCCTGTCTCTAGACTCAAGGTCGAACCCTGCCTCAATTCTTCAGATACATCACCACCACTGATGAGGCTCTGGATTCCTTCATTTTCACTCACTGCCAGACTATCCTTTAACCCTAGTCCTTCCAGCTCTGATCTAGAAACATCCTGAGCTCTAAGGCAACTTCCAGCCCATTTCATCCAAGATGTGTGGATATTGTTACCAATCATAGCTATATCAACAATTAACCTTTCAGTGCACTTACCTGCGACAGGCATGGGGATGCACGTGTTTATCTTCATTAGCTCATGGAGTCCTCACCACAGCCCTCCTAGGTAGGTGCTATGATGACCCCACCTTATAGATGAGGAAGCCAAGTCTCTGGGTGCTGACCTGCCCAGCACCACACAGTTGTTAGGTGGTCAAGTCAGGATTCAAGCCTGAGTCATTTGGACTCCAGAACCTGGGCTCTTAACCATCAGACATTTACTGCCTCTGGGACTGACCTTGATCCACCTCCTGAGAGGGAGACTCCTATTCATGGAACACATCAGTGACAAGTGGTCATGAACGCTTTCTGTGCTGAAATTCAAGCATTAAAAATTGTTAGAATTCAAGCCATGATATGGAGGAAAATACCCCCAGAGACAACAAGATGTCTAAGAATCCATGAAAAGTCAAGCAGTCTGCACTGTGTTGCTCTAAGTTTAACATTTTGAAAAACATGGATCGTGTGGTGAGCTTTGGGAAAATGCTTAACAAGACACAGACTCATGCATAAGACCTTGCTCACATTGGGAAAGCAGCCAAGAACTCCTGCCCCCTTCATCCCAAAGAAGGTGCCCTATGAAAGACCCCAGAGAGGACAGGTCCTCCTCCAGAGAGGGCTCATTATTTCTCACACTGTGATGGTCTCCTAATGAACAAGTAATCAGTAAGAGTGTTTCTATTATTTTCTATGTGATTCAGAATCAGTGAAACGATAAGCCTTTCATGCTTATTTATGAAGGACATGTCACATATACTTGGTGTCCCAAATAGCTTTTCAGAGAAACAACGTTGAAAATTAGTAACATGGCCTGTTTTATGATCAACCTTGTTTTCTCACATATGATTCAAAACGTTTAAAAAAACTGAAAAATCCAGATTTATGAATCAGGAAGAAAATGGAAAAAAGTAAAAATTACAGATAATCCCCAAACCTTATTTCAATCACTAGGATTCTTCCCTTTTAGATACTTCACAGAACAGCTAATGAGTTGTCAATCATTACTTTATTGAGCATTGCAAGGTGCACAGCATTGTACATAGCTTGAAAATGTCAAACTGGTATTTGCCACATCCTCTGTAGGCTTCCCTAACTTCCATGGTTCTGTGGTGCTTCCTCCTGTGCTCTAGGGAGCATGCTTCTAGTACCTTCATGGTAACATTTACCATGATGTCACATGTACCAATTGCACCATGTGTTCTCCCCACTAAATTTTTGCACTCAAGGACGGGATCCATGTATTGCTGATCTCTGGAAACTTGATGTTCAAATACACATTTGATAGATCAATGACCGAGTGAATGAATTCTTGAGCTCTGGCTCCTTCTCTGCATTTAGGTGGGAGTGAGGATGCTGAGTAAGAAGCCATTCAAAAGGCACAATGGAAAAAAGGAGTGTGCAAACATGCGGCTGGTCCCCGGACTAGAAAATCAGCTCCATACTACTGAAGAGTTGGCAATCTCCCCAAGAGCCAGAGAGCACAACAGAGCCACAGACAAATCTTCAAACCAGAGGTGGGGTGCATCAGCCCAGAGAGGCAGTGCTGGCGCCGGTGAACTGGAGGCACAGCCAACCCCAGTGGTCCAGAGCAGAGGGTCTGAGCCACCTCACCTGAAGGATACTTGTGCTTTAAATCCCTTCCCCAATTTCAAAAAAGACCACATAAGAATAAATAAATAAGACACTAAATAACTAAGAGTAAAAAAAGAAGACATTTCCAAATGGCTCTCAAGAAGCAGTTTGGATGCCCTGCTCCTTGCATGGTGCCAACGGGCTCCAGCTGCCACGGTTGCCCTCTTTGGGCCTTTCAGCATCCACATCCATTACAGTGAGGGAACACAGGTTCTGGGGGAGGCAGTAAGCATGGCGCAGTGCATGGAGGGCTAATTGTTTCTTCACATGGGATGAATCCAGTTGATGAGTCAGGGCCTAGAGTCTGTCTGACTGGTGAAGGAGAAGACCCTGCTATGGGAGCAGGTGAACAGTGACACACACCACGTCTCTGGCATCCCAAGTATAACAGGACACATGCGAATCTGCCATCATCTGACAAGGAGACTGAAGGCAAGCAGTCTCCCTGTGCGTCAGGTCCCCCATCACGTGGGGCTTTGGACAGAACACCTCCCTGGTCACACCTAAGATCTCTTTCATCCAGCAGGATTCTTGACCCATCAGCACTAAGGCAAACCCCTTACCCTTCCGTGTGCGTTCCTGCTGCTGAAATGAAGGGAAGCCCAGCTACAGATTTATATGCTCACAAACAGAAGTGTTGGTAAAACACTGCTTAAGATTCTTAGATAAGTCTAGTGCATATTTCTCTATCATGCACCAGTTCAGTGTTCACAGACCCCAACACTGCACCACCAACTGATTAGCGTGGCTACTCTTCTACTCTGGTGCAATTCAATTATTTTTCTGCAAAATGTAACTCTTACTACACTTACATTTCTTAAACCAACCTGATGCAAATAGTTGACCCATCACATTCTCCTTACTGCCTTTCTGGATCCCAAGTTTTTGCATTTAACGGTCAGATAAAATTGGTGGCCTGCAACCCCCAGATCAGTATTTCACACTTGGCCCCTTTCTGCCTCACAGCAAGTCTTTAGAACGCTCAGAAAAGCCAAGGTGATTCCATCTAGGCTGAGAATGGCAAAGCAAAGTTTGGGAGGTTCTGTTTTCTTTCTCAGCACAAGATTTAAAATGACAAATGCTTGGTCAAAAAATTGGGGATTAGCTCTCAAATCAAGCTCGCATTAATGGGAGGGTTATGTTCTCTAGCCTCAAACACACTAAAAATAATTTCCTAGGAGAGAATGATTCTTAGCAAGTTTATACCCACATAAACTAGGATATAAGTGGACATGGATATATTTTTTTCTGAGATGCTTAAATAGTTTTTCTTTAGTTTTCTATACATTTATACTCAACAATCTCAAACAAGCTATTATACAAAAACAATCATTAAGGACAGAAGTCAGAGTGTCTTACTGTATTAGGTATTTACTTGATGCATAGGAAAGACCAAACAAATATATTGCAGAATATGAATTTTCATATTAGCCTAAAATGTAGGTCTCTGAGCTCAATCTTGTCAGCCAGAGATTTGATGTACATCAAGTTAATCCAAGCTTGCTAAGGATGTCCTCAGACCTATAGCACCTACTCACAGCAGGGTTGTGAACCCTGCACCCTCTCCATTATACCAGAGAGAACTATACTATATTGTTCAAGGAATAAAGAGTTTTTGCCCTTGCATTCAAACTTGGTTATGCCACATTTGATGTAAAATGTTTATCATTACCTAAAAGACAAGTGCAACAAAATTCAACTTTGGAGGAAAATATTAACCCAAGACAGGTCCTTGGGAGAGGTGGAAAGCTAAGGGGTATAACAGATTCTACTTCTCTAAGAAAGTTATTTCAACAGGGAAACATGTTGTCACTTCACCAAGTCCAGATGAGTTGGGGAGAAAGAAAGCATGTGATAACAAATTGGCTAAGAATATTTATATCAGTTTTGCCTTAAGTCTCATAGAGTAATAGGAGAAACAAGATTCTTTTCCCCTTTTCCCAGAAACATTTTGCTTAAAGTTGACCTCATTCTAATTCTTCTTTCCTCTGTAATTTTTAATTACCACAAATTAATCTGTAACAGAGTGAATAACTAAAGATTCTAATAGCTTGGAAGTTTGCTCATATCTCAGCAGATGACCTACACAGAATCCCACCAGAAACACTTCTCTTGGGTCAAGTCTAAATTGTACCATCTTCTTAGGCAAAAACATGCAGACACCCCCTAACCAAGGCCGAAATGTGATGATAATTGACAGGGAACAAAAACCCACTGTAAAGACAAAGTATTTCAGCTTCCTCTATTTAAAAAATCATATTCACTGCAACTGGGTACTATTAGTCTTTTGAGTTTTATAACTCTCCAGAATTGTCAAAAGTGACCTTGTAGCCAATACTCTTGCAGACTCTGAAAACCACCTGAAGAAGGCCACCCATGGTGCCAAAAGCTGTGTCAAAGAGCAGAGAGAGGGTGCCACCGAGGCCCACGGCGATGTCCTTGCACACAGTCGGAATTGCGCCCACCATATACACGGGAAAAGCCGCCACATCCACAATGACTCGGACCAGGACACCCAGAATGCGGCAAATGGCCTTCATCAGACAGCAAAAGGATCCGGAGAATGGCCCTGATGACTATGGCCGTGACTCTGAGCACCTTCCAGAGAATGCTCACCAGCTCTTCCCCGATGGCAATGAAGTATGAGATGGTGGCAGAACCGAGGTGGTAAAGGCAACTTTTTATGCCTTTGGTCACTTGTTTGGTGACATGCCACAGGAAATACACAATGTTCTTCAGGATTCCTACTGCAAGGTAAGAAATCAGATGGAAGAGCTTGATGAATGGGGTGGCAATGAAGCCCATGAGCTTCCCCCAAAAGCCGCCGACATCTGTAGGTGCCTCTGCAGGTGGCAGAGCCAGTCCCTCACTCCTCGTGCCGGAGAGGGGGCTGGAGTCTTCCGTAGATTGGCCATTCGCTCTTCATCCTGGACTTGGTTCACCATTTCCAAGATTTTTTTCATTTTCTCTGTGTCTTGGTCAGTTTCACCACAGTTGTTCTGAGACAGTTGAGGTTGAATGGAAGCAGTTTCTCAAGTTCTTTCACCATCACATCTTCTATGATGTCACTGTCCCAGATATGCTTCACAAAACCCATGGCTCAGCCTCCTCCAGGGACAGCACAGCAGGCCGCCAGCCAGATGAACTCAGGGATGGCCACTTTGTCTTTAATTTTGCAGTCTGAGGGCACAGCGCCTGTGGTGATATATAGGTCTTCCCCGCTGCCACACTGCGGGCTCAGTGCCTGCTCCATCAGGCTGTTGAGATTCATGTACCACCGTTCCTGGAAGGTCGGGGTCATGGGAGCTGCATTTGTGAGAGTGAATGTAGCCATTTGGAGATCTCTGCTAAGGGAGAATGGGTATAGCTGTCCTCTTTGGTAGCCAGAAAATCCAGGTAATCTGTATTCAAGCCTTGCTTGCATCCCAGATTGGTCACAGAGGCGATGGCATCAGCCTCCTCAGTCACCTCCTCAAGGTGGCTGTTGGAGTCATTGATCTGAAAGAAGAGAGCACGTGCTGAGATGCGGCCCCGTTCACAGCAGGGAGCAGCACTGGGATCGTTCTGCCAGCACCAGAGAAGCCCCTATGCCACTAACACCTTCAGCTCCTGGCCTTGGGAGGGCTTGGCTCTCTGCTGCACACACACTTCATTCTACATCCCACAGTCCTGGTACTTGACAAGGTCTTCCAATAAGCTGTTTCCTATTTTACCCCCTGTGCAGAGTCCATCCCTGTTCTGTGGCACTTCCCCACCTCACACACACACACTCATGCACACACGCACACGCACACACAGAAACACCATCCTGACATTCGTGTTTAATCTGCTGTGGATTTATGAATTTCATAACTTTTCTTTGAAATCTTTTTCTATGAGATTCAAATTAACTTCAAAAATGAAAACACGCAGAAAGGACATCTCAACAGGCCCATAAAAACCAGAGCCGATTTCAGATCATCAGATACCAACATTGGCTGTCTTGTTATGAACACATTCTGAATGAATGTTTAAACAATTTGAGATTATGAAAAACAATGTACTCTAATCAGAGCACTTAAATCAAATGGGGGAAAACGTGTACTTTTCTGTCAGTTATTAGATACTTACCAGGCCAAGATAAAAGTCAAATTTGACCAACAGTTGTTTGAACTTAACCTCCCCATATATTTTCCATGATTAACAATTCATTTCCCATCTAGGTCGGTTTAGATATGTGTTGTGTACAGATAAGGATGATATATACACGCGATATTACCTCCTTTATCCCCTCTAGGGGACGTCTAGAGCTAGTCTTCTCATCGGTGACCCTGTGACACGGCATAGGCAGCCCGCTGGTTTGTCTTCAGCCAAGAGGCCACCCAGGGGAAACGGTGCCCAGTGGCTCCAGGGAGAGCTGGCAGGCCTGGGACATGCGCAGAGGAGAGAGACTCTTGGATGAGGAGGGGAAAGGAGCAAAAGAGAGAAGTTTCAACAGTTTCCCCTAAAGTATATAACTCCATAGATTTATCATTCCCAAATTTCTTTACTTTGCTTAATTTCTTTTTTTCTATATAGACTACCTCCTGGATAAGTGTTTATTGATGTATCAAGAATTTCATAGGCTTAAAGTCTCTCACTAAGAATAAGCTACAGGGACTCCCAGCTCTTGCCGAAATAATATCAGCCATCTTATAAACAATATGATTCAGTTTATTTTTGTTTGTTTTTACTAACTCCTTTGTACTATTACTTACAATTCTTCTGTCTGTTCATGAAATATTTCTGTCTTCCTGTAATTTATTTCCATTGATTTTGTGTTTTCCAAAATGAGTCATTCAAAAAATAGAACATTACTTTATGAGGTGTCATGTAACCATATTACTTATAAAATATATTAAATCCCAGGGCCTTTTAATAGTCTGCTAACTGACCTCCACTGAGAGAAATGCCCATTATAATTCCTACTTCCTGTCTTAAAGCCATTTTCTAACCCAGCACAAAACTTTCTTCTAATCCTAAAATAACAGATATTTTAATATCATTTGTTAAATAATCATCTGAATATCTAACTAAAATCAGTATAACAGCTCCTTATCATCAGGCTTATTAATTCTACAAAACAACATGTATTTCTTGGTAGGCTCTCACTTTCTAAAGGAAATGTCAAAGTGTGTGTGTAACTGAAATGCCTAACTCATATATAGGAAACTATTAAAAATAGCATTGGATCTTAAAAGTCTAATATATTCTCTGATACACTGTCATGTAAAGGGCAGATGTATTTTCCATGCTCTCTGCAGACACAGTTTAATGATGTGGTTATTGCAATTATAGTAAGTTACTGACAACACTGCTCCCTAAAGACAAAAATACACTTATGATGTAAGAGGTAATTTCAGATCACAGTTTCTGGGTTACACTTGCCTTCTTGTACATACCACTAATCTTACTCTTTGGTAAGATTAAATCCATGGGATTTATTTTCTGGTTTAGAATTAAATGAAAAGAGACTTCCAATTTTCCTGCTATATGCATGTAAGAAAATCAGACTGAGAGAAAATTATGAAGGAGTACTGGAGAGGAAATATTCACCCATTCAACAACGTTAAGGATATATTATGTGTGACTAGCATTGTAGGATGGGGCATCCAGGGATCCTACATCCAGAGACAGGGACAGGTACAAAGCTCTCTCTGTGTAATCCACCCCATGGCTGACTGAGTCCCCCTGGGCTTCTCATGTTACTTGATAACAGTTCCTGAGTTTAATGGAATTTTCTTCCCTAATCACAACATGTTAAGTAAGTTTTAGAAGAATGAGCTCTCCCCCTCCACCAGCATCCTGCCCCACGATCTTAAAATAAATTCCTTTTCAAATTTAGTACCAAGAAATTGTTTCTCTCAAGTGAGTTTGTTTGTTTCTTTATACCAGACAGTAAAGCTGTTTAAACCTATGGGATTTCTTTTTTGGTTTAGAAGTAAATGAAAAGAGACTTTCAATTTTCCTGCTATATGCATGTGAGAAAATCAGAATGAGAGAAAATTATAAAGGAGTACTGCAGGGGAAATATTCACCCATTCAGCAATATTTATTAAGCATCTGTTATGTGAGACTAGTATTGTAGGAGGAAGCATTAGGACTGGGGTTATGTTAATAACAACAACACATTTATTGAGTACTATATGCCAGGCACTATTCCAAGAACTCTGTATGTATTAAATTAGTAAATGGCTGCACTAAGTATTTTCTCTTTTAAACTCACAAAAAAGAAGGCACTATCATCATCTTTTGATAGGTGGAGAGACTGAGGCGCATCAAGATTAAGTAGTACCCAAGGTCAAGGTCACCCAGTTAGTGAGTGGTGGTGTCACGGTGTGAACTCAGGAGGTCCTGCTCACAGCTGGTGTTCTTAATCACTGCTTTACAGCAGGCCTCAAAATACACTTTCACGTCAAGAAACTCACCATCTACTCAGGGAAACAAGACATAGATACATAAAAGTTAAACAGAAAGCCAAGAAAAAACAAAAGCTTAGTAAGTTTATGTTAAGTGCCAAATAAATGGTATAAAGAAAAAGAGCAACCAGATTCCAGAGGAAGGAAAGGCACGATGAATATGGTCAAGGAAGACATCTTGCTTCCTGGAGAAAATTAAGCTGTGGTGGCATCAGAAGGATGTGCAAGACTTACACATTTAGAGAAACAGAAAGGTCAGAAAGGCTGAACAAGACTACTCTGCACAGAGGTGTGGGGGCAGAGACGAGCAGCCTGTGGAAACAGGATTCTGACAAGTCAAGGGTTTAACTGGAAAGAAAAGCAGGGAAACAGATCACAAATGACCTGATACACAGACAAGTAATCACAGAACAATTACAACTATCACTTAGGGAGCGGTCATTATCTACCAGGCACCACAGTAAGTGGTGCCTCATCCGGAAGTCCTGCCCATCTACAATGGTCTTGCTTACTGCTCCTTAATCTCTAAAAAGTTAACTTCTTATATTGTGAGTATAGAAATAATTCATGCCTGTTAGAGAAAACTAATTACCCTGACATAACCACCTACAGAATTGGTAGTGGGTGTAATTTATTCACATGTGAATAATTTGTGAGAGGTATTGCCCACAAAATGCATGAGCTGTAATGATGCCAAGAGAGAGAAAGTATTTTAGAGCCATTCAGATCCTCCACTTATTGGAGCAGCTAATATTTCTGATCGTAAAACTGTGCTAATGGATTTCCTGCCTCATTCATAAGTGAGATGCTATTTATTCTCTTTTGAGCACATCTCACTAGTCTAAATTTTCAGTAGCATCCTATACTTCCTGGTTACATGACAGGCAGTATTCATGAGGCCCCTTCAAAGAACTTCTCCAACCTCTTCTCTCAAATCAAACCTTCCCTTATATTCAACCAAAGCAGGCCAACCCCTGCCCGACTCGTGTCAGCTAATGGCTGTCCAGTAAATGCTGCCCTGAGTCCCTCGGTACCACTGCCCACGTCGTCGCTGGCTGGGGGTGCGCTCAGCGTCCCTCTCTGCTGCTTACGCCCCACCTGGGTGCTCAGGCTCTGCTCCAGCCACGTGGCTCCTGTGCTGGGGCCCCTCCTTTGCTCTCCCAGCTCCATTCTCCCCTCCGCCCCGCTCTGTGTCCCAGGAGGCTCATGTCTAAGGACCACATCATTGGCCTCTCCTGCCCTCTGGCTTCCGACTGGGGCAGCCAGAGGAAGGTGGGAAGGGCGAACCCAGAGTATTTACTCTCTTGCTCCCTTGCTGGCTGGTTGCTGGGGCTCTGGCGGAATTTCTCTGCAGCCTGGGCTCTCACCGGGCTCCCTGCGGCCCCACAGCCCTGGTGTATGAAGAGAGAGTAAAACCATAGTTTCACAGTAACTTCCGTGAACTTGGAAGCCCAGAGCTCCTGAAGATCTTCATGACAGGCATTGAGCGCAGGACACAGTCTACTTTTTGTTGTCCTTTAACTAGATCAGAACTCCAGCGCCTGAGAACGTCAGAGATGATTTTTTGAACGCCAGGCGTCCGGAGCTAGCAGCCTGTGACACTGCACAGCCGCGTGCGCCTTCCAAGGCTAACCTCTTAAACCCTTAGGATGCTTATGGTCCGGCGGGAGGCAGAGCCACCCACGTCGCCCTGCCGCCGTGCGCGTTCCCGGTCAGCCGGCGGACGCCGCGGCGCACGCGCACGGTCAGCCGGATCGCAGGCGCCGCCACATCCGGGGCTCGGCGGCCGGAACGGTTGCCATGGCAGCGGGGTCGCGGCGGGCGCGCGGGCGAACCTGGAGGCTGCGGGCGGCCCGGCGGCCTGAGGAGCCCCGGAGCCGTACAGCCGCGCCCGCAGCTCCACGAGGCATCCAGGCAGTGCCGCCGCCATGTCGCTGGGAACCGGAGACCCAACCTCGGATATGGTAAGTGCGGGAGGGCGGCGGGCGGGCAGCTGGGTCTTCTCGCTGCTTGCAGCTCGCGGTGTGCGGGCCCGGGCGCGGGCGGAGAAGGGGCGCGTTCCCCGCGGCTGCCGGTGACAGCTGCCATTATTGTTACCGCATCAGAGCGGACCTCGCTCGGCCTCCGTAGCCTCTAGACCCCGCCCGCCCTTGCATAGGCCGCTGCTTCCAGGAAGCCCTCCCGGACGCCAGGAGGGGGCCCGAGTCCAGGTCGAGGGCAATGGATGGGGCGACCTGCCTGAGCCAACCCGGGTGTGAGGGAGGGAGCCCAGGCAGGTGCCAGGAACAGGGTCCGGCCCAGCACTGATCAGAGAAGGCTTTCCGGAGGAGGTGCCGCCCAAGTTTACGCCCTAGGGTGAGGGCAAGCCGGTTCTCAGCTAGTTCCTTTGCCAAGTGCTTTTGGTGCGTCTGCTCTCTGCTGGAGACATCAGTGTGGACCCATACGCTGAATTCCATTGAAGGGAGAGCAAAGCAATAAACAGAGCATTCAGGTCATGTTAGAACATGAAAAGTGCTGTGCAGAAAACAAAACAGTCGCATGGGATGGAATAATTGGGGCTGAGAATAATGATGGAGGTGGGCTGAGAAGGGCTGCCTGGAATCAGTGCCAGGACAGCGCTGTAGCTCCCACCCTCCCTGGCGCTGTCACTGACAAGAGGGAGGTAGTCTGGTAAAGATCTGAGAGCAGAGGGACAGGCAAGTGCAAAGGTCCTGAGGCAGCAAAGTGCCAAGTGTCCCAGGACCTGGCAGAATGCTTGCTGGGATCCCGTGGGTTAGGGGCATGAACAGAAGGTAAGCATGGTCTGACCATGGAGAGCCTTGCTGGCCGTGCAAAGCATTTGAAATTGTATTCAGGGTACAGTCGGAAGCCTTTGGAGGGTTCCAGAGGGAAGACTGCTCACTTTGCTTCCTTCTTGCCAAGAGGGCAGTGCTCAGCTGGACTGTACAGAGCTTACCCAGAGTAGGGGCTCATTGCTGCTGACCGCTTGGGGCAGCTGACCTTTCCTACTTGTCCCTGAAGGCACCAAGTGGTGCCTCATCCAGAAGTCCTGCTCATCTACAGTGGTCTTGCTTACTGCTCCTTAATCTCTAAAAAGTAACTTCTTATATTGTGAGTATAGAAATAATTCATGCCTGTTAGAGAAAACTAATTACCCTAACATAACCACCTACAGAAACCACAGTTAATGTTTCATATATACTTCCAATCTTTTTTCAATGAATCATTTTTCCATACATTAAAAAAAAATTGAGATCATATTATTTTGTAACCTTTGCCATTTAAATTGTTGTCAGCGTTTTCTCACATGCCCACATTTTCAAGAACATGATTTTAAAAACTCTAACCTGTAGTACTCTCATTTTATTGATCCGTTTCCCTGCTTTTACTTTTTTCACTTTTTTGCAATTAGAAACAATGCTACTGCAGACACTCTTACACATACAAGCATTTACTAATCCCCTTGAATATGTCCAGCTTTGAGGACACAAATGTGAGGTAAGTGCTGGTGTCTTGGTCTCCAGAAAATCAGCCTTATGGAATAGCTGTGCAAAAACCCTCTTGGTATTTAGGAGACCCTCAGCCCTTAGCCCAGGGCAACTGGTGGTTTCTCTGTTGAGCTAAGATCTATTCTAAACCAGACAAGAACCCCTTGAGGGCAGACACTGTCCAGTCCATCCAAACCCCCAAGCTCCTTGAAATAGATGCCCCTGGACTTGCTTGTTAACATCACAGAACACTTACTGTGCAGGGAGCTCCCTGTGCTGTGGCTGCAAACGGGCCCTGCTGACTAGCGCAGAGACACGGGGGTGAAGTAGAGCCTGGGTGTGGTCACCAGTGATTTAGGAGCCAACATTTGTAAGAGGACTCACAGTTTCTAGAACAAGATAAGAAGAAGAGTACTTACTGAGCATTTACTCATTTTAAGGTTTTGTGTCACCTGCTTTTGCTACCCACCCCCTACCCCCTGGCCCATTGCTTGCTCATAACCACTGTGTTCTCCTACCTCATGGACCCTCAAGAGTCTCACAGCCACACTGCTTTGGACATATTATAACAGCTGCTCTGAAATCTTTCCCTGCTATGTCCAACATTTGGGTCCCTCCTAAAGTAGTGTCCACTGCCTGCTTTTTCCGTGTACACTGATTACTCTTTCCTGGTTCTCTGTATGTCTGATAATGTTTTGTTGCAAACTAGACATTTAGATGCTGTATTGCAGCATCTCTGGCTGTTGATCCTCCTCCCCATGGGATTGATGTCCTCTGCTGGGTGGTTTGTTGATTGGATGAGTGACTTGGCTGAAATAACTCTGTGAAGTTGATCACCTAGCATTGCAGCCTCCGATTCCCTGCTCTGATTTTTTCTTGTTTAAAATCTTTTAGCCTAACTATCTATGGGTCACCTTTGGGTCAGCAGAAGCCACTTGTTGGTCAAAGGTTGGGTTTAAGCCCCTTAGCCAGTTAGGTTTCTGCCCTTTACGTGTATGCACGCGCACGTGTGTGTGTGTGTGCGCGCACGCCCCTGGGAGGCTGCTGTCACAGTTCAGGAGTTTTGCCCACCGAGCAGCCAGGGACTAGCAGCTTGGGTTCTCCTTGTCCCGTCTGCCCCGAGAGGGCATCCTGGGACGTGCGCATTGTCCTCTGGACTCCCAGGGTGTTTGCGGTTTTATTCGTAAGCCTGGCTTCTCGGAACCTCGGTGCTGCTTTTCAGTCGGTGTAGCTTATTGTTTAGCCAGTGCTTGCTCAGAGGTTGTGCTGAGGCCCCATTGCTGGTGGGGCTTGCACCTTTTTGATTGATCTGGCATGAGGAATGTTTCCAAGGCCCCCCGAATCCTCCTCCTGAGTGAATGCAATCTAGTGCTTGCAGGCAGCCTCCCTGACCGTCAAGGCTCTAGGAAGGCTCTTCTGGGCTCTAGTACTTCTCATTGTTCTGCCAGTGAGCTTTCTGCTGCTGTGATCATGGAGCTGGGAGGGCCTCGAAATTGCTCCCCACCATGTCACCAGTGGACTCGGGGAGGCATGCAGCTCTCTGCACTCAGTCCCCTTGGGTACAACTCTTGCCTTCCCCCCACACCCCCCAGGACCTCTGTGCCACTGCGTGAGAGCTGGCAGCAGGGACAGCTATGTGGCTCTCCTGGAGTGACGTTCCTGCCTGGGGTGGGTGATGCCAACAGAAGGCTGGGTCAGGGCTCTTCTGTGTTGTCAGATGTTTACAACATTTTGCCTCTTCAGTTCCTCTGACTGGCAGGATGGAGAGTATCAAAATTTGACGAGGACTGATAGGGAGAAAATGATGACTTGGGTGAGCACACACCTGGAAAAAGGCCACTTCTTGTTCAACACATGTCCAAGCTCACCCCTTGTTGAAATTTCAGGTCATTAAAAAGTTTTCATGATTTTATTCAGAACAAGTAATAATGAAAAATATTCACAAAAGCAAGTTGTTGCTACTTTTCTAAGTTGTTGTGATTTTCAACAGGTTCATATTTGCCCTTGGCAGGCACACCCTTGATGACACTAGGGGATAGAAACATGGCTACTGGCTGGGCTCTGCTGATCTTCCACTTATGTGTATCTGATTCCCTGTCTTCCCATCCTAAATTTTGCACGCACAGCATTTTCATATACTTTGTTAAATGAAAATTTCTCTCTATAATTGTCATTTGCTATTTATACCTTAAAATTCACTTGTTTAGTGACATCGAAAATCCAAGCCTGTGGCTAATTTTTTAAAGATTTTGTTTATTTGGAACATATTACCCTCGCCCCCACGCCACGTCAAGGCATGTGGCACTTTGCTGGACTCCCACGTGGAAGAGGAGCACAATCCTTACACTTTACCCTTATCTGTCACCATGCCGCTGTAAACATGCAGTAAAATCTCAAACTGCTAGAATTGTTGCTTAATGTACTGGTAATTAACCTTGAAGACCATCTGTGTGCTTTTCAGAATGCGGTAAAGTCCCACACAATACTGCTCTGGGGTTTCAACTACACTGCAGTCTGCTCGCGGGAACGTATTTACCTCCACCGCCCAGAGGTGGCGCTGTTGATCCATAACAGGGCAAGCAGAGGACGCCCAGTGTCCACATTGTAAATCTACTGTACAGTATTTTAAAGGGGTTTTAAATTTTTCCTGCTTTCTCTTTTTCTAGGATTTAAACTTGAGTGTGTTAACACAGATCTCTTGGGAAATGTTCCCTTTTCTCCTTGACATCCTAGCACTGTCGTGAGATGGCACAGATTTTATTTTACTCGCTGGGCCAGGGCGAGTCACTGGAATAAGAAGACAGGAAATGTATAAGCCCAGATGGTGCATGTACTTATACATGTGTGTTTTTAAGTGACTCTGACTCGTTCTTAGCAGGATAGAGGCACATATTCTTCGTGCTTTGATGGCAAGATAAATAAGACAACATTTAAACAATGAGAAAAATGAAATACTTTTATCAAGAACTGTTTATCAAATGTGCGCACCAGTTCACTGGATGTGGTGTTGCTGGACTGACTGGTGTGGAGCAGCTTTGCCAGGTGGAGTTTGGGTTTTGTGTCCCCTATGCATCCTGGCGCACCTGAGCAAGCTGGCTGCTGCTTGCTTTGAACGTTCTGGGTTTAACCCGAGTGGAGTTTTTGGGTTTCTTCCTCAGCAGCTGGGGCAGGCTGTTTTCACTCTGTAAGCGTGACTGTTGGGTGCCTTGAAGTCTTAATGTTTGCTTCTCTTCCAGGGAGATGACAGTCTCTCTGCAATTACCTTTGACTCTGATTTTGAGACGGTGAGTGTAACTGGGAGGCAGCAGCTAGCTTATCCCCATATGGGTTATTTTGCCCCTGAAACACTCATACATGTACAATAGGGTGTTACCACATATGCTGTATTTAGAGCTGGAATGCAAATTCCAAGTGCTACTCAGCATTTGAAAAATTTCAAGCCCTTAGTTGGATTTAAATAACTGTGATTATAATTTTAAAACTTTTATCCAGAAGTTTGGTTCTGAATGGAGTGCATCTGAGGCAGCTTACAAGTTCTTATCCTGTGTATGGTTTCGGCCCTCACTCCCCCACCCCAGCTGCAGTCCTGACACACAGGGGTGGGAGAGGGGAGACTATTGGGCAGCTGCAGCTCTGGCGCACTGCGCCCTGCCCTGGCCACATGGCCCAGTCTGTGGGCCTCCGGGAGCCAGCCTGCAGGAGGGTGATTGGTGGAAGCAGGCTCGTCCAGGTGTTCAAAGGCAATCTGTGGCGCTGTGTGTCTTCCATCTGACAGACCATGCAGGCACATAGGTCTGAGGGGGCCTGGCAGTGGTTAATGCCACTCCACGTCAGCTCTCTGCACCCACGGGGAGTGTCCCAGTGCATGTGTGAGGGGAGCAGCCTCTGCAGAATTCAGGATTTTCCCTCAACACCCCTGGGGACATGGGCCCAGGACACTGCCCCCAGAAGTAGGCATCCATACCAACGTCCCGGGTAAAATTCAGCCTGCGTGAAACACAGAGTTCACTGTTTCTGCTGAAGAGAAGTTAGGCACTCCCTGGTGTGAAGCGGATGAGGATGAGGCTGGAAGGCATGCCTTTTGCCCCGGCCACACCATGATGAGGTAGGAGCGCCCGGGCAGTGCCCTGGTCTGTAGCCAGCATCATGTTGTCACACAGAGGCTGGTGGTCTGGACGGGGTCATTCCTCACAACCTTCCCTCCCCAGTGGGGTTTGCGCTTGCCTTATTCACAAGGGTCTTGTCTTACTGAATCCACAAGGGTTCCCTCCCTGGTGGACAGGTCGCATCCCAGGGCCCCAGGTGCTGGCATGAGATGGGCCGTTTATTGGTGTCTTTGGTCTCATATCCCCTGTTTGTGAGAGGCTGGGGCGGCCAGGAGCACCACCCCATCTGGCCTCCCCTGTCCCACACTGTGCCTGTGTCTCCTTTGCTCAGATGTGGCTTACATGTCTGCCGAGTTAGCCTCCATCCTGTGGCCTTGCCCCCTCCACCCATTCTGGACACCCAGTGCTTCACAGCTGGGCCGTTTGGATCCCCAGGGAGGCTGGACCAGCTTTACGTGGTTTCTTCTCTCTTCCAGAAAGCAAAAAGGAAAAGTTTCCACAAACCTCCACCCACATCACCAAGTAAGTACCACCAGGTCCCAGTCCCTTGGACTTGTGCAGTTTAGCCCAGGAAACAGTGTAGAAGCCGTCCCTGCCTAAGAATGTTTTGTCTTGAAGCACTTAAGATCACCAAGCCACTTCTGCCACCCAGCTGGTTTGTGCTGGGGTCTGGGGTCACTACCTCCCCCATCCCAGTGGGGGCAGGCCCAGCTGAGGGTGGGGGTCCCTGGGGGTCCCTGTCCCGGGGCCTCCTGCAGCACCGGCCTCAAGGCCCTTGTGTTTCCCCTGCTCTGCTTTCACAAATGGCTCCCCTCATGGGGACGCTGTCAGTGCAAGGACTTTCAACCTCAGGATTTGTTCCTTGAGAGTCAAGGTCACTCATCTGGGCACTGTCCTCAGGAGGTGTAAACCTTTCCAGACAGGCGCGCAGTTAGTGGGTTTTCCCTTTGGGATTGCGCCGGGCTGCTTTTCCTGGCAGGATTCTTCTGTCCCCATCCTCAGCAGAAGGGCAGCTCCATCCCTGGAGACGGCATCTTTGGCTGTGATGAAGCTAGCAGCCGCTGTCGGGACGTCACTGCAGGGATGGGCCTTAAGCAGCTTGGCTCGGTGACACAGACCGGGCAGCTTCTCAATGACAGCCGTTCCCATGTCACAGTCCAGGGGCCGGACGCCCATATCCAAGATCCCAGCAGGGTCGGTCGCGGCACAGCCCTCTCCTGGGTGGCAGGCAGCTGCCTGCAAGGGAAGTGGTGAGGCAGCTCTGTAGGGTCCCTCTCACTGGGGCTCTCACCCCATCATGAGGGCCTCCCCATAACCTAGGCACCTCCCAAAGCCCCCGCCTCCCTCATCATCACTCTGGAGCAGAGGCTTCAACCTGGGAATTTGGGGGAACACAGACATTCGGCCACGCCTGTCTGTCCTGACACGGCTCTGTAGTGAGATCCGTATGGATGTCGTTATGGCAAACTTTAAATCCTAGACTGGCTTCCTTTTGCTAGCCAACATCCCAGCCTTTTCTGACTTTGATGTATCTGTATTTACATGTATACGTATGTTCATATACATCTCAAACATACCATGTCATATGACACATTCAGATAACACAAATGAACTTTGATATTAGACCTCAAGAAACATAATTAGATAAATTCCTGCAAGGAAGGAAAGGCATGTATGGCAATCCAATATAAACACTAGGAAGGAGTCATCTAGCAATTTGGATTTCTGATGTCGTTCCTCTCATTCCATGGGGAAAACTGAGAACTGATGTAAAGTGAAAATGTGGGTGACTGTGTTTTAAACCTTCTTGTTTTGGAACCATTTTGTTTATAAGTCCTTTTTAACTGGAAGGCACCTAAGGTAAGATACTAGGCCTCCTTCAGTCATTCTTACTGGAAGTCAAGCATTCCAAGTGTTGAGAATAGTAATAATCAAATTAGTTTTATTGTGATTTCTGTAAATGTCAGAATTGTGTTTCACATAATTTAGAAGGCTGGAATCCCAAAGACTTGAGGGATGTGCTGTAACTGTCCCCGTGCCCCCCGTCATACTGGTCTCGACTCCCCGGGCTGGGACTGCAGCTGAGTGGCAGGTTCAGGCCACATGCTCCTTGGCCCTCGATGGGCCCCCAGGCCTCCCCAGGGCCTGTCTTCACACATCACCACCCTCGCACATGTTGGCCAGCTCAGCTCAGATGTCACTTCTCAGGGGCGCCCTGTCCCCCACTCCTGGTGTAACAGAGACCTTGTCTGTCCTTTCATTCATAAATATTTTCTTTTAATGCCTAAACCAGTTCCCCACGGGTGTGTGTGGAATACACACTTGGTCCCCAGGCGCTGTATGGTGGCTGGCGTGGGTGGCATTCCCTTGCCATCCGGTGTCTTCTTTCTGAGGCAGCCTGCCCAGCCCACAGCCACTGCCTGCTTCATGCCCGGCCCTGGCCCCTGCTTTCATCCACTGCTACACGCTTTCCCGAGCAGCTCTTACTGCTCACTGAGAAATCACAGACTTCAGAAGCAGTGCTATCTGCAGGGCTTTTCTCTAATCACTAATTTAGTAAATGAGTGCCTAAATGGGTATTGAAAGTTTGGAAAGCCTTCAGAATATCCTAGAGGGGATGCTAGGGTCTTTGTGAGTGAAAATGCATCAGGGTCTAGTGTGTCTTTATCTCCTCATTCTAAGTTACAATGGGAAGTATTCCATACATTATGAAGCCATGGAAAAAACTTAGAAATTTTTAAAATTATGTATACTGGACTTAGGTTTTTAGGGCCTTCTACAGATGTAAATTTCTTCACTAGTTAAGAAATATAAGAATATTTTATAAATAATTTAGTTTTACACAAATCTATTATATTTTTCATAATTAAAGAGGTGAAATCTCAGATTAAAAAGTAATTTTAAAATGTTTCCCTCATTTTTATGACAAAATTAAAAATCATTTCTTCTCTATAGTTTGCATATTAAGTTTTAAATGTTATTATGTTCATATGTAGCAACATGAAAAATATTTACAGTGTTAAGTATTAAAAGATACAAATTATGTATTCATTATGACTGTGACTGTAAAAATATGTACGTATCTGGAAAAATTGGACGGGCAGTTAAATTTTATAATACTGGTAGAATTGTGGATTCATATCTCTAAATAAATTTCCCATTATGTTTATAGTAAAATTTTAAAGCAAATGTAAGTATATATATATATCATATATCATAGCTATATTTAAATTTTTTATTAGAATGTTTTTATTCTGTGAATGTTTTACCCTGGTTGAATGTTTTGTTTTCCAATTTTTGCCTTTCCTAAGCACATGTGTTCTGGGGGCATTGATACCTAGGCACCTATAGAACTATATATTGGCTTTTTAGAGTCACCATACCACTCCAAGCCCAGAAAAGTGGCATCCTGGCGATCTCCGAGGACAGCAGCAAGCGTGCCTCTTGGTAACAGAATGTCCCTGACCCCACAGAAGCTGTGGCTGGGAAGCTCAAAGCCAGGTATGCGGCTGCTCCGGGAGAGGACCCTCCCGCTCTGGATGAGAGCTTTGGAAATGGCGGGGGATGATTTGAGATAGTTTTTAATACGACTTGTTCAAATGACATTGGTTTTCATCTCAAAGGTGTTGAGCCTCACAGCTTTTATGAAACATGTAAGCATGGTTTCTGATGGTTTGCTTGTGAGACTCTTTTCCCTTTTGGTTTTATGTTGTCTTAGAGCTGCTGGCCGAGGTGTGGAGCCAGCTCCTGCCGGCTTGCGAGGGCCAGTTGTTAAGTGAGCTAGTCGATCTCACACTAGCAGCTTGGAACTGGACATGGTGGGAATATTTACGACATGGAAAGGGGCAGATGCCTCAAATCTGGGCCTTATATTTTGAGAGTCAGTTGTTGAATATTTATCAGCGTACCACTGATTACTGCTGTCTACTGGTTGACTGAAGCTTTCTTCAACCCAGGAAGATTGATTATTAGAGGCAAAACCTTCCACTTCCTTCCTTTATCTGTCATATTAAATCCAGGCACATTCAAACCAGGAAGTCTGACCCAACCGCTGCAGTCAGACCTCACCTTGGAGCGTGCATGGATCAGCCCCACCGGCAGCTCTCCAGACTATGTGACAGAAACTTGGAGGATGAAGAGGTCAAATCTCAGGCGTTCTGCCAGCAATGGTGAGCATGCTGATGGTGGCGAGCCACAGCTAAGCAAAGCAGAAATTGGTGCATGTCCTTTGCCAAAGTGAGACTTGGGACTCCCTGTAGTCGCTCCATCAGCAGGAGGTAATGGAGTGTCCTGAGAACGGTAGCCCTGAGAGGCCACTCTGCCCTCCTAGAAGGGGCTTTCCTAACGCAGACAGGGCCATCTGCCTAGGCTTCAGCGGTGCCTACCTCCCTAGACTTAGAGTCTTACTTACATTTAGTGTGAAAACAATGTTAGAAATGAAAGTTACAGATAAGAAGAAGCCCGGATCTCACCAAAAAGGATGGGTTTGTTTTCACGGCTGTATCTCCCTGTCTAGCCTTCCTCCAGGTACCTCGTCCCTAGGCCCCCTGCTTTCCCGGAGGCCTCTGTGGGAGCATGGTGAACCCATGAGCTGGTCCCCTTACTGCGTTCACTGGCCAGGAGCTCTGATTCAGGCTTAAGTGTGTCAGAGTCCCAGTGTCTTAGGTGCCATCCTGGAACCAGAGTGCCCTTCCCCGTTTTGGGAACAGGCTCGTCATCCGCTGTCGGTATTGTTGGTGTCTGTCTGTCTGTCTGAGATCTACACACGTTGCTTCTCCTCTCGCCTCCTTTCTTTCACCGTTTTGCCATATTAAGTCCCGTGTTCACGAGGTTTAGTTCCCTCTTGCTTCATCTTCCTACGTCTCCTTTTGAGGGAAGTGTCATGATCAGGCTAAAACCGTTGCAATAGCTTTGTTCTTCTTTTCTAGTCTATTTTTTTTACAAAAAGGTAATTTTATTACCTTCCAGGTTTTCCTTAAGGCATAGCCAAGAATAATTCTACTTTTTAGGTAATCTTATAAGTGCTTTGTGTCCCCTCCAGGTCATGTCCCTGGGACCCCCATCTACAGAGAGAAAGAAGATATGTATGACGAGATCATTGAGTTGAAGAAGGTAGTGTTTCTATCTGTCCTTTGCTGATGTTAAACAGCGAAAGCCCTTCTGTAACAGTGGGTGGCCCAGTGTGTCTGTGGGATGTCTCTGCGCGGAAAGGACATGTGCTCTAGAGGGACCCCTGAGCATCGCCCTGGCCAGCACCTTGGGAACCGGGGACCCTGGTTTACAAAATGCCCGGCACCACCTGTACAGGAGTCCTCGACAGTTTGGAGTCCCTCCGCTCTGCTTCTCCTGCATGGTAGGGAGCAATGGGGAGGGGCCAGATGGACTTCAGAGTCCCTTTGTGCCCTGAGACTCGGCGTCATGCAAGGTCATCCAGTGTCACTATCAGTAGCCTCCCATTTGTGTAGTTCTTCAGTGTTAAGTAGCCATTCACACCCGACCTCAGCTGATCACTGCAGGGACTCTGTGAGACAGCTTCCTACCATGATCTGGTGATGGCCTTGAGACTCAGGTTAGTAGTCTATCTGAAGTTAACCAGCAACAGAACTGGGATTTCCATCAAGGTCTTCTGCCTCCCAAGATCATCTTTACCAAACCATGCTGTCTCCCTTCCCTGAAGTATGAATTGCATTGAAATAAATCATCCTCATCCTCATCTCCCTTCCATCACCTCGGTGATCACACCAGTCCTCAGTGTCTGCACATAGTCTGTGCCCCTGGAGGAATGATTGCTGTTCATTCCCTTCCGTATTAGTCTGTCTGTAGACCCACTGTCCCCACCAGTGGAGCTGCACCTGGGAGATTGTGGGCACCAGAGGTTCACGCAGAGTGTTGGCAGCCAGAATGCCTGGAGCATGGCGAGGAGTCTGTCTGGAAGCCACCTAGCCTGAGGAGCACAGGAGAAGACTAGGAGCACCTGCGTCAGGCCCCTGTGTGCAGCAGAGGGTGCTCCCCTGTGGTCTAGAGAGGATGCTCAGTTTAGGGAGAATCAGAAGAATGCCCACCTGTGTCCGGCAGCAAAGTGCAGCCTGATGAGCCAGCATCCTCCCTGCCTCAGAGATGTGAAGCAGATGTCGGGTGACTGTGTACCAGGGATATTGGAAAGGGAATTCTTGTTTTTCTGGGAGACAGTACAGAATGAACTAGGAACACCCCTGCAAGTGAATGAGAGCCACAATAGCTCTCCTGGGGGGGATCTTCTTGGGGCTAGTGATGGGTATGTGGGTAAAATTATAGTGACTTTATGCAGACTTAGCCTCATTGGTTTCTGGATAAAATCAGTCTGGGCTTCTGAATGCAGAGATTTTTATTTTCAATACTGTTTCTCTGGAATCTTGAGCATCAGAGTAGTTTTTCTCAGGCAAGTGATGCCCCAGTTTCCTATTGAAAAATGGGGTTAATGGTAGTACAGTTTCATAGGGTTGTGAGATGGTTCAATAAAACAATACATGAGAGTGCTTTAATACAGTGCCTGGCACACAGTAAGAGGCCGGTAAGTGTGGACCGTTTGTAAAAACTCATTTTGAAATAATTATAGATTCTCAGGAAGTTACAGAGATAGTACAGAGAGGCACCTTGTCCCTTCACCCAGTCCCCCTGACAGTTACATCTTACGCAGCTATAGCGCATCAAAGCCAGGACACGTGCGTGTGTGGTACTGGGCCATGTTATGATGTGTAGCTTTGCGAAACCACCACCACCCTCAAAACACAGAGCTGCCCCTCCATCTGAGACCCTCCTCCTGCTGACAGTCACATCACCTCCCTCCCCAGCACTGTCCCTCACCCCTGGCAACACGACTTTTCTCTCCATGTCTCGCGTTCTGGCTTCCTGGTAGTGTTGTGTAAATGGAATCGTGCCATACATGGCCTCTGAGACACGTTTCCATTCACCCACACTGTCCCGAGCTCTGCCCAGCTGCTGCGTGCACCCCTCCGGCCTCCCCACACCGCGTCAGCTGCATCCTGCTCACTGTGATGCGCTGTACCTTTCTGACGAGTTCCTGCCCTTAAGACTCCTTGATGTGTGATGATTTGGAATTGTGTTGCTTACTTTCTAAGAGTTTAAAACTTGTCCTGTTATTTTTGTCATTGGCTTCTCGTTTGACCCCACTGTGACCGTAGAGTGCACACTGTATAATTTCATTTCTTTTAAATTTGTTAAAGTTTGTTTTATGGCCCAGGATGTGGAAGGAACAGGCCTCCCACCCTTCGGTGCAGTGTTCTGTGAATGGCAGGCAGACTCTGCTGGCTGAACATGAGTTCTTTTGTAGCCTGGCTGATTCTCTGCCTGGCTGTTATCTCGGTTGCTGAGGGAAGGGTGATGACGTCTGTGGCTCTAATCGTGGATCTGTCAGTTTCCCCTTTCATTCTCATCAGTTTGGCCTCACATGTTTTACAGCTGTTGTTTGGCAGATGCACACTGAGGATCGCTGTCTCCTTGGTGGGCTGACCCTTACAGCCATTACGCAGCGTCCCTCTCTGTTCTGGCTGTTGTCCCTTCTCTGAAGTCTGCTTTATCTGATACTAACATAGTCACTTCTGCTTTTGATCTGTGGTTTGATGGAATCTCTTTCCCCACCCTTTTGCTTCTCACCCCCCTGTCTCATCATGTTTAAGTAAGTTTCCTGAGGGCAGCATATGGCTGGGCCCTGTGGGTTCTTTTTTTAAATATACTTTGGAAATCTCTGTCTTCTAATTGGTTTGTTTAGATTGTTTACATTTAATATAATTATTAATGTGTTAGGATTTGACTCTCCCATTTTATTTTGTGTGTGTGACCTCATTACCACTGGACAGTAAAAGTCTCGACCCTCTGGTCGGCCTCTGACCATGCCCTCACCCCACTACCCCAAGGACGCCTGGCTACAGCCTGACAGGGTGGTGTTCTGGGCTCCCCACTCAGCCTTTCAGCCTTCGCTGGCAGGGCTGGGTGTTTGCCTGCGTGGTGCAGTTACTGCCTGTAAGTTGTCTGCCTGCCCCACTGCCCCTTCCTGCTGGAGTGCGGAGGCCTGTCGGTGCCGTTGACTTGTGCAGATATGGATGCGGGCCCCTCCAGCACCCTGGCAAGACAGAAGGTGGGGGGCGCGGCCCGGCTCCTTGGGTCCAGAGGCCCCTAGCTAGCCTGCCTCCTCCTCTCCACCTTGCTGAGTCTCCTCATGTTTGTTTCACTACAGTGTCCAAGGTTTTAGCTGCTGTAAGTGGGAGGAACTGTAAGAAGGGAAAAGTGAGTGGACTCCGTGGTTTTGGAATCAGAATTCCCACTGTAGCTTCTTATCTTTCCCAAGGATTGCATTGACTGGCCTGTTCCCTAAACACGCATTGAGAGCCGAGCGTCCCTGCCCCATGGCCATACTGGTAGCCTTGCCACTGTAGCCATGCAGCTCACATGCCAGGCCTTCCTCAGCGGGACACACTTGGAATTCTCTTTCCAGTGGTGGTAGCAGCTAGTTGTGGTTGGACCTGCCTCCTCTGAGCAACAGGAGTCCTTTGAAAGGGGAAGGGCAGTTCTGAGATGACTGGCCCCTTTGGAGGTGCTGACGATGGGGCTGGCTCCCCTGGCCCCAGTGGGGGAGTGCTGGCGAGGCCTCATGCCTCTCGGGCCGTGGGGCTTCACAGATGAAGAAGAGTGAAGATGTGGGAGACAGAAGTCAAACATACCCTGCCACTGCCTCTCATGAAAGGCCTGTCTTACCCCAGACAGCAGGAAGAATTTATCAAAACACAGGATAGGTATAGAAGTTGAATAAACTTAGTTTTGTGGAAAATGAACAGCACAGTCTTTTTCTTCTCAGTTCACCATCGATTGGTAAAAAACTCATCCATCCATAATTGTTTGGCAGACAACATGCAGGCCAGCTGGGCCTCAGTTGAGGATAAGAATTTTAGCCTTTAACGAACTTTGTGATGTGTGGTATGACAAAAATGGGCTTCCTTGTGTGGGCCTGGGAGAGGCCGTGTGACGTGGGTCACTGACAGTGTTGCCGTGCAGAACGGTGCTTCTGTGTGGGGGTGCTGCTGGCATTTGGGGGGCGAGCTCTTCATTGAGTGGGGCGGTCCTGCACCTCACAGGGCATCTGCCCTGGTCCCCACCCACTAAATGCCAGAGTGCCCTTCAGTGCTGTGGCATCCAGACAGCCTGCACCCCGCACCACACACTGTGCCCTGGCTGGGAACCAGGCGGCTTTTAAAATTCTTCCCTGACACCATGTTTCTCCTGGGTGTTTGTGTGTGCATTCCGTATGTGCACGGCGTTGTGTGGCCCCTCTTCCTCCAGTCACTCCACGCACAGAAAGGCGATGTGGACCTGATGAGGACGAAGCTCCGGCGCTTAGAAGAGGAAAACAGCCGGAAGGACCGGCAGATCGAGCACCTGTTGGACGCCCCCCGGGTAAGTCCCGCCCGCAATGCATGCTGCCCCACTGCTCAGATGAGCGGGGCAGCCTGGCCCCACGCTGTCTTCACCTCCCCATCTGCCCACCACAGGGCCCAGACTTCATTCGCACTCTGGCGGAGAAGAGGCCCAATTCTGGCTGGGTGAGTATAACCCCCAAAGGCAGCCAGCCTTCACACTGCTTAGCGACAGCCCATGGCCCGGGCGCCTCATGCGAGAGCACTCGTGCAGGAGGAGTGGCAGTTAGAGGGGAAGGGCTCGGAACCTCCGCTAGCCAGGTTCCATGGGGCCAAGGGGGCCATGGGAGGGAGGCTGAGGGGCTACCACACGCAGAAGACACGCTGCAGAGACAGGGTTCTGGGGACTTCCCGCCACACCTAGAGACCACATCATGCTTAACAAGTGATGCTGACTGAAAACAGAGCAGGCATAGAATAAAGACCTTCAAACACAGACACATCCACATAACAGAGTGCGTGAAGCAACATGATGGAAAATGGAGCCATGCTGTGGGAATAAACTGCAGCAGTTGGAGAAATATGTATCACAGTAAACCTCATGTGAGTCAAGGAAGTAGGTGTGAAATGCTAAAAGGGAACTGGGAGGGAAACAATTTTGAGATTATTAAACACAGAATATAATAGCACCAGTGATGTGATTAATGGGTTTGATAATAACATAGTACTGATAATAAAGCCCCATAGGACCGCGATGGAACCTGGGTCACTGTAATGGGGGGAGGGCAGCACAAAGCGAGTACCCCAGGGCTTTGAGGACAAACCATGTTCCCCTCTTGTGGAAAGTAGTTGTCGGATAATAGCAACCCTTAAACGTTGTATAGCTGTGCAGTTTGCTCAAGTGCATAATCTCATGTGATGTTTTTGTAATAGGGACTTCAGTCCCCATTTTTACAATCAGGAAACTGAGGTCAAGCGATTGAACCAAACTGAGTTCCTGATGACTGGCCACAAGCACTGTGAAGGCCAGGCTGGGGCTTGTCCCCGCAAGTCACCTGCAGTAAATAGTGAGGATGTCATCCTAAACTGCTGTGAGGGAAACCCCACACCCTAAAGTAGTAAAATAAACACAATCAAAACCAATATCTGCTGAGCTGAGAAAATACCAGTGTGCTCAGAACTCAGACACTGCCTTTAAGTGGCTGTGATGGAGTGAAAGCATGGTCTGTAAAATCATGCCTACTGTGTGCCTAATAGGGCTTTTTTTAGGATTGTGTCTAAAGAAAAAATCGTATGGAAAGCTTTCTGCACAGGATATTTATAGGTGCCCAATTTGTGGGGAGGGAAACTGAGGAGCAGCCATTCGAATTGGAATACTGCCACATCGACACATCTTCAGAATAAAATATTTTTAAGAATATAAAACAGTACAGCTACGTTTAGAAATGTCTACATGTTTAACTTGGGTGAGGATGTGGAATCTGCAGAGTGGGTGTTTTTATAGAGAAAGGGTTCTTTGTGTTTTTGTTCTGATGCTGGTTTTTCTTGTTAGAGTTGATGCAAAGTGGAAATTCTGGATCACAGGGCAGGTGCAGTTGTCAGTTTGATACCCATTGCCACTCGCCCTTCAGAGTGGCCGTGTCCTGGGACCGAACATTTCTGCTTTCCCTCTCTGCTCAGGAAACGTGCATGCACACACAAGGGGGATCCTGGCCAAGGGTTTCTGTCGGAGGACTGTCTATAATGACGAAAACTTGTTACCACTTTAATCCCTGCCAGTGGCAGCGTGGGTAGATAGACCATGTCTGCGCACACTGCAAAGATCAGGAGGCTCTGTGGGCCCTGGCGGAACTGACCACCCTGGCAGCTGCTGAGTGAGAGGGGCAGGTGCCGGTGAGAAGTGTGGGAGGAGCGCGTTCTTGGGAGCAGCAGAGGGCCACGGTTTCAGCAGCCACACACAGATGCACATGCTGTGATAGGCCTGCACAGTGCACATGGAGTTGATAACACTTGGCCAAGGGGGTAAGGTCAAAGGGTATAGTTTCATCTGTAATGCTTTAATTTTTTTTTCCACAAGAAAATGTATTCATTTATTACTAATGTAACTTAAAATCACCTTAAAATCCAATTTAAAAGGTGTTTGGCTCTTCAAAAAGAAAGCAAGGAATGTTCTCTGGAGCATAAGGCACAGCCCAGAGTGAGGCAGGCCCCCCAGCCTCCGAGCATCCCACGGGAACCTGTGGCCTGCTTTGTCCTGGGGCTGGTAAGACAGCAGCTCCTGTGTGTAGTGCTTGTAGCGGCTTCCTCGAAACTGGCTGGTGAAGCATCTCCTGAGCATGGAGTGTGGCCAAGAGGGAGGCTGTGTGCCCTGGGCCTCTCCACCATGCACCCCGTGGGCAGGACAGTGTCCCGTCCACTCTCCCCTGTGCCTGTAGCCAAGAAGGGAAGCCAGGGTTAGAGAGGGGACTGCTGTGTGAAGCACCCTAACAGAAGGATGGCGGGTGCTGCCGGCTCAGCAGGCAGGGCCACCAGCCCAGCCGGGATGGACCGTCTGTGCCTGCAGAGGGAGGGAGGGCCAGCCCCAGTCGGGGGTGGTCCATCTGCTATGCCCCTCTTCTCTTGCCAGGTCATCAGCGGGCTAAAGCAGAGGATCCTCAAGCTGGAGCAGCAGTGCAAAGAGAAGGACAACACCATCAGGTACGGGGACACCACCGGTGGCCTGTGGGCCGTCCCAGCCAACATGCCCACTCACCCGTCTGCTGTCAGCCTCAGTGTTCACTCTGTTTCCCAGCTGTAGCGAGCGTAGTCCCCGCCTCCTCTGTCCCCAGCCCCTGGCCCAGCTTCCTCTTTCTACTAAAAGAATGAAAGTAAACAGTGGCTCCCTCTCACCAAGGGACAGTATTTCCCTTTCCTCTTTTCTTGTTCCTGCTACACTTAAATGCTTCCTCTCCTTGGTCCTGTGTGAGCGCGCTGCATCGCCAGCAGGCCTGGGGCCTCGGCTGGGGCATCTCCCCGCACACCTCACTCTGCCAGCTGCTGTCCCACAGCTGCTCATGGAGCGGCCGCACATTTCTTTCTGGTGTTTCCTCACTGCGTTTGGGTTTATTTAGGGAAATGTGAGGTCCTCCTTCTGTTGCCCCATGTCTCTTCTTTATGCAACGTCCTTTTTTGTTTCTTGCTGAAACTGTCAACTGAAAAAATTTTATTATTTGCTGATTTCTTCTGTGTTTCAGAATCCTGAACTCTGCAACTTGACTTTCATTTCTCTGCTAGAGCCATTTATCTGAAGTCTGTTATATGTTGAGAATTATCCTGATGGCACAAGGGAAAAATGAATCTTTCCTGTATAAAACTTACCCTCCCACCTTCCCCCAAAGACAGTTTTTCCTCCTGCCCTGGGGTTTCCTTCACAATTACTCCAGTTTTTTAGAGACAGCCTCTTCTTTATAAAGAATGTCTTTAGGACGTCTGTTCCTCACCATGGAAAGTGGCTGGTCCCACACACAAGGGCTCCTGTGGGTGTGCGGAGTTCTCAATATAAGCCTGGGGCAAGGCCAGCTGAGGGCCAACTCCGGCTTCCCCTTCCCTTCCTGGTTCTCTTCCAAGCTCTTCTCTGATGTCCGGGGAAACGCTTGCTTCTGGTTCTGCCCTGGGAATGCTGGCTCTGCCGTGTTAACCCTGAACTTGGGTTTTTAGCAAACTGCAGACCGATATGAAGACCACTAACCTGGAGGAGATGAGGATTGCCATGGAGACCTACTATGAGGAGGTACGTGGTGCGGGGTCGGAGAGCACGGAGGGAGTGAGAGCCTGGCACACGAGGCAGGGGTCCAGCTTTCCTAAGTCATCTTGACTTGAAGGAGAATCGCAGCAACTCGGTGCCTCCCTCCCGCCACTGGGAAGATAGTGGGGACCTGGTGGCAGTTTCTTAGAGGAAGGCCTTGATGCTCATTTTGTATTTTCATGCATTTTAATTTACAGATTCATCGGCTGCAGACTCTCTTGGCAAGTTCTGAAACTACAGTAAAGAGGTATGATAATCTTGGGAGCTGTGGTGCATGCTGTCTTCACATTAACTGCTCTAAAAGTAGCATAGTCACCACGAGCAAGCTGTGCACACTGCCCTCAGTGGAGCGGCGCCAGCACCCACGCCTGTTTGCCAGCGGTTAGAGTGGGTATGTTTCCATCCAGGATGGTTACGGATGTGCCCACATAATTTCGCGGCTGACTGCTAACAGCGTGTTCGTGCCCCACGCGTTAGTTGTTCACCCTACTCAAGAGTTTCCAGCTTACAATTAGAAAACACTGTTTCTCAAAGCGGATCTTCCTTACTAGGAAAACATTTAATACAGTACAAGTCCATTTTCCCAAATAAGTTTGTTGGGAGAGACATCAAGGTCTTATCTCTCTGCACTTGTGCAAGGCATGTTTTCCCTTTTCCTGTTCCCCCATAGTTGGCCAACTTGTTCTGTAAAGGGCCAGCTAGTAATCATAGTTGGTTCCCATTTTTTGCAGCAGTTATGTTCTATAGTCTCCGCAGACACTGAATTGGTAAATATTAAACCATTGCTCCCAAGGGAATCCCAGAGTTAGGCTCCTGCTAGCCTCTGGGCACAACGTTTTCATCAGCTGTTCAACATACGACCTGTTTTCACATGTGTTTCTGTTTAAAGACACCTTATTTAGTATACATTGTTGACTCACTGACACTGAGCTCATGACCAACAGCTGGGTGACTCATGCCTGGTGAAGGCATGTCTGACACAGGGCTTCCCAGCCTCGCACTGAGGAGGCCTGGACGGAACCTCAGGTCTGTGCTGAAGGGCCCCGTTCTGAACAGGGAAATCACCTGACTTGAAGAGCACAGACTAAATGGAAAATGACCCTGTTGAGAAACAGAGTGGAGACAAGCTGGCGGGCTGGGCCTGGTCACACCCTGCTGGGAGCACGCTGCCTGCCACCAACCCACGCCTGTGTGTGCTCAGCACCAATGGGGGGGGTGCTGCACTTGAACTTCAGAAAGAAGGTGAATTTGCAAATGCAAATCTGAGTTCTGAGGATGGACTGTAGGTTAGGGGTGGGGGGATGAGAGCCAAGCACCCTCTTACACAGGTGCTGCTGTAACAGGAGAGGAAGCACGTTCCCACAGATGGTTGTGATACCATTTAAAACATCCCTAATAATCGAATATGATGTTTTGTTATACAGGTTTACTAGTGAGAGGAATGGAGTTCTATTTGAGGACAGCAGTTGGCTTACTTGGGGTTCAGAGTTAGCGTTTCCTCCTAGCTGCACATAGCGTGCCGAGGTGCGGATGGCACCCAGGCCATCGGTGCCTGCACCTCAGTAGAGGCAGCTGTTAGACCGGGTTAGAGACCAAACCTCACCGCTCAGTCTCCTTGTTCCCAGGCCTCCAGCGGAGAAGAAAATGGGCCTCAAAAGTCAGAAAAAAGTGAGCAGCGCCCTCCTGAGCCTGTCACAGAGCGTTCAGGAGCTCACGGAGGAGAACCAGAGCCTGAAGGAGGACCTGGACCGTGTGCTGAGCAACTCCCCCACTGCCTCCAGGATCAAGGGTATCTTCCTGAGAGCTGCCCGCGGAGAGGACATGTGCAGAGGGCACAGCTCTTGCTCTCTCAGGGAAGACGCTGGGCGGTGGCCACAGGAGAGTCATGGCCCTTCCCCCTCCAGCCCTCCAGGCCCTGTTTCATCTGCTGCAAATGCAGATGCACAGTGCTGGGCCATGCTCCCCAAGATGCACTGCGTGTGCAGTGAGCACCTGCTATGTGCCAGGGACTGGAGAGGAGCAGCGAGCAGGAGCACGCAGACGCCCCCTGGGGAGGCCACAGCCTAGCAGGGAGGGGGAGGCCCTCAGGTCAAACATGGGTCAAGTGCAGATGGTGCTGTGGGGCAGAGCAAAGAGGGAGGTGGGAGGCTGGCCCATGGGGTGCGCCTGCATGTAGGTCACTGGGGAAGGCCCCACTGAGGCAGCGACAGCTGAGCACAGGTTTGGGGGAGGGATGGCCATGTGCACAGCACAGGCCAGCAGGGCAGGCATCAGGGTCCCAGGCTTTGGGCTGAGCCCCTGACAGATGTGCCCATGTTCACTGCAGTGTGGACAGTGGGGAGAGGAACAGGGCGGGGGAGGGGACCATCATGTCTGTGGTGTGCCCTGGACATCCCAGTGCAGCTCAGGGACAGGTGAGTTCAGGGTGGAGGGCTTAGTGGGAGCACTAGACCTGGCCGACAGGTGCCCGCTGAGGTCCAGGGCATCTAGTGAGTGGGTAGAGAAGAGGAGGGGCCAAGCGTGTGCCCTGACCCAGTGGTGTTCCCAGGGGGTGAGGAGAGGGCAAGCCAGCAGGGCCGTCAGGAGGGGCTGGTAAGTATACTGGTGTCCTGAAAGTCCAGTGGAGGAAGGTCGGAAGGAGGAGAGCAGGCCAGTGTGCTGGGGGCCCAGGAGCGCAGGAGCTGAGAACTGAGCTTTGAGACGGCAGAGAGCGTCAGTGGTGACCTTGAGAAGGACCACTGGGTGGATTGATGGGGCCAATGTCCAACTGGGGTAGAATCAGGAAGGAGTGTCACCCTAAGACCAGAGCCACCAGCATCGATAATGACAGTGAGAGGGACAGAGAGCCCTTCCGGGAGAGGCGCCCATGGTTGCAGGGATCTGCCGGGTGTGGGTCTTTGGCTTTGCTGGTGGTTCCACAAGTCATGCCCACCTCTGGAAGAGGAAGCTATCTGGCCTTGCTTGAGACAGTGGTCCGGGCTGAAGGGGCCCATCAGGCAGTTGTATGAAGTGGGTCTTTACAAACCTGTTGCTTCCGTTAGGTTACATGGAGTGGAGTAAGCCCCGGCTGCTTAGACGGATCGCAGAGCTGGAAAAAGTGAGTGGTATGCCTCTCAACTCGCCTTCTGTCCTTTAGGACCTGCTGGTGCATGAAGAGTAGCTGGGTATTTTGCAACATGGGAGACAGACCCAGAGGACAGGGGAACAGGGCGCACTGCAGAATCAGACCCCCCACAGTTCTGGCCTACAGGGCACGACCTGCCACCCCTTGGGTCCCTGAGGTGAAGCTGTGATCACACAACACGTGGTGTGGGCTTTGATGTGGAACCTCAAGTGGGTGCTTGTGGCCTTAGAACCTTCCAGACATCCAGCCTGACGCGTACAGACGGCCTTTCACTGCTAGCACTCACCAGGGGGTGCTTCTCACGACTTGGATAATGTTTGAATTTGCAGGAAACTTTTTGCCAGCTAGCAAACTTGGGAAATTAGCCTCCCCTTATACCCCTGTATGAATTTGCCCACTGGTCGTGAGCCTGGCTCTGTGGGACTTGGATCTGAGGGACTGAGTCACACAGTTTGGCTGAGCAGTCAGCCTAGAGGGGAACACATATTTACAGAGCAGAAAACTGAAGAAGCTCTTACATGTTGCTAGTACTTTAAACGAAGCTTGTTGGGAAGGAAAGCCACAGGGGCGGCTCAGAGGCCCCGTGGGTGGTCCCATCCCAGGGTGGGAGAGGTGCAGCTAGCAGTGGGAATCTGAAGGCACTTGGTTCTGCTTAGCTGGCAAACCTGGATCCTCATTTTAGATTGAAAGCAGGGCAGTTGAAGATCCCAGAAATTCCAGGGAAATAAGCAGGTAGATGAGCACAGGAGGGTCTCAGGAGCCCCCCGGCCCGGGCCTCTGCTCTTAGAGGTGGCGCCTTGGTGCCCTGAAGCGGCCTGGGCCACTCCTCCCGCTCTGCCTAGAGGGAGGAACGCTGGCTGGGGCACACAGCCTCATGGCGAATGGAAGGCCCTACATTTCTTGGGCCACACTCCAGTTTGGTTGGAGACAAGGTTCCCCTTGGGTCACAGTCTTGTCTCTGGGTTTCCTGGCTGGAATGTAAAATAAGAAATAATGTCTATCAAACATTTGTGTTGCCTCCAGATCAGTTTGGTGGAAAGGCAAAAATCACACACTTCAGAAGTGGTCATGTCGAGCCCACCAGCTCAATCTGCATCCAGTTCTGCGGTGGACAGGCAGCCGAGGTCGGACCACCAGAGGGAGAGCGAACGCCTGCGGGGGGCTGTGAGGAACCTGAGGGCCGAGCGGAGCACCCTCCAGGCGCAGCTGCAGGAGAGAGAGTACGTGGTCGGGTGCAAGCAGCACCCTTCGGCTTCCTGGGCGCGGCCTTGGCACTGTGGCTGTAGTCACACTGTTGTGAATTTAGGAAGAATGCTCAGTTCTGACTAGTCATCGCATAAATAGTTTCATATGATTCTAAAACTTATATTCTGCTTGTGAACTAAAGGCAGATTTAGTGGTAAAAAGAAGACATTAATTGGCTGTATTAGGTCCTTGAGAAGGGGTGCCATTTAAATCTCTTCACACGGAATTCCAGAGGGCTTTCCAAAGTCTTTTAGAGAAGAATTTACTTCTGTTGACTTATGTGAAATGGACAGGCCATGAATTAGATCTTATGCAGAGTGGTTTAAAGATCTAGTAATATGTTTATAATGTCTAGTCCATTTACCAGGTAAGACATAAATGCTGTCGTCAGCGTGACCCTGAGTTTAAAAGGCAAAATGTCAAGATTCTGCCTCTTGTGCACTCTTCGTGTCCTAGGGCTCTGACTGCCACCTGCTTCAGCTGCACCCGTGTCCTGCTCCCGCTGCCGCTGGCAGAGCCACCGTATCCAAGACAATGTTCGCCTCTCAGTGTGTGGCCTGGGGGCTGGCTAGAAATGCAGAACCATGGCCGCCCCAGACCTCCTGATCCGACTCTGACTCTAATGAGACCCCCTGGTGATTAGTGTGCACAGCTGGGTCTGAGAGGGGCTCCCTAGCTGACTCCTGGCCTAAGTTCTCTGCCGCCTCTGTTTAAGGGAGAAGGAAAATTCCTTCACACTCCACCTCTTCCTCCTCCTCCAGTCCAAGTCCAACAGTGCATCTGTGCAAATTGATAGGTTCATTGTAAAAATTAGTCTTAAACATTAAGCTAGTCATTTTGAAAGGTAAATAAACATCTTGGTCATCTCTTAAGTTACCACATGACATGGTAATAGCTCCCATTTATGGAGCCCTTGTAGTGACAGGTACTCCACTAAACACTCTGAGTGCTTTCTCTCCTTCATTGTAGATTAACTGGGCCTGGACAGGTTAGGCCAACAGGACAAAAGCAGTGGCCCGAGGTTCAGACAGAGGTTCTTAGCCACCTGCCCCGTAGGATGCAACAGAGCCCCTCTGGGGCAGTTCAGGGGAAGGCGCGGGTAGCCCCGTGCTCAGGGCCTCAGCCCGGGCTGCACTGCAGCCTGGTGGGAGGTGGGCCCTTCCAGCGTCCATCTCAGTATGGGGCCCAGCTGGGCTGTGAGACTGCTGGTTGGTGCCTTCCCCTGAGATGGGGACACAGGGCCTCCCCCAGCAGATTTTGCTCCCCACTGTACACCCTCCCCTGGACAGTCGCAGCACATAGTGGGTGCTCAGTCCGTACCTGAATGGTCTGCTCCCTGGGGTTGGCTCCTGTTTGTGTGACTGTAAACAAATGCCTTTCTTTACACTCCGCCCCTCCTCAGTCCACTGTCACAGTGAGAAGCTGGACTGCATTATTTCCATTTCTTCAAGAGCTCTTCCTGCTCTGGAGATTGGTGTAATGTGGGCCTTTGTTTTAATGAATGCTGAAACATCTCTGGTTCTGTGTGTTCAGTTTGGAAGTGAAGCAGCTACTACAGACAAAGGCGGACTTGCAGAAGGAGCTAGAAAATGTGAAGGAAAATGAGAAGGAGAGAAGAGCAAGAGAGGAGGCTTTGCGGTAAGTTTGAGTTGAGGACCACACGCCCCCTACCCTCATACACATGCCAGCCCAGCTTTCACGAGTGGTTGTTACAGAGCTCCAGTTTGATGAAGACATGTCTCCTCGACATCCTGCAGGGATTTTCTGTTTCCTTCAAAGTAAAAACCCAAACTCTGGGCTAAGGCTCTTCACGATCAGGCCAGCGTGTGCCCAGAGGCCTTATGACGCCCTGTGCACCCTCACCCCAGCCATGCCCGGCACTGGCATCTTAGGACGTGCCCAATGCCACACCTGTGGTCAGGAGCCAGCCAGGTGTCAGCTGCGTCCTTGGGCCGGCTGCATGCACAGTGGCATTGTTCAGTCCCCAAAGAGTGGAAAGAGCCCCAGGGTCTATCAGCTGACAAGCAGATTAAAAATCTGAAGCATTTCTATACAGAAGAATAAAAGCAATGAAGTTCTGGCACACATTACAACACAGACAAGCTTCCAGCCCCTCACACAGTGAGAGAAACAGGCAGAAAGTAGGTTAGTGTGGCCGGGGGTTAAGCGGAAGGGAAAAGGGTGCACCTGCTGACAGGTACTCAGCTTCTTCTCGAGTGATAGGAATGTTCTGGAATTAGCAGTGGTAGCTGCTCGACATTGTGAATATACTAAAAACCACTTAATTGCATACTTTAAAATAGTGCATTTATGTTTTAATGAATTTTATCTCAAAAGACACCCCAAAAAAGTAAATTAGAAATCTGAACAGTAATATTTAGCACTCAAAATAATTAGACACAGATGACTGGAGTGAATAAAGAAGTTTATTTTCAAAGGGCTAGATTTTGTCAGGAGGCTAGAGTTGGCCTTAGAGAGGGCAGGTACACAGTGAAGAGTTGATTTTACTTTGTTTTTAAAATGCAAGGACGTAAGTTGTATTTCCTTTCATTCAAGTTGTTTATTAAACACTCCAAAGGATGCCTACGTACTTGTCACCCACACAGTCAGTGTTTTTACAGTTTTATCATGTGCCAGGTCCAGGGGTCCTGGCCCCTGCCCCCATGGGTGCCCGGTCCCGACAAGACAGAAAGTGGCAGGTACCGTCCTGCGGTGGGGACACGGGGACCACCCCTAGGAGTGGCAGGGGTGGTGGCTGAGTGCCCCGTGTCCCCCAGGAGGCTGCCCTTCCTGCTGTCACAGACATCTCATCTCGCACAGTGGGATGGCAATGAGCTGTCTTTTCCCTTCCACCCTAGAGAAGAAATTCAAACACTTACCAAGAAGTTTCAAGAACTGGAAGGAAATAAGAAAGAAGAGAAGGATGAGCCCATGGAACTGAGCCCTGAGGTATGGCTCAGCCATGGTCCTTGTTCTGGGGGGTGGGGCCCTCAGCTGACCCTGGCAGTTCTGACCCTCCCAGGCTTCCCTGCTTCCAACTCCGACAGACCCATTCCCTTCATCGTCGTCGTTGCTTCCTGTGACATGTACACTGAACCCCAGAGTTCTGGACAGTAACTGGCAGCTAAGTGACTTGTTGATTCAGTGTTCAAGTCTTGGGTGGTCAAGCTGGTACGTGAAGGTCTTCCTAAAACTTCAAATATGCACAAAGTGCCATTAACCAACAAGGAGTTGTCCCTTAGAAGTCAGGGAGTCCGAGAAGGCCTGGAGGGCTGGGGCAAGCAGCCAGTGAGGACTGCCTGTGCGGGCCCTGCAACCCGACACAGGACTGCCAGGGCTCAGCCTTGGACCTGCAGCTGGGTGTGCACATGTTCTGGTGTTGAATGACTGGTGGGCCTGTGGGCAGGTGAGAGGTGAGTCTACACAGTCTGTCCTCCTGTCCCTGTCCCCTTGCAGAGGCAGCTCCCTCTGAGGTGGCCATGAGGGTTCCCTGGCGCCTCCGTGGGGCCAGGGGAGCCCTCCGTCCCCATTGGCCCAGGGTTAACTGCACTTGGACTTCCATAGGCTCAAATGTGCCTTGCTAACCTCTTCCAATTAATGGAATCTTCAGGTGGTAGATACTGTGTTAACACAGAAACAAATAACAGAGATATTAAAACCCTGTGGCTGCAGTTTGCTGCAGGAGGTGCCCACCGTGTTGGTGTGTGGTAGATGAAGCCAGCGTGGCCCGGGCTATGTGAGCACGTCGGAGATGGGCAGGCTCTGTGCAACAGCCCCTTTCTGTGACTCTCCTGCTTGCTGCAGTTTGGTAACTCCTGGAGAAGCTGCCAGAGGGCTGGTGTTCATCCTGCACACATTTGAACCAAGCTCTTGCTTCAGAAGATGACTTGTTGTTTCTGTAGCAAGTGGCCTGACAGATTGTCATTGGCCCCCAGGAAAATGCAGGTGTAATGTGGCTGCTGGGTTATCTGCTGATAGTTGAGAATAAATGCTTTGCTTCTTAAATCCAAGGCTGGCATATTTAGCTTGAGTCCTCATTGTAAAGCCTCTTCTCTTAGCAAGTGACAATACATGTGCTTCAACTCTAGCACAAGAGAAAAAGGAAGAGCTAAAAGTTGGGAGGTGGGGAAGCTGATGAGCAAAGGTTAAGGTACAAACTGAGGCAAACCACGGCTCTGTTGATTAGGCAGGAAAAGGTGGTGCGCTAGCTGGAGCCCCCCAAGGCCAGTACAGAGGCCGTGGTCTCAACACGTCCTTCTGGCCAAGTGCGAGGACTGGACCGTGGGGGTCCCTCTCAGTCCCCTCTGGTGTGTGACTTGTCTACTCAGGAGTCCTGACCCCAGAGGTGCCCAGGGTGAGCAAATGTAGACACTTCTGCTTATTTTTAAAACTCTTCACTCAAAGTCATATGTCCCTTAGGGAGAAAAAATATTTTTCATTTCCAGCAGAACTGGAAATAATGGCTTTGTTTATGGAATGCATCTGGTTCTTGAAGACCCCTCCCTCTCTTGGCCTGCTCAGGTTTTGTATAGACATTCAAAATGGGGAGAAAAGCATGTCCTATTGTCTTATCAGCGTGTTGTGTGGAGAGAGGGAAAAGGTCATCTTAGTCCTTCCTGCAAACTAACTAGACACAGGTCAGAGCAGGAAGGTGACCCTGGGCCTCACCCCGACCATCAGGAGGGTCTGGCTCTGCAGCTGCAGGGCCATCATGTTTCTTTGCCACTTTCTGTTAATTTCAGTAATTTGGGATTTAAATCCTCACTCAGTGCAAGACAGAATGGACATGTCGGTAGAGACACCTATAAAATTTCTTTTCCTCAAGGAATTATGTCCTTAATCATTTTCTCTGTTTCTCCTGACAGGCTTAACAAGATTTGTTTGGTGTCAAAATTACACTGTGTTCTTAGGCATCTTATTATACAGCCGTGAGATTTTCTGCCCCTGTAAATGACAGGAACAAATCTCAGATCCCAAGCGTCCCACTGTTCATAAAGACAGTGGGCCTGAGGAGGTAAAGGTGCACGGGCCTTTACGGCAGCCTTGCCCCCAACAGTCAGGAGCCCGGATGGCTGCAGCCACCCCGGAGGGGAAGTGGATCTCTCCCTCCTCCTGTGTGGAGAGAGCCTCCGACCTGTGTCCTGTGTGATGCGAACGAAGAACCCTCCCCAGAACGCTAGGGCACTGACCCCTTTTTATTAGAGAGAAACTTACTTGTGGAAAAGCGGAGGGACGACTGCCAAATATGGCTGTTTCTATGTGGGTCCTGTTAGTATTGAAAGAATTGTCTACATAAGCATTTACTAGCCCTGGGTTTTTCCCGCCTGAAAAGCATCTCCATTTGAAGTAAAAGGGACTCATTGGGAAGACTCCGTGTCAGTTCATAGCAGTTGCCGGAAGGATTTATACGCATGTCAAAATTTTAAATTCTTTCAGCTGTCTGCCAAGAGTTTTTGCTGTGTCTCTTAAGGGACTGTTTCCACCTCCTTGCTCCCATTGGCCCAGGCGGCCTCGGTGGGTTCTGACCCGGCTTCTGGAGCTCCGCCTGGTGATGGCCTGGGCCTGGCAGGGAGGAGGTGGGCCCCCCAGGGAGACCCTGAGAGGGTCTCGGCAGGAAGTGAGGTGAGCAGCCTGAGCACCCGCGAGAGGACTGACCCCGGGCCTTGCACTTAGTTACAAGACCCGCATGCCCGGCCGGTCCTCTCACAGCTGGGCTTTCCGTTCCGGTCCCTCTGCGAGAGCTTTTCCTCTGACGATGCACATCTTGTCTGAGCTTGCATCGCTGATGTGAGAATGTCGTCCCCATCGTGATGTTCATTGCGAGATGTCCTTGTAAATGGGGGATTTGGGCCCTAAGTGGTGGAGGTCGGTGTTGTTTGATGGGCACAGTAGCAAGTCTTGCTTCTTTCCACCCTAAACACCAAGCTGACATCGATTGCCTTCCATCGCAGAGGTCCCATCTCATAATTCAGCATTAGACTCAAAGAAAGGCCAAAGAGAACCCCCAGGAGCAGATCATCTGAACAGCAGTGTGGCATGTCCCTAAATTAGGAAGCGTGTTCCAGTCACTGAGACTGTACGCTGCCTGTTAGCCGCTGGGGTGACGTGGCCCCGCCCTCCTCCCGAGAGAGCGCCTCCCCCCAGACAGCGAGGGATGTCCGCGGAAACCTTAAATAGAGTTTCAGTCCGTTTACTGCTTATACTTTTGTCTCCCCGGAGGTTTCTTTGTCATCCCGCACACCGAACAGTGTGGGTACAGATTTTTCCTCTAAATTAGAAAGTCTGGCTGATGAGCTTAGCCTGGTCCTACCAAGTAATATCCTGCTGCCTTGCCTGATAGCCATCTTCCTGCCTGACATAACCAGCCTCTATGCCTCGAATATCCTGCAGACTCCAGAACCCTGGCCCTCGCGTCCTGCCAGCAGGCCCTCCCCACAGGACTCGGGGCCGGACACGGGTGAGGGGGGCGCCCCCTGCACCCCCTCTGGCTGCTCCGACCGGAGGAGAGATGCAGCCGCCCGGACCCTGCAGGCCAGATGGAAGGCGTACAAGCACAAGGTGAGCCCTGGTGGGACCCTGGCCGGCTGTGCTGCCAGGGGTCCAGGCTGCACCACCCTCCCTGGCGCCCCAGCCACTTGGTCATTCTCATCCCACCACGTGTTGAGTGTGGGGGATGTGCAGACTCCCTTGGAGGTGCAGCGCACGTGCAGGCCCATGTAGGAGAGAAGAATGTACACAGCTGAAAATGATGTCACATGGGGACAAGCGACAGGCCACACCTGGGCCACGGTGAAAGATGGACCCCGCGGGGGCTACCTTTCAGCCCGTCCTTGGGAGGAGCATGGCAGGGGCTTGTCCGGAAGCCTGTGTTGGCTCACTGACAGCCAGGACACGGCGGGGTGGCAGGGTCTCAGGGAGACTGACCCTGGTACAGACCCCAGCCACACTCGGGAAGCGCTGTCCTGTCCACTCCAAGCATGCGACTGTGCTCAGAGTCTGGTGAGGCGGGCTGATCGCTGACCAGCTGGGGAGAGGTGCCCTGCACAGCCCCGTCTGAGTCCTGGGAGGAGGCAGCTCAGAGCGAGGCTGATGTGTTAGGAACATGAGAAACCTGCCCAACAGGCCGCTCCCCAGGGACCCTGGCTATACTGACTAGACAGAAAGGCTGCCCCCTAGGCTAGGGAATGACAGCTGCCGTTAGTCAGTGACGCTGAGGAGCGGGGTGTCCCCAGTGCCACCTCGGGACAGGAGGCCTGGACTCCTTCCCCAAGCTCTGGGGTGGCTCAGTGAGAGTTCCATCCTCACAGGACAGAGACGGCCTCAGGTGAGCGCAGGGCCCTGAAGGGGCTCCAGGTCTATAACCAGCAGGGCCCCATTCTCCCCAGCAGAGCAGACCTGCGGCCCGGGGGTCTTCCCAGGGCAGCCAGTGTTCTTCGCTATCACTTTCTCACCACCTGTCATTATGAAAACTTACAAATGCAGAATGAGAGAACCGAGTCCATTCAGTGAGGCACTGGACAAGCTCCTGCCCACCAGCTGGACTTGCTGTAGCTGACATGGAGCTACTTCTTTCTCTACCTCTCACTTTTTTCCAGAACCATCTGAAAGTAAGCTTGAGATGTTAGGAAATTTGAGTACGTATCTCCTACAGACAAGGACACTGTCCTCACCACACACGCCACTGCCACACCTAAGAGACGTAGCGGTCATTTCCCAAGACCAGGAACACCCACGTCAGACTCCGAATTCACCAAGTGTCCCACAATGCCATTCACGGTTCTTTACAGACCAGCCTGTCTGGGCTGGGTTTGGAGCTAATGGCAATCAAAGCCTGTGCTGGCTGCTCATGATATCAGTTCCAACATTTCGTCTTTTTAAAGTTACCTCCTGTGTAGAGAGCACAGCCAGTTCTTTAGAGAACATCCCACATCTGGTCTGTGTTGTTCTGTGGCCTTTACCTTGTCCTGGGCCCCTTTGTGTCCTGCGAATGGGAATTTAGGTCCACAGGCCTGGTTCAGTTCAGTTTTGATGGCTTAGGCAGGAATAGCTCATGGGCGATGGCCAGCGTGTTTCCTCACGTACAAGCACACACAGGGCCAGGTGGCCCCTGTCTGTGTGTGTCCCTGTGGTGGCTGGTTCATGCTGTGGCCGCCAGCTGTGGCCATTGTAAACCCCTCCTGCCCTGATAATGACCGGTAACCTGTAACTGGAGTTCGGCCTCCGTATGTGCCCTGCTCTCCCTGCCTGACTCCCGAAGGCCTTGGCATCCAGTGCTGACCCTGCCTGGGTCATCACCTCACGACTGCAGAAGGGGGCTGTTCTCAGACCTCATCCTTCCCTCTCTTTCCCTCATCAGCTGGGCAGCTGGGCAGCAACTCCAGGCCCTCCTAGGAAGTTCTGCAGGGTGAATGCTTCATTCTCTTCCTTTCAGTACTAAGTAAACAGATTTCAGAGCAAGCCATTGTCCTGTCATTCCGGCGGGGGCCAGCGAGTCTCCCTCTGAGGCTGGGAGGGGCGTGTCGCTGCGCACTCAGAATTTGTCACTTCTAGAATAATTACAGTCATTATTCTTTTCAATATCCAGCTTGCCCCAGAGTTTGCGGGATGCTGGGCCCAGCCCCAGGCTGAGGCCCCGCTGGCGCCCCACCTCCCGGGCTGGAAGGCCTCTGTGCTCCCTGCCCTCCTCACCCCAGACCTGGAATCTGGCAGTCTGGGCTGTGGGGTTTTTAGAAGCAACTTACCGGTTTCTGCAGTCTCCTCTGCCTTTCTCCTCATCAGCCCTTCACTTAACTAAAAAGATAACACGAGTCAGTGCTGACGGCTGCTCCAGCACCCGCCCAGCTGCCATCCCCTGGCTCCCGCTGCTGCCCCCCTTCAGGAGATGGCTCCCAAACTGAGCCAGGACTCTGTTTTAAGAGAACCCAAAAAAAATCAAGGACACGTGCCTCCAGTAAGACATTTGAGAAGAAGGTATTTGAAATACCAGGAATCCTTTTGCTGTGACAGCTTTGGGCCGTGTGCTCTGATTAACACCAGAGACTCGCCTTGGTCTCTTCTGCATGCACCTGTCCAGCCCACTGCATCCAGGAGCAGGCTGGGCGCTCTCCTGGGGCGCTCTCCCCGGGCATGACCGTCCCCCCACTGTGCAGATCAGGGTGGACCGCCTGCTGCCCAGACACAAGCCCAAGTCAGGAAGTCGGTTTCTGCGTGTGCCACTCCCTCTCCCGAGGCGCGGCACATTCCCACCCTGGCTCCCACTCTGCCAGGCTGGCCTGTGTGCTGTTGTGTTCCCCAGCTCCTTGCCAGCACCACCCTCATCTGCTGCTTCATCCCACCTCTGCCAGTCGGTTATTTTCATCAAACACAGACGTCTTCTCCTGTTTATGTCCCACTGGACCTGGGCTCTGTGTTCCTCTGTTGGTCAGGGGGAAATCCTTTTGCTGTGACAGCTTTGGGCTATGTGCTCCGATTAACACCAGAAACCAGCTAGGTGGCATGCATGCACCTAGTCATGGTCATTAGCCACTGAAGGCACATGTCTAATCATGGGATTTTCACTGTGGAAGGCCTTCAGCTTCACTTACATGTATAAAAATACATGTTCTTAGGCCAGTCTGTGACAGTTCTGGTTCAGCATATCTTGGGTGCAGCTGAATCTTTTTTTTTCAAGTCCACAGGTAATTTTGATGACAATCATATTTGGGAGCCTGATGGGGTCCCCTCTGTAACAAAGGCAGCAGGCCGTGTCCAGCTACTCTGTGGTCACCTAGCAAGGGCCCCAGTAGGCCAGCTCCTGTGGTGGGAAGGGGCTTCCTCCAAGCGCAGGGAGGCCTGGCATAGCCGCTGAGGCCACTGAAGCACCGCGCCCTAACTGCTGCCCTGAGGCGCCGGCCATGCAGTCACAGCCACCAGCCTTCTCACTGTCACGGGGGACCGGCCGGCCCCTCATCCAGGCTGGTGGGGAGGGGCTCCAGCAAGGGGCACCTGGTACCCTGCCTGTGGCAGGGGCAGGGTCTGGAAGTGAACACTGTACTCTAAAAAGTCCTCCTCATGTTGATTCATGATTTCTCTGTTTTTCAGAAAAAAAAGGCTGATCTGGATGAGGTAAGCCAGTCTGTCTGCCCAGCTGCAGTGAGTGTTTTCGTGCTGAAGCAGTGTGACTGTGGCTAGCTCACGAAGCATCACCAGACACTTGTTTTCATGAGATGGGAGCAGGCCCACACGGCATCAGTCGGATAGGTGTTCGGCTCGTTTCACACTCAGCTCATTCGTGCTTGTTCACTCTTTCAGCACCCATATTGGTCATCAGTTTGGTGCCAAGCACCCCAATGGGCCCTTGGGACCCAGAAAGACATTAAGACGAACAGGTGGACAAGAGACTCCAGCCATGGGTGGATGTGTGCTTAAGGGCCGTGGGGTTGCAGTGCTACCTGCCCAGGCCTGGAACAAAGAGAAAGGACGCGGGGCCAGATACACACAGGCAGCCTTGGGTGTGTGAAAGGGCATGGCTTGCTCTGGAAAAGGAGAGCAGGTGTGCAAGCAAGACTGAATGGAGGTCAGGACAGACTGCAGGATGGAGGGTGAACACCAGGGTGAAGCCCCCAGGGCCGTGAGGACTTCTCCCCACCCTCACCTCCACCTGTGCCCTCCTGGGCCTGCTCCCCAGGCAGCCACCAGGTGGTGAGTCCTAAATGTTATACCACTGTGTCCTGCTCTCGCTTTGCTGGGGCCCCTAGAGGCATTACCGCCGTGCGCCCACCCCTCCTCCCCAGCCCCGGGGCCTGCTTTAGCTGCCTTTGTGCCATTCCTCCCTGCTGGACTGCTGCCCTCTCCTGCTAGAATGTGAGTCCGCAGAGGCAGTACCATCTCTGTCTCCATGTGCCAATACCCCTAGCCCTAGGATGGTGCCTGACGTGTGGTGGCCATGCAGTAAATGGTTTTTGGGTTTTTTTTGGTCTCATTAATCTACAGTTACATGAGGAACATTATGTTTACTAGACTCCCCCCATCACCAAGTTCCCCTAACATACCCCATTACAGTCTCTGTCCATCAGTGTAGTATGATGCTATAGAGTCACTACTTGACTTCTCTGTGTTGCACAGCCCTCCCCATGACCCCCTCCATTATACATGCTAATCGTAAGGCCCCCTTTCCTTTCCCCCTCCCCCTTATCCCTCCCTTCCCACCCATCCTCCCCAGTCCCTTTCCCTTTGGTAACTGTTAGTCCATTCTTGGGTTCTGTGACTCTGCTGCTGTTTTGCTCCTCCAGTTTTTTTCTTTGTTCTTATATTCCACAGATGAGTGAAATCATTTGGTACTTGTCTTTCTCCACTTGGCTTATTTCACTGAGCATAATACCCTCTAGCTCCATCCATGTTGTTGCAAATGGTAGGATTTGTTTTCTTCTCATGGCTGAATAATATTCCATTGTGTATATGTACCACATCTTCTTTATCCATTCATCTACTGATGGACACTTAGGTTGCTTCCAATTCTTGGCTATTGTAAACAGTGCTGTGATAAACATAGGGGTGCATATGTCTTTTTCAAACTGGGCTGCTGCATTCTTAGAGTAAATTCCTAGGAGTGGCATTCCTGGGTCAAATGGTATTTCTATTTTGAGCTTTTTGAGGAACCTCCATACTGCTTTCCACAATGGTTGAACTAATTTACATTCCCACCAGCAGTGTAGGAGGGTTCCCCTTTCTCCATAGCCTCGCAAACATTTGTTGTTGTTTGTCTTTTGGATGGTAGCCATCCTTACTGGTGTGAGGTGATATCTCATTGTGGTTTTAATTTGCATTTCTCTGATGACTAGCGATGTGGAGCATCTTTTCATGTGTCTGTTGGCCATCTGAATTTTTTCTTTGGAGAACTGTCTATTCAGCTCCTCTGACCATTTTTTGATTGGATTATTTGCTTTTTGTTTGTTGAGGTGCATGAGCTCTTCATATATTTTGGATGTCAACCCTTTATCGGATCTGTCATTTATGAATATATTCTCCCATACTGTAGGATGCCTTTTTGTTCTATTGGTGGTGTCCTTTGCTGTACATAAGCTTTTCAGCTTGATATAGTCCCCCTTGTTCATTTTTGCTTTTGTTTCCCTTGCCCAGGGAGATATGTTCATGAAGAAGTCACTCATGTTTATGTCCAAGAGATTTTTGCCTATGTTTTTTTCTAAGAGTTTTATGTTTTCGTGACTTACATTCAGATCTTTGATCCATTTAGAATTTATTTTTGTGTATAGGGTTAGACAGTGATCCAGTTTCATTCTCTTACATGTAGCTGTCCAGTTTTGCCAGCACCATCTGTTGAAGAGACTGTCGTTTCCCCATTGTATATCCATGGCTCCTTTATCGTATATTAATTGACCATATATGTTTGGGTTAAAATCTGGACTCTCTATCCTCTTCCACTGATCTGTGGGTCTGTTCTTGTGCCAGTACCAAATTGTCTTGATTACTGTGGCTTTGTAGTAGAGTTTGAAGTTGGGAAGCAAGATCCCCCCTGCTTTTTTCTTCCTTCTCAGGATTGCTTTGGCTATTTGGGGACTTTTGTGGTTCCATATGAATTTTAAAACTATTTGTTCCAGTTCATTGAAGAATGCTGTTGGTATTTTGATAGAGATTGCATTGAATCTGTAGATTGCTTAGGCAGGATGGCCATTTTGACAATATTAATTCTTCCTAGCCAAGAGCATGGGATGAGTTTCCATTTGTTAGTGTCCTCTTTAATTTCTCTTAAGAGTGTCTTGTAGTTTTCAGGGTATAGGTCTTTCACTTCCTTGGTTAGGTTTATTCCTAGGTATTTTATTCTTTTTGATGCTATTGCGAATAGAATTGTTTTCCTGATTTCTCTTTCTGCTAGTTCATCATTAGTATATAGGAATGCCACAGATTTCTGTGTATTAATTTTGTATCCTGCAACTTTGCTGAATTCAGATATTTGTTCTAGTAGTTTTGGAGTGGAGTCTTTAGGGTTTTTTATGTACAATATCATGTCATCTGCGAATAGTGACAGTTTGACTTCTTTTTTACCAATCTGGATTCCTTGTATTTCTTTGTTTTGTCTGATTGTCGTGGCTAGGACCTCCAGTACTATGTTGAATAACAGTGGGGAGAGTGGGCATCCCTGTGTTGTTCCTGATCTTAGAGGAAAGGTTTTTAGCTTCTTGGTGTTAAGTATGATGTTCGCTGTGGGTTTGTCATATATGGCCTTTGTTATGTTGAGGTACTTGCCCTCTATACCCATTTTGTTGAGAGTTTTTATCATGAACGGATGTTGAATTTTGTCAGTGACAGTTTGACTTCTTTGTTTTGTCTGATTGTCGTGGCTATCTGTGGAGATGATCATGTAGTTTTTGTCCTTCTTTTTGTTGATGTGGTGGATGATGTTGATGGATTTTCGAATGTTGTACCATCCTTGCATCCCTGAGATGAATCCCACTTGATCATGGTGTATGATCTTCTTGATGTATTTTTGAATTTGGTTTGCTAATATTTTGTTGAGTAATTTTGCATCTATGTTCATCAGGGATATTGGTCTGTAATTTTCTTTTTTGGTGGGGTCTTTGCCTGGTTTTGGTATTAGAGTGATGTGGCTTCATAGAATGAGTTTGGGAGTATTCCCTCCTCTTCTGTTTTTTGGAAAACTTTAAGGAGAATGGGTATTATGTCTTCTCTATTTGTCTGATAAAATTCAGCGGTAAATCCATCTGGCCCGGGGGTTTTGTTCTTGGGTAGTTTTCTGATTACTGCTTCAATTTTGTTGCTGGTAATTGGTCTGTTTATATTTTCTGTTTCTTCCTTGGTCAGTCTTGGAAGGTTGTATTTTTCTAGGAAGTTGTCCATTTCTTCTAGGTTTTCCAGTTTGTTAGCGTATAGATTCTCATAGTATTCTCTAACGATTCTTTGTATTTCTGTGGGGTCCGTTGTAATTTTTCCTTTCTCCTTTCTGATTCTGTTAATCTGTGTAGATTCTCTTTTTCTCTTAATAAGTCTGGCTAGGGTCTTATCTATTTCATTTATTTTCTCAAAGAACCAGCTCTTGGTTTCATTGATTTTTGCTATTGTTTTATTCTTCTCAATTTTATTTATTTGTTCTCTGATTTTTATTATGTCCCTCCTTCTGCTGACTTTGGGCCTCGTTTGTTCTTCTTTTTCCAATCTCAATAATTGTGACTTTAGACTATTCATTTGGGATTGTTCTTCCTTCTTTAAATAGGCCTGCATTGCTATATATTTTCCTCTTAGAACTGCCTTTGCTGCATCCCACAGAAGTTGGGGCTTTGTGCTATTGTTGTTATTTGTCTATATATATTGCTTGATCTCTATTTTAATTTGGTCATTGATCTGTTGATTATTTAGGAGCATGTTGTTAAGCCTCTATGTGTTTGTGAGTCTTTTTGTTTTCTCTGTGCAATTAACTTCTAATTTTATACCTTTTTGGTCTGAGAAGTTGGTTGGTAGAATTTCAATCTTTTTTAATTTATTGAGGCTCTTTTTGTGGCCTAGTATGTGGTCTATTCTGGAAAATGTTCCATGTGCACTTGAGAAGAATGTGTATCCTGCTGCTTTTGGATGTAGAGTTCTGTAGATGTCTATTAGATCCATCTGTTCTAGTGTGTTGTTCAGTGCCTCTGTGTCCTTACTTATTTTCTGTCTGGTGGATCTGTCCTTTGGAGTGAGTGGTGTGTTGAAGTCTCCCAAAATGAATGCATTGCATTCTGTTTCCTCCTTAAATTCTGTTAGTATTTGTTTCACATATGTTGGTGCTCCTGTATTGGGTGCATATATATTTATAATGGTTATATCCTCTTGTTGGACTGAGCCCTTTATCATTATGTAATGTCCTTCTTTATCTCTTGTTACTTTCTTTGTTTTGAAGTCTATTTTGTCTGATACAAGTACTACAATACCTGCTTTTTTCTCTTTGTTGTTTGCATGAAATATTTTTCCATCCCTTGACTTTTTTTCTTTGTGTGTCTTTGGGTTTGAGATGAGTCTGTGGGGACCCGCTCGCAGATTTTACTTTTCCATTTCCCTAATATCCAGCACACCATGCAGTGTGTGTCTGCGCTCCCGGTGTGGATTACCAAGGCTGGGTATTTAGCAGTCCTGCACTTCCACTCCCTCCCCGCTCCAACTCCTTTCCTCCCGCAGGTGAGCTGGGGTGGGGAGAGCACTTGCATCCCGCTGGTCCGTGGCTTGTACCTTACCCCCTTCGTGAGATGCCGAGTTCTCGCAGATGTAGATGTAGCCTGGCTGTTGTACTGTATCCTCTGGTCTCTCTGTTAGGCGTAGTTTTATTTGTTGTATTTTCAAAAGTATATATGGTTTTGGGAGGAGATTTCTGCTGCCCTACTCAAGGCGCCATCTTCCCAAAATCCTGGTAAATGGTTTTGAGTGTGTGAGCAAATCAATGAATCTGGGACTCCTCAAAGCCAATGTAGCTCATTTACAAACCAGACAGCTGTTGTGGGCTGTTGTGTTGTGCTTCTCTGGCCTCCCCTCCTGAGGCCTGAGTTCCCTCATCTCTATAAAGCCAAGATAAGGGAGACCTACTGTGTGCAGCTGTTGTGAGGGTAGAGTTGGCTTGTGGGCACAGCATGTGGCAAGAGGGTGTGTACTGCCCCTTCTGTCACATAGGGTTGGTGTACAGCGGCAGCTGCCATCCCTGGTCCAGCTGGTGCTGCTCCATCTCGAGCAGGGGCTGCCAAGCATGCAGCCCCAGGGACAGGGCCACCTCCCTGCTGACCATGCTGTGCCTGCCCTTACCCATCTTGATTCTCCCTTCTCCTCACCTTCATGCTACAATTGCACCCCTAGATGCATGACGCCCAGGGATCCGTGTGCCAGCACATCATTCCCCTGACCTGTTACGGGCATCCAAGCCCCTGGTCAAGCAGTGACAGTTCCAGCCAGGCTGGAGGCAAGATTGTTCAAACGGAAGTGCTGTGATAAGATCCAGAACACTGTCTTCAGAGCTTATAGATCATCCGTGTGTATTCCTCAAGATGGAAGTCGGAGGATAGATAACTGTGAAGCATGGAGTCACACTCTGCCCTGCTTGAGTGTAGAAGGTGTGCATGGAAAATGTCTGAGACAGAATATATATCCCAGTGTGGAAACCTGACTGTGAAACTCAGGCCAGTGTTAGCAGCTGCATTTAATAGCATTTAAGAGGTGGCTTATTTATGCTCCAAGGTTGGGGTCACTGTGGTTCAGACACCTGTGCCCTTGCCTCCCTAGAGAACTGGCGTGTTTCTTGCTGTGGGAGATGTTGGGTGAGTGAGAGAGAGAGGTTCTTCTAGACGCTCCTGTGGTTTTGCAGTAGTAGGAAAGTCATTTTTCTCTGCTGTTAGAGCTGCTCCCTCTGGAGCCTTCCTTAAGCTGCACCTCCCATCTCCCAGGGAAATGAGCATTCATCTCTCTCCTCTTCCCCTGCTAGGTGGCTGCTGCGCTTCAGGCAGCCTTCCGGGGTCATCTAGTGCGGGTGAAGCTGCTATCAAGCAATGCCTGTGGTTCACAGATTCCCAGCCTTCCCAACCAGGTAACTCTCGGGCTGGACACAGCCGGGGTCTGACAGCGCCTGCTCTGCTCCCTCTCCTCATGCTCCATCTGCAGGGGAGGCAGGGGGTCTCAGCCTCCAGTCCCTCCCTTGCCAATGGGTGTGCCGCACTGCATCTCCCGGCACATCCTGGCCATGCTGTGGTGCCTCCAGTGTGAGCTCCGGATGGGTTAGCTTGGGGCACAGAGTGCTTGGAGGTGCAGGTTCTCTGTAGCTACCCACCCCCCCACTGAGAACAGGGCGAGACAGCCATTTCATGGACCTCTGGAGGCTGAGCATCAAGGTCCTCCAATCAGGGGACTGCCACCTGGTGGGTTAGCGAGCAGAGCCGCTGGAGTGCGGCTGTGCTCTCGCCTGGTTCTCGAGTCCAGGCGGCGGCCACTGCCACTCAGGAAGGCAAGGAGTCTCAAACAGTCCTCTTCCTGCTGTCTCTACACTGCAGAGCTCTCCTGCGCCCTGTGTTCCGAGTCCCATCGCCCAGGCTGAGGGTGATGCGAGGCACGAGGAGGCCATCACCATGATCCAGTCCGTCTTCCGGGCGCACCTAGTGCGGACCAGGCACGGGTATGTCCCCCCAGCAGGCCACCCCCATCCTGTATCTCGGGAATCTGCGCATCCAGAGTGGCAGCCGGAGCATCCAGGTGCGGGTGTCTCAGTCTGGCTCTCCTTCTGCAGAGAGAAACCATAGACTGAAAAGCAGTGGGTGGCATTCCCAAGATACAGGACCCTGGCATGTCCCCAGAACAGAAGTCACACCTTGTGAAAAATGCCTATCATGCCACACAGGTGGAGCGGGCCACAAGCTCTGTTCCTCAGGAAGAGGCCTTTCTAGAATTGTGTCCTGGGAGAAGACAAGTAGAAGGGCAGGGTGCTCTGGGCCTGGGGGTAGCCCAGGCCAGTTTGCTGCCTGGACATCTCAGGCTGCCCTCTTGCCACAGGCCCCCTGCTTCTCAGTCTGCATGGCAGAGCAGGGAATGGCAGCCATCCACTGCTTTTCAGGCTATGGTTTCTCTGCAAAAGGAGAGCCAGGCTGAGTCACACTGTCGCAGTCCTGATTCCCAGTGACCTGGGACAGGCCAGCTCAGCTCAGTACACTATCACCACGCACGGGCATCTCGACACAGGGGGGAGGGAAGGCGTGTGAGGCCTGCTATCAGCGTGCACCCCAAGGAGACTGACGGAACAGGTTGAGGGCCCCACAGCCAGCCTCTCGGGGCCCAGCTGGCCTGTGGGCTGGCTGTGCTGGGCACATCTATGGGACGGCTACCTCCTGCAAGCCAGGGGGCTGGCTGTAAGCCTCCAATGATGCTTGCATTCTCTGAAGTCAGACTCAGCTGATGTCCCTTGTTTCCAGCCCCATCTGTCAAAGACGTGCTGCCGCAGCTCCCGCCAAGAAAACCTGTGCTCCAGCCACACCCAGCCAGCCCTGCTCCCCACCCTTCCTGGCAACCTGTCCTGGTAATTGCATCTCCGTTTGAATTTCTTTGCAAGGGCAGCTGGCCTCTGAGGTTTACGCCAGAATTGCTGCCACAGCCCAGCAGCTTAGGATGTGTAAACACGTGTCAGGGTCTCGTCCCACCTGTGAGCTCAGCAATGCCCTCAGATGGGAGACACCCAGACCAAGCCTCCCTCAGCCCTGGGCTGTGGGGAGAGATGAGAGCCAGGCAGGCCGCAGGAAGCTCCTGCGTCAGTGGCAGCATGCCCCACAGTCACCAAGGGCCACAGTCGGGGTCTGCGCGGCTTCTGTGTTTTGGTTTCATTCTCAGCTCCAGCTGGAGTGAAGTGGTTTCCCTCCCCCAGGGTTAGTACTTCTCCAGTTGGTTGGTTTTACGTAAAACTGCTTATATTTCCTTTTACTTCATGAAGGTCCAGAAACAGTGGAGAAGTCCCTACAGTAGGTGGGGGCCTGGCACCCATGCATGGGGCCTGCCCCAGCTCGGCCTGATCCCTGGCATGTGGTCTCTCCAGGCCTTGTGTCCACGGGGGTCCTGGGAGGGCCCTCGGTCCTGGATCTCTGGCTCTGACACTGCTGCAGGTCCCTCCATGTGCTCTCATTAGGAAGCCTTCATTACAGCCCTGTGGCCACCACTGCACTGCTGAGGGAGAGCCTTGGGGTCTGGCGCTGTCATGAGGCTAAGAAGTGTAGGTGTGACGTCCCCTCTCTGCATGTCATGCTTCCACGAGGGGCTTCTCTGTACCGAGCCCCCAGGAAGGTGGAAGCTGAGGACAGGAGCAGGGAGGGAATGGTGCTTCAGATCAGGGGAGAGTATGCAAGGAAGCAGCTTTTCTGAACCAAAACAAGAGGGTGGAACAGTGGTGGGCACGGTGGCCCTGCCCACGCGAGTGTGTCCTGGTGCGTCCTCGGGTAAGGAAGGCAGTGAGGGAGCAGCGGGGAGATGGCCAAGGGGCCAGCTATGGAGGATGAAGCGCTGAGGCCGAGGGGGCCGCGGAGGCTAGCAGCCCCCCAGTCCTGCTCGGGTGAGTGGGGTGGCCCTGGGAAGGCCAGGAATCACAGGTGGGATGAATTGGGCAGACGGCACGCGTCACCACCCTCCAGGGGCCGCCCCGTTGGGGGCAGTATGTGGGGAATCCTACAAGAGCTGAGGATCTCACACCGTGTCTGACCTGGAAATCGCCATCGCATTTATCCACATCAGTCATTTTTTTCTGACTTTGTCAGAGCCGGCAAACTTTGATGTTCTCTCTGAAACTGTCTGTAAAGCTCCACAACGGTAGCAGCCCTGGGAGGAAAGGGCAGGCGGGTAGGCGGGCGGAGCTTGGCAGACTGGGGCACCCAAGGCTTCCGCCTGCCCCACGGACACCCATTTCCTGCCTTGCTCCCCAGCCCTGTAGCCGGAATCCTTTAGTCCTGGGGCAGGGCAGCCGGGAGCGCCGCCCACGCTGCTTGGCACCACAGGGAGCACAACGCCGCTTGCCATCCGGTGGGGTCTGTGGGAGCGTGTGAATCAGGCCTGCTTTGCTCTGGCTGTAGAAGAGTTTCAAAGGAAAAAACAAGATGGTCTTGAATACTGATGTCTTTTAATTTCATAAAGTTCTGCTTTCATATTGAGTTTCTTGAAAGCTACCGTATCTGCAGCACAGCTGAGCCATAATTTCCGGCTGTTTTTATCTCCAGTGGGTGATGGGCTGCTTCTCACCGCACCTTTATGAAGCCGCGGGACTGCCCCTCACACGTCTGCGGGCGCGCTTAGCGGGTGGGGTCCATAGGGTGGTGTCTGTAGGGATGAGGTCTATAAGGGGCGGGGTCTGGAGGGTGGTGTTTGTAGGGGGCTGTCCAGCACAGGCTGCAGGGTTTGGGAGCTAGAGGTCTGTGACCTCAGGGCCCCACGCGGTCCTGGCTGCAACCGGTCTTGTCCCACCTGTTCCCTAGCCAGTGTGTGGTTCTCACCAGCACTGACTTGCTGTCCTGGGCTTCTGTGAGGGGCCCTTGGGTCTCCCACCCAGACCTGAGCCCCCTCAGTGCCAGCAAAGTCTGGCCCAAGTGCCAAGCTGAGCTGGAGACCCTAGTGCATGTGGCTGGAGAGGAAGGTGTCTGAGTGGCCTGAGGGAGGCTGACGGGCCTCCGTCCCTTACCGCTTTGGGAGTGACCTGGCTTCCGGCAGGAACAGGGTGATGTGTGAGATGACCATGGTGGTGGGCCTGAGCAGCTGGTAACCCACCCTCTCTGGTTCCTTCCAGCTGAGCTGGCGCCCTTGGAGCTGCAGCCAGCCATGCCCCCACCCACCGAGGACATCATCTCCGATGACTCCGACGAGATCATAGTCGCTCCAGCGCTGCCTTCCAAGAAAAGTGCCTCCCAGTCCTAGACCGCTGGCCGTTGCCCCTCACGTCGGCGTGGCTGGTGGGGGCCACTAGGGTTAAGAGGACAAAGCTCGTTCCAGGGGACCTAACTAAAACGGGAAAGTGATTTATCTCATTAGGAAAAGAGCAGTACCTTCTCCACGCCACCGGCTCCATGGGTTTCTCTGGTTTGCTCGCTGGCTGGTATAGAACCCTGAACACCTGCAGGGGATCTCTGGGAAGGGCCAGTGCTCGCCTCACTGCCTCACCTCTGGCTGGTTTTCAGCGCAGGGCATCAGCCAGAACAAGGTCGCCAGAGCCCTGCAAAGACGTGCCGCTGAGGCCTGGGAAGGCCTGCCTTGTCGGGAGCCAGTGCTGAGGTCACCCACCGCCTACCCTCATGGACGTTTGTCCAGCCAGGTCAAGATGGACATGCCAAGCCATGCGTTTTGGAAGAGGCGAAATAGGCCTGCAGTGGGGGCAGGGCTTCCTCATCCCCAGGACAGACGCTGGTGACTTCAGGGTCCAAAATGAGGGCATGTCCTGGCTCCCCACTCCGACCATCATCATCCCTGCTCCCTGCGTCCCCAGGAGCTCCTGGGCCCAGGAAGGGGCTGTGGGAGTCTTTCATTGGGTATATGAAGTGTTTTAAAAATACCAGATTATGATCTAATCCCTTTGACACTGCAGCGGGGAAGCATGTCCTGCGAGCCCAGTGGCTCTGGGGGCTCACCCCGCAGAAGGAGAACGGGAGTCAGGCAGCCCCGGCCCTGCTGTATGCAGGCCCGGCTCCACGGCCCACACCCTGCTGGTTTGGCACCGAGGTGCGTTCAGAAGCCCAGGCTCACCCTTCCTGTGTGGGATTAGCCCTGCTGGTGTATGGGGCCCCGAGGCCTGGGTGGGCTCTGGGGCGCGGCCCCTCCAGCCTCAGCTGCCTGCTGCCCTCTAGGGGTGGTGTAAGTCCGGTGCGCGGCCAGCCCTGCAGCACAGCAGCTCTTTTCAGGTGGAGCTCAGGGACACAAGCGCAGCCCCAACGGTGGCCAGAAAGTCCCCAGCTCCGGCTTGCAGGCCGGCGGCTGGAGGAGCTCTGTAGCCCGCAGTGGGTGGCCCACCTCCGCAGGGCACCCCGCCTCACACTCTTTCTCCACGTAGGCTCTGTTCATAATCCTGAGTCAGAAAAATTCCAGCCAAGGGGCCTGGCTTGTCTAGTTGTTCGTTCTTTAGCCTGTGGGCCGTCACATAGATTTTCCTCTTCTTTTTACCCCCCTGGACTGATTGATAATTTGATGGCATCTGACACTTGCTTGTTTTACCCACTGGATCATTCCCTGTAACCCAGCCTGTGCTTCCCCAGGTGCCAGGCTCAGCATATGAGGTCTGTAGGCACCTGCCCACCAGCACAGACCCCAAGGGACAGAGCCGTGCAGATGCTGGCTGCTGCACCCCATGCAGAGCCACGGGCATTCCCTCAGTGCCCTCACCCAGGAGCTCCGCAGGCCCTCACGGATGACAGGTCACCATCAGGGTGTCCCGCCCCTGGCCTGGCGGCACTGTGGCCTGCAGGGGCCTCAAGTTTTCCAAGAGGATGCCCAAGCTGTAAATGCACACGTTTGCCCACCTGTGCCCCTCGGCCCTGCATTGCGCTCACAGGTTTGCCTGCCTGTGCCCCTCGGCCCCACATTGCACTCACTTAAAGGCAACAGCCCGGGAGGAGCTGCCTCAGTCATTGACACCCCACAGGCTGTGACTTGAGCTGGTGTCCCATATGCCCTTTGGGGGGCAGCCTTCCTGCACTCTGACTCTTCAGCCACTGCAGGTGAGTCCCTGGGAACACAGGGCCCGGGGCTCAGGTGGGGCTCTGGGCAGGGAGCAGCTGGGAAGAGGGTGCAAAGGGGCTGGGAACCTAGAGGTCTGTCTGCCACTGGGCCGCCTCTGTGGTGCCGCCCCACAGACTAGCCCAGGCTCGTCCCCCAGGAGCCCGACCCCACATGGGGTGAGGGCAGGGCTGAGCAGTGGAGCAGTCCTCAGGGTAACAAGACTGAAGTCAGTGGGGCCAGGAAAGGGCAACAGGCCCACATGGGCAGCAGTGGAGAGGCATGTGCCCACACTGTAGGACTACTCCTCAGCACTCGCCCAGCTCTGGGGCCTCCACCCGGCCCGACTGCTGCTGCTGGGCTGTGGGCGTCCCAGCTCTGAAAGCCGCCCTCCCTGCCCCCTGAGGCCAGTGGGAAGGGAAGACGCACATCTCCTGGGCCCAGCCCTGCGGGCTGGGTGTGCACAGCACTGTGCCTGTTGACGCAGCATGGCTGGGTCTGTCTGTGAAGCAGAGTGTGTGAGCTGCCTGCCCTTCTGAGCTGGGGGGACAGTCCGTGCTGCCCCCACCAGTTCCCTCCAGAGCAGGCGCTCCAGGGGCACACTCTGGGACCCGTAGCCAGCTGACCCGCCTGGCCACCGGCCTTCGTAGGATACTGTTCCTGTCAGCCATGGGAGAGACCGATCGCCTTTCTGAGGGTGCTGGGCAGCTATAAATGAACCCAGCCAGTGCCATGGCTGAAGGCCTTGGTTCCTGTTCACCCAGATGACACAGCTGCAGGGGCCATGCAGGGAGGAGCAGGTTCTGGCAAGAAGACCAGGGGCCGGGGCCAGATGGCTGCCTGGACACTGGCAAAGGGAGGCTGGGACCAAAGCCTTGGGCAGGTGTGGGAGGTGTGTCATGGGGGCTGGCCAGGTAGGAGGTGGTAGGTTTTCAGAAGGCTCTACTGTGGGTTTCTGTGCAAAGTGTGCTCCTGGAGCAAAAGGCACATGACTAGGAGGTATCCCCCCCAGGGAGCAGGGGCAGAGGGTCCAGAGAGGAGGACAGCCATGATGGCAGTGCCCCCAGGCCTCCCGATGGGTGCTGCCGGTGGGACCGCCCAGCTGGCCGGGGGCAAGGAGCTCGGTGTACTCAGGGTCTTGTTCACTTGCCCACCTGTGTGAGGAGGGATTTTAAGGTGGGCAGGGCTCTGATGTCTGATGGCATGCACTGGCTGCTCATCCCCTGACAAGGTGGGTGAGGACTGAGCTCCCAACCCTTCAGACCCTCCAGAAACCTTCCTGGCAAAAGCACTGTCGCATCAGCAGGTGGACCGACCCGCTGAGATCCAGCAGGAGGAGCACAGCAGAGCTTTGCTTTGTATATAAGAAGTAGATACTCCCTGCAGAAAGCCCCACAAGCCTTCACAATCTGAGTGAAATTTAAATTCCATTAGAACCCAGCTAAGCTGGTCAAACCCCTCCTGTGCCTTTGGAAGAGCAACTCTGGGGACCTTAGAGGGGACACACAGCTGTGGGGGGTCAGGCGGCTACTCCAGGCTCCTGCCTCGCCGAAGCCCTGAGAGCCCGTTAGCAGCTGGCCAAGCCAGCACCCCAGAAAGCGAAGCAAGTTCTTGTGCAAGTTGAAGTGTGAAGTATTGGCCTTTGTAAATGAAAGTTGACTCGCAGGGCATTTGTCTTGATTACCCAATAAATCTGTCATCTTAATCACCTCACTCAGGCCACCCACGCTTGTGCTGATCTTCAGGAGCCCTGTGTGGGGCTCCAGCCCTGGGCTTTGATGGCCGCCCAGGCTGGGAGTCAGAGCTGGCTGAGGAATGGTCCCGCCGCCCGTTGCCTGCCGTTGTCCATCAGCACTCCCGTCTCGGAGTTGTTCTTCCTTGTTGCTGAGGACTGGAGTATCAGGAAACAAAAATAGGGGAGCAGGAGTATTTCCTCAAATGCTGTTTTTGTTGAGGAACAGGGAAGGAATAATTTACTCAGGAATCAAACACAGATGCCAATGACAAAAAAAGTTGATTTCTGGAGAGAGATTGTTTCCCAGTGTTTTGTCACACAGGACAAGGTGCCTCTCTGGGTGCGCATGTGGCTGCTCCCCAGGCCCTTCAGTCCTGGGCAGGCTGCATCTGAAGCTCCACCAGGGGCTTGCGGGCTCCAGCATTGGCAGGGCCCATCTTTGCACCTGTCACCATGTGTCTCATTGGCAGACGGTCCATTTGGAAGCCTTCATGCTTTGCAGAGGAGCTGGTCAGACTTAAGGAGTCTGTGCCAATGGAGAGCTGGGTGCATCAGACCCTTGCCCCAGCCGCAAGCCTGCCACTACATGTTCTCCCATGGGGCAGGGGTCCAGGAGCAGAGAGGCAGCTTCTGGGGGTCTCAGCTAGAGCTGGTGAGGGGAGAATGGAGAGGGGTCAACCTCAGGCCTCTACCTAGCAAAAGGAAAAAAGCAGAAGGTGTAGCTAAATATGTAGATACTTACATGTGTGTGCATGTAGATACGCAACAGGCATACATTAGATACATAAATATGTGTATTTTAGGTGCATAAATATGCATGCATTAGATACATAGGTGTGCATGCATGTAGGTATATAAATGTGCATACATTGTATACGTAAGTGTGAATGCATGTAGATCATAAATGTGCACACAGATACACATTTGCACAGACATTGATCTCAGGTGCTCTAGGGAATTCTCTCAGTTTAAAAGTAGGGCAAGTTTAAAAACCAAGGAACTTCCTTAAAGACTGGTTAACAGTCACCCCAGGGCTTTACTAGGATATCTTTAAATATGAGCTTCCTCAAAAGTTGCAAGGGAGTAAGAAAAAGTCAGAATCCAAAGCTTTGGCTCCTTTCAGCACTGCCGTCAGGGTGGGAACAGGCGTGAGGAAGAGGAACAGGCCGGGGCGCCAGCTAAGGGGTTCAGCTGGCACCTTCTGTTAACATCCTGGGGGCCCAGCATGCATCATAGAGGGGTAGCCCATCAGACAGTGGCTGCCTGAGGAGTCTAAGGGAGTCTCCATGGAGCCCTGGGCTTTCTGAATGAGGAGAGGGATGCCCCTGAGCTATGTGTTAATTAGGCCCCAGAACAGTCTGAATTCAAAGGAGAGATTGCAAGTGTGCCAAGGCTCCTGGGGCTGCCATTCAGGCAGCGCAGTCTGGGTACTTTCTTCCTCCCAGTGCCCCCTTCCCAGCAGCTCTAAAGGAATGAAAGCCAGGAAGAGGGTGGGGAGGTAGGGGCTGTCCCCCCAAAGCTGCTGTCCCTGCTGGCAGCGCCTCTCCACTGCCACCCCGCTCAGCTGCCTCCCCCACTGGCTCTGGCTCCTGGCTCCTGGGCACTGGACTCGGCCCCTCGCACGCCTCCTCCTAGCCTGTTCCAGCCTTTCGGCCCACCTGTTAGATGTGGGTTCCCAAGGCTCCGTTCCCAAGGCCCAGACTCACTAATATCATGTAGACTTCTGCACATACATCTCAGATGCCTCAAACTCAGCTTGGACCAGCTTTGATTTACCTTCACCCCCTCCTCTGCCACCCCAGCCCCCCGCCAAATGCTCCCATCTCAGCAACACCACAAGCTACTCATCTGTCTGAGCCAGAAGCCTGGGCTTTGTCCCCATCTCCCTCCAGCCTCCTCACCACCCACAGTGACTCACCAGGCCTGGGGACTGACGCTCTGAGCACCCATGTCTGCTGCCACACCAGCAGTAAGGCTGCAGGACCCAGCCAGCCATCCCCATGGACGCCAGGACAAATACACCCACAGACACGCCACACCATCCCCACACAGTCACAAACACACGCATGTGCACACAAACTCGGTACTCTCACACATACACACACACACTGGAACATCCAGCCATATTGAGCTACATGAATTGCCTCCATGTCTCCAAAGAGAAGATATGTACCAACTTGAAAATACCAACTTTTTTTAGGTGTGGATGAAATTGTCAAATGTCAGCTTATGTTAGTTAATTCGCTCATTTGGCTGTACATATATATTTAAAATCACATGTAAAATAAGACACTCATGGGTTTTGTGAGCCCACACCCGCACCCACATCTCTCCATTCCGATTCTCTAATGCACTTGGCCAAGTGGATTCATATGGAGACGTAAAGATCCTATAGGATACACTGTCTCTGGGAAGGTTTCTTCCCACCTGAGGCACCAACGTGAGGATGTTTATCTGGAGGTGGTGGTGGTTTCTGCCCTGCACAGATCCGCTCATATTTCCACAGCGTGATCCCCAGCTGTATATTTAAGTGATTTTCTAAAGGCTGATTCACAGTGACACCCAATACTTGCAAATATGAGGCTCTGCTCCCACAATAGTGACTAAATCGTTGCATTTCTTTCTTAGATTGTTTTAGCTGATTCTGCCCGTGGCCTACATAAATGTTACTCCTGGCTCTCGGCTGCTTTCCCACACAATATGGGGCTGTCAAAATAAAGTAATTCAGAGCCCACTGGTATGAGATACTTTGTAAAAACTAAAGTAGAAAGCAGCTCCCTCTTTTCCATAGAATATTTTTTGGGGAAAATCCTCCTCTTGCATTTGAACTGTCCCAGCAGGAAACAAAGGCCTTGCCCACGGCCTGCTGCTCGGAGCTCCGCCCCACCCATGGGCTCCCCACCCCCAGCCCCAGCTCAGCCTGTGCCCTGCTCGGGGACCCTCCTCTCGGACCACTGCCTTCTCATCTAACACAGGGCTGAGAAAGTTAGCTAAGCAGAGAGTAGCCGCACATTGTCCCGTCCTACCTACAAATAAGTGCTCTGGATACTTGGTAGGTATCAGCGCAGATGCCTCCCTCTGTGTGGAGGGTGGCGGGCGGGAGGGCAGGGGATGAACGCTGCACGGAAATGACTCTGCAGCAGTGGGAAGCTGGGCTTCAAATGTTACCTTTAACCCTCCTGGAGTGGAACAGTGGGGCGGGGGGCCTGCCGCATCTGGCAGGGTGGGTCCAGTCTCTGTGTCCCATGCTGCCTCCGTTTTGTGGGGCCATGCTGCCCCACACTGGTGGAGAGGGAGCTCTACCCCCTGCCATCTCTGGGCCCGGGAGGGGCCCCGTGTTGCCATGAGCAGCAGTTGGGGCTGAGGCTGCCCTCGGGACTGTCCCTGGTGCCTGAGGACAGGCTGGGCTCCTGGGCACATCCTGAGCTGTTTCTCAGCCCAGAGCCACTTGGAGGGCTTCCTGGTGTTCCCCCACAGGGCACATGGAGCTCTGAGAACCTGTACCATGAAGTTGTGGGGCCTCTGGGCAGCATGTCACCCCCGCAGCAAGTTCTTTGAAAAGAGGTCCTAACAAAAATTCTCAGAATTCTGTGGACTTTGCTTCATTCCTCATTATTTAATCTGAGGGATGAGGGTAGGGTTAGGATCTGTTCTGTGTCCTTCCAGAATCTTCTGTTTTCTCCCATAGACACTACTTTTCAAGGTTTTGTGGCCTGAGGTCACATCCCTTTCCCAGTTTGGTCACTGCTGGTGGAATGTGGGCTTCATTCCCCATCTAAGTTTTCTTCCTTCTGTTGGCGGCTGGGAGGAGGTGCCCTGCTCCAAGCGCACCCTCCCACCTCCACCCCAGGACCCCATGGGCGTGGAGACACACTCAGGTGTCCCTCACTGACCAAGCCCTGCTGTCCCCCTGCCCAGCCCCTCTCCCGCCCTGGCTCTCCCACACCTCAGGACTCCTAGGGGTCTCACTTCACACTTACTGCTCAGCCCACATCTGGTTCCTGGTCCCCTCCCACTGTGCCAGCCCTAGGGGGAGCCACCATGGTGTCACCCCACCCAACCTCTCAGCAGCATGTGACCCTGCCAACCACTGCTCCCTCGGAAACACCCCTCTGCTGCCCTGACCCCCATGCCCCTGCTCCACCTCAGACCGCTGCCCTTGACCAGCCGTCATGTGTGGGAGATGCTCTGGGCTCTTCCCCGCAGCCCTGCCCTCCGCCCCGCCGAGCGTGCCCACCCCCGGCTCTGTGACTCCCACCATGCCCATGACCACAGCACACCTCCCCAGCCAGCTTGTCTCTGTCACTTCCCCATCATCTCCTTTGGATGACGAAGACATCCGCCTCAGCTTGCCTAAAATGGCACTCACCCCCATTAGGATGGCTACTATAAAAATATAAAAACGAAATCGTAGGTGTTGGTGAGGATGTGGAGAAATTGGAACTGGTACTGCTGGCAGAAATGTAAGATGGCTTAGGCACTGTGGAAACAGTCTGGCAGTCCCGCAGAAAATGAAACGGAATCGCCATGTGACCCAGCAATTCCACTTCCAGAATTCCACCACAGAGAATTCAAGTCAGGCGTGGACAGACATTCGGACATGCTGTCCACGGCAGCATCGCTCCCGGGAGCCAGAACGTTGGGGCGACAGGAGAGTCTAACAGATGACTAGATAAACAAAATGGGCTCCATCCACACAATGGAATATTACTCAGCCTTATACAGGAAGGAGATCCTGACTCTACAGCATGGAGGGACCCCGCGGACACGGTGTTCAGTGAAAGAAGCCAGACACAGAAGGACACACACTGTGACCCCCCTCATGGAGGCCCCTGGGGGAGTCAAGCTCAGAGAAAAAGTGGGTGGTGGGGCCAGGGGCTGGGGAGCGGGGAGGGAGTGTTCAGTGGGGACAGAGGGTCAATTTGGGAAGATGAGAAACTAGTAGAGATGATGGGGGGAACGGTGTTGGTTGCACAGCAGTGTGAATGTGCTTAATGCCCCTGAACTGGACAGTTAAAAATTGTTAAAATTGTAAATTTTATGTTATGTATATTTTTTCCTAAATAGAACTTTAAAAAAAATGGCACAATTCTCTCCTCCCAAGCAGGCACACCCTCAGGGACCCCCCTCACCCACCCCATCATTGTATACATGGACCACAAGTCTGGGGGGAGCCATCCTTGACTCTCTCCCTCAAAAAACGTCTGACTGATTTAACCTCCTCACCACAGCCCCCACCTGTGCACTTCTCTCCTGCCCACCCTGCCTGTGGTCTCAGCCTCGCCTGTCCGGCCTTGTCCCTTGCCCCAGTCAGCCCAGACCTGCTTTGGCCAGGCCCCATCTGCTGTCTGCTGCAGCTGAGGTGGGGGATGGCCAGGACATGCAGGAAATGCCTGAGGGAAGTTGCTTTGATCTCCAGGAGCCAGCAGCCATGGCCCTAGAGATGGCCACCCCAGAGGTGGCGGGACTGTCAGGAACACCCTCAGGACTCCTGTGGCCCCTGGTGTGACCTCTCAGGGATGCCCCCTCTGGGGCACTCAGCATGCTGTGCTACTTGGCCGTGGAGAGCAGGGCTCTTCGTAGTCTGACCCCCCATCATACTCCGAGATAAGCTCCACACTGAGCCGAAGATGCTTGTTGCTGTTCCCACACCTAACACAGTGCAGAACAAACATAGGAAGGGCTTTGCAGCTCTTGGCTAAAGTGCATACCTTCCTCCATCAGAGCCCTTTAAGTGGATTGTATGTCCCCATTGGACCACAAGCTCCTTGAAGAAAGTGGTCGTCAGATTCACCCACATACCTACAGCAAACACAGAGCCTGGCACACAAAATGCCTAGTGCAGTGAGCCAAGTCTACCCCCTCCCCAGGAAGGATGTCAGAGGCAGCTAGGCTGTCCCTCCTCACACCTGTGTCCCCCAACAGATTAGGAACAAAGTTCTGTCCATGCTGTCTCAGTAGAGTCCTCAGAATCAGAGCCCTCCTCCCCATCCTTCCATTTATCAGGTTTATATCTGGCTAGAGTATGAGAACACCCAAAATAATGGTGACCTGAACAAGTTAGAAGGTTCCAAATTCCCAAAAGAAACAGTACAGGTAAGGTATGGTGGCCACATGGTTTCCAAAGACCCACACTTTTATTGTGGCATCACTCTCCTGAACACAAGGCTTCATGGTTCAAAGAGGCTGCTTGGGTTCCAGCCATAACATATACATTCCAGCCAGCGGGAAGGAAGGAGGGAGTGTCCCCTCACTTGAGCACACTTCCCCTCATATCCCATGGGTTAGAACAGGGAGAAGAGCAGGATTGATCCAGTGGGATGGCCAGCACTCCCTGCTCCTCCTCTCTGTCCCTGCACCAGGAATCTCAGCTCTGGCCCTTTGGTCCTGCTATTGTGGTTGTTGGTTAATAACCAGTGTAAACACATACCTTCTCCAGCTCAGCAGACTCACTTCAGCTCCACATGCCACCCTGGGTTCCCTCCATGCCCCAGCTTGGTGCACCTCCCCCATCTGTCCCTGACCCCTGCCCTCCCCTCCAGCTGTTCACGTCCCACTGACCACAGCCTTTTCTGGAGCCCATGAGGCCCTTCCCCCCCACCAGCCAGCCCTCTCCTGTGATGTGTCTCCCCAGCAGGAATGTGCTTTCCCCCAGTGCCCACACGGTCCCCCTGCCAGGAGCTCTGTGGGTCAGTCCCTCCTTTGTTGTGTTCTCACAACCAAGTTCATTTCATCTGTTTACTATTTCCTGCACGGTTGCAGAGAGCCAGGCACTGAGGGAGGGAGGCAGGCACTTTGTACACAGTATTCAGGCTTATTCATCTGTTTGCATGTCTGTCTCTCAGCCAGGCTGAGGTTGGCAGGACTGGAGTGAATTTCTCGACCTGCGAAATGTCCACCTGCCCAGCTGCTTGAGGCTGAGCACTCCAGAGGCCCAGGGGCAAGAAGTGCTGGGCAATGGCCAGGGGGCAGGAGCACACTGTCCCCCTCCGCACAGAAGAGGGGACAAGGGCTGGGTGGGTGGGGGTCTTCTTGCCAAGGGAACCAGCAGCCCCTCAACCTGCCACCCCTCTGGGATGGAGACAGTGCTGAGACGGCTGGCATGGCCTGGGCCAGTGGGGACCCAGGGCTCCTGAGAGAAGTGGAGGCTGTTGGGGGGTCTCCTGTCTGCTGGGGAGTTTGGCCCTCATGCTGGGGAGTCAGTAGGCACGAGGAAGGAGTGGAGAGTAACAGGGTCAGATCTGCATTTCGAAAGGTGGAAGGACCCCCTCACTGGTGGTTGGGAGGGCACCGTGGCCCCTGGCCTGGGACCCTGAGAATACTGCCTACCCCCCAGCACCCCCAGCCACCCTGCAGAGAGAGGTGAGTACTCAGGGCACCTGGTCCCCAGAAGGCAGGCAGCTCCTGGCCAAGACAGGGAGCAGAAAGAGGCCTGGCAGGTGGGAGCAGCCTCGGATGGGGACACATTCCCAGCTGTCCAACCTCCGTGATGCTGGCGCGTCCCCAGGGCACTGGTGCATCAGACTGGGGTGGGCATGGGGTCTGCAAAGCTGAGTGTGCTCATGAAGCTGGGGCCTCAGCCCTGGGGCAGGTGGGGAGATGAGCCCAGCAGGGCCTCCTGCTCCCCCAGCTGACCCCACCTAAGCTGCAGAGCAGGGCATCTGGGGAGGAAACAGAGTAAAAGCCAGAGCTCTGGCCTGCGCTCAGGCGCCCATGCCAACCCAGGGAGCTCGCCAAGCAGACGCGGACACATGTTCCAGAAACGCACGTGGAGCATCTATCAAGGGCTGGGCCATGGTAGCAACGTCATCCTGTCCTCCCTTCCAGAAGCCTCTACCTTGCTCCTGCCCTGACCCCTGCCCACCCTGGACCTCTGGGGGAGCTGAGGCTGAGGGGGCAGCAGGGGCCAGCATCGGAATGGCACCGAGTTTGACCGAGAGGGAGATAGTGAGGAGACGCTGAGGACAAAGGGCACAGCCCAGGTGCTGGCGACTTTGAGGGGTGCTTCCTTTCTGAGCCCCTTAGGAGCCAGGGACAGCATGTCTGCAGGGCTTCGCTGGAGAGGCAGTGCAGCCAGGGGAGGGAGAACTTGGCTTACCCTACCTACTAGCCTGACCCTGGCCAATGAAACAGGCTGCCCTGTGTGTGAAAGAAGGTTCATCCAAGCCCAGATTTGAATATGGGGTCTCCCACGTGGGAGGCAGTGACCGGCCTCTACCCAGGCTGGGCAGAGACTTAGTGGCTGTGGGTGAGTGACAGGCCCCAAGGGGACTTGGGCAGGTCACATGGGACACGTTCCAGAGGAAGCTGGGTTACAGCTGTGAGCAACCCCTTTCCAGCACAGCCCTGGCACCACGCAGGTGGCAAACGTGACGTCCTCCTTTTACAGGCAGGGAGACCACAGCTTGGGAAATGTTCTGGTCAAAGGGGCTCAGCTCTTGGAAGGGGAACATGTCACAGGCAGCCTACAGAGCAGCTGGCAGGGCTCAGGAGGGGAATGAGAGCCTCTCTCACGGTCCCAGGCAGGAGGGCTCCGACCGCTCCCCACGCTGCTGGCCTGCTTCCCACGGTCCAAGCAGCTGGCTTCTCCCCCGGAAGTTCAGGGACGGTGCAAGTGGCAGTCCATCCTTCCAACAGCTGGTCAGCCAGCCTTGGCCACAGACTCGGGTCCCAGCCCACAGAGAGCTGGAGGGCCCCTCTGGTTGCTCCTGAGGTTCGTGAGGAGGCCGTAAGAACCGGAGCCTCCACGGCCCCTCTCCCAGCTGCCCACACCCAGCCCTCCCCTTTCTGGTGGACCAGAGAACATGCCTCAAGAGCCCAGAATGTTTAAGAAGTCATTCCCCATTTTGGAAAGCCACTGAATCATGTCATAGCCATGGCCCTGTGTCCACACTTCCCGAAGTCCCTTTCTGGTTTGGTCCTGCCCACTGCCTCTGGGCTTGGCGGGCTGTAGCCAAACGAGCATCAGCAAGGGGGACACAAGCCAACAAGGGCCTCCTGCCTGAGAGCCTGTCTCTATGGCCCCTGAGGCACAGGTAGAGAAACCTGAGTTGGCCTCAGCCCCAGCCGCCCAGCCCAGTAGAGTTGCCCTCTGCCTGCGGGTCTATGGGAGCCCAAGCCAGTGACCCCCAGAGCCACGGGCCAACGTGGTGGTAATGGTTCTGAACCCCTACGTTCAGGGTGGTTCACGATGCAGCAATAAATGACTGATAACATCGGCCTTTTAAAAACACATCACTTGGTGGGCTGTCCTGGAGAAAGAATTGGACCAGAAATTTTAAAAGACAGGCTTCCATCTTGTCTCCACACCTAATTCTCTGAGCCCTTGTCTCTCCTTGTAAAGTGGGGATGGCGGTCATCTATCTCATCTGAGGATGAAGTGAGGCTCCAGGCTGGAGAGAGCAACTACTCCGAGCTGGCCGAAGGTCTGCGGCCACGTCCCCAAGACTGCCTCACCTCTGGCACCAGTCTCAAGTTCCCAAAACCTCCCTGAGCTTTGGTAATGTGCTAGAAGGATTCTTGGAACTCACTGACAGCAGATGCGCTCACAGGTCAGTTTGTTACAGCAAGGGATACAGATTAAAATCAGCCGAAGGGAGAGATGCAGAGGGTGGTTTGGGGGCTTCCCTATGAGAGGGCTGTGTTGTCCTCGGCCTGTGACCCTCCCACATCGATGTGCAAGAAAATGCATTGACTGTCACCAACCAGGGGTGCCCCCCAGGCTTGGTGTCCAGAGATTCTATCTGGGTTCCATTATGAAGGCATGACTGACTCGTTGACCTCCCACTGGTTACTGGCTCAACTGCTGCTGCATTACCCAGAGCCCCCACCCTAAGTCCGGAGGCTGGTCCTCCTGCGCGGCTGCCCCACCCTAAACAGAGACCTGCCCACCAGACATACCATACTTTTCCCTGAAGCCAGGAGCAAGGGCCAGGCCTCCGTTTGGGTTAGGTAAGTTATTCACTATCCAGGGACCCCACAGTGAGGGTGGGGTCCTGCCTCCGGCTCCCCCACCAGACTGCACCTTCAGGGCTGGGGTGTCTGTGAATGTGCACTGATATGGCACCCCGCTTTCTTAAGCTGCGGGGTACGTTTGGAGCCTCAGTTGCCCAGCTGTCAGATGGGGAGGCTGGGCTTAGTGAGCAATGAGGCCTTGGAGGTGATGTGGGTTCCCAAAGAGCTCACGGTTGCTGGGCAAAGCCCGAGATGAGGCCGTCCCATGACTCTTGGCATGTGCTCATAGCAGCAAAACCAGCTGCTAGGCTGGGCTGGGTGGACAGGTGGGGTGAGGGGCCTGTGGACACTGCCCCACCCTGGGGAGAGGGTCTCTGTGACTCCTTTCTATCTGGTACCGGTCTCCTTTCTCATCAGCCTGGGCTGCCTCCCTCAGGGTACTGCTTTTGACCTGCCCCAGGCTTAGGACCCAGAGTCCTTGTCAGTAGTGCTTGTCAGGTGAGAGCGAGGAAGCTCCGTGTTGGGAGTTGTGACAGTACCCTTGGCCCCTCGGAGGCCATCCCTGCTGCTGTCCTGCTTCCCAGGGGCTCTCTCGACGGGCCATGCTGCTGGCTAGGTGACTCCAGATGAGTGACACGTGCTCACATCCTCACCCCGGCTGCGTCTGTGTTCGGCTCACTCTGTGGGCCTCTCAAGGACCACACTAGCTGGCGTGTCTCCCAGCCTTCAAGAGCCAAATCCGCTGAGGCCAGCTTGCAAGCAGCGCTCCCATGGACCACGAGCCAGCTGTCTGTGGTGAGCCAGGCTCTGGGCTGGCTGTGTGGCCAGGGTGTCACATTTCAGTGGGAGCCAGGGAAACCCGGCCTCTCTGCCAGTTCCCATGAACGCCTTCTCCACGGAAAATGTGAGCCTTTTTGGAAGGAGTCCAAATGCAGGGGATTCCATTGTTTTGGCTTCCGCCCCAGTATCTGGGGCCCCAGCCCTTGCTTGGCTTTTCTTCCGGCGCCCACAGGTCTTGGGACAGCCATTGAGGAGCCTCAACCCAGCCACCTTCCTGGCCTGGGACACAGACACTCCATTCCAGATGCTTCTACCAGATGCTGCCAAGCATCTTTCTCATCCTCATTCTTTGCTCACAAACTACTTCCCTGGAAGGAGGGAAGAGAGGCCCTCTCACATGCCATCATATGCTGTATGTGTGAAAACACACATAACTTTTAACCGATTTTAAGTGTACAGTTCAGTGGCATTTAGCATCTTCACAGCACTATGCTACCATCACCCCTGTCTGGTTCCTAAACCCAGAGAAGAAACACCATGCCCAGAACACTCCCTCCCCATTCTCCGGCCCCCCAGCTTTTGACAACAGTGAATCCACCCTCTGTCTCTATGGATTTGCCTAGTCTGGTCATTTCATACAAACAGAATCAAACAACATGTGACCTTTTGTGGCTTCGTCCACTCAGCATGTTTTTGAGGTTCATCCATGTAGTAGCATAAATCAGCACTACTTTCCTTTTTGTGGCGGAATAATATTCCACTGTGTGGTGGTGCCCCATTTTCTTTATCTGTTCATCGGCTGGTGGGCACCTGGGGCTTTCCAGCTCTTGGCATCTGTGAAGGGTGCTGCGACAACATGTTATTTTACATACATCTCACATTCCTATGAGCTGAGTATGATTCTCTCCATTTGGCCTTGAAAGGCTGAGGCTCCCAGAGGCTCTGTGACTTGGAGTTTGGATTATTAACTTAAAAAAGAAGAAAGAAAAAGTTCTAGGCTTTGAAGCACAGGAGACCCGGGTGACAGCAAGACTGGTGCCCAGAGACGGAGCACTCATCGAAGTCGGGCATGTGCCCTGGGTGTCCACAGCCTCCCAGGACATGGAACAATTTTTAGTTCCATTTCAAATAAAGGAAACTGAGGCCCTACTGTCTAACACTCAGATGTGAATTAGGGGCAAGCTTCTTTATTCCTGGGCCTTGAACACCCCTTCACCACCTGCTCTGTGATGTGGGAACTGGGATGGGGCCAAAGGAGATCCGTGGCTCAGGGCTTTCCGGGTCCCCAGCTTGGGTCCCCATAGTGGAGGGGATGCAATGCTGTAGCTCCTTATTGCCTCCAGGGGCTGCTTCCTTAGCTGGGGGGCGGACTAGTGGTTTCCGTTCTGCTGCCTCCTTGTGAGTCACCGCTGAGTCACAGAGGCATGTCCCTTGGCCCCCAGTCAGTGGCATACAGCATTGCAGACCCAGTCCCAACTTCTTGGGCCACTAGCTCTATTTCAGGTCATCCACTCTGTGGCTGACAGTGAGAGATTTGCATCCTGATTCCCTGACACAGTGGCCATTCTTGCAGCTCCTGAGCAGTGACAGGCCTGGACCTGTCACTCCCTCTGTACGCAGGGCTGGTCCAGCCTCCTGCCACAGTCAGCCATGATGGGCAGAAAGAATGAACCCAGCTCCAGCCAGTGCCTCCAGGCCAAAGGAGGGCAGAGCAGAGGAGGACTTCCTTGCACCCTGTCCGTCCACCTGGCGTGCAGTCCCTCGCTTTGGCCATCTTGGCTGCTGGGCTGCGAGAACCCTATTATGCAGACTGCGGACAGGAGTGAAGATACTTCCCTGAGATCCCATAGCTGCAAGTGTTGGGACTTCAGAGCTCCTGGATCCTACTTGCCCCCCAGGAAATCATGGTTTCCCCGGGGGCATTTCAGAGGCATGGGAATTTTCTCTGCAACACCCAAGCCGTGAGCAGCAGTCAGTCTGGGGCTCTTGGGTACTTTTCCAGAACTGTATGTTGCAGGCTGCTACTTTTCTTCACCCTGGATCCCCTTTATCCATCTTCCTCCATGGACCCTTTAGGAAAAGGTTTCACATTGCAAGCATTAATCAATGACCAGCTCCTTTGCCATTTTGTGTCAGAAATGCAGAAAGCCTGCCAACCAGAAGCTCTGAAACAGCAGGATGTATGAGTGCCCTGTGGCTGCTGTAACAAAGCACCACACACAGCTGGGAGAGGGGGGAGGGGTGGGTGTGGGCAGGTGGAGGCTTAAACAGCAGGAATTCATTGTCTCCTAGTTGTGTAGGCCAAAGTCTGAGACTAGGATGTCAGCAGGTGGTTCCTTCTGAGGCTTCAGGGAGGATCTGCTCCAGGCCTCTCCTAGTGGCTGGGGGCTCCAGCAGTCCCTGGGCTTCCTTGGTCTGTGGGTGTAGCACCCCCATCTCTGCCTCTCTCTTCATATGGCACTCTCCCCTGTGTCTCTGTATCTCTGTGTCAGTGTTTCCAAATTTCCCCTTCTTCTAAGGGCATGGTCATAGGTTTGGGGCCCTCCTTGATCTATCTAGTCTGACTTTAAATTAGTCACATCTGCAATGACCCTGTTTCAAGATAAGATCACAGTCACAGACACCAGGGGTTAGGACTTGGACATATCTTTTGAAGGGACACAGTTCAACCCAGTATGTGTGAGTTTTCATATGTTTGGGTCTGGCTTTCTGGCCTTATCAGAGGAAAAGCCACAACTTTGTGAGGCTTCTGGAAACATGAAGATGAGCTCATGGACTTCAGGTCTCTGTAAGAATAAATAATTTATCCTCCTTTTGCCCCATGGTCCCAAGCACATAAGCTGGTGAGAATTATGCCTGGGCTTGCCTGGGGCTTGCTGGGCTTACCCCACCTTATCTCTAAATATCCTGACCCTCCCCCAAGGCAACAGGCCTAGCGGATCCACCACAATAAAAGGCACCACCTGCTGCCCTCTCTCTCTCTCTGTCTGTGTGTGTCTGTCTGTCTCGCTGCTCTCTTTGTCTCTGTCTCTGTCCCCCTGCTCTCCCTGCTCTCTCTCCCTCTCTCTCTCTCTGCTCTCTGCTCTCTCTGTCCCGCTGCTCTCTCTGCTGCTCTCTCTCTCTCTCTCTCTCTCTCTCTCCCCACCCCCTCTCTCTGGGGCAGCCACTCTCTCCTTCAGATAATAAAGTCTCTTGCGTGGGCCTGTGTCTCCTGAGTCATTCTGGGTAAGGAGGGTCGCGGCGAGATACCTTTTCATTGGTGCACCTGAGCTGCTTTGGGAACCCTCACTGCCCGATCCTCCTCCACGGGCTCACCATCCACTTCCCCAGTCGCTCCTCCTCTCGCCCAACACCGGCCTTCGATTTGGTGAGTCTCCCCTTCATGGTCAACTTAAATGTCCTTTTGGAACCTGGGAAGTGACCGTTGAGTGTCCGGCACCCCCAAGGGCTCCTCTGGGACAGGGGCACCCCAAACCACAACTTTCAGAGTCACAGTTGATCCCCATAGTCAACCCTTCTCTGCCTCCCCATGGTGAGAACCCTCATCCACTGAGACCCAGTCTCCCTTTATCTACGTTTCTACTCGACTCGAAAACTCCTGGTACCAGGTACCGAGCCTCCTCAGCATTTTCGCCTCGACCCCTCAGTTAGAGGTGGTGACAACCCCCTAACTGTGCCTGGTCTTCTCCATGACCTTCTCAATCGCTCAGGGACGCCTCAGCTACTTCTGAACGGTCTCGTTCTCACCATGGGATCTGGCCCCTCCGTTCCCGCAGATTCACCGCTAGGGTGCTTACTCAATAATCTAAACCTCCACCTCACTCCAGACCTCAAACCTGTTCGCTACTGTAATGAGATCTGGCCACAATATCCCTTAGACAATCAGTCTAAATGGCCCCCAAATGGCTCTTTAGATCCTAAAATTCTCCACGACTTATACAACTTCTGTGAGTGCACGGGCAAATGGAAAGAGATCCCATATATCCAGGCTTTCTCCTACCTCCGAACCAAGCTCTCTCTCTGTCTCCCCTGCAATCCTAAACACCTACTACTTGCCTTAAAGTCCACACCCCTAAGCTTTTTTCACGTTCCCAAATATCCTCAACTGCCTATAAAACTCCTATAGACAATGCACCACCACGGGCTCTCTTGTCCCCTTCTGGCTCATGCCAGGAGCTCTGTCCTCTCACTGTATCATTACATCTCAATCTGTATGTTTGTGTCTAAGTGTGTAAATGAAAAATATTTTTCTACCTCCAGACGGTATTAATAAAAATTGTTTTAAAGACAAGCGCTTGTAAAAATTGGGCATTCTAAAATTTCCAGAAAATTCTAATAGAAGATATTAAGCATTAATGCTAATTTAAGTTGAACTGAATAGACATGTCCTTATGGTTATCAGCTGCCTAAGTTTACCTAAAGTCATTTAAGTTGATGGTATCTGTTAAATCTTTCAAAGAAAAATGCTTAAAGTGAAGTGTAGCTTTGTCTAATGTAAGTAACTATTTAAGCAAGTGCCTTACAACTTTTAACAGTTTCCCAAAATCAAATTCAAAAAAAGTGCTTTTTACCTCTAGTTAACTCTGATATTTTCCAGAGGGCCCCTGGAACATGTCAGAGGAATTTTTTCTCATTGGAGAAAGTATTTGGCTAATTTGGCTTATTTACCTGCTTAATTACCTGGAAGGCACTATCACAGAGAATGATGCTAAACTTTGTTACTGAATGTTTTGTGTTACAGAAATATCCAAATTTCCTTCACAACTGTCTTACAGTAATCTCTCATCAGATCTTTAACCATTGTCATTTGTAAGTCTTTTGTCATCTATACTCACTGTTTCATTACTCCTAAACTAGTAAAAAACTAGATTTCAGCAAAACAGGTATTAGTTACATACGATTAAGTAAACTAAGGAAGATAATTTTGTGGCTTTTTGTTTCAAATGTTGTTGATAAAGTGTTTTAAGCTTTTTCTCTTAAGCTGACAACAGTTTAGTAAATGACTGCCTTTATAAGCAGAATTGAAACTTTATCTTTCTACCTGATCCCTCCAGAATTTAAAAACTCTCAGTGACTATTTTTATATTTCATGGCAGTATGTTTATTTGCATAAGTTCAATAAGAATCTGCTTTCCTTGTAAGAGGACTAATTAAAAACGCTGGTTATATTACCAAGGCTTTGACTGGAATGTCATACCTGAGAGACACGTATGTAAACTCAGATAAGAACAGACAGCTTTAAGGAACTAAGATTGACTTTATAAAGCCAACAAAGCCCCTTAGAAGAACTGGCCTGGTACCTTGCTTACAGTTCCCAGCAGCCTTACCAGGTGAGTAAGGAAGGTCACTTCCTGGCAGGTGCAGGAACCTCAGGAAGAGAGGAATTCACCCAGATCTACAGGTACTGCAGGCACAAGCTGATGGCAAGTCTGGCCTGGCTTTCTGGCCTCAAGAAGCCGGTAAAAGTTCAATCTGCAATTCCTTGCAAAAAGTTCCAGCAAAGCACATTTAAAAGATCCCATGTAATCAATTACTCTTTTTGCTGCACTTATGCAAATAATCAAGCCAACTGTTAATTATTTTCTTAATCTGGATACTTCTAATAAAAATGAGGGTGATTTTAGAGAAAAGTATTGTTTCAATAATGCAGTCTTATCTATACTAAATCCCAATACTAGTCATTGAGATGTAAACTCGATCCAACATTCTAGTTTCCCCATGATACCTGGCTATGATTCTCAATTAGACTCTTCATATTTCTAGTTCTCATATTCAGCCATGCATTCTTAATCTCGTCAAGTTTGTCCTTCCAGAATGGAAAATCCAACTCTAGATGTTGCTACTTAACCTAATAACAATTTGTTCTATCTTGCCTAAAAGCCACAAAACTGCAAATAATAATAGAAATGAAACCCGGAATAGAAGTGCCAACCTTCCAAGGCCCTCTCAACTGACCAGTGATGGAGACCTAGCTGCACCCTTTACTGCGCCCCCTCTCAGCATGAAGCAGCCAGAGCGGTCATCGCCCCTTTTCCCTAGCAGCAGCTAGAGTCTCTATCTGAAGAGGGGAGAATGAGACAGGGATCATAGGCTTAGACAGAATAAGGTGAGAGCTTCTGGAGAAAGCAAGGCAGGATATTTGCAGTCAGAGCAATGTAAAACTACATGCTAGGAAACCGCCCCCCCCACTAAAACTATGTTGAACATTAAGCTCTAGAATCATTCTTCCGTGAGATCAGTTAATGTTCCCCAGATAAAGAGTAGCACATGTTTTATTATGCTAATCATTTGTAATCATGTATAAGATTCACTTTAGCATACTAAAAGGCCCAGGCCTATGTGCTGTCTTTCCACCTTCAGATCTTGAGGAGGTAATTTTGCAAACTGGGCAACTAACTTAGCATGCAGACCCAGCTGTAGATGGCATAGTAAAAGGCAGGATTCTTTAGCAAATAGACAATACCTCAGCCCACCTTGGGAGCTGAGCAGGCAGCCTTTTGATATGCTCCCAGACCAAGGTGCCGGTATTCCAGAGAAAAATCAAGGCAGGAAATTCCTTATGTTAAGTTAATTTTTAATATTCAGAGACCACTTAAGTCCTTCCCCAAGGCTTTAGGGATAGTCCCCACCTTTTTGGACAGGCTCTAGCACAAGACCTCAAATCCCTTACTCTCTCGAGCTCCACCCTTCTTCAATATGTAGATGATCTCCTCCCATGCAGTCCCTCCCTACAAACCTCTCAACAGGATACTATTCTCCTTTTAAACTTTCTCTCAGAACACAGCTATCGAGTTTCACCCTCCAAAGTTCAGCTGTCTGCCTCTCAGGTCACATACCTGGGAGTTCAGCTCTCCCCGCGCTACAAGGCCATTACCATAGACAGGAAAAAACTCCAAACCATGCCAGTTCCAAACAACAAAGACACCATCCCTAATTCCCAAATGGCAAAGACAATACACAGTAATCCTTTCCACGCCAACTGCAGTGAAACTCCAAGGTCTTCCCCATTGGATACACAACTCCCACCTTAAACCATTTGTCTCATCTTATTCCCCTCCCACTAAATCTCCCAAAGGTTCCTACTCCACCCTGCCAGGACCTCTTACTCTGCATTTCGCAGCACTCATCTCCACTTCCACTCATCACTGAAGAAGCTTCTGCCAGCAGAGAGTCCTAAGCCCTCCCTTACAACAGCCATGCGTCATGCCTCAGGATTGTTAACCCTGGTAGCAACACTTACTCTCTCACCAGAGCTATCTTCCCAACACCAGCCCTTTCTTCTCTTTCAGACTGTCTAAAAGATTGCACCATCAAGGATTCCCTTTGCCCTACCGGTTGCTTTGCTGCCTACGCATATGTCCCAAAAAATGCTATTAATTCAGCCACCCTATGTAAACATAGCAATCAGCCCAAATGCAAAAAATTTCTAACCAAACCTTTAACCAGCTTATATTACAGGATGACCAACCCCTCTCCAAAGACGATGATCCTTATTGATCCTGGAACACGCCATCGCCACTGCAAACCAAAGGCTCATCAATACAAAAATGAACTTCATCGCCCCTAATCAGCAAGAAGCAGTTACTGAAGACTAACCTTCACCCCTTCCCAAATCCTCTACCACTTATAAAACAGAAAAGGGAGGAATGTAAGAATATATAATTTATCCTCCTTTTGCCCCATGGTCCCAAGCACATAAGCCGGTGAGAATTATGCCTGGGCTTGCCTGGGGCTTGCTGGGCTTACCCCGCCTTATCTCTAAATATCCTGACCCTCCCCCAAGGCAAGTGGCCGAGCGGATCCACCACAATACAGGCACCACGCTGCTGCCCTCTCTCTCTCGTCTCTCTGTCTGTGTGTGTCTGTCTGTCTCGCTGCTCTCTTTGTCTCTGTCTCTGTCCCCCTGCTCTCTCTGCTGCTCTCTCTCTCTCTCTCTCTCTCCCCACCCCCTCTCTCTGGGGCAGCCACTCTCTTCTTCAGATAATAAAGTCTCTTGCGTGGGCCCGTGTCTCCTGAGTCGTTCTGGGTAAGGAGGGTCGCAGCGAGATACCCTTTCAGTCTCCACATGGGGACCCTGGTAGGCCTCTCATCCTGGTGCTGGGGGCATGGGACTGGGGAGAAGAAAGGGGTCTGTGGCTGTGTGGTCCACCTGATAAAAGGAACCAGAAACTGTGCCCTTTAGGGATGCGGAATGTGACCTCCCTCCTGCCTGGCTGTTATTCCCCAAATCAGTGGTGTCAGTAAATTATCCTGAGGGTGGAAAACACCCCACTTGCCCCACCCCACCCCCTGCCCGTGCCTGCCTGCCTTTGCAGGAAGCTGAGTGAGGCTGCCTGGCCTTATCACAGGAAAACAGGCGAGTCAGGGCAGTCAAGGGAGCAGGCGGGCCTTCTGGGAAGCCACTGTCCAGAGCTGTCCCTGCCTGCAGTGCCCAGCCTAGCTTGCCAGGAGGGGCCTGTCTCCCCAACTAGCTGGGCAAACCAGACACAGCAGATGGCAGAGCCCCATATGTGGAAACCTGTTTCTCAGAATGCAGGGAGTACAGAAATAAAGGCCCAGCCATAACAAGTCAGGGCCAAGAGGATGCAGGTACTGCCGTGTGGTCCAGGCAGAGGGGTGCTGGGGCCATCCATCTGCAGTGTTTCCAGCCTCCTGGTTATTGGGTTCCCGTCTCCACTTTAACAGGCAAGAGGCCAATGAGGAAATGTGGTTGTGTGGCTTCAAAGTCCATGCTCGGCCCTCCCGGGCAGTTGCCTAAATTTCCAGGCTTGAGGATGCCCAGACAGGGCACTGTCTTTCTCTTCGGTCTTGACAAGAGACCCCAAAGGAAGGGCCAGGTAAAAACTGAACCTCCCTGGTCCACTTACACACTCTTATTGGATCACACTTTGATGTTCCAAGCACTTTACACTCTGTACTTCCCTTTCACAGAGGACATTGGTGCACAGAGAGGTTAAGTAACTCGCCCACTATCACAATGACCCAGCCAGGCTCTGAATCCACACCGGCCTTATTTGACAGACAGGCCACCGAATCCCTGGCAGGTAGCCTCCGACTGCTTGCAGACCGACGCCCGTGGTAGCTCGCTGAACATGCCCGGGGCCAGAGCAGCTCCGCGCGGCCGGGATTAGCGGGCGGGCGGGCGCGCGCAGAGTGCGCGGCCGAGCGGGGTATCCCCGCCTCTGCGCCGGGAGCTTCTCGGCCGGAGGTGGGGCCAGAGTGGGCGGGGCCTCGCGCAGCAGGCCAATGGAGGCGCAGGGGCGGGGGCCGGCGTGCGGGAGCGCGCTGGGGGGCGGAGAGCAGGGGCGGGGACTCCGGCGGAAGACCAATGGCGGGACGGGGTGGGGCCCCGGACGGAGGGCGGGGGAGCGCGGAGGCGCTGGCGGCGGCGGCGAACAAAGAGGCGGTGGGCGCGGGCGGCCGAGGGGAGCCGAGCGCAGCCGAGCCGGGCCGAGCCGGGCCGAGCCGGGCCGGGCCGGGCCCAGGAGAGCGCTGGCGATGCGGGAGGCCAGGCAGGGGTCGGCTGGCCCCTGAACCCCGCGCTGGGCCAGCGAGGAAGCCCCGCGGCCGCCGCGCGCCCGAGGCCGGCCCGCAATGGCCGGGGTCAGCTACGCGGCGCCCTGGTGGGTGAACCTCTTGCACCGGCTGCCCCACTTCGACCTGCGCTGGGAGACCACCAGCAGCCAGTTCCGGCCCGAGGACACCGACTACCAGCAGGTGACGCGGGACCCCGGGTCGGGGGTCGGGACCCCGGGTCACGGCCCCCTCCTTACGAAGGCCTAAAGACCCCTCGTCCCCCACCGAGGGTCACGGCCTCAGTCTTTAACTAGGGTCGTGGGCCCTCCGCCCCAAGGGTTGCTGACCCCTCAATTTTTGGGGTCCAAGGACGTCCCCACCTCCCATGGACGTTCACGGGCCCCCTCCTCCTCTTGGGTCACGCTTTCTTCTGGAGGGTCGTGAGGCTCCCCTTCTCCAGAGTCTGAGACCCGCATGCCCCTCCAGGGTCCATGGCCCTCCTGCAGTTTCTAGCCTTCTCCTCTGGTGTCACGAAGGCCCTCCTTTCTGGGGTTATGTGGACCGCCACCCTCCCCTCTGCGGAGCCCCCTGCCAGCTGTCAGCTCCAGTCCAGGCCCCTGTCCATCACCCAGAGCAGTCCAGGGAGCCCCCTACCCCGAGGAACCCAGGGCTCTGAGACCAAGGTGATGCTGAGAGGACTGGGTTCAGCTAGGAGGGGATTCCTCGCTCTCTGTCCCCAGCTGGAGCAGCCTTTTGGTGGGTGAGTGGGCCAGGCAAGTGCCGGCTCTCCCTGGCCAGTAATGACCTCTGCTGGGCAGCCAGGCTGTGGGATGTACACATGGTGCCCTGTGCTCTGTGGTGACACCTGGCCTTCCCAGAGACCCAGCTGCCTGTGGCCCCTGATGGAGGGAGGCCTGCCCACAGGGACACCAAGTGGGCCTCAGTCTGGGAGGCTGGAAAAGGGCTGAGCCTGGGCAGAGGTGGGGGGCGGTGGCAGCCATTTGTTGCCCTCTCCCAGGTGACCAGACTCTCTGTGCAGGACCCGGGGCCTGGGGCCATGCCAAGCCCCAGCGCCACCCCTATCCCTGAACCAGTCATTTAAGTGCAGGGCAGGGGACCAGACAACATTTCCTTCCTGCCTGGGGATCAGAATTTTGGAAGCCCCCTGACCAGGGTGCCTCTCTGGTGGTCATTGCAGAGCCCTGGGGTGGGGTGGAAATGGCTTTGCTTGTCCAGATGGCCTGGGGTCCGGTGTTCGTGGACCATGTCACACCTCGGCTATTCAGAACTGTCCTGTGTGGCTTCCCTTATCCAGAGAAGGAGAACAAGAAGCAGTGAATGAGTGAGGGCACTGTGGGCACCCCAGCCGTGCAGAGGAGCCCGACCCTTAGCCTCAGTGTTCTTCTGGTGCCCACTCCCAAGCCCTGCTGATAGTTCCTGAGCAGATCAGAAAGGGGGTGAGGGATGGGCCCAGGCACGCCCAGAGACAGGAGGATTCTTATAAAACCCAACACCCACATTCTAGAAGTCCAGCGGCAGGGGGCTGCCAGTGTGGGGGCTCTGCAGGAACTTCCCCGTGTGCTGGCCCCATCGCACATGCCCCCAGCCTCTGCAGGCCAGGAGCTGGGCTTTGCTCTAGGAAGTTCTCTGCCACTTATCAGTTCTGAAGCTCCAGGGCAACCAACCGCCAGGGCACCTGGGTGTCTGTGAGTCTCGCAGAACTTCCCTGCTGCTCAGGGCTGCCACCTGCCCTCCAGGGCACCTAGGACACATGGTGGGGAGTGTGCAGGGGCCTATGCTGCAGCCTGGGAGGCTCGGGAGTGGTGGGCAGGCCCAGGCCCCAATAGTGGCCTGGCCTCCCACAGGGCCCTGTACCCTCAGAGGTCCTTGGTCCCTGCCCCAGACCCCTATAAGCACTGCTCCCTCCTCTGCTGTGGGAGGGCTCTGACTCACCCTCCTGCCTTCTCTCCAAGGAGCAGAATTAGCCACTGAATAATTCACAGTGTGGAAACCAGTCTGTCTCTGTTCCCCTGCCGCCTCCGTGCCTGGCTGGGGGCTGTGGAATGAACCAGACCTGGGCATGCGTCCTGCCTCTGTGCTGTGCTTTTGGGCGAGCCCTTGACCTCTCTGAGTCTTTCCTGCCTCATCCTGAAGTCTGTGCTTGCGCACCTTTGCACAGTTCCTGTGTTGATGCAAGGGCCCGGTGCTCCTGCTCCATGTTGGGTGTGCAGCAGACAGAGCTCCTTCCTGGGTGGGCAGGCAATGGGTCGGCGTGGGCTGTGGCCTTGGGCTCCATCCTGCCTCCCCTGATGGAGCATTCCTAGCTGTCCAGGGGCAGTGATCCCATCCCACTGCAGAGGGGGTGTCCAGGAAGCCCCTGACCCTGGGGCCGACTCTGGCTCCTAGTGTCACAGGGGCAAGAGCTCTGTAGCAGGATTCTGGCCCTACCGACTACTCACTATGTGTTTCTGAGCCCGTCTCCTTTTTGACTGTACGGTTTGCTAGTCTGTACAATGGAGGCAATGTTCCCCACCTTCCAGGCTGGTGTGAGAAAGGGCTGGTGATAGATAGCCCCAAACAGTGCCCCCTTGGTGGGTGGCGGACCCCTTGTCCTCCTGACCTAGGGTACTCCTTCATGGCCTGGGAGCCTGTCTGTGTTGGCTCCCAACCTGGACTGCAGGCTGGGCCCAATCCCTGCCTGGTGGGCTGCCCAGGGCAGAGGTGGGGCCTGGCTGGGTCCAGGGCAGTGGGGGTATATGTGGCATGGGAGACTAGCTTTTGTCCTTCTTTGCTATTCCTGCCTCACCGTCTGTTGTTGGGAGCCCTGGTGGAACCCCCTGGAAAACCCTGTGGGCCAGGCCTGTTTGGGGCACTGTTTGGGGCTATCTATCACCAGCCCTTTCTCACACCAGCCTGGAAGGTGGGGAACATTGCCTCCACTGTACAGACTAGCAAACCGTACAGTCAAAAAGGAGACGGGCTCAGAAACACATAGTGAGTAGTCGGTAGGGCCAGAATCCTGCTACAGAGCTCTTGCCCCTGTGACACTAGGAGCCAGAGTCGGCCCCAGGGTCAGGGGCTTCCTGGACACCCCCTCTGCAGGGGGGTTAGGGATTAGGAACCGATGGGGGTGTTCTGAGGGCTCCCAGAGCCCTGACTGGCCCTACACTGGGGGGCTTTGGAACCACTGCAAGAGCAAGAGTGGGATTTCATATCCTAAAGGTTTGCAGTTCCTCTTGGGACTGAAGGTCTCCAGCTCCATATTCCTAAGGCCTTTGTCCTGGAGAGCAGGGGCTGCGGGGCCACGTACCTGTCTCTTGGGGGCCCGTGACATCTGTGGATGGGCAGACCACAGGGAGAGCTGCTGCAGGTTCTGTGGGGGGCTGATGGGGTCTGTGGGTGAGCAGGTGCTTGGAAGGAGGCAGAAGGGCTTGTGTGGTCTGCTGTGGCCCCCCTGGGGCTGGGCCATTGCCAGCAGCCAGCATGCCCGGAGCTCCCCTGCAAGGGACAGCTGAGTGGGTAGGGACTCCCGGTTCACAGAGTGGGTGCAGGCTCAGAGGAGAGAGGGTCTCCCTTGTTGTCATGGCAGCCAAGCTGGCAGGCTGGGTGCAGTGTCCGCTTCATGGCAATGATCAGGCCCATCATGGCCGGTGGTTGCCTCTACCCCAAGTCTACACCCACTGGGGAGCAGGTGTTGGGACCAAGCTCAGCAGGTGCTCCACCTGGCCCTGGAGCCAGGTCTGCATTACCAGGTGCCATTGCTGGGCCCTTCAGTGGCTTCTGGTTGTCAAGGGTCTGAGGGTGTGGTGCCCAGTTCTGTCCCCAACACTGTGCTGCTCTGCTTAGGGGATTTGCGGGGAAGGGACATTAGCTGTCTTGGCCCTGACCAGGGCTCTAGGTCAGGCCCCGAGTGGAGTGCCCTGTGGCTGTGGACCCCAGGCCGCAGCTGCTCTGCCGGAGAGGCTCATGCTGTTCGTAAGAGTTTTCTGGGGAGCCATGCCATGGCCTTGGGGCTGGGCACCATTGCCCCTACAGAAGCAAAGCTGGGCCCCTGGAGCCAGCATCAGTGGGCCAGAAGACATGGGCGGCTCTAGCCCAGCACCCCCTCCCCCAGGACATAGCACCATGTGGTTGCAGAGTTGGGACAGAGGCCCCAATCTGCCAGCAGGTGTTGGCTTAGGGGAGGTGAGCAGGTGTCAGGGCCAGGCCCCGCCCCAACCAGGCAGCTCTGCTGAGTCTTTCCTAGAGAAGAGGAACCGAATCTGCAGCCCAGAGCCTGGGGCATGAATTTGGGAAGTGCCCCACGTGGCCCCCGAGGAATTGGGACATGTTACAAGAGCCAGCCCTGGGCCCTTGTGCTGGGCCAGGACACACACACACGGCCCTCACGAGGCTCTCAGAGGCATGGTCTTGGGATGGATGAGGGCACAGACCCTCAGACAGGCTGTTGAAGCTCAGGGGGCACATGCTGGGCACTGTGTCACCTGTAGCGGGGAGCCGCTCATGTTGCTGGAGGCAGGCCACTTTCCAGAGGATGCCCCCAAGCTAAGTTCCTGAGGAGGGGCCTGTGACTACCCTGGGAGAGACGGGATGGCAGATGCCCTAGAATCGGGTCTGCTGCCTGCCCAGTAGGACTCCTGAGGAGTCCACCACACCGTGGGCTTCTGGGGGGCAGCAGGTACCCTTTGTGCCTTGGGTGGAGCTGTGGTGGAACCTCCAGACAATGCCAGGAGTAGGATGGGGCTGTACTTGGTGCCAGCTGGCTTTTCCAGAGCCAGGGGAAGGCACCTGGGTGTGGAGTGTGTCCCCAGAAGCAGGGCCAGGTAGGTCCATGCAGGGTGGATCCAACTGTGCCAGGACCTGTGTGTGGGCTGGGAGGGGGCTGCACAGGACCCACAAGCCTACGTTTCCACCAACACCAGGGCTTTTTATGTGTCCTGGGGTCAAAGCTCGTGCACACATGTACCACCCTGAGCCCTGGTTGGCGTGCCCACCTCCCACCTTGCTGAAAGGGGCTGGCTGAGGCGTGGGTCCTCCCGGCCGGGGGCCTGGGTTCTAAGGAGTAGCTGTGTGAGGGGCTCTGTCCCATCCCACAGGCACTCAAGGTGGCTGGTCCTGCCCTGTGTTGGCTGCGGGTAGGCTGAGCAGCCCAAAGCCTGGGTGGCCTCTTAAGCCTCTGTGGGGTACCAGCCACGTGCTGCCCTCCTGGCTCTGCCCGCTCTGGCTCTGTGCTCTCTGGGCTGGGTTCCTGACCACTGGCACTCTGAGGCTCCCTTGTAGAGTCCAGCCCTGGCTGAATCTGGGCTTGGGCTGTACCCCTGAGCCGCATCTCCCTGGGAAAGGGCAGCCCGGTGGCTCCTAACTGCATCTGAGGCCTGTGTCCCAGGCCCCTGGGATGACCAGTGCAGATGAGCCTGGGGAAGAACAGAGGAGTTGCCGGGACATCACGCTGGGGTTGGGGTGGGGGGCTGTGAGAACGCCAGGACTCTGGCAGACAGGAGGGCGGGCCCCCAGGCCTGGAGGGCAGCAGGGCGGGTGCTGGGCCTGGAGGTGACCGGCCAGAGCTTCTCTTGGGGCCTCTAGCCCCATGTCGCCAGGCCCTGTCCAGGGGATTCTGGGTGAGCTTTGTGTGTGCCTGTGAGGATGTGAGGGCACAGCTGGTACATGTCCATGTGCAGCCCAGTGGCCTGGACCTTGGACCTCGGGGTGGGAAGACTTGGACAGCGTTGGGCCCCTCTCAGGCTCCTGCTCTGCTGCCCGCCGTCTGTGCTTTTACTTCATGCACGGCCACGAACTCACCGTCATGGAATTCGTGAAACCCAAGCCTGGCTCAGTGGAAAATCTGTTTTTAATTTCTGGTCGGCATCTGGGAGCTGCAGCCAAGTGTGTTAGAGGGGTGGGGGGCTGTGGGCTGCACAGCCAGCATGGCTTCCAGCTCAGCTCTGCGGCCCAGGCCGTCAGCACCCACTCAGCCTGGCCCAGGAGGTGAGAGGAGCCTTTTCCACCGCCCCTCCCCCTCCCCCTCAGCTCCTGGACACCCCACCTGGTCTCTTTCTCTGGAGAAAGGCTCTTGGCCATCTGGGCTGGGTGGGGCACACCCCAGAGGCAGTGGAGGGGCCTGCTGCTCCCCATCCTGCCCTGGCCCTATCCACCAGACCCTCATTCTGCTGCCCAGAGCTGTGGGCTCAGGCCTGGCCCTGCCTGTTCTTAGCTCAGTGGCCCCTTAGGATGCAGGTGTGCAGCCTGGACCTTGTCCCAGACCTTTGGTCACACCTGCCCCTCTGTGCATACTCACCCTGCCTCATGATGCCTTGCTGGCGCCTCCTGACCCTGAGATGGCAGTTTAGAGGGCCCCCCTGATGCTTCTGCAACCCCTCGGTCCTCTGCTGGCTCCCAGCCCCTGAGCTTCCAGGCCTGAACTGCTGGGGTCTTGTTTGTCATGCCCATGGCTCCTGTGCCAGGACTGGTGCTGAGGACGCCACACTGACGTTCCTTGATTTCAGGGCCAGCCCTGGGCCGAGGGCGCTGGTGTGGCGGCTCAGGCTTCCACACTCCCGCGAGACACCGCAGTGCAGGGCAGCGTGGGACTTACGCGGAACTTGGACTCACCTTTTGTTTGGAGCCTCATCCTTTACGCCTTGTCTGAGCTGCCTTTGGGGAAGGGCTGGCACAGGGAACCGAGCTGGGGGGACTGCTGGCTGAGGCCTTCTCTGGGGGCTCAGCTTGTGGGTCTTGCTTGTCCCTGTCATGCCACAGGCAGCCATAAGACCCCCAGACTGTAGTCACAGCAGCCTGGGCTAGGGTCCCAGCTCTACCTCCCCAGCTTGTGTGACTTAGAGGAAGTCCCCTGGCCTCTGGGAGTCTACCAGAGTCACCTCTGGACTGCTGGTCCCCAAGTCTTCCCTGCCCCGTGAGCCCCAGTGCCTGGGTGCTTGGGACAGCCCACAGGGAGGCACCCCACTGTGGCTAGGGTTGGGCTCAGGGGGCAGCCAAGGACCCACACTTCACATCAGAGCCCTTGTGAGGGGCTCCCAGTGGTGCGGGTCTGTCACTCTGGTGTAAGGTCCTCGTGTGGCATGCTTCCACTTGGGCCTTCACATGGGGCTGCCAGGAGCTGCAAGGACCCCCAGCTGAAGCTGCCTATGCAGGCAGCCCATGGCTGTGTGTCCCGGGGTTGTGGTGATCTGAGCTGGCACCAAGCCTGGCTGTGTGCATGGGTGGGGTGCAATGCCCGTGTGCTGACAGGCAGTGTCCAGGCCAGGTCGTGGGGGTGGAGCAGGCAGGAGTGGGTCCATGTTAGGGCATGGAAGGGCAGGCTCAGGGCCTCAAGTGTGCCTATGGATGGAGCTGAGCCTCTTGCTACCAAGCTTTTGGTAAAAGCTGGTGGCTCACTGTGAGCCTTCCCTTCACAGGGCTGGCTCGGGGCCCCTGTGTACCCTGGGGCTGAGCCAGGGATCCCTTGACCCTATGGGACCACCCACCTGCACAGGGAGCTGCCTGTCACACGGAGGACAGTCTCTGCCCTGGGGCCTCTCCTGTCTGCTGTGTCCCGGCCCGTGGCTGGGGCTTGTTAGGTCCTCCAACAGGCCTCAGACCTGGGCCTGGGCCCGAACTGGGATGGGGTAGGCATTTAGACCCTCAGCTCTGGCTCATAGGGTGTTTCCAAAGTGGGTGGGGGCTTTAGGGGGCCTTAGGGCCTGAGGGAGAGTCTGGGGGAAAGGGTAGGGGCCTCGCTGGGGAACAGACTGTGCAGGGGCTGCAGGGGCTTTGAGAAGGGTGGCCCAGGACTGAGAACAAGCAGCAGGGCTGGAAGGGGTGGTGCACCTGTGTCCACGCCATCCTCCCTGCGCGCTCCCTCACAGAGCCCAGCGCTCTCCTAGTGTCTCAGGTGGCTGGCCGGCAGGCAGGACGTGGGCCTCAGCTTCTCGCCTCGCCTCGCCTGACCGAGTGCTGGCATCACTTCCTTCACAGATGGAAGATTCCATTTGGTCAGAGCCCAGATGCTGAGCAGACATTTCCCATTCTCTTTCTGAATGGGCCGGAGGAAGCCAAGGGGCCGCCAGCCTGGAGAGGGGAGGCGGGGCCGTCACGGGAATGCCAGCGGAAGGCTGTTCTCTCAGAGTCTGGCCTTGGAGACAGGGGCAGAGGTCACTCTGGGCGTCTGCGGGCCCCTGGCAGGAGGAAGCGCCTGTGCTGGGCACCCTGCTGCCTGGCTCTGGCACCCGGACAACGATGGGCCCTGTGTGTTCACAGCAGCAGCTGGGCCCACCCCCTATTCCTGGAGTGCTCCTGTGCAAACCAGAGGTGTGCCGTCACCTTCCCATGGGGTTTGGGGAGGCTATCCTGCTACAAGCCCGCAGCCTGCCTTCTGGGGCTGCACTGGGGCCCCCACGAGCTGCCAGTGCGGTTGATAGTTGAGGCTGGCCCCATCCAGGGGGAAAAACATTCTGACAGAGAGAAAGCTGTCTCAGCCTCTAGGAGCTTGGGATGGGGAGCAGGGAGGCCCCACATTTCTGAGGAACCGGTGTGTGCCAGGCCACAGAGCCAGAGGGGGCACCACCCCTGCTAAATTGCTGAGCTTAGGGGGGTCCCTCTAGCACCCCACTGGGTGTGGTATGGCCATCAGACCCGGCATGGATGGTGGAAGTCGGGTCCCTGTCCTCATGGTCTGGAGGGGCTTCCTGGAGCTGGGCAGACAGACCAGGAAGGGAGGGATGCCTGGCTCCCCGTGGGCAGGGCTCTGGGGATGACCCGGGACACCTGGGCCCCCAGGGAAGCCTCTGGAAGTGACCTTCCTCCCTTGGTGCCCCTCTGTCGGCCCCAGGACCTGGCCCCTCCAACGCCTGGACAGTGGTCCTACCTTTGCTCAGAACCCCGAATCTGCCCTGCAAAGCAGGGGTGACCAGCAGCGGCAGCTTCCCCAAGGGCAGGTGGCCAGCTGGCTGCCTCCCCACCCCCAGCCTCTGGAAGTGCTTGACACCCAAGTTCTTGGGGACCACCCTCCTCCAGCTCATGACCTCGGGGTCTTCAGCCGGGGGCCTGCTGTGCCACTACTGCTGGGAACTCACAGGGCAATGGCTTGCTGTGTGTTCATGCAAACGTGCATGTGAATATGTGTGGGGTGATTGTGTGTGAACATATTGGTGTAGATATGTGCATGTGAATGTGGACATTCATGGGCATGTGTGACCATGCATGGGCATATGAACGTGTGTGTGGGCATGTTTGTGGGGTGAATGTATGAACATGCGTGTGTGTGTATTCAATTGTGAATTCGGGCAGGTGTGGGCATGATGTGCACATGCCCCTGCTGTCTGAGAGGCCTGGGCTCCCTCCTCTCGAGCAGCCAAGGTGCCTGCTCCCTGCACCCAGCACACCAGACTGCATGGTGACAGCTGGCCCTGGAAGCACCCATTGGGTACTGACCATTCCTGGGGGATCACCACGGAGGTGCCTTCACTTGTGGGATCCACACAGTGGCCCTGTTAGGAGAGGGCTATTACTGTCTCCGTTTCATACGTGGGGAAACTGAGGTAGGGGTCAAAGTAGCTGACTTGAGGTCACATTCTAGAACTAGGCAGAACAGCATTTGAACCTCAGCACTGGCTCTCCGAGAGCTGTGCTGCCCCTCTCAGGCCTGAGTTTGGGGTATGGCTGTCAGGGATGGGCAGGAGATGCCCCCCCACCCCCACCCCGCTCCTGTCGCTGAGCCTCTGTCCAGTAGCAGGCAATTCTCAGCCTCTTGGTGGCAAGGCGGGAGTGTCACTCCCCTCCATCTCAGCTGCTGGGGGGCTAGGCACCAGCAGGGACTTTGTGACAGCGCATAAACCCAGAGGGCCCCAAATTTGGCCCTTCTGCCATGGGACAGCCCTAGAGGGGCTGGGAAATGCTTGCCTGGGACCCAGAGAAGAGGAAGCAGGCACAGGGCGACAGAGCCTGACCAGAGACCACACAGCTCACATGCAGAGCTGGGCTCCGAGCAGGGGCCTCCCACGCTCAGCTGAAAGGAGTTACTACCAGGTCTCTGGTTTGTGTTGTAATTGTAAAAGCAGTGTGCATTCATGGGCCAAGTACAGCAAACCCGCAAAAACAAACTAAACAGCTGTGTCAAAGCCCTAGAAGGCAACCCCAGGAAGGCAGGAGCCGCTCACACCCGCCTGCGCAGTGCCCAGGGCCGGGGCAGTGCCTTCGGGAGTGCTGCCTATGGCTGGCTCACCACTCAGCACCCCCAGGCCTCGACTCTGAGTGTCCTTCTGACCTGGTTGAGGCCCTGCCTTCCCAGCGAGGCGCCCCCACAGGCCTCACCACGTGCGCCTTCCTCCAGCCCAGCAGCTCTGAGGGCTGGAAGAAGCGTCTCTTGGGTGCCTGGCTCCTGACAAGCTTCCCAAATGAGCGGCCAGCCCCGCCGTGCCGGGCCCACCTCGGCCAGGTGCTGGGTTCTTGCCTGACCCCATGTGCTTATCTCGCCCAGTTGTCCCATCTGGCAAATGGGAGTGGGTGGTCCTGGTGCCACTGAGGCAGTGCCCCAAGCCTGCGACCTCTTTGCTGAGCCCTGATGACTGAGCGCTGGGCTTGCTCACCGCCAGACTGAGCTCTGCCTGTGCCAGGCTGGGTGGGCTCAGGGACCCACGTGGGATCCCACCTGCCCTGTGCCCCTGACCCCTGGCTTCCTCACCCCGGGAAGGATTTCCTCAAGAGGATGTATGTAGATGTCCTTGCTAAAGTACCAGCCCCGAGCCAGCTGTGTTTTGGACTTGGGGGTGAGAAGGGTGGGAGATGGGGGTCCTTCAGGAGAAGAGGTGGGGTGGGAGTGCAGGCTTTTCCAGTCAGGGGCACCAGCAGGCCTGTCAGACCGCAGAGGGGGCCTCCAGAGGGCTGCCAACACGAGAGAGATGGGGAAGATGGGGCTGGTGGACATGGCCCAAAGAACCTCAGGGGCCAGGGCCAGCAGGACTTTGAAAGGGGGCTTCTGGTGGAGGCTTCTAAGTGGGAAGTGGGGGTGTCCTGATCGCTGGTTTGGGGGAAGGGCTCTCGGAAAGGAGCTACAGGCAGGTGGAGTAGAGGCAGTGGCGCGCCTGGTATGGAAGTGCTGACATCCTCTGCCTTGCGAGCAGGGAATAGCGGGGCCCATGGCCCCTCTGGTCAGTGGGCAGACTGTGCATGTGAGGGCAGGCCCTGGGAGCTCTGGCACCCGAGGTTTACTGACAGCCTGTGCTGGCGGTGTGGGGGATGCCACTACAAGGCCCCTTAAGGTGAACACCCCCGCCGTGACTGTTCAGTCGGTGCCTCCCTGAGCAGGTGCAAGGTGGGAGAGCCCTGCCTTGCTGTGGGGCTGGGCTGGAGGCATTTGGGGCCAGCAGCTCCTGTGGGGTGGAGGGTGTTGCCATCCTCCCTCTGCTGCCTGGCAACTGTCCCCTGGGAAATGGCCCAGGGCTGCCATCCAGCAGTTCCCGTGGCTGAGCCTCTCCTCCCTAGGGGGCCACAGGGGGCAGGTGGGCCTGGGGTGTTCCACCTGATGGCTCCCTGGCTCAGGCCCAGGGACAGCCACGCTGCTGGGTGTTCAGACGTGTGTGCAGGCCCCCCTGCTCTGGATGTCTCTGCAGTGCTGTCTGTAGGCAACAGCAGCTGAGGGGTGCCCAGTGGTCACAGCTCAACTCCAGTGGCCCCCAAGGGTGGGTGCCTCCGAGTGGCAGGCCTTCTGTGTGGTACTGGCCTGTTTTCCGCCATGAGGTACACGTGGGCAGGTCCAGCCTGCAGCCGTTTGCCCCCACTCCCACCCCAACAAGGGGCATGTGCGGGTCTTGCCAGAGGGACTGTGACGTGGCACGTGGGTGCTTCATCCACTTCTCCTCTGGTGCCAGTTTCTTTATCAGTGAACTGGAGTGAGGCACCAGGCCAGGCAAACTACCCAGGGCTGAGCCACAGCGGGTGTCACTGTGGGTCAAGTCAGCTGCTTCCCATGGGTGACACCAGCCTCAGCGACGGAGGGTGTGGGGTGGAGGTGTTTCTTCCTCCCAGGGGCCTGCTGAGACGGGGTTGGAGAGTTCTGGGCCCTTCAGGCTGCCCGGGGCCCAGGCTGGCAAACACAGCCAGGTCCAGACCATTCTTGGTGCTGGGGATGCAGCAGGTGGGGCCTCCTCCTGAAGGGCGTTGAGCCCTACAGCAGACATGGCCTCTATTTAGCCTCTGCCCACCTTACCTGAGGAGGCTGCATCATTTCCTTTTCACAAAAGAAAACAGGCCCAGGGAGATGGAAAAACTTCCCTGGCCATATGGCCAGTCAGCAGCCATGCTGGCCCTGCCCAGGGGCCTGGCCACCCCGACCCAGCGCCGCCTCCCCATGCAGTTGGGGTTCCCTGTTCAAACATAGTCGGCCTTGGTCTCTGGGTCCCAGGCAGTGACAGGCTCCCATGGGGAGGGGCGCGGACTGGGAGGGGCTAGGAGAGAGGACACTGTGGTCTTGCCCACCGGGCCCTCTCAGTGGGGTTGAGTCTTGGGGTCTATTGCAGGTTCAGGACGTGAGTCTGGGGTCCCAGGTCTGGGTGACCACAGGAACATCTCTCAGGTGTAGGGGGCCGCGGCACCCGGGGCCGGGCACGTGGAGGGGCGGGTTTAGCGGGAGTGTGTGCCTGGCCCCGCGGCCGGGACGCGGGGTCGGCTTTGCCGGTCCCGGCGTCAGGTGCAGGCGCGGAGCTGCGGCGGGGGTCCGCACCTGCAGCGCCGCCTGCCGACCGTCCGTAGGCGCTGCTGCTGCTGGGGGCCGCCGCGCTGGCCTGCCTCGCCTTGGATCTCCTCTTCCTGCTTTTTTACTCCTTTTGGCTGTGCTGCCGGCGGCGCAAGAGCGAGGAGCACCTGGACGCCGACTGCTGCTGCACCGCTTGGTGCGTCATCATCGCCACCCTGGTCTGCAGGTGAGCGCGGGGGCGGGGCCTAGGCGGGGTCTCGCAGGCGGGGGCGGGGCCTGGCCTTACGCGCCGCGTCCTGTCGCAGCGCCGGCATCGCCGTGGGCTTCTACGGCAACGGGGAAACCAGCGACGGCATCCATCGGGCCACCTACTCGCTGCGCCACGCCAACCGCACTGTGGCTGGGGTCCAGGACCGCGTGAGTGCTGCCCGAGGGAGGGGCGCCTCCTGCCCTCCGACCTGCTTGTGCGCGCGCTCCTGGGGGGGGCGGGGGAGCGCGCTTACGGCTGGCCCCGCGCAGGTATGGGACACGGCCGCCGCCCTGAACCGCACGGCGGACCCCAACCTGCAGAGCCTGGAACGGCAGCTGGCGACGCGGCCCGAGCTCCTGCGAGCGGTGCAGCGGCTGCAGGACCTACTCGAGGCGCTGCTAGGCTACACCTCTGCCATCCCGTTTTGGAGAAACCCGGACGTATCACTGGAGGCTTTGGCAGAGCAGGTCGATCTCTACGACTGGTACAGGTGCGGCCCGGTCCTCTTTCCTGCCAATGGGCCCCCATTACAAGCACCAATGCCAATCCCCGTATTCCAAAGCCGCCTGCGGATGCCCCTCAGGGCTCCGAGGGGTCCAGATGCCTGCCCGCCCCAACACCCGCTTCTCCCGCTCCCATGTCCCCTGTGCTGGGCCCACACCTGCAATGTGCCCGCAGGTGGCTGGGCTACTTAGGGCTGTTGCTGCTCGACGTGGCTGTTTGTCTGCTGGTGCTGGTCGGCCTCATCCGCAGCTCCAAGGGTGTCCTGGTGGGGTGAGTCTGTGGGCCCCAGCAGAGGGCAGAGGCTGGGCTCCCGAGTCAGACCGGCTTCCCTCTCCCCCACTTGGGGTCCAGCCACAGAGTCTGCCTGCCGCAGGGCCTCCCACAGTGGGGGAAAGGGAAGACCCTGAAGCACTCTGGTGAAAGCAGAGAACTGTGGCCTGCTGAGGAGAGGGCCCAGGAACCCACCTGGCCTTCCCACAAGCTGAGATGTGCCCACCCTGTCCCCACTCTCAGCCCCACTCTAACCCACTCCAGGTGGGAGGGAAGTGTATTTGTATTGGGCTCTCTGGGGCTCTGACTGCCCCCTGCAGATCCCCAGATCGTCCTGGGATCTGGTCCTGTGGTCTGCAGCCTGGCAGGTGGCATGGCTGTCACCCTTGGCTTGGGGTTGCTGAGTGGCTTTCTTTTCTCCAAGGGTCTGCCTGCTGGGGGTCCTGGCCCTGGTCATCAGCTGGAGTGCTCTGGGCTTGGAGCTGGCTGTGTCTGTGGTGAGTGGTGGAGGGGAAGGGTGATCCTGTCTGCTGGGCCAACGGGTGGGGAAGCCACACTGTCCCCTTCCATCCTCCCTCGGACACTGAGGTCCTGAGAGGGGTGGGGACTTGTCAGCAGGTACATGGCAGGTCAGTGTCCCCACATTCTTACTGTGCCTTCTGGGGTCTCAAACAGATCCTGGGAGGTAGGCTTTTCCCTAAGAGCTGAGGGATGGGGGGCTAGCTTAGTCACCCCTTTTTCTTTGCCCACACCCACCCTAGGGCTCCAGTGACTTCTGTGTGGACCCCGATACCTATGTGACCAGGATGGTGGAGGAGCATTCGGTGCTGAGTGGGGGTGAGTCTGCAGCCATGGCCAGGCTAGGGAGACCCAGTGAGCCAGGCCCAGGCATTCTTGCTCTTGTGGGGTCTCAGTCTGGGGGAAGCAGGACCCACCCAGATCAGGAAGCAAGTGAGTGAACATCATCGCTTTCCAAGAGTGGGCGGCTCTAAGAATGAGGATAGGCTCTGTGTAAGGCCAGTAACAGTAGGGGTAGGAGCAGGCTACAGGAGTAGGGGGATAGGGAGAGCCAGTCCACGTGGCCTGCCAAAGAGGTGGCATTAAAATTGAGCCAGAGAAGCCTATGCATCTTGTGCAAAGGCCCTGAGGCAGAGACAAACTTGATGTGTGTAGGAGGCAGAAAATAGGCCAGTTGGGAGAGGAGAGGGTGGCCCAGCAGGGCCAGGTCAGGGGCAGGAATTTGGGCTTTATTCTAGGGAGGGTGAGAAGGATAGGAGACATGGCCCGTGGCTGAGTTTCCTTTTCAGAGATTCTTTGGACTGCTGGAGCGATGAGGTAGGTCAGGAGGGAGGCAGGGAGGCATTCCTGCAGGCAGGAGACAGGTGCCTTGAGCCACAAGAGTGAGAAGTGGGCAGGCGGAGCCAGTGGGCTTCCCTGAATGTAGACATGGGGACAGAATCTCTGAGGGCTCCAGTCCCTGTGTGAGCAGCTGTCTTGGGAGCTGTGGACTGAGTTGGGGGAGGAGGTCTGGAGTTGGGGCTAGGTGTGTGATGCATGTTGGGCATTCGGGGGGCAGGTGGAGGTGGGCCTCTGGGGTCTGGGGTGCAATGTGCAGTCAGAGCTGGGGGGGTGCTAAGCTCGTTGGCTTCCCCTGATTGCAGTGCTGTGTGTTCCGTGAGAGAAAAATAGGCGGGCTGTCCCTGCAGTGCGGGGAAGACTGTCTGTCTCCCTTGGGAGGGTGCCTGCTCTGCTATCCATGCCACCATCCCTGCCTCGGTGCCATCGGCCTGGCCTCTCCCGGTCCTCGCTGCGTGGGATTCCTGGGTCCTGGCACACACAAGCAGCCCCAGCCTCACATGTATGAGGCCGTAGGCCACCCCAAGCCCCACAAAGCCTGTGCGCAGGCTCCACATACCAGGGCTGAAGTGAAGCGGGTGCCTTCTTATGTTCCCAGCACGAGCCTGAGGGGACCCCAGAGCTCTGGGGCTGAGTGCACATGAGGCTGCCCTGGCTGCGGCCAGCCCTGCCCTCAAGCTCTCGCTCCCAGTCCCTGTCCTGAGAAGTGGAGGTGCTTCCCATCCAAAGCCAGTGTTTCTGTCCAAGGGGTGGGGGCGGGCAGGCAGGCAGGGTCCAGGGCTCCTCCCTGGGCTCCAGTCAGGCCAGGGCCTCCTAGGGTTTTCAGAATCAGAATTGTGAGTCCCATGGACACTGAATTCACACGTGTTTCAATGGGGACAGAACAAGCAGGCCACCTACTTCCTGGGCCCTCCAGGCTGAGAACCGTGGGCTGTGCCCTCCTCTTTGGGGTGACATTCTGGCTTAGGAACTGTTGTTCTGCTCAAGTGGCCCATAAGCAAATGTTTCCCCAGGGGTCCTCTGACTCCCTGCCCATCCCTGTTGCCCTGTCTGCTGCTCCAGAGGGAAGGGACACACGAGGATCCCCCACAAGAGGACTGTGCATGCTGTGGGGACCCTGCTTGGAGCAGAGGGGTCTGGGCCTGGCCCTGGGCTCCCTAGAGACCACCTCCCTTTCACACATGCTCTCCCACACACACAGCCACGTACAAATGCACAGACACAAACACACGTGCAGTGTACATGAGCACACACCTACATATAGTGCATGCACAGACATGCAGAAATGCACGTGAGGACATGTACACCCAGCAGACACATACATGCAGATACACACATCCACACATACATGCAGATACACACATCCACGCACACACACCCAGACAGCTGGGGTCACTTAGCTGCCCTGACCTCTCTCCACAGACATCCTGCGGTATTACCTGGCCTGCTCGGCTCGTGCCTCCAATCCCTTCCAGCAGGTGAGCTTCCAGGCTGCTCCCGCCCTGGGAGGCCAGGGCAGGGCGTGAAAGAGACCAAGCAGGCCCAGATATCCACTGCCCATCAGATCGGGACCTGGGAGCTGTCAGACATCAACTTGGTGTCATTGACTTCCCCTGGGGTCACCGCCCTGATGCCCTCAGAGCAGCCTTCAGGGGTGGCCTGCTTAATGCCACCAAATCTGTGGGATTCCTTTCTTTTCTTGGGTTGTCCTGGGCCATCCCTGCTGGGCCAAGCTGATTGTCCAGCCGGCACAAGGCGCCCAAGGATACCTCACTGAGGGAGGGGTCCTGTGCCCACTCTGGAATAATAGGACAGGCCATCATGGTGGGATTTGAAGGGAAACCTTCCAGCCTACGGCCCGTCATGCCTCACAATCGCACAGCCCCCCGGGATCCTAAAGCTCACCTGCCCGCTGTCCAGACGTCGTACTCAGTGATCTGTGTTCTCTTTGGGTGGGTGCGCAGCCTGTGGGGGCCCCAGCGAGGGGTGTCCCCTTTGCCCTGCTGCAGTCCGGCTTCTCTGGGAACTTTGGTGGCCATGGGCTGGGTCCCTCAGGCCGGCAGAAGCTGGGGCACCAGAGCTCACCTGCCTCATGGGTGGGTATGGGAGGGAGAAGTGGGCTGCCTGGCCCTGCTGGAATCAGCCGGCCTCTCTGTGGAGCAGAAGCTGTCGGGCAGCCACAAGGCGCTGGTGGAGATGCAGGATGCTGTGACCGAGCTCCTGAAGACTGTCCCCCGGGAGTACCCAGCCACCAAGGTGAGAGCGGGGTGCAGACCAGAGGCCGGGTGGGCCCCATGCAGTGCATGCCCCTCTGCTCATCATGGCGTCCTCCCTCCTGCTCTTCCACGGGAAGCTGCCCTGTCTCCCCTCCACACTCCCTTCATTGCCCTAGGGATTTTAAGAACAATTTTGTTCTTTATTTTAAAAACAATGCAAACTCTTCATATTTAAAAACTGAGGAGATGGATCAGATGCAGGGCGGAAGGTCCACCTGTCCGGAGCCTCAGAGCAGGGGCACCTAGAGCATCCAGGAATCGCAGGTGCTCTAGTGTTGCCCAAGGTGCTCTGGGGTCTGAGCGCTCTCACGGCACATGGCTGTCGCTGCTCTTGGGAGGTGCTGGCCAGCTGGCAGGCTCCACAGGGCTCCCAGCTGTGAGCAGCCAGCCCTTCGCTAATAAACGCTTCCCAAAACTTACATTAAAAAAAAAAAAGCAGCTTATTAAAACTCCTTCCTCTTACTCCTGCTGCAGTCAGGGCACCTCCTGGCTTTGTGTGGGGCAAGTAAGTATGTTAGTTGCTGGGGCCGCTGTAACAGAGACCACGCTGGGCATCTTAGGCCAGCTGGTCCTCTCCCGGTCTGGAGGTGGAAGTCTAGGTGTGGGAAGGGCTGGTGTCCCCCAGGCCTCTCCACTGGCCTTGCAGACGCCATCTCCCTGTGTCCTCCCCAGGTCGTTCCTGTGTGTATGTCTTGATCTTTCACAGGGACAGCAGTCAGAACAGGGCCCACCACAATGACCTCACGTGACCTTAATTACCTCTTTAAGGGCCCTTTTTCAAATACAGTTGAGCCTTGAACAGTGCAGGGATTAGGAGCACCAACACTGAAGATCCACATAAAATTTTTGACTCCCCCAAACATAACTACTGTTACTATTGCCTACTTACCTAGCCTCTTGTTGACTTGTGGCCTCCCCAGGAAGGTAGTCAATTTACGTTTGTGTGTTACATAGATTATGTGCTGTATTCTTACAATAAAGGTAAGCTAGAGGAAAGAGTGTTTTTTCAAATTGTAGCAAGTCTCCAAAAAGTTTTTTGATATGTATTTATTGAAAAAATGCACATATAAGGGGACCCTGCAGTTCAAACCCATATTGGTCAAGATCAGCTATATATACAATCACGTTCTGAGGTGCTGAGAGTTAGGAGTGCACCATATGGATTTGGGGGACATAGTTCAGCCTGTAGCAATAAGTTAGCATATCCTGAAATCCATTTCAAGCTTGCAGAGGGTCCTTAGAAAATGTAACAGGCAGTGTTGTGTCTGATGGCCGTTCTGAGGGAGCACCATGTCACGTGGAGAAGATGGGGAAAGAGGTGTCCATGTACACACACACACACACACACACACACACACACACACAGGCTCTGCAGGGTCAGGCTCACTCTACAGTGTTTTAGATAATGTTTTGTCTTAAAATATCGTGAAAATGTTCCCTTGTCTTTAATTGTTCCTTAAAATAAGATTCTTAGAAGAAGCAGGCCCATGTCAGGAACCAGGTGGGTGTTTGCTGCCCCTCCTGTTAAAGGGTCTACACAGCGGTGGCTTCCTTGGGCAGGTGGTGGCTCCCACTCTCCCTGCCACCCTTGCATCCTCAGTCTAAAAGCTCTGCGTCCTTAGGGCCTGTGCCAAGACTGTGGGGCTAAGGGTGTTCGTGATGGCAGCATATGGGGTAGACAGGGCCCTGAGGTGCTCCCAGGGTACGTGTATACTGACCTTGTGTGGGGTGTGCCCCCAGGAGCCCCTGCTCCGTGTCCAGGAGGTGCTGAACGGCACAGAGGTGAACCTGCAGCATCTCACTGCCCTGGTGGACTGCCGGAGCCTGCATTTGGTGAGGATGGGCCTCCTGGCGCCAGGCCGTGCACCTGCGGGTGGCAAACGGCTGGGGGCAGGGCATCGTGGTCGCTCAGGAAGGGGGGTCATCAGTGGATGGTGGATCCTCAGCCCAGCCTCAAGTCGGGTTGCCAGGCCACTGTGGGCTGGACCAAGGCCCCCCATGCTCTCTCACCGTGCCTCCCCATCTCTCCCGGCCTCAGGACTACGTGCAGGCCCTGACGGGCTTCTGCTATGATGGTGTCGAGGGCCTCATCTACCTGGCCCTCTTCTCTTTCGTCACAGCGCTCATGTTCAGCTCCATCGTCTGCAGTGTCCCACACACCTGGCCACAGAAGAGGTAGGGGCTCAGGGCTTGCCCCAGGCCACATAGCATGCAGGATGTTTTAGGGACAGGCCTTCTGGACATCCGTGTCCTTGTCCCTAGAGACGGGGACACATGCCTGCTCACCTCCTAACACCCTCTAAGCCTCTAGTGACCATGAGGTGGCAGGGCCGAGATGAGCATCTTCATTGTGTGGATGGAAACCTGGGCTGAGAAGCTCCCAGCCCAGGTGATGGGCAAGTCCACAGCAGGCAGGGAGAACCAGGGTCTCATTTCTCTGACTGCCAGCCCGTGGCCTGTGCCCTCCTGCGCCTCTGACCGGCTGGCCTTGGAATGGAGAGCTGGCTGGCTGGCTGTGGGCTCAGGGTTCGGTAGGGACGGTGCTGAGTGGGCCTCCATGGCCTGCTCAGTGGGTGGCCAGGATGGCATCTCTCCTGAGGCTGTTACGTCCTTATTTTCGCAGTGGGGTCCTAGTGGCTCCAGGGAGACCCTCAGTCTCCTGGTCAGTACAGGTTGACTGGTGTATGGCCCCCTTCCCTTGCCTGGGCCCCTGCAGACCCACCAACTCCCCTCCCACTTGGGCTGCAGCTATGTCGTGGTGGCCCAGCTTGGGTGGCACAGAGCCCAGCTCAGGTCTCTTCTGTCTAGATATTCTGCTGTATTTTCTGTGGTGGTGGTGATGGTGGTGATGGTGGTGATAATACTGGTCTCACCGATAATGACAGAGACGATGGTGATGAGGGCAGTGGTGACGGTGGTGGTGATCATGGTGGGGGCTGGTCGTGGTGATACTGGTGGTGACTGTGAAGTTGACACCTAAGCAGGAGTGGCTAAGAGCACAGCCCGGGAGCCACATGGCCTAGATTTAGATCCTGGCTCTACCATTGCTTGTTGAGTGACCATAGACAGGTCCCATAACCACTCTGGGCCTCAGTTTCCCTAAATGTAAAGTGGGGTTGTAAGAATACATGCCTCTGGGGATCAGACACCGCAAGAACCACTATGTGGGAGCACTCGGCCCACTGCCCCACTGCCCCACTGCCCTCACTGTGAGGACACCCTCTGCCCGAGGTGATCCAGCCCGTGGGGAGTTGGGACGAGAGCCCAGGCCCGGCCAACCTGCGCCATCGCTGCCAGGCAGCCCAGCCCTAAATCCTGGGGACCGGACTGGGTTGATGAGTCCTGAATGTGCTGAAGGCCTGACCCGCAGCCCCCTTGCCTCGCCCTGCAGCGGCCTGAGCGGAGTGGGGGATGGCAGGCCGGGGGGGGGGTGCTGGGGACAGATGGGCCTGTGGGGGCCCTGCAGAGCCAAATGCGGGTGCCTCCACTTCCAGGCCCCAGCCCTCTGTGCTCCCCAGGAGGGACCCTGCCCCTTCTGCCAGGCAGATGGCGTCCCTGTGTGCAGGCTGAGGGACAAACGTGTGGCACCCCCGTCTCACCGAGGACAGAGCCAGGGCGCTTGCCCATGGTTCTGTAGTGTGTGTTTGGGGGGCCAGGACTGCGAGGTGTGTCTGCACTGGAGCCCCGCCCTCTGGGGGTCGTGAGCCTGAGCCAGTGTCCCTCCCTGCAGGGGCCCCGATGAGGACGGGGAGGAGGAGGCCGCCCCAGGGCCACGGCAGGCCCACGACGGCCTCTACCGGGTCCACATGCCCAGCCTGTACAGCTGCGGCAGCAGCTACGGCAGTGAGACCAGCATCCCAGCCGCGGCCCACACCGTCAGCAACGCCCCGGTCACCGAGTACATGTGAGCTGGGCCGCGAGCCGAGCCCCGGGCCGCGCGTGTGGGGCGCGGCCGCTGCTTGGGGGGGCAGGTCCAGCCTTGGCGGAGGGCTGGAGCAGGGGCAGGTGGGCCACGTCAGGAGGGGGCCGCCAGACTGGAGACCACGCCAGGGCTGGGCCTCAGGGGCTGTGGTGGCTCTGCCCAGGGTCAGCCTGGCAAGCCTGGATTGACACCACGGAGGCCACTTGGTCAGATGGAGGGCCTGTGTGTACTGCCCACTGCAGGGCGGCGTGCGGCTGGGTTGGGGGGCTCTGACTGGGCTGAGGTCACCGTGCCAGGTTCACAGGACCCCTTGCTAGTGGGCAGCATACAGGGTGGTGACCCCCACTGAGGTCGGGATGGAAGGGTACTGTGCAGAAGGGGGTGGGCACGGGGTCTGCCTGGACCCAGCACAGGGCACGCGTGGTGAGCGCACACCCACGGTCCCTCTCTCCTTGCACCACAGGAGCCAGAACGCCAATTTCCAGAATCCCCGCTGTGAGAACACCCCCCTCATTGGGCGCGAGTCCCCGCCGCCCTCAGTAAGTCTCTGGGCGGGAGGGCGAGGGGCCCCAAGGCCTGGGTGGGCACACCACAGCCCAGGGGCTCTCAGGTAGGCATCCCGCCTGTGTAGACGGACTGGCCAGAAAGCACCTGGGGTCCAGGGTGGGTGGCTGGGGCCAGCCTGGTTCTCGGCCCTGACTTCTCTCCTCCCGCCCCAGCCCGCCCCCCTCCTTCCTTGACTTCCTCAGCTCACCTTGCAGATGTCAGGCCCTGGCTCTTCCAGCTGTGCCTGGTGTTCCCTCTGGCCTCATGGATGAGACACGGAAAAAGAGGAGACAGGGTAGTTTGGTGCCAAAGAAAGGGAGCTTGCAGAGAGTAAACCTGGTCGGCTTCCTGGGGGTGGTGGGCTGCCAAAGAGAGGGCCAGAGAGGCCGAATGCCACCATACTTTAGAAATAGCCACACATGTGGTGGCCCCATTGTGCCCTGCAGCACGCAGCTGGCCTGGGTGCCCCAGACCTGGACCAGGGGCAGGGTGGGCTCCCAGCCATCCCGTTGTGCTCCAGCAGCCCTGGTCGGCACTGCTCTGGGCTACGCCTGCACCCTGGCGTTGAGGCCACCCTTTTTCTCTCTTTCCTGCACCCCCTCCTCCCCGGGCCCTCCTAGCGCTATCTGGCTGCCCGGGACTCTGGCAGTCTCGCAGGCTGGCAGTTTAAGCCCATGGACAGTGCCCGAACGTTGTGGTGACTGCCCTCAGAGTGACAGGTACTGACCCACCCCAGGTCCCTTGCCTGCCCCTCCTGCCCACCTGCACCCCATGCCCTCTGCTCGCTCCTCCCCTTCCCAGTGCTGGCCTGGGCCCATCTGACATGCTGTAGGTCTGTCTCAGCTCAGTGCCCATTGGGTCAGCTCTGGACTGCTGCCCTCATGCCAGGGGCAGTGACCCTCCTCCCCATGCCTGACCAAGCTGCAGGTGGCCCCAGCCCCTCTTAGCACCTCCCAGCAAGGAGATGGGGTATGCAGATGCCTGGGTGTGTCTGGGCCTGATACCCAGGCTCAGGGACCGGGTGAGCTAGGGCCCTGGGGTGTGGCCGGCAGGCCCACCTGAGGTGCTGCCCTGCATGCCCAGAGGTGCGCACAGGCACATGCAGGCCATGTGCAAGCTGCTCCTGACGGTCCATGCACAGCACTCTGTGGACCTGCTTGGACTCCTCAGGGCTGCGGGCTACTGCCCACCATCCCCACCCCAGCTGCACGGCCATGGAAAGATGGCTACCTGGCACTTGCTGCCTCTCCTGGTCTCGCCGCCCCTCCTGGCATGCCTTCACAGCTGCCTGCTGGGTGCTTGTAACCTTCCCAAGCAGGAGCTCCAGGGGGATCTCAGGGACCAGGGGACACTGTCCCTCCTGATTTGGGGGCTGAGGAGTGGGGGCTCAGGTTGCTGGAGCCCCCCAGGGTCAGTGGGGTCAGTATGTGGCTCTGGAGTCAGTCTGCCAGACTCCATACCACTGGCCACCCTTGGCACATGCCTCTGTTCCTACCCCCACTCCATGGGTATGTGGCCTCTGCACACTGTCTGGCCATAGCACGTGCCATCCGTAGGTGTGTTTATTGTGAGCACACACCCACACACATGCCTTAAGTAAGACCCTAATGCTTCAGGTTAGATGAGGGTGGCCAAGATATGCAGGCTGTCCCCTCCCCCAGCTGCCTCTGCCCTGCATCCATGACCTGGAGAAGCCGAGTCTGGCTCCCCACCCTGAGCGGGCAGCAGTGCCCCCAACCTGAGGGACTGCTGCCGCCCAGGCTCTCCTTCCCTCGGCTCCTGGGAAGAGCAGCTGTGGGGGCTCCTCCTGCTGTGGCCTAGGTCTGGGCCCTTGCGCACTCTCTGACACTTCCTTGAACATAGCTTGACCCCAGTTTTGCATGATGCCCTCCTCCCAGCCCCTCAGCTGGGGTCCCACGGGGGAGGTCTCCCCACAGCCCTCAGCCCAGCCCTGCAGGCAGCCTGTGTGTGGCCTCAGGTCCTGCTTGGCGAGTGGGTGTGGTTGGGGGTGTCCAAGCTCTGGCCTGTGGGGTGTGGCACTGAGTGCTCGTGTCATCATGCGGAGAGGAGGCTGAGCCCCACCTGCGCTTGGGGGGCAGCCAGGGCTGGGGAGTTGGGCCCTGGGCCGGCTGGCTGCAGCTGAACCCCTCCTCAGGGCTCTGTCAGTGGTCCCACTGCCTCCTGCCCCAAGGGTGCTTCTGGCTCACCGCACCGAGGCCTGTGCTGGGCTGTGTCCAAGGCCCTGCTGACCGCCTCCCCTGTCTCCTTCCAGTACACCTCCAGCATGAGAGCCAAATACCTCGCCACGAGCCAGCCTCGCCCCAACTCCAGCGGCAGCGGCCACTAGGCCCCCATGGCCTGCCATCTGCTCCACGTGCCAATCCCCCTGCTCCTCCTGCGCCACACTGCCGCTTACATCCACGGCCGCCCGCCGGACCCTCTGCACGTTCGCCAAGCCCGCTGCAGGCACCTCTGCGGCCACTTGCCCCTCCTGTCCCCCCTCTTCCTGCAGGGCTATGGAGATACCCGGCATGAGCCCTAGGCCGGGGAGACTCAGGGGCCCGGGCCCACGCCCTCTCCTGGGGTCACCTGCCTGAACACACAGGAGCACCCTTGGCACCACCCTCGCCTCTCTGCCTCCCAAGGATTTGGGTGTGCAGAGCCCTTCTCTGGGCCAGACTCGACGGTGCTGTGTCCCTGGCACTTCCTCCAGCAGCTGGCCCTCCCCTATGGTCTGTCTCCTTTCCCCGCAGCGAGATGCTTTTCCTGCACCCTCCAGGCTTCTGTGCCTCCCTTCTAAGTTCACAGGCAGCCTGCGCCCCCTCTGCCGGGCATCTGGAGGGACATCTGTGTGCCCTCCTGTTCCTCTCCCGCGGGGACACGCCCATGGCACCTCCACGCTCCTCTCTGCAGCGTCGTCGACCTGACCGCAGGCCTCTCCCACCAGGTGCCAAAAGCTTAGGGAGGCCCCGCTTTCTCTGCCTCCTGCCCTGCACTGCTCTCCCTTCAGCACCCCGCTGCCTATGGCTCCTGGCCCTCCATGGCCAGGACAGCAGGTACCACGCCAAGCCAGGCTGCTCACCCAGTGCTGGCTGCCTTCTTGGTGCCAAATCCCACCCACCCCGCCCCGACTTGGCAGCTTTGTTCGGTTCATTTGCACTAACCACGTTTGTCATCTCTAGAGCAGGTGGACTGCAGGCCAAGCGCTGCTCACTCCTCCATCCCCTGTCCATGCAGGACAGGCAATGTCCCAGAGCCCAGCCTCGGGGATCCAAGCTGGCTGTGAATGTGCCCTTGGCCCCTGCCATCCTTCTTGGGACTAACCACTAACCTCATCCCAGCCTCCAAGGGTGCCCCCGACTGACCCTGAGCCAGCTGGAGGTCCCCAAGTGCAGGCTGGAGATGAGGCCCAGCAAGTCAGCTGGGAGGCAGGCTGGCCTCGCCGTTTCTTCCTGGGGTGCTGTTGGGGCGGGGCTGTAGACACACAGGCAGCCTGAGGGCCTGGAGACCCCTCGCTGGGCAGGTGCTGCCCCAGGAGGACTCGTCCTCGGGAACTATGTCCCTTGAGCTGTAGGACCAAGGTCCCTATGGCCCCCGTCTCCCTAACCTGTGAAGTGGGAACAGGGCTTCCCTAAGGTGCTTTTGGCTTTAGTGTACAATGTTTGCTGTGTTTCTGCTGTGGAGCCACCTCCAGGGCAGAATGGGGAGCCCCCTGCCAGTCTCAGCCCTGGCCCAGCCAGCCTGGAACAGAGACGGTACAGGGGCTCTGGCCCGTGTAGCAGACCTGGGGCAGCAGAGGGCTGTGCAGCAGCTGCGTGCGAGGGCCCAGGTCCAGGTCTCATGGCAAGCGGTGGGCTCTTCCTACCTGAGCAGAGGGGCTGCGGGGGGGGGCCGCCATCCATTCCTTCGTCATCATCAGCCTTTCTTTGTGCTGGTGTCTGGGACCAATGGGTAAGTTGGGGTGGGGGACAGGCTACATCTGCCCTGGTCCTGTAGCAGCCTCTGCCAGGGGAGGGGAGGGCAGTGTGTGGGCAGAGGAGGGCCTGGGGCCTGAGCCTTGCATCTCAACCCCTGGGCATAGCCAAACCTCACCGCAAGGCACTGTGTTCCCCTGGCCCCCTGGCTGCTGCTCTGGGCCCCCACAGCAGGCCTGCCCACCCTTTCCTCAGGCTTCACCTCTGGCCCCAGGTCAGGAAGGAGGCCCAGCAGCCCTGTCCAGTGGGCACGCTGCCACCACTCAGAAGCACAAAAGGCTTCCTGCAGCCCCAGTGAGGCTGCCCGCAATGTGAATGTACATAGCATGAGAGGCAGGTGGTGCTGGGTGGGCCGTGGCCCTGTGTGGGCTCGGGAGTCTCGCCATGTGTCTTGCGCCTATGTGCTCGTCCCGTGTGGCTTCCCCCAGTCCCTCTGCTCATCAAGTCTAAATACAGGGAAAGGGGAAAAGTCAGAAGGGTTCAAACCCAAGCCTCAGCCCTTGAGGGGGGAGTGCCGGTCCTGCTGTTAGTTTTCTTTCTCTACGTTTTCGGGGACCCTTTCTGAAGCACTCCCATTGCAGTGATCTCCCCATACCCACTCCCCTCCCTGCACAAGTGGACGTTGCTCCCCTCAGGCATTTGGTGGGGGGTCCTTAACCACGTGGGGACAGGAAGCCTGAGGGGGTGGAAAGTAGGGTCTCCAGGCCATGAGGCCCACAGGGTCCAGCCAGCTCCGAGGCCTCTGATAGGCTGGGCCAGCAGGAGGTGGGGTCCAGAGGGGGAGACTGGCTGAGGGGCTCCCTGTGCAGGTGTCCACTCCTGGGCTGCCTTGCCATGCCCATCTGCCCCATCTCACTATGCAATTCCAGCCCCAGCACCCCTCCCTGCCCAGGACCCCTGCCAGCCTGAAGAAGAGTGGGTGACAGCCCAGGTCCCAACTCGGGGATGGGTGGGGACCAGGGTCTTTTGTGGGGGACTTTTTGTTTAAACATAATGATTCTGTGCTGTACGACTTTGTATTTGTTATATATATATATATATCGGTATAATTTCGTTCAGACTCCAGCCCTCCCTGTTCCCCTCCTGGCCTTGCGCCCACCCCACCCCCCAGTGTGACCTAGCATCCAGAAGGAACACGGGGACCTGAGGCCTGCACCACTCAGCATCTTCCTCCACCCTCCGTAGGGCCATGGCTGTACGTGCTGTCGCTGTGGTTTTTTTTTTTAACTGGGGTTGGGGTTTGATTTTTATTTCTTTGGGGGCTTTATTTTTCTTGGCAAATACTAAGAAATCTCGTCAGTGTAATTTCTGTGGTTTCTATTCAGCTTGGATTTTGTGTTTTAAAATAAACAAGTTTTAAAAAACAGGCCTCTTCCTGAATTTTGGTTCCTGCCTGCCAGTGGGCAGGGCGCGTGTGCGGGGAGCCAGGGAGCCATTTAAGCTCGGGGCCGAGTCCAGTGGGAGCGCGCCTCGGGTCTGCACAGCGGGCAGCTGGGGCAGGGTTTGGGGCAGCGGCCAGAGGTCTTGAAGTAAAAGCCTCCCTCTGAGGTCACACAAGTGCTGGAGGGGCCCGAGGGGATGGGGTGGTACCTCTTGTAAAGGTGTCAGGCCTGGCCTAGAGCCGGGATGCTGGAGGGGGCCAAGTGGGAGCACGGAGCATTTCCTGAGCCCCCACTGGGGTGAATCCTGTCATCCCAGATGCCCCACTGAGATGGGGATCCAGGGGCAGCTCCCACCAACATTCGCCTCTTTGGGGTCCTTGTACAGCCCTCTGAGTGGAGTGATGCTGGGCGATAAGAGAAGGGCCGTTAGAATTCAGGTGGGGAGGCCGGCGGGGCGGCTCTGCGCCCACCAGCCTTGCAATTGCAGAACCACCTGAAGAAGCACACCTTGCTACCCAGCCACAGAGAAAGGTTTCTTCCGCCCTGGCGACAGCCCCGCCAATGGGAAGCTGCCACTCCTCAACCAATGAGAAGCCACCACTGCCCGTCTCCTCCAATGGGCTCTTGTACAAAGCAGCCCCGCCCAGCTTCCTCGGCTGCAGACGTTCCCCAGGTTTGGGGAATCCAGTTGTAATTCCTCTGCCATTGGGAAATAAACCCATTTTGCTGTGTAAACAACTGGTTATTTATGTTAATGGCTGTTCTTGTTCTCATCTGAGAAACCGGCTCGGAAGGTATCACATTACCCAGCACATGACCCTGGGGGTCCGGTGAGCTCAATTTCCTCCTCTAAGGGTAATACCACCCACCTCACAGGGGACTTGGGATCCCGTGGAGTTGGAGGACGTGCCTCATGACCAGGGAAGCCCTTGTGTCCCATACCTGATGCACAGGCCAGGCACAGGGGGTGAGGGAGCTGGGAGGCCCAGGGGGAGACACCGGCCCCTTTGGCATTCCTGGCATCTGCCCCCCACACCCCAGTGCCCCACTCTCAGGGAGTGGGAGCACCTGGGCAGGCAGGACACTGGGTGGGGCCTCTGCCTCGGGCTCACACACACCAGCCGCCTGGACCAGCGGCATGCGATTTGACCGGCTCCTGGGGAGAGAGCAGAGGACGGGTGGGCCCTCAAGGGGGTGATGCTGAGCGCCCAAGGGTGGGCTTTAAGGCCCTGGGATTTCTGGGGGTGCTTGTGGTAAGGAGAGTGAACTGGGGACATTTGGCCTAGGGACCCAAAGGGGACGAGAGCTCGTGTTTGAAGCGGGATCCAGAGGCCACGAGGAAAGACCCTTGGCATGTCCTGCCCCTCTGGGACTTCAGTTTCCCTGTCTGTGTATCAGGGAGGGCACAGTGATAGCGTGGTTCCTTGTCTCACAGCCACTGACTCTCCAAAATCAGCAGTGCAGCATCTTCCGCCTCTGGCTCTGAGCCTGGCCCTCCTGCTTGGCCCTCAGAAGGACCTGTGTATCACAGCGAGCCCACTTGGAGAATCCAGGAGAAGCTCCCCATCTTAAGATCCTTAACTCACATCTACCAAGTCCCTTTTGCCATATAAGGTCACATATTCACAGATTTGGGGGATTAGGACGTGGACCCTCTGGTGGCCACTATTCTGCCTAACTCAAGAAGCTGATCTTGACAGTATCTGAGGAAAGTTCCTAGCAGAGAACAACCAGTGCAAAGGCATTGAGATACATGTCTGGTGTGTTCCAGCAAGGAGGCTGGCCAGGGTGCAGGGAGCCAGGGGCAGGGTGGCTGGAGCTGAAGCGGGGGGTGTGGGGCTCATGTAGGCGGTTTGACATCATTCTGGGGAGGCAAAAGCCCTGGAGGGTCTGAGAAGACCGCACCCTCACATTCGTGCTCATAGATCCTCCCCCCGGCTGCTGAGCTGGGAAGGGAACCTGGGCCGCTGTGGCAGCCAGCATGGGGCAGCGAGAGGGGATAGGGATCTGCGAGGAACGTGCATAGCACTTCCTGGCCCACCATGTATGGGTACCAGGTTTAGGTTGAGTTGTTGGGGGGATGTATTGTCAAAAATTGAGATGGGTGGCTGGGGAGGCAGCAGGTTTGGAACCAGAGAGAGGTCAGAGAGCCAGTTTCTGACATGGTGAGTCTTAAGATGTCTATTTGATATCCCAGGAGAGGTGTGAAGAGGTGGCAGAATTAGGGGTCTGCGATTTGGGAGGGCACTGAGTGGACACGGTCAGCTGGAGTCTTTGGCTTGGATCCTGTCTAAAGCCATGAGCCTTAAAGAGACACAAAATCTCAATCGTAATGTAAATTAGTCACAGGGATGAAAGTACAGCATAGAGAATATATTGACAGTTCTTTAACATCTTCCTATGGTGACAGTAACTACACTAGTTATGGGAGGATTTAATATGTAGACAACTGTTGAATCACTATGTTGTATACTAGAAACCAATAGAATATTTAATGCATATCAACTATACTTCAATTTTAAAATATATATTTTTAAAAGCCTTGAGCCTTTCATCATCCCCCCAGGAGTGGGCACTGAAGAGGCAGCAGGACCACAGACGGGGCCAGGGCCCCCAGTGTTCAGTGTCCAGGAGAGGGAGTGAGTGACACGTCAGGCGGGAGGAAGCCCAGGACAGTGGGCGTCCTGGCAGCCACATGGAGACAGTGTCAAGGAGGGGTGAGGGACCAAGCCAAATGCTGTGATGGCCAGCTTCCACAAGGACAGGGAAGTGGCCAGAGGATTCAGCAACCTGGACACCCTGGTGTCGCAGACAAGAACAGGCGTGCTGAAGGCTGACGGTTGTCAGAACACAGGACAGGAGGACGTGGAGATGGCAAGCAGCAGCTCCCCTTTGTGCCCTAGCTGGAGGGGGCATGGCCCAGAAAAGCATGCACGTGTGTGCGTGCATGTGTGTGTCTGTGTGTGTGTGTGTGTGGTGAGGTGGGGAGGTTACAGCATGTTGGGAAGGCTGACAGGAATGACCCTGTACTCCAGGGGAGTGGGGAAGGGGAAGGAGGGCAGTTAGTTGGTACACTGATGTACCTGAGTGACCAAGAAGGGCTGGGACCTTGGTCACAGGCGAGGGGCTGGCCACGGACAGGAATGTGGACCCCCTGCAGCTGAGGGTCTCATGAAAAAGAGGGAGGCTGGAGGGGCATTTTCCTCCAGCTACCTGGGTGCAGACACTGAGCCAGAGCAGGGTTGGGTGCCACAGGTCAGAGACTACAGGCATGGCAAGAGAGGCCAAGGAGATAAAGGTGACTTCAAGGGCATGCCTGGACCTGGAATCTCACCCCAGGAGGACAAGCCCAGGACGGGTGAGGGATCTGAGGTCCAGCAAGGTCAGGAAACTGGAGGGAGGGAGCTGGACAGACAGGGGGTGAATGCAGAGGAAAGCTACCAGCACGGGGTGGGCAAGGCCTGCAGGGTGACCATGCAGTGGGCCCTGAGGAGCAGGGTGCAGGAGGGGAAGCCAAGGATGTGGAAGGATCATGGACACCAACGTGACTAGAGCATATCCAGGGGGAGGCAGATGCCCAGCAGGGAGTGTTGGGTCCTCAGAGGACAAGACACTCAGAGCCAAGTTTGTGGACAAACTGGGGGCCGCCCTGGAGCTCCCGAGAATCTGCATTCCCAGCCAGCCCCCAGGGTCCTCACGCTGCTTGTCTGGGGCTCAGCTGTGACCGTGGCGTTAGAGCAGATGGTGAGCGGTCCCTCGGCTGAGGTAGAGGACGCACTGATCCCCCGGACCAGCCAGGAGCAGATGCAGGGGCCGCCCCACGAGAAGCCAGGACAGCAGGCGCCTCGACTTTACACGTTGTGTGAGCCAAATATTGATGATTACGTTCAGATTCACAGTGTGAAGTTTTAGGAGAAACAACGGACTGCACTGGCTGTGCCTGCTCTGGATCCTGGCGGGAGCCCTGGGAAAGGTGGATTCGGGCTGGGAGAGAAACTACCAACTCTTACCACCAGCTGGCGCCCAAGGACCAAGGTGGGTCCTACACGGTCCTGGATGCCTGGACAGGGCCGGCAGAGGGCATATGCGGGGTGCAGCTCTGAGCTCCCAAACAGCTTGGTGACCTGATGTGGGCAGCCTCCAGGGGCCGGGACAAGGAGGTCCCAAGTCCCTGGGACCCTCCTGATGTACCAAATGCCTTCTGTGCGTCCAACCCTGGGCTCAGAGATGACTTGGGGAAGGGGCACCTCTGAGAACAGTTAGCAAGGCCGGGGGTTGGGGGCAGCCAGACTGAAAGTCTGACAGACAAAAGAATGGGGCTGGCTCTGGTCACCCCCTTGTGCTTTGACTCCAGGTCCACAGGGGGCTGGGCTGGCTGAAACTGCCAGCAGGGTCTAGCTTCCCGCGGCTGGAGCCTAGGAAAGCCCTGGTTGCCAGCTGGTGGTCAGGTCAGGTACGGGCAGGGTTGTAGAGACCTGAGTCCACTATCTGCCCCACCTCCCAGCCTTCCAGGCATCCTGATGGGCCCCACCTCTGTCCAGGCTGTGCAGGGACCTGGCTGCCCTCCTGCCCCCACTCCACCTGCACAAAGCCGTCCTACTCCAGCTCAGATGGGCCTTTTCTGGGAAGTGGGCTGAGAGGCCTGGCTGCAGGGAAGGTCATTTAAGTTGAGCCAGGGAGGCAGCTCACCCTGGCACCCCTTGCAGCCCCTCTCAATTCTGGCCCTGCCTCCACTCTGGCTACCCAGGCACTTGCCTGCCTGGCAGCTTGGAAGCCAAGGTTGGGTGGCACTGCCTCCCTGAGTGCCCAGCAGCCCCACTGTTGTTTTCATGGCTTATGTTTCAGACCACAAATGACTGGCAGTTTGGGAGGGGCCAGCAAGGACCCTATGCAGTGAGCCACTAGCCTGGTGGGTGGAGCACGGCTGCGTCCCCCCAACCCTGTTGCGCCTCCTCCCAGAGAAGCCAGCTCCCCTCTCCCACTCCATGACTCATCCTGGGGGGGAAGGCCCCTTCCTCACACCCAACGAGGGTGGGGGAAAGCAGGCTGCCAGTTCCCAGAAAGCCTCCCATGGACTCGCTTCCCCTTCTGCTGACAGGGAACTTCCCTCTCTCCCGCAGCCTCTTGTGCAGAGAGAGGGGCTGGCAAGGGGGCCTGTGCTTCTCTGTCACCCTTCCCAGGCAGGGAGCACCAGGGACTAGGCCGAATTTACCTTTTGCCCCATTTCTCGGGGGGTGGGGGCAGGGGCTCCACCCATCCAAGTTCAGTGCTCCCACCCCACAGGGGGCCAGTTTGGACCACTGATCTAGAAGGCCCCAGCTCTGCGGCGGACTCCACCGGGCCACAGCTGTGCCCTGGGGCCCGCCAGCTCTGCGGCAAGGCCTGGTCCGCACAACCATGCAGAGGCTGCTGACTCATGGGGCAGGAAGGGGGCCCAGGCTTTTGCCCACAGGTGGCTGCAGTTCCGCTGTGACAGCCCACCCCCACATATCTTGGGCTCCTTGTCTGTTGGATGGGCTTGTTGCCAGCCTATGAGCTACGCTCAACACCTCCACTGGCCTGGCACACAGTGGGTGCCAAGGGATGATGGCAACCATGTGGAGGTGCCCCCCAGACAAGGGTCAGGCTGTGTGATGGTAAGGGGCCTCCTTCCCTCCACTGTCCCAGCCCTCTCTGGAAATCACACTGCTGACTCAAGGCTGCATAAAGTCAAGGGGGGTCAGGCCATGGCCAATCACCCCCAGGGCTGGGCAGCCAACAAGGGCTGTGAGGAAGCCCTCCACCCCCCACAGCCAGCTGAGGGGAGCAAACAAGTTTATCGGGAGGGGGTGGGGCTAACATTCTGCACCACCCCCTAGGCCCACAGAGCAAGTACCTGCAAGGGAGCAGCTGGGGGCCTGGGGTCTGGCGGAGCAGCCAGAGGGAGGTGTGGGGCTCAGTCAGAGGAAGAGGAAGAGGAAGTGAGGGCAGCCCTAGGCTGCAGAGGCGGGGAGGGGAGGGAGTTCCCCAGCTGTGGCTGGAGCAGCCACCCTGCTTCCACCCCCTCCAAGGCTCGATTTGAGGAAGAAAAGGCTCCGAGGAGCTGCTTTCTGCAGCGAACACGGGTGGGGCCGTGCGCCTCCGGGCCCAGGTTCCGGGGACCTGGGGTGGAGGGTAGCTCGGAGATCAGCCCAGGCATCCAGCCCTTTCCCAGGGGATGGTCAAGTGAGGGGTCACCCGCACTGCACGAGAGGAGGCCCAGCAGGCCTCGAGTTTGAGCTCCTCTCCATCCCTCCAGCTACCTGACCCTAGGCATCACCTCATCTGAGCCTCCATTTGCCCATCTGCAAAATGGGACAAGAATGTGGCCTTCGTAGGCTTGTGATGGGGACAAAGCCAGGTGAGGGGGCTCGAGGCTGGGCCACAGAAAGTGTCCATCCTTCCAGCAGGGAGGGCTGGACGCCCCGGCAGCTGTCCAGGGCCAAGCGGGGGGCCACAGGGCTTCAGGGCTGCTCTGAGTGGATCCAGGGATCCCGTGACTACATCACAGGGGGGCCCTGCTGACCATGCCTCAGGCACCTGAAAGGAGCTATTTTGATCCCAGGTTCCTCTGCTTCAGTTGGCTTGGGGGATTCTCGACACACCTCCCCCATGTGCGTGCACACAAGCCCCCATTGCCAAGGAGCCGCCTCACATGCACCAACTTCCAGTCAAGACCAGGACCCGGGATTGCCCCAAAGAGCACCTTTATTCACAGCAAAGGATATCACCATAGCAACCACACTTCAATTCCCTGAGAACTTCTCCCTTATTCACTTTCCTAGCTATGTCTTTGCAGAAAGAAAAATAGAAGACAAAACACAGCTCACAGGCCAGGTGCACCAAGCTGGGCCTGCAGGAGACAGGTACTATGCAGGAATGGGGCGGGAGAGTCCAGACACATAAATACACAGTGTTAGATGTTTCCATCTGCTTTAACAACAAAGAATACCCCTGGTTTGGCTTCTGCTTTTTCTGATCCACAGAAAAGATAAAATAACACCCTCCCCCACCCCCTGAAAAAAAAGACAGAAACATCCTACTTTTTTACCCACCCCCCCCTTTTCAAAAAACACACACAGTAAAAAAATACTGTCACAATATTTACAGACACACCCACTATGGGCGACTTTCTCTCTACTTTGGAGAGGAGATACAACATGCATCTCTGACTCCCCACCACGGGGAGACAGAGGGAAGACGGCTAGGAGGGCCCAGAAGACCCTTGCCCGCAAATGGCTGGGAGGGCAGCCACTGAGGGCTTAATGGGGAGCTGCATGAAGGCAGGCAGTAGCTGCTGTTGCTCTGAGCCACAGTGGGGGGGCCAGTGCTCAGTGTGGGGAGCAGATCTGGGACACTGAGCCCAAACCCAGCGCTCCCTCACTGAGCATCAGCTCCCCTGGGAGTGCAGGGGAGGGGAAGGGCCAGGCGCCTGCACACCCCTGCAGAGTAGCCCCCAGTCCCATGCTGCCCAAAGGCCCCAATTCATAATCACCAACTGCCTTCTGAGTGACCTGACAGACAGATTCTTCCGGGCATGGGTTCTAGGGCCACTGCCCTCGGAGCATGGGGAGGCAGCCAGGCTGCTGGTTTGCCTGCTCCTCCACGAGCAGAGCTGCTCAGCAGTCTGCTCCACGGACAGGCACAGCCCTGGGGAACCTCGAATGCCAAGGCCAGGGTGGCACAACAGGGGTCCCCGGGCCCTTTGGATACCAGGGGTGCCCAGGGACGGGGTCTTAGCCATGGCTGCTAGAAGACGGCGGTGCGAGGACACCAGGGTGTGTCCGGGTACAGGTGGCAATGGATGGAGCGGAACCTGTAGGGACAGAGTGGGGGGCTGGTCTGTGGGCTGGGGTGCTGAGTGACCATCCTCAGGCCCACTGCACTGGAGGCTCTACCGTACCCTGAGCAGGGCTCTTGGAGGCACAGGTTATAGTCACGCTGCTTGGCAACACCCAGCCCTAGCTCCAGCCCATCCCAGGGGGCCCAGCTAGGCCTGTTTCCTCACCTGGATGGGTCGGCCTCCACCGAGAAGGGCCCCTTCACATGGACAGCATTCCTCTTATTTTCAAACATGCCATAGCTCAGGGTCACCTGTGGGGAGGGGCAAAGCGAAGCTGGAAGGGGCCCCAATGCCCAGGCTCTGCCCAAGGCTGGCTCTGAACAAGGGAACAGTCCTGCCCTTTGCCCTTCCTTGAGCCAAGGCAGAAGGTCTGGGAGCCACACTGCACCACACCCCACCTGCTCTGCACGCCCCACCTGCTCCACACACCCCAGGACAAAGCCCCAGGCAGAGGGCTTCAGCTGAGGTTGATAGTCACAGCCTCGGTGAGAGCACGGGCGCAGGAAGAGGCCAAATGTGTTGCACTGAAGACAAGAGGGCAGGGACAGAGGGCAGGACCTGACCCAGCGTCCCCACTGGCGTGGGGGTTTGAGTGTCTAGGTGGCAGCCAGCAGTGGGGCCCTTCCTAACCACCCCCAAACCTCCCCCCTCCCATCTCATTTTTCTCCCAGAGGCTCTTTGTCCAGGTACCCTCCCCGGCCTGGAGAGGCACACCTGCTCATGCAGCTCCGAGGAGGGCACCTGCTGCAGGTTCTCCAGGTGGGAGTGGAAGAGGCCACTGCGGATGAGGGGCACACCCAGCAGGGCCTCCACAATGTAGCCAATGGTGCAGTCATCTGGCAGCCGAATCCGCTCGGCTGTGCTCATGAAGTGGCCCCCGCTGCCGGAGGGGGCGGAAGGGGAGGGAAGGGCCAATGGATGAGCAGAGGCGGGCACAGGGCAGGACCCAGCAGGAAGAGCTGGGCACAGCGTGGAAGGAGCAGGGCCCAGAGAGGAGGGGTGCATACCCCGGAAGCAGGCTGCGGAGCAGTCTATGACTCTAACCAGCTTTCTGTCAGCAGCTCCCTCCCTCCTGGGACCCCCAGTGCAGCACCGTCCTCTGTACCAGCCTGATGGTTGGTTCTCTGAGTCAGGGGTAACCAGGTGCACGCAGGGATCCTGCCTGCCCAGTGGTGCCTGGGCCTGGTGCTGACCACCCAGTGGGCAGTGGAGGGGGCCCTGTGAGGCTGGGCACACCCACGTCTGGGAAGATGAAGCAAGTCAGGCTCCACGGTGGGGGGGTTCTGGGACCGAGGGCAGCCTGACCAGTGGGGCAGCCTCACCTGTGCCCCAGGGCACTCACCTGGCCCATGGGCTCATCTTCAGGGCCAGCCCCCGGCTGATGCAGAAGCCAGCCCCACCAGTAGCAAACCAGAAGTGGACAGGACGCTGCGGGAGGGGAAAGCCTGGTGAGACCCCGCCCCAGGCTACTGAGGCGCTGCCAGCCTGCACCCTGCACTCTCAGGCGTGTGTGGGTGGAGCACTCACCACCTTGTGCTCGCTGACCCGCTCTGTGGCCTGGATGGGCCTGTCCAGGCTGGGCTTGCCGATGTAAATGTCCTGTGTAGGGGGGTAGCTGGCCAGCAGCCGCAACAGGGCCCGTACATTGACGTAATTATCATCGTCCACGTGGCAGAACCACCTGGGGGTGAGGCAGGGCAGTGAGGGAGGGTCTGCAAAAGCTCGGTGATGGTGGTGCAGGAGCCTGGAAAGGTCAGGGGACATGCACTTGGGGCCCCAGCCAGAGGCCAACACTCACTTCCTCCCCGATTTGATGAAGTGGTCGTACTCCACAGCCATCTTGCAGGAGAGGGCCTGGCGGCTGTGGGCAGCCGAGCAGTTAGTTCTGACCACATTGCCTGTGGACAAGGGGAGGGGGCTGTGAGGGGGTCCAAACTGGCTCACAGAGGGCAGCCTGCACTCAAGCTGTGCCCCACAGCCCCTCCCTGTGGAGGACACAGGCGGTGACCCCCCATTCCAACCCTCACCAGGCAGCCCTGCCCGCCCTGTCCATTCATGCAGCTTTTTCCCAGCACCGGCCACCTGTTGCTCCACATCAGCTCAAAGGGCCCCGGAGCTGAAAGGGCCTCATTTGCATGAGAATTGGTGGGGGGGCCGAGTGGTGGGGCGGGGCATTGAGCAACCCAGTTGAGTAAACTGTCCTCCCAGGCCCGTGGCCTCTACAACCTCTCGGGAGGGGCTGGGGTAGGGGGACAGAAGGGAGGGTTTCCTCGCGGGAGGGGAGCCCCCTCGCCTCCCCACGTCCAGGGCTCACCCGTGCGCCTGGCCAGAGCTTCATCTTCCCCATCGGTGAAAATGAAGGTCTAGAAGGAGAAATGTGGCCTTGAACAGGAAGCTTTGTGTCCCCCACCTGGGCCATTGTGAGGGTCCAGGGCTGGACACCCTGGGGTTTCTGCTGCGACAGCTCAGTCACACCCACTCCACACCCTTCTCTGGGCCTCAGTTTCCCCAAGTGCACAGAGTGGCGCTCAAGTGCCCCACCTGAGTGGCGAGAGACCCCACCATGTGGACAGCTGGGTCCCAGTTCGCCCGGCGGCTGTGCTGGCACGAGCCAGGTGGGATGCCCCACCCCTCCACGAGGTAACCGGCTCCCGCCTGCTCTGCATGCACCTGGCGGGGCACACACCCTTATTGACACAGCACCCGGCCTGCGGGAGGGGGCAGAGGGTGGTGGGGGATCAGGCTCAGAGGAGGTCGGCTTTGGGAAGCCAAGTCTCAATCAGTTGGGGACAAAGGCCTCCTCTGGTTGGCTGCCAAGCCCTGGCGGACAAAGGGCCCGGAGGGAGGATGAATCACCAGGCATTGTCCGCCAGCTTTGTCCTGGGCTGCAGGGCGAGGGGCTCTGGGCAGCCTTAACTCGGCCGCGTTAAGCAGGAGTGGCCGAGCTGTCCATTACCATACAGCTGGCCTGGTTAACTGGGTCAGGCTAGGCGCAAGGTCCGGCAAGCAGGGGTGCAGCCGCAGCACTGCAGTCCTCTGGGCTGGGCCTTCGAGCTGGGGCCCCTGCACCCCAGCTGTGTGACCAGCTGGGCAGGTCACCTTCTCTGAGCCAAAGTGGCCACTGCTGCTCTATGGAGACACCGATGGTTGGTAGGCTGCAGTAGCTTGTCCGTGCCTTGCCCACAGATCAGTGCCCCCAGCACTCATACCAGCCCAGTGCTCTCCTCCCGCTGCCCGTGCCAGGAAACCCAGGCTTGCAGACAGGCCTGCCCCAAGGCCACATCAAAGCCCCACCTGTGCCAGCACAGGGCCACCCCTGCCAGGATCGCTCCTCAGAAGAGGGAGGGCCAATGGGGCGGGGCCAGGAGCTGCCGGCGCCCGCCTGGGCCCGTCGGCACACGGCACACGGGGGGAATGTTCCTTCCTCTGCCTGGCCCGCCCAGCGCGTGCCGCCCCGCACACCCAGGCCTGGCTGCGTGTAAAGCCTGGGTCCCGGTGTAGGTATTCTGAGCACAGGCAGAGTGGGCCCCCCCCAACTCTGCGCCTACCAGGCCTGTTTCCTATGCACAAACAGGTCCAAGGGACCACCTGTACAGGCCTGGTGCACAGTACATACCCAAGGTCCTGAGAAACCCACCATCACCTGGGCAGCCAGCTCCATGCCCAGCCCGACCCCAGATCTGGGCATACTCTGGTGAGGCCACAAGCTGCAGAGCACAGGCTTAGAGCTAGGGGGTGGCAAGCTCCATGTACGCCCTCTCTGCACAGGCGCCCCCTCCTTCCAGAGCCCAGCAGACACCCCAGGGCGGCCCGCACGCACAGACTCGTACCCAGACCTCCGCCCGCTCCCCAGCATTGCAGCCCAGGAATGCCGTGGGAGGCTGGGGCCAGCCAGGGCAGACGCGCTGCTGCTGGATTAAAAGGAAAATGCTTTCTTAATGAGATCAAGCGAGGCCTGTTCTCCCGCGCTTTGGTGGTGCCCTAAAAATCCAGCCCGAGGCTATGGAGATTAAAGTCACCTTTGTTCAGCTGCGGGAGAGCAAGGCTGCCCACTCTGAGCAGAGCTCTAAGGAGAGTGGGGCTGTGGGGTGCGAGGGTACCTGCCCGGCCTCCACTCTCCACACATCAGAGCAACCAGGAGAGGAGGAGACAGGCTGCCCTCCGCTCAAAGCCGCAATTTCCCAGTCTGTACGTTGGGTGTGACAAGAGCTCACGTGTGCCCAGAGCAAAGCACTGACTCTTCTTTCTGCTCCGTAACGGCCCTGGGAGGTGGGCACCATTACTACCCAAGTATACAAGTACAGAAACTGAGGCCCAAAGAGGAGGCAGTGGTGAGACCCTGGGGCAGAGGAGGCACTAATTCAGCCTGGCTGCAGACCCAGACCCCCCAGGCCTCTCCCCAGTCCCCGATGCGGCTGGAGGAGGAAGTGCTGGGCAGCCAGGGCGGGCAGCAGGGCTGCTGGGGGGCGGGGGGGACACCCACAGGAAGCGGCATTGTTCCTGGAGCTGCGATTCAAAGAAACACAGGATGCCAAGCTCTCCCCCAACAATTGTGGCCCTGCGGTGACAGGCCCTGCAGCCTGGCCCGCTCCTGGGAGGGGTGGGGAGGACCGTGTGGGCCAAAGGCCCAGTCCCTCATCCTGGACTTCAAGGCTGGGCCCCCATCCTAACTCCCCTCCGCTCCCAGCCACTCCAGTTGCACGACCCTCAGGTTACCCTTTCTGGGCATTCTCTACTCTCAGTCTAGCTCAAATGGCACCTCCTCCAGGAAGTCTTCCCCTGCCCACCACAGGGGTCAGAAGCCTACTGTGGGCTCACACAGCCTCTCCGGGTTTCCCCCACCACAGCTCTGACTTAACCTGAGTCTCCTCCATCAAACTGGGTCGGAATCACCTTGCATGGGACCCGGAGAGGAGAACCGTCTGCTGGGACAGCTACGACTGCCCCACCAATACACAGCAAGGGGGGCTCTTGCTTGCTGTGCCATATGAACTGATGCTAGGGGCGGATTCCACCTCTTCTGGGGTCAGCTGACATGAAGGAAACCTGAGTGGCGCTCAGTGGGGAGGCCAGGGCCCCGGGGAGTGGTGGCCCCACCCCGGTGCTGAGGGCTGGCCAGGCTCATTCCCTGCACCTCCAGGTTTTGCCAGTCCGTTTTTATAACATTGTATTAGAAGGGCGATGCTTTCCCCATTTCAGAGATGAGGAAACTTGAGTGTCAGAGAGGCCCCTAGGGCTTGGCCAGTATCACCCAGCTCAGCTGGGACTGACCCCTGAAACCCCCTAACATATCCCTTCTGCTGGAGAAAGTTCCCAAAGTCCAAGATGAGAGGTTCTCAGAGCTAGTGGCAGCCCAGAGAGGGGCTGAAAGCTGCCAGAGGTCACACAGCAAGGAGGCAGAATCCTGGGGGTATGCCTGGCTCAGAGATGGTGCCCCATGAGGGCTGTCAGTCAGGGATGTGGGGGGGCCACAGACCCCCCTCATCGCCAGGCAACCTGAGTGGCCAGCGCGCCAGTGGCGGTTCCCATGGAGCGCATAGCTGCACACAAGAGGCCGGACGCCTTTCTCCGCTGGAGAAAGGGGCTTTGTTACCTTGCCCAAGCGGCCGGCGTGAGAGCCGCCGGGCGCTGGGAATCCTAACGGCCCAGCCGCCAAACAAAACCCAGAGCCCCCGCCAGCCCCTCCCGCCAGCCCGAGCCCCTGGGAAAGGGACGCCGCGTTCCCAGGAAGCTGCCATGGAACCCCCAGGGCCCCTCCCACGCTGGGACCAGATAGGACCCTGTGTCCGTGTCCCCCCATCATGACCTCCCCAGAGCTCTGTCCCAAAAGGGCTCAACAAGGCAAAAGTTCAAGGGTTTGAACACGGAGAAAGAAGTGTGGGGGCCCTCTTTGAACCCCTCCCATTCTTAAGGGTCTCTGACTTCATCCCAAGCTCAAATGTCCTTGAATCCCCAGCCCAGGGATGTTCCCCTGTGGCCCCTCCATTGGCAGGGCCCACACTCTGCCCTCTTCCCGCCCCAACCTAACCGTCCTGCTGAGGCCTCGAGGCAAATTTTCAAAGTGGGGTGTGTCTTTATTATGTATGTGAGGAAGCCAGCACTCAGCCGAGATGTGGTAGACACAAGGTTCCGGGCCCCAGAGACTCTGCCCAGCCCCCAAACCTAGTACTCCCACTTTGTTTCCCTCTCCGCTGGGTCCCCCTCTTTCTTTTGAGATGTACCCCCTGGAGCCATCAACACCCACCCCCATGGCCAGGCTGTCTTCAGCAGTAACTTGTTCCCCATCCCACAGCAAAGACTTGGATGGGGACCGGCCCTACACCCCAGTGTCCTAACCCCCTATTCCACCACCCAAGGAAAGTTTTCCTCGCAGGGAAGGGCCTGAGCCCAGGTGGATGCCCCACGCAGAATCTGCCTAGAGGAGGTTTGGAGTCAATAATGACCTACTAATGTGCTCCAATGTCTGCAGGGCAAGAAGCATCATAGGGCACCAACCCTAACCACTGGTGGCTAGTGGAGAGTCAGTGCGCACAACCCAGGGCTCTGGAAGTCAGCTGGGGTCGGAACCCCAAAAGACACCTCCACCACTGTACGAGGGGAGTGGCACCACCAGGCACACTGGACTGCAAGGGAATGGGCTGGTATCACAGCCTCCAGATAGTCCAGTGGCCATAGGTGCACCCTGGCGCCCATGGGATCCGCCACCAGCCGGACAAGACGGCGCGCCCCTGCCCCGCCCGCGCGCCCAGGCGCCGTGGCTCACCATCTCCTTGTGGCGCGAGATCCAGGTCTCTAGCAGCAGGTCGAGGCGCGCGCGATGAAACTTTTTGGTGGTCTTCACCGCGATGAAGACGTCGCGGGGCGCGAGCGGCTCCGCCGGCTGCGGCGAGTGGCCGTCAGCGGGGCGGGAGGCGCCCCCGGGCGGCGGGCCCACGTCTCTGCGCGCGCGGGTCAGCAGGCTGAAGTACTCGGACAGACTGTGCACCTCGCGGGCAAGCACTCCAGGCGACGCCGCTGCCTCCTGCCCGGGCGCCGGGGCCGCCCCCGCGGGGCCCGCTAGGCTACGCAACGCGCGCCGGCCGTGCTCGGCTGGCACCGGGGGCGGCGGTGGGTCGGCCGTGAGCACCAGCAGGCAGGCAAGCAGAGCGCCCGCCAGCGCCAGCAGCAGGCGCCGGCCGCAGCGCTTAAGCATGGTGGAGTGACGGCCGCGCGGCGCCCCCTGCCCCGTGCGCTCTGCACGCACTCCGCGCCCACCGTCTCTGGTCCAGTGGCGCGTCCAGCTGTGCACCGCCCGCGCCCGAAGCTCTTAAACCTTCGCGACTGGCACCTCCCCGAGGGCGGGGCCTCTTTTAGCCCCCGCCCCCGCCGCGCTTTCACTGGCTCCCTGGACTTGGGGCGGGGCCTCGCGAAGTTACCCCCGGGACCAGCGGCGCCCACGTGGGGTCGCGGCGGGGGTCTGGGAACAGCGGGGCGGGCCTGCGGCCCCGCCCCTTGTGCACACGTGTATGTCCCGCCCCTCCCGGGTTGCCCCCTGCGGGAGGTAGAGGGGTTTGGGGCTTTTGGTCCGGGCCTGCCCTGGTAGCCCGAAAGGGAAACCCGGTTGGCCAGCGCCAGCGGTGGCTGCACCCGGCCTCTGGCTAGCGGAGGGACGCGCCCTCGGCGCGGTGATCGGGCCTCTGGGACGGGGGCTTCGGGCTCCATCGTCCCGTAAGAGACGTCCTCACTTCCTTGTTGTCCACTTCCCTCTCGGCGCCCGGCTTCTTCCCCTTGGGGCGGCGCCCGGGTGGACCTGAGCGCTGGGTCCCGGGCAGCTGTTATTAATATCAAGGAGGGGCTTAGCCGCTTGAGCCTCCGGTAGGGACACGAGGTTCCAGCGAGAAAGCCCCTGAATCAAATTCCACCCGAAGCCCCAGAGGTGATTTCCTCAATCTCGGCCCAATGTCAGGAGACTGATCCCGCTAAATCTTCCAGGCGCCCCATGGAGACATAAAACTAAGGTGGCCGCTCTCCCCGCGGGATGAAAGGCAGCCTTCTGTCCCATTTGGTCCCTTGCGCTCCGGCCAGATGTGGCCCAGCTGTGCTCCGGCCCCGCCTTTCGGCACACGCGGCCTCCACCCCGGCCCTTCCCACGGGCCGGCCGGCCCACCGCACGAGCAGGGGCGGCAGGAATGCGCGCCAGCAGCCGGGGTTGAAGGTGAGGGGCAAGGGGCCCGGAAGTGGCCAAGCCCCTTCCCGGGGCGCAGGAACTCGGTCCGAGCCCCCTACCCGCATCATCTTCCGGAAGCGCGGCTGGGGGCGGCTCTCCGCTTGGCTGCGCCTCCTTCCCCTCCCTCCTGGGCTCAGCCATCCCCTGCTCCAAAGGCCCTCTGCGACCACCATGGCCACACAGTACCCCCTTAGAGCTGACTCATCCCTTCACAGCACTCGCCACTCTCCTGCAATGGCACTTTAGTTGTCTACACGCCCCTTTGGGGTCTCTCTCTCTGTCCACCTGAACGTCAGCTGCCAGAGGACAGGGTCTGGAACACGGTGGGTGCTCTATAAAAAACTGGGTAACGTCTGGCCTGGCTACTGACTCCCGCCCACGGGGCTGGGGCCCATTTGCTGTTAGGGCCCTGGGGCCCTAGCCCCTCTGTCGTGGGATGGGGCAGGGGCTGAGGGTTCCCAGGCCTCTTCCTGCCCCACCCCCCAGGTAATTAGCAGGCACCGCCTAAGGCAGGCAGATGCCTGAGCAGATGGTGCTGTCGGTGCCCAAGTGACAAGTCTCCCGTGGCGTCACCTCCTGCCATAAACCCCTCCCCCATCAGCCAGAGCCCAGCCTTGGAGCCTGAGGCAGCTGGAGAGGTGGGGGTGGGCAGGGGAGAAAAGGACCCAATGACTGAGCGACCTGCCCCCACATGCTCCCCAGAGCCCCAGCCCAGCCTCAGGCCTGAAAGGTCTCTGTGTCCACATGCCCCTTGCACCTCCCACTCCCCCACCAACTCTTGTCTGTTCCATATCTGGGCTGTTGTGAGACAGAACCTCCTGCACTGCCTCTACTTCTCCCCCTCTCGGGCATCCTGTCCCCAGTCTCCCTGCTCTATTTATTCTCCACTCAGCAACCAGGCAGCTCTAATCATACTTGCTCCCCTGCACACACAGATGGAAATCTTCCATGGCTCCCCACTGCCTCTGAAGTCAAGTCCTGACCCGGTGTCCGTGCAGCTGTAACTTAGTCCCAGCCCCATTCCTTGCTGCCTCCTGCAATCCCTCCCCATTACCCAACAGCCGAAGCATGGCTGAGCCCCCAAATCTTTGCAGGAGCTATGCCCTGTACCTGGGATTCAGTGGCATCCATAGTTAGTGGTAAACACTAGGTGCCAAGCATTCTGCAAGAGGCAGGGGGCAGAGCAGCACACAGCCATGTCACCGCAAACCCTACCTTACAAGGACCTGTGGACCAGCCCCTCTGTGGACCCCAGCCCAGGCCTGGGATACCCTGCCTGGCACCCCAGAGCCCTCTTGCTTTCTCTGACTCGTGCTTCCCAGCTCATGCTACACAGTCCTGTCTACATGACCCCTTGGCATACGAGACAGCAGGAGCAATGTGCCCATCGCACAGAAAGCAAAGCGAGGCTCAGAGGTGGACAGCTGAGTTGTATGCAGGGAGCGAGGGATGGGAGCAGCAGTATAGAGGGGAATGCGCCCAGCCTGGCAGGAGCATACACAGAGCCCAGTGAAGGTTCCCGCACCTCTGCAGCCAGACATGGTGGCACAGGGGGACCAGGGTTCAGCTGCCTGTCTGGGAACAGCAGGGCAAAGCTGTCCAGCATTCTTGTGGGGGCCAGGGGCTTTGGCAAGAGTGATTCAATTTCTTTGCTGTCAAGAGAATGGAATTTCGTGGTGACTCCTTGAGGTCTGCAAACTGTGGGAGGGTGGCCGGCCTAGCTGCCCCCACCCCTTCCCCAGGCTCAGCTCCAGCCAGAGGGGCTCCCCTCCCCTGCCCTCACCCTAGGTCCAAAGGCTCCCTCCAGGGACCCACTAGGCCAGACAGCAGTGGGGGTGTGGAAGGTGGGAGGTGCCAGACCCAGGACAGGAAATGGGGAGCTGGGGAGGGGAAGGGAGGACTGACCAGGTTGCCAGGAAGCCCTGTGGAGCCTTAGGGTGCCCATGCAGGGAGGAGGGCGAGTAAGGCTGCACTAGGGCCCTGCCTCAGGCAGGGGCACACGGACACAGTCCAGGGGCTGGGGTCTTCTGAAAGCAGACTGATTGCCTTCCAATCCCAGAGGGGCTGCTTCACAGCTTTAAGACCTTGGACCTAGAATGTTCTTCCTCTGAGCCTCAGTTTCCCCACCCATAACACAGGGATGGCATTACTGTCCCTTTTATGAAGTTTTCATGGGCAGTAGGTCAGACAAGCAGATAGCCTGACCCTCTGGATGAGGGATGTGGGTCTACATGCTTGGTGGAGCTCCTGGGCAGCAGAGCAGCTGAATGGCTTGAGACTTGCCCACTGAGGCTGAGTGGAGGGGTAGCCGGAGAAAGGGGGCACTATTTGGCCTCCCCATCAGGTTTAGAGGTGGTATGTGTTCCCATATGAGCTCAGACCCCTATTCCCTGCTGGGGCTCAGTCTGGTTCCTCCTGCAGACAGAGTGAGTCCCAGCAGCTTCTGGAAGCCCCTTCTCCACAGGGTCCAGGGGTCTTGTGGCCAGGCCAGCCTCCACTGGCTTCTTTCCTGGGAAGATCCCGGAGACATAATGGGTGACCCATTAACCAACAGGAAGTCATCTAATGCAGTCCCGCTCAGTGTCCCAGAAACAGGAAGGTATTGCTGGCTGGCGGGGCCTCAGGCAGGCCTCACGCCACCCCATCTGATGGGCAAGCAAGAGAATGCCTGTCCACAAGGCTGGGGGGAGGCTGTAGGAGGAGCCCTGGCAGCGTGGGGGCCTCCTGGAGGCCAGGGTGCCCATGGGCTTCCTGAGGGGCAGTGAGAGGCATGGCTTCTGGACGAGTCCCTGCGGCAGGAGGGGAGAAGCATGGCACAGCTGGCTCTATGGCGGGAAGGAGGTGGGAGGGCGCAGTGGGATGGCAGCATGACAGCTGATTCCCATTACCACAGCTGCGGCGGGCACTGCCCCCATGACAGAGGCAGGCTACAGCTGTGCAGAGAGCTACAGCCTGGCCCAGTCCTGCCTGCTTGCCCACTCTGCCTGGAACCTCACCCCTGCTGACGCTCTGTGTGGTCTTGGGCTGGTTCCCTTTGCTCTGTGGTCTCAGGATTTTACCAACTCTGTAATAGGGGTCTGGCTGGAGGCTGCCCCGCCCTGCCCTGCCCACCCGGGCTGCCTAGGGCTTGGTACTCTGCAGTCATTGAGCACCAACCAGCACCGGTGGCCTGGCCCTTTTGCCTGAACCCTGGGCCCTGGCGTGGTCAGAGTGCCAGGCCAAGTTGGCCTAAGTGGCTGAGTAAGCCTTTGGGGGACACCCTTCAAAGACAGCCAGGTGCTACCACTTCAAGGAGGTCCTGAGGTCCTCTCCAATCCCTGGTACTGACCATGTGCCGTGTAGCTCCCTGTCTCTCTGCCTGCCTCCCCAGGTAGCCTGAGGGCTCCACGAGGGCAAGGGACATGTCTTACTCCTCAGCAGGGTCTGACACAAACTAGGTGCCCAATAAACACTGGTTGAACAGATGAGTAAGAGAAGGGACAGATAGCTGGATGGATGGGTGGGCGGATGGGTGGGTGGACGGATGGGTGGGTGGGTGGATAAATGGACAGAGAGATGGTGTGTGGATGTCTGGGAAGGTGCTGGATGTCAGCCACAAACAGTGCCTGGCATATAGTAGGTACCTGAGCAACATTTGTTGGATGGATGGATGGACACACGTAGATATACGGATATGCGGAGGCCCAAAGGAGCTCTCCCATGCTTCCCTCCCTCAGCCCTGGGGACTGTGGGTCTCAGGGTAAGGAGACCTGGCAGGCAAGCCTCAGGACTCAGGGCTGACACCAGGGACGGAGGCTGAGGGCAGGGCTATGGTGGGTGGCAGGGACTGATGCCATGGAAGCCCTCCGCTCAGTGACCATATGCTGAGTGCCCGCCCTGCACTGGAAGCATTTCCAAGCACCACTTCAAGGAGGCCTTGCAGGTTTCACGTAAACTGTTGGTCTTGCAGATCAGACATGAGGTCCAGCAAGGAGGAGAGATGCCCCCTTGGCCCCACAGCAAGATTTGTGCCGGTAGAAGGGTGGGCAAGCCTGGCCTGGCAGCTGCTTCTCTTTCTGGTAGCTCGGTGCTGGGGCCATCTGGGCCAGGGATGGACTGGGATAATCTGATTTGCAGTCCCCAGTAGCAGGAGCCCTGGCCCCCAGAACCCATTACTGACGTCATGCAGAGGCCAGACCCCCACCCGGAAGACACCAGAGCCACTCTGCCCCAGCCAGCCTTTGTCTTGCCAAGAACGGCTAGCTTGTGTGGTGGCCATGGAGTGGGCGTGGCTGTGCTGGTGCCTGCCAGACCCCAGGCATGACACCCCCTGCCCACCCAGCCCAGTCATGACCCAGTGCCCATGTCAGTGGGACCAGACCCCTGGGAGCAGTGGGAGGAGGGAGGAGGGGTGGGAATGGTAGCTGGGGTCAGAGTCCTGCTTACTGAGTGACCCTGGGCTTGTCTCTGTGTCTCCTGGACCTCAGGCTCCTCCTCTGTAACAAGGGCTTGGCCTTATGCCTCACTTATGGGGCAGAGGAGGATACAGCATTGTTATATATTCCAGGCTGCCCTGGAAGTAAAGGGCAGGGAAGGTCATGAGCCTAGGGCGGGGCCATCACACCCACAAAGAGAAAGCCACCACCACGGGCCCATCTATCCGTCTGTCTGTCCGTCCATTCGCCCACCCTGCCAACAGCATACCCGGGCACTCTCTCCATACCAGGCTCTGCTTGGCTCTGGGGAAGTTTAGGTGGCCCTAGCTCCAGGCGTTTGTGGGCCTGCGGGGAGGATTCGCCAGGCACACTGATGTCCCCCACAGGAAGAGGGTGGTGGCAGGCACTGTAAGATGGGTCAGGCCCAAAAGGAAGAATCCATCGTGTGCCGGGCTGGTGGGCAGGGGGCCTCAGGAGAGACTTCTAGGAAAAGAAGGTGCCCATCACTCTGCGCTGGAAGGTTTGGCAGAGCAAAGGTGGGTGGAATCCAGGGAAGGGCCAGTCCGGAGGTGTCTGGAGAGGCTGTGCAGCTCGGCAGGTGTGTGCGTAGAGGAGCGGTGGGAGGTGAAGCAGACAGTTTGAGGGTCAGCTTGAGAGGCAATGGGGAGCCACAGAAGGTTTGTGACCAAGAGGGGTATGGTCCGAGGTGCGTTTTAGAAGGAGCAAAGGTGACTCTGCATCCCCCTCAGACACTGGGAGTCCACCCTGGGCCTCCCTGTCTGTCTGTCCCTCTGGGACTTGTGTCCTTGTGGCCAGAGAGGGAGGAAGCTGGGAGGGGCTGGGAGCCTCCTCAGCCTTTGTCCTGCCTCCTCCCTTCCTTGGGAGACTCTGCCAGCAGTAAAGCTTGGCCTGGGGAGGTGTTCAGAAGTGGGCAGGGTCAGGTTGCTCAGAAGTGGGTGGACCCTGGTGGGCTGGGTGAGGGAGGCAGGGAGGTCGGAAGCCAGCATCAGAGTGAGGACCAGGCCTCTCTCTGCGGCCATGGTGTATTTACATACCCACGGTCCCCCCACCAGGGGTGGGGGGATATTTGGCCATGCCTGGGGATGGTTCTGGGTGTCGCACCTGGGGGGCAGGCAGGACTAGTGCATTCAGTTGGTAGAAGCCGGGGTGCTGCTGAATGTCCTGCTGTGTACGAGATGGGCCCCAAAGAATTTTCCAGTCCACAGTGTTAGGAGGCAGAGGTGGAAAAATCACCAGCGAGATGACAGCTCTCTCCCCAGGTCTGGGCCTCAGTGAGGCACTTGGCGGTGCTCTCCTGCTGTGCCCGGGGTCTGCACCCAGTGGGCACGTGCCTGGCCGTGAGGCCCCAGGTAGTGGCTTGCTCCCTGCCTTGTACAGGAGGTTATGGGAGGGCTGAGGATGCAAGGGCACAGCTGTGGGGACAGAGGTGCCTGCTGGGAGCTGAAGGATTGCTCCGGGGGCTCCTGGTGGTGACCTTGGCCAGGGTCAGTGGGGGCTGGGGCAGGGGCACGGCTGCCTACAAGGGCTGGGGCTGCGAAGTTGGGCCCCTGGCTGGCCAGCGGCCCCTGCCTCCAGGTGGTTTCAGCCTCAGGACCGGGGTGGGGAGGGGGCAGGGAGGGGCCTTCTTGAAAGCTGTTTGCTCAGCCGAGGTTTAATCTCCAAAACAGGAAGGCTTGCATTGACAGAAGCATTACACGGAACTGCGGAACTGCGATGATGCGCCTGCCAGGTTAAGCCAGGCGGCCCGCTCCTCCCGCCCCTTCGCTGGAGGCTCAGGAATCCATGCCCTCAAATATGAGCGCCCCCACCCCCATGGCCCATCGGCCTGGAGAGAGGGCAGCCGGCCCACTCTGCCAACCACAGGGAGGGTGGGAGTCAGGGTGGGAGGGCAGGAAGGGGCAGGCAGGACTCAGGGTCATGGGCTTAGCAGGGCGTGCCTCCCAGTCTCATTCTGCAAATGAGGAAGCTGAGGCTCAGAGGGGGAAGTGAGCTGGCCTGGGTCACACAGTGGGGGGCAGGGGTGGTCCATCCCCCCCACCCCACACCTGGGTGTGGCTGTCCACCACCCTGATCTGACAAGCAGAGAAGGGGGCCCTGAGTCGATTCCCGGAGTGACCCCCTGTCTGGTGCACTGGGAGGGAGGACCTGGCTCTGGACTCAGCATGGCAGCAGTGACCGTAAATGTCTGCTGAGTGCCTGCTGCCAAAGCCATAAACCCCACCACCACCAGAGAAATTGCCAGAATGAGCAGGGTGGGCATGCCCTGGGCAACGTCTGGGGTCCTGGGGGGCCCTGCTCTTCCCCAGCGGCTGACTCTGTTGGGACAAGGTTCAGCGGGCAAGGCTGAAGGCAGCCCACCCTCTGGACCACCGCAGGGAGCCCATACTCCTCTCCGGGCCAGCCTCCCTGGCTGCCTGGGGTGGGAGGTGGACCATGATTCCAGGCTAGTGCCATGCTCAAGATGCTTGACTCCTTGCCTGGAGCTAGCAGAGTGAGGAGTTTTGGATGTGGTTTTGGGTGGATGCAAGGGCCAGCCCCCAAATCCTAGAAATGGGCTTCGGGTCTGACACCCTCCTTGGCTCCCCACTAGCTGCTTGGGAGGCTGGCCCAGCCTCTGGCGTTCACTGCCTGCCACTCCCCAGCTTCCTCCGCCCACTCCCTGCATCCCTGGGCTCCGTGTGCTCCCTGCATCCTCGTAGGCCCACCCGTGTCCGTGCTGCCCCCTCTGCCTCGGGGCTCCTCACCCCCAGCCCAGACTCCCTGCTCAGCTGTCACCTCCCTGGGGAGTCTTGCGGGCTCACTCCCTTCTCGTCTACCCCTGCGTGGCCTCCAGAAAATGCTTGATGATGGTGACAACAAAATGGAATGAAGAGTTTGCTGGACATGGGAAGTGACTTCAAAGAGCTCAGTCCATTTTGCAGGTGGGGAGATGGAGGCCCTGCCCACAGTCACACAGTGGCCTGCATGCATCTCCGGCCATCCCTGCATGTGAGCGTCCGTGGGCTCCTGTTTCCCGTGTGTCTCCCATGTCCAGGACCTCCTGCAGTCCTGTAGAGCCATGCTCCAGGGCTCCCGGCAGGGTCTCCAGGAGGGAACAGAACTTGGCACAGAGGCAGGTGCTAAACAGACCCTCAGACAGAGAAGGGCTGGCTCTGTACCCCAAGGGAGCTCCCTACCGTGCCTCACTCTCCCTGGCTGCCCCTGAGAAGCTCCGTCCTGGCCAAGAAACCAAGAAGAGCAGGACTGCCTGACTGAGGTGCAAGTGGCTGGCTGGCCTCAGGGATGGGGCTGGGTCCCAGCATGGCCTATGGGAGTCTCTCAAGGTTGGGGAGGGAGGGCCCCAGCCCTGGCTCCGGCCTCCACACACTGTGGGGGCCTTTAGCAGGTGGTTTTGCTCTAGTCTCAGCTGCACCTCCAAATGTCAGGCCTTTCTTGGGGCTCCATGGCCAGTCCCGTCCCCACAGGGCTAGGCTCCCTGGGGCAGATCTTCAGGCCTTGAGCATCTTCAGGGGTCGCCCCCACACCTTGGCCCCTTTGCTGCCTACCCTTGGTGTCACTCGATCCCAGCGACCCAGTTTCCCCCCTTGTCTGTGAGAGTGCTGCAGGGAGCCCCAAGGGGACAGTGTCCCCTTTGAGGCGAGGGTGGTGGTGGATCAGGTGTCCCGGGCGGGACCGTCTGCTGGCTCAGGGCAGGGGCCACAGCTCTCAGGTCTTCAATAGCTCGAGATTAGGTTCCATCCCTGGAGGCCCCTGTTGTTTGGCCATTGTGACAGCGTGGGAACAGAGGCATCCTGGGCCAGACAAGGATGCGCCTCCCTGCCCTTGGGAGCCCTGGCCTGGGGGCTGGCTGGGCATCCCGCAGGGTGGGAGCAGTGCAGGCACAGGCACACAGGGCTTTGGGGAGGCATGCATCCAGGCTGGGAAGTGTACACACTGGGTTCTCAGAACCCCCCGCCCAGGCACCGTGCCAGCTGCCCCGGGCCACTGCTTGGGAAAAAGAGCTCCATCTGGGCTTGGTGAGCAAAGCATGGGCTGGATTTCAGGCGTCTCTCCTTGGTCAGCGCAAGACCTGTCACATGTGCACAGCAGCCCGGGCACTGCCCTTGGCCCCTCCCAGTCCCCCTCAAGCCTTTCTTCAGCCTCTTCTGCTCCCTTCAGCAATGTCCTCCCACAGCCCTGCTCAGATGGCAAAGCTTGTCCTCAGCTGATGAGTCCTAACCCCGTCCTTGCTGGTGCGATGAGGAAGCCAGGGAGGACAGGCTGATAACTCAGGTCCTAACGGCAAGGCCTTGTTTCCTCTGTGGACAACCAAGTATGGGAATTTGTAGGATTGTCAATGTAAAGTGGGTGGGATGCCTCGGCCGCCCAGGCCAGAACACACCCCATCTCTATCCTGAGGACCTGCTTTTCAGGTCCAGCTTGACAGAGAAAGGCCCAGCCACCAACTCCTGGTGGCCCAGACACACGTGTCCTCGCACATGTGCAGATGTGAGCATGGATCCACGCATGTAATTGAGCCATGTGCGCACTGGGGGACATGCTGCACGTGCGAGCCAGCAGGCGTGTGTGGCCATGTGCAAGGACACGTGTGTCTGTGTACACACGCCTAGAGCTGGCCCCGGTGGCCCGAGCCGGCTCCTTCCCTCCTGCACAGCTGCAGACTTGGGAAGAGGGAGATGGATCAGGCTGGCCTCAGCCCTGTCCCCTGGGGAGGCGGCCGGGCCAAGGTGGGAGGCCGAGGCCAGGCCAGAGCGCTGGGCGGAGGCCACGGCCAGGGTGCGGCCCCCGCCACGCGCTTCCTGTCTGGCTGTGGCAGCAGCTCTGGACGGAAGGTTGGCCCCACCAGGAAGGCTCTGCACGGAGCAGTGGGGCTTCTAAGGCTGAGTCAGCTTCCCCTAGAGCTCATCCTAACCCATCCAGGAGCCTTCCCTGACCTCTGCTGTGTCTCCAGCCACCCGCGCAGTGGGAGCACGGAGCCCCCTTCCACCTGCCATGTGGGTTGAGTGGGGTGTGTCAGGGGTGTGCCTCTCGGGGTCACCCAGTGCCATGGGCTGCCTTGCTGCTGCCCCGAGAGCCAGCGCCTGGGGGACACGTCCCCGGGCTATCAGTGCCCTGAGCAGCATATGTCGGGCCCACAGCTAGCCCTGAAAGGGTTCGGCTGGATCCTGGGGAGCCTGCCACCCTGTGCAGGGCGAGCATGACTGTGGCAGCACGGGCTCTCCCTGGACAGCTGACTCCAGAACATCCTTCTGGCTGGTGGCCAGCCTGGGCACCGCTGAGCTCGGCTTTGAGATCAGAGGGCCTTCGGGGCTGGCTGTGTCCCTGCAGGGCCAGGCCTGGAGAGCCCTCTGGACACAAAGGGAGTGCTGGGGGGCTGAGATGCAGCTCACGCTGAAGCTGCCAACAGGTGGGTATGGGGCAGCCTGTCGCAGGGCTTACACCAGCCAGTCCTGAACAGCCACCGAAACCTTCATTGCAGCTGGAAGTGTATCAAGATGCCAGCCACCGTGCTGGACCCTGTGTCCAGCAGCAGCTGTGGTCATGTGGAGATAGAATGGGAGCAAGACAGACCCAGCCCTGCCCTCTGAGCTCACAGTATCTTGGGGGCCAGCAGAGAGTGTGTAAGATGTCACTCACATCAGGATGAGCACAGTAAAAGAAGGGGATGGAGATGATCGGACGAGGGAACACAACACACTTTGGTTGGATGGTCAAGGAAGGAGTGGTGACACATGGTGACACATGGGCTGAGAGCCAGAGGGTGTCATGAGGCACGTGGGGATATCATCCTGGCAGAGGAATCAGCAAGCGCAAAGGCACTGGGGTTGACAGGTTCCTTGTGCATTTGCTCGACTCCTCACGGAGCATTTATGCAGCACCACCTATGAGCCAGAACTCTGCTGGGTGATGCTTCAGGCTGCACAAGGAACTCAGGTAGGTGAGGCCTGTCTGGGCAAGGGCCGGGCCAGGCCGGGCACAGGGGGATGTCCTTCCTCCAGGGGCTGGAACTTGAGAGAGAAGCTCCCCTACCCCCTGACCCCAGCAGGGGCACCAGACTACGAGAAGGTGGCTGTTGGACGGGATCTGTCAGACCTGAGTCTGTTCTGGTCCTGTGGGCCCTGGAGAGCTGGCCTGCTTGAACCCAAACCCACAACTCATCTGGACCAATGAGCTAGAGACCCAACTGGGGGTCAGAGGTCTGGGGGTCTCCCCTGGAAGGTGTGGGTAGGACCAAGCCCCCATCAGTGTCCAGCAGCAGCTGTGGCCACATACAAACCTGGCATAAAGCAGGAGGTATTTATCGTCTGGTGGCTCTGGAGGCCGGAAGTCCGAGGTCAAGGTGCTGGCAGGGCGGGCTCCCTCCGGACGCTCAGGAGACTGTGCTCCACCCTCAGTCCTGCCTTCTGGTGGTGCCGACTGTCCTCAGCGTCCCTGGGCTTGTAGACACACCACGCCGATGTCTGCCTCCGTCTTCCCAGCCGTCTCCCCTCCAAATCTGTGTGTCCTCTTCCTGGAAGGACGCTGGTCACTGGATTTAGGTCACCCCAAAGCCAGGTTGATCTCATCTCAAGCTCCTTTCCTTAATTATATCTGCAAAGACCCTTTCTCCAAACCAAGTTCCCATCATGGTGCTGGGGCATAGGACTTGGGCCTGCCTTTCTGGACGGCCACAATTCAACCCAGTATACCCCTAAATGCCAGGGGTCTGGGAGGCTGCATCTTCCTCACTGCCAAGCCAGTGCCCCCTGCACTTCATCATGGCAGCTTAGGGTGATGGAGGGCACCCCCTGACACGTGTGAATCAGGGCAGGCAGACAGCACAGCTGCTGGCGGAAGAGGGGATTGCAACTCAGACCAGGCTTGTCCACCAGGAACACAGCCTGCAGCCTCCCCTCCACACAGGACAGACGGACAGATGGGCACCCTGCCCCTGTGCCCCTTGGCAGGTCCTGGGGGCCCAGGCTCCTGCCCTGCACGGGGATGATGGGCCAACAAACGTTAATACCTGGTGCTCTGTGGGGCCTTTTCACTAGCAGGACATTTCTCTCTCAGCCCTCAAGTCTGGGCATGGGCATCAGGTGAGTGGCCACTAGGGCCCAGACCAGCAAGGCCCAGTGTTTGCCCCCTATAACTGCCCCATGGGCTAGAAGGTGCCTTCCACCCTGCAATCACTTGTGCCAAGACAGAGGCTCAAGTGATCTTCCAAAGACCCTTTAATAATATGTGGAAACCTGGCTCTGAGCTCGCCCACCCGGTGGGTAGTGGAGCCAGGCCTGGTGCCGGGTCTGCAGTCCCTGTGCCAAGGGTAGCTGCCTGGGCTCTGGGCACAGGCCCTGCAGCTGCAAGGCTGGGAGCCCACAGAGTCACCCATGAGCCCTCCTCAGGGCCTCAGACACCCCTGTGTGAAGTCAGGTAATGGTCCTGCATGTCTGCCTTGCTCCCAGGGGCCTGGGAGGGGAGGGACAGTCCCTGGTCACAGATACAGAAACTGAGGCCAGGAGGCAGAGTGGGTTGGGGCAGGCCCAGGCCCCAGCTGGCCCACCACCTGCTGACCTGCATCCTCACGGACCCTCTGGGGCAGGCAGTGGGAACCAGCCGCATCTCTGCCTCCCAGCCCCTGGGTGGCCACCCCCTGGGAGACCTGGTCAGCGGGCTCAGGTGTCCCGCACAGCCGGTTCCTCTGCCTCTTCCTGTCCTCGTCTCCGTGGAGCCAGAGGGAGGGCCCCTCCCCAGGGGCCACCAAGGCAGGCGGGGTGGCCATCTGGCTGCGGGCGGTCCAGGACCACTCTGATGCCATCTCATGTCCCCGGGGAGGCTGGGCAGCCAAGGTATGTCCACAGGGGCCTCCCATCAGGCCCCTTCCCACGACCCCTGTGCCCACCCCCCAGGGCGCAGTCTGTGCCTGCAGTCCCCAGCCTGCTCCTGTGGGAGGGCCACCCCACGAGGTCCACGGGCTCAGCCAGCAGGGTGGGCTGCCTGCTGCAGCTGGCCTGACAGGTGAGGGGCCTACCCTCCCCAGGGGCCCAGTTCTTCTGGAGGGTCAGGGTCAGAACCCCATCTTACAGGTACTGAAAGAGATGCTCAGTGTGGTGGGGGCCACCGCAACCTGAGAGCCGTCTGACCTGCACCTGGGCCTCCCTGCCCACCACTTCCCACTGCCAATTGCGCCAGGCCTGCCCCCAGTTTAACCAGTGGGATCTCACCTCAAGCTGGGGAGTTTGGGGAAACTGAGGCTGGGAGGAGCTAGATGCTTTGCTCAAGGTCACTCAGCTTGCTTATCTGCCTCTTGGGGCCATACCACCAGGTGTTTAAATCTTGGTTTGCTAATTATTTAGCTTGGTGGCCTCAGGTCATAGGGCTCCCTGTGCCTCCGTTTCTCCAGATGTAAGATGGGAATAATTAGCAGGCCCACTTCAAAGGGTGTTGTGAGTGTCGACAGAGCTCGTGCACATGGCCTGGCACTCTGTGAGCACAGTGCCACCATTACCGCTGTCACCAGGGGGCCTTTCCACCTCTGTGAGCCTCAGTCCCCGAGCCTGAATCCCGGCACCCGGGTGCACAGCTGATGCTCAGGGAACATTGTTAAACTACCGACAGGAGTGTGAGCCTGGGGCTACCTCACTCCAGAGACTGTGCTGTACCCCCTCCCCGTCACCTGCTCTGATTCTCCAAGACCCTGTCCTCCAGCCATCGTTCCACACGTGCTTATTCTCTGTCCCCATGGCCATGCCCTAAGGGGGTGTCTTCATCTGTATGCTGCAAGACAGAAGACGGGGGCCACAGAGGGCAGACCCTCTGAAACAGGCTCCCCAGTATGGTTGGTGCCATGTCACTGATGGGTAGCGGGGCTGGGGCTGAGGCTGAGGGTTACTGGCACAAAGGAAGGCAGAGCTGGGGGGTACTGGGCCTTTGCAGGTATGAGGCTGGGCCTGCTCCCAGATGGGCATGCCTGTTCTGACTTGCCCGGCCATGGGCGCTCACACAGCGGCAGATCTGTGTGTGTTTTTTAGAGGTTTGTGTTGTCCCCCAAGAGCAGCCAGTGGATGGAGGGAGGCTGTGGGTGAGAACTGCTCTGCCCTCCCCCTGTGCCCATGCCTGCCACCCTGCAGGGTTCTCTTGATTGGAGGAGGCAGCCCCTGGCACAGGATCCACTGGGGCGTCCATGCATTCATCCATTGGTCCTGCCCCCAGTCCTGGGGTCCTGCTGTGTAGCCTTGGGCAAGTCTGCTGTCCTCCGGGGCTATGGCATCTCCCATGCAGAAAGAGGTGCCTAACTGTGGGAGAGTGGTGGGCAGGAGGTATGGGGCGGGGGCAGCTACAGGCCCTGAAGTGCAGCCAGCGGGGCAAGGCGGGTCTTCCCCCATCTCCCAGGGAGCTCCGGGATCTCACCCACACTGCCCAGAGGGGCCTGGGGCCCTCACCACCCCCTTCCCTTCCTCTCTCAGGGCCCTGACACACCCTCCCCTCACTGGGGGACACTGGGGCTCTTGCTGCTCCATGAGATGGGGGCACCCCTCCTCAGTCCCCATCACGTAGGAGGGGAAACTGAGGCTGGTGGAGCTGCTCCTAGCCTGTCCGGAGGCTCTCAAGGCCCCCACAGCACACCCCCAGCTGGCCTTCCTCATCACACCCCCACCAACCTCCCTGCCCTCCGTGCTTCATCTGCGCTTGCTGTTGTCCACCTTTTTGGGGGCCCTGCCCAGCTGTCCCTTCATCCCCAGCATGACGCAAACCTGCTCTAGATGGCTCCCCCATTCAAGGTTGCCCCAGACCAGACTGGCGCAGGGCAGGAGTCGGGGCAGCCAGCCTCCTTGTCAGCCCCCATGGCCCCTAGGAGCCAAGAGCCCTGGTGGTGGGCCTGGGAGGAGGGCCTGGGCCACGGGCTGTCATGAGTCACACCTGTCTCATTGGGTACACTGAGCTCAGAGAGGGGCAGGGAGACTGGGCTGCCACCCCCTTGCCAGATGACCTATGGAGAGGCCTCGGCGTCAGAAGTCAGGCTCTGCCTCCCCTAGGAGGCTCCAGCCCTTTTCTGCTGAAACTGTTTTTCAGGTATAAAATGGAGCCATTCCCAGTCCTTCCTGCCTCGCACAATCACTGTGTGACTCCAAAGGGCACAGGGGCTCCAGCAGGCGCAGGCTACAGGAGGGGAAGCTCAGGGCAGATCAGGCCTGGGTCACTGCCCACAACCACTCACCGGCCCAGCCAGGGAGTGGGCTCCCATGCACCCCAAGACCAGGGGACCCAAACAAACTCCATTTGAGCAGTGCTCCCTGCCCCCTGAGCCAGAGTCCAGAACTGAGCTTGCACACAGGCAAGGAGGCATTTTTTGCCCAGTCTACACTGGCCTGGTGCCACCTCATTGCTGGGTGCATACAAGCAGAAGCAGGGAGGGCAGAAGTGGTGGGGAGTCGAGCCAGGTCTGGGGGCAGGTCTGCAGGCAGGCTAACTGGACCCAGGAATTGCAGGGCTCTGGGGACAGATGATGCAGGCAGGGAAGGTAGTCTTTGTGGTGGGATTCTGGGCTTAGGAGGGAGACAGGACCATGTGAGGTCAGACCAGCCCAAACTTGGGACTCTACCTGCCTTTCAATGCCATGTGTCCTGGGGGCTTGGACACCCCCTCCCTGAGCTGAGAACTCTCCGTCCCTTCATGCAGAGCGCCCACCACCTGCCACGGCCCTCGCATCCCTTATGCTGGGTCCCCACCCACATGGGGCTGGCGTTCTGAAGAGCACGCACATAGTGCCCCTTGCAGCATGTTGGAAGGGATGTGAAAAATAGGGTCGGGTGCAGGAGTTGAGAGGGTCAGGCCTGTGGCCTCATGGAGGAGGTGACCTTCTCATGAAGACTTGAAGGGGATGGTCCGTGGAGGGGGCACGTCTGCAGAAGAAGGGTCCAGATGAGAGAACAAACAACTGACCAAGGCCCTGAGGCAGAAGCAGGCCTGAGCTGTCCCCAGGAACCGCATGGGCTAGGCTGGAGCTGAGGAGCTTGGTAGGATGGGCAGAGGGGACGCCACAGGGTCCAGGGGAGGACAGAGAGCAGAGGAGAGGGCTGACCGGGCTTGGGGACCCTCCCCCTACGGGACATGAGCTGCCCGCTTGGCAAAGGCTCCCTTCCCTCCACTGGAGTTCCCAGAGGGGGAGGACTGGGGACTTAGGGGCAATGCCAGGGACAAAGGACAGGCCCAAGAGGCTGGGGGCCTCAGGAGCTGGATTTACGGCCTCCTCTGACCCCAGCAGAGAACAGCCTTGCTGGGCATGGCGAGTCACCAGCGACCAGCCTGGGGGTGGGACGGCCAGGATGAAAGGCCCAGAGAAAGGATTAACAGTAGCCCAAAAGGCCACGCAAGGTGCCATGGCAACTGTGAAGCCACGGAGCCCTGGGAGAATGGAGCTTGTGTTAACATCCCGTGCAGCCTCCCAGTGGGGCTGGGGGCTTGTTAACCAGCTTACCAGGCGGCAGCCCAGCCCATTGACATGGAAATCCAGACCTGCCATTCGTCAGCCCTGAAAGGCCTGTGGCAGCCTAAAGGAGGTGGCCAAGGAGGAGGGGCCATGAGGCTGGAGGGGTGGGCAGGGGGGCGCAGGTGCTGGGCCAGGGCAAAGACGAGCACCCACCTTTTCCTCTGACTTTCCTGCATGGCCGGGCACAGGCCAGACCCACAGGACCGAGCCTGCAGGCTGCCCAGCGTCTCATCCCCGAGACCCGTGTGACGTGGTCCTGGTGGGGAAACCCAAGCTTGAGAGGGGCTGACAGTTACCCAGCCAGACACCCACTTGATGGGTGTTGGGGCCTGGAGGGAGGAAGTCAGGGTGAACCCTGGCAGCAGAGCTCAGGCGCTGGGGCCATGGCGCTAGAGTCCATGCTGGCCCAAGCCAGGCGTGAGGACCACCGTGTGGAGCGGTGCGCCTGAGGGGCTGGCTCTGTCCTGGTGACCTGCTTGGGACTGGGGAGATCTGGGCAGGGATGGGGCGGGGCTGTGGAGACCCCTGAGCACCAGGCCCAGGCTCTGGCTGAGTGGGGAAAGCCTCTTGCAAGCGAGATGTGCAAAAATGCTTGGGCAGGCCTGAGGGGAGGGTGGGAAGAGGCCAGGCAGGTGTCTAAGCCCCTGTTGATGTGGGATTACAGCCATCTGGCAGCTGCCTCCCTGCAGTCTCCTCCTCGGCCCCAGGGGGCTGGGGCGGGGCGGCTCAGGGCAGTGGGTGCCCTGGCAGCACCGTCTCCCCGGCTACAAAGTGGGGCAGCGGCAGGTGTGGGTGCTGGAGGGGTGGAGAGCTGGGGGTCCGGGAGGAAGCTGGGCCCTGGTCATGCCCAGGGCAGAGCCTGCTCCCCTCCCACTGGGCACATCAGGCAAGGGGCTGTGTCTCTGAACCTGCAGCCCCTCACCCTGAAGTGGACAGAGTGGTGGGCTTGGCCATCCTGGGGGGAGTCAGCTCCTCCGGGAGAAGGCTGCTGGGGGAGCTCGGACTGCTAGGGCACCCCCTGGGGAAACTGAAGTGCAAGATGGCGTGGGGCCTTCCTCCCGCGCCCCCGTGGGCACCCTGTGCCTCGGTGCTGCCCCTTCAGCCTTCTCTGGAGTGACATCCCCTGCCAGGCCCCGGGTTCAGGCATGTGGTCCCTTTTACTGACCAGCAGGACAGGAGGTCACAGTGGCCCCACGGCCGTGGTGGGGAGGCCCTTGCCCGGTGGTGAGCGAGCCGGCTGGGCCAGCGACTGCCCCTACCCACCACGGCCCACTGGTGTTGGGTTTCCTGGGGGGAGGCCCAGCTGCACACAGCTGGCCAAGGGTGGGGGCCAACAACTTGGGAAAGCTGTGCTCTCACGGCTCCTGAGGAGGGGCCATAGACACCCACTGCAGCCTCAGCCAGACTGGACGGGCCTCCCCCTCCTCTGCAGCCCCCCAGCTGCCAGCTGCCTCTGTCCCTCCCCGGGAAGGAGGAGGGGCCGGCCGCATGCCTCTGCACACAGCACCTCACCACACAAGGCCTTCCGAACCTCCTTCCCTCCTTAGGAGGCCCTGAACCTAAGGGGAAGGTCCAGAAGCAATGACCCCTCCTGACAGTGTCTGGGCACCCTGGATAAAGAGGTGCTCAAAAAAGCAGCTGCTGCCCTCTGCACCCTGTCTCTCTGTGGGTCTGTGTACAGTCTACCCCACCCTTCAGCAGCTCCTGAGCACCCATTGGGCACCTGCTCAGGTAGGCACCCCTCCACTGCTCCTGTGGGGCTCAGGGAGGCTCTGTAGCTGGGCATGGGTGCTAGGACAAGGGGAAGGGTGGGATGGGCACCCCTTCCCCTCCTGCCCTCTGGCTGGTGTAGAAGCCTTCCGTGAGGAGGCAGGCAGACCAGAGCTCTCCCAGGGTCCTTGGTGCAATCAGAGCAGGAAGGAGGTATCTGCACCCTCGCTGGATCTGGGTTCCCCAGGTAGGCGAGGGAACACTGGGCCAGAGACAGGGGAAGACACAGGCGCTCTGGACATCCTGGAGGAGTGGGCACTGGAAGTCAGGCCATAGCAGGGTGCACAGGAGTTTGCCAGCAGCAAAGAGTATGTCTGCTAAGAACTCAGTGTTTTCTAAACTGCTGTGTGGGCTGGCTCTTCTTTACTCAGCCAACATTTATTGAGCACCTGCTGTGTGCCAGGCTCTGCTCTGGGCACTGGGACTTAGGGGTGACCCAGACAGGGTTGTCCCCTGAGGACTCTTGCAGGGGGAGACCTTTGGCTGGGAAGCCCAGGGATGATGGGAGAGTGAGAACAAGGACCGACCCACCTTGGAGCAAGGCTCTGGAAGGGGAAGCTTGCCAGGCATGGGGAGATGGACGGTACATGCAGAGGCCCTGTGCACAGATGGCCAGCATGTTTAAGGGCTGGACAAGAGGCCAGTGTGGAGCCCAGGGGTGGGCACCTAGTCTGGGGAGCTGAGAGGCCATCACACCCTCTGAGTGGGAGGTGGCACAGGGAGTCCTACCTTTCAGTACCTTAGTCCCACCTCAAGCATAACAACCCAGAGCCTGGAGCTGACTCGGGCGGGGGGTGCAGGTCGGGGGGTGGGGAGGGCTTGCAGTCACAACTAAGGCAGGGGCACCCGTAGGGGTGCTGGGAGCCAGGCTGACCATGTTCACGCAGGCGACTGACCTGGCACACAGGAACCCAGGGACATGCAAAGACACATGTGTAGAGACACGAGAGACAGGGACTGAGCAGAAAGCACAGACATGTGCTTCTGCGCCCTCCCCCACATCCCGCCAGCACACACACCAGCCGCCTGGCAGATCCCCTTTCTCTCTTTGCCCTTTTCTCTGGCTCTTCAGCAAAGCAGTTGCTCGAAACTAATTGAATTTTCCGCCTGGGAAGGGCCTGGGGAGGTAAGGCGGGGTGGGGGCTGGGAAGAAGCTTGTTAACAGCTCCGGCGCCCTCCGCCCGCTGCACCCTCGCCCCCTCCCCCAGATCCCCCTCTCTGCGGTGGGGGTAGGGTGGTCAGGCCCTGGGCAAGAACAATGGACTGACTGAAGATCACAGCCCCCACACAGGACAGTCTGGGTGGGTGGAGGGGGGCCTGGCCTGTGCTCTGGCCCCGCCCACTGTCTGTGAGTCCCTTTGGGCCTCGATTTCCCCCATCCACAAGGAGAATTGGGGTTGGGGTGGAGGACACGGGCGCCTAAACCAGACTTGCCCTTTGAGATTCAGGACCCCAATCCCCTGCCCGGACCAAACGCTGAGGTCCAGGCAGGACCACGTGCAGCTGGGGGAGGGGTCGCGTGGGGATTTCCTCCCACCATGCCCACTTTGACAGAGTAAATGACAGGTTCAAACTCCCGGTATGGCACCAATATGGAGAGTGTGAGGTGGTGGCTGGGGCACCCACGTATGTGCTTGGCATGCATGTGAACGCTGTTGGGGGGCTAAGGAGGAGCAGCCTGGGACAGAGGAGGGTCCAAAACCCTCCCTGACAGACCCCCATGCCGTCCATCAGCCTCTCTCCTGTCCTGGACCCAGGCGTCCACAGTCCCTACAGAACACCCAAATGTGCAAAGGAGCACCTCACCTGTGGCCCCACCAGCCTCACAGGGGCGGTGTCAGTGTGGGGGGGCACTGTGGCCTCTGGGAGTAGGAAGGGGGCCCACACTGCTTCCCCAGCCACAGGGTGCCGGGCAGGGGTCCCGGGCGGCTCAGACAGGACAGCTGGTCACTCTCCTTCCTTAAACAGTGGCACCTCTGGCCCCAGGGCTCTGGGCCTGGGCAGCCCCTGTGAGGGCCCTCCTGGGAGAGTACCTGCCATGGGTAGGCAGAGGTGATGGTGGCGGACGTGAGGCCCTGCCCCTTGCAGAGGGTCTGGGCCTCTCAGCTTCTTCGGTGTCTATGAGGGGACTTCCTTCCGTGCACAGAGCTGGCGGCACCAGCTGGCGGTGGGGGAACAAGACCTGGGCCGCCTTGAAGGGAGGGCTGCCGAGGGCTGTGCCAGGGAGTAGGCACTGAGGCCGTGGAGGCTGGCGTCTGGCCCAGGTCCCATAGATGGGGGCTGGGGTCAGGGCACAGATCCTGACTCTGTGTGTGTTTCCCACAGCCTGGCCCTGCCCCCACTGGGGCTGTGATGCTCGCGGGGTTCCCCTGGAGCAGGACACTGCAGGGATGTGGCCAACCTGGACCTGACTGGGTCCCTGACCTGGGGGTAGATCGGTCTGGGGGACCAGGAATCCAGCTCTGCCTTGGCACCTAGAGATGCCAGAGGCAGGCTGGGCAACCAAGGGCCTGAGCGGCTGTCTGCCCTCCCTGCCCCTGCCTCCCGGTTGACCTCTGGGATGCCCATAGCACAGCCTGCCTCCCTTCCTGCCCCCCCCAGGGCCCTGGCCCACGAGGCAGGCACGCCCGTTCCTGCCTGCCACTCCTCAGGGCACGTGCCAGGGCCCACAGCAGCCTGTCTGGCCTGTGCCATTAGAGGTCACATGGGAGCTTGTGGGAGCTCTGAGTGGGCTGGTGGGGGTGAGGCAGGCTTTGGGGAGAAGACCACCACTGCGCTGTTGGGACCTGGGCTGACCCAGCTGTCCGTCAGCCGTCTTGTCTCAGCCCAGCTGACTAGTCACACATCCACCAGCCTGGTTGCCCCTCTACCCACCCAGTTACCCACTCCCTCCACCTACCCCACCACCACCTCACTCAGTCCTCAGCCCCGGGTGATGCTGGGTCACAGGCTCCAACCACAGCATGTCGCGTCCAGGACCCCAGCCAGCCACACATCTGTGCCAGTCAAGTAGCTGACGATGCCGGCCTGCTAGGCGTGTGGGGGTTGCTGTCTGGACCAAGGTCACTCCTACTGGCACTAGGAGGCTACCCTGGGGAGGAGGTCCCAGAGGCTTGGGGTGGGACACAAATGCCAGAGTCCTGGTCTGACTGCAGGGTAGAGCACCCCATGCAGATAGGCCCCAAAGGGAGATGTGGTCAGAGAGGGAGAGGGTGAGGGGGACAGATAGAGAATCAGAGACAGAGATGGTGAGAGACAGAGAGGAGAAGGGTGTGTGGGTGTGAGCAGGGTCCTGCCCTCTGCCAGAGAGCTGAGCCCTTCGTGTTCCCGAGGGAGGTAAGGGGCATGGGCCTGATCAGGGCTGCCGTCCCCGCAGCCACCACGTGGTGCTCCTCCTGGGGGCATTTCTTCCCCATTGAATCATCCTTGGGCTGGATCCAGGCCTCCTACCAGGCCTGGAGTGACCACCACTCCCTCACAAGATGCCCTGAAGCCAGAGATGGATCTGCACGGAGGCCTTTCCCACAGCCTCTCTGCACTGGGCTCAGTGAGGACCCCTCCCTGCATCCCCTGTGCATCTGCGCAGAGGGTCCTGGCCGAGGCCCTGGAGCTGGGCCTGAAGTAAGGATGTGCCCCTGCTGACAGTGAGTCTGTGTCCACTTAGCAAACCCCTCCAGCTCCCCAGGGACGCTCTCTGGGCAGGTGGGTGTGACAGAGGAAGCTCTTCATCTGTGGGTGACTCTGATGGTCCCTAGAAGGAGCTAAGGGGGAGGAAGACGGAGCCAGGCAGAGTCTGGATGGGGGTGTGCCACCCTGTGTCCTCCCCACATCCTCCATGGTCCTCTGACCCTCCTCCCTTAGCGTTCTGCCGCATAGAACAGATGGATGCATGTGAGCGGATGGAGGGGTAGGTGGGTGAGGACAGACAAAAGGATAGATGGATGGAAAGACAGATGGAAAAATAATGTACCGGTGGACAGACGGCTAGAGAAGTGAAAAGATGGGGGGCAGTTAGACAGACGGAGGACGGCGATGTGACTGGTGGAATAGTGTGTCGCCCCAAGAAGGCCACATCCTGACCTTGGGGTGGAGAGGCTATCCTGCATCGTCCAGAGGGCCCAGGGCCACCACCACAAGGCCCGTGTGAGTAAAAGAGGCGAGTCAGAGATATGGACCGAGCAGCCCCTGAGTGACACCCTTGCAGGCTCCAAACACAGGCAGGCAGCTTCCAGATGCCGGGAAAGGGTTGGGAACAGGTTCTTGCCTAGAACATCCAGAGACCGCAGCCCTGTCCACACCCGGGTTTCAGCCCGTAGGATGCCTCTGACCCACAGAACTGTGTGTTAGTAAATATGTGTTGTAGCCACTGAGTTTGTGGTAATTTATTACAACAGCCACAGGAAATAAATATAGATGGTAGGACATTGGACAGTGGATGGACTCGTGCCTTAGATTTACACGTACATGACCCCTGATGCCACAGGCTGGGTGGTAAGAACCCTGGCTGGATGGCTAAGCAAAGGTCAGAGTTTAGACACTCCAAACGTCTAGATATAAAGCCATAGCACCTGACACATGACCCAGAACATGAGCAGCGTTTACTGGCATGGGCACAGAGAAGACAGTCCATGGTGGGCTCTGGGCCAGGCCTATGGGCAGCCCCGAAGGCCCTTGTTTGGAGTGTGGACAGGCTGAAGGGCAGGAGCCCAGAAGGGAGCCCCCATCTTCTTCCTCCTGTGGTCCTGGTCCAGAGAGCACCTCGGCACCTGAGAAAGGCAGCCTGGCAGGGGAGGTCAGGCCTGTGGATGCCCACCTCCAGCTGAGCCAGCACTTATTAGCTCACCCAGTGTGGCTCACACTCGCTCACTCATGCACATACGTGAGCACTGACCTGTGTGCACATGCCTGCCCACTCTCTCACATGGAAACCACGTGGCTACACGGGGAGGGGCTCAGCCCTGCTCTGCCTGGAACTTGTGACCTTCTCCCAGTCCCTGGACCATCCTGTGTCTCTGACTCCCTGTCCGTGGGCTGAGGGCTTTGGGCTCTGCGGGAGACAACCACAGAGGGGGCTGCGGGGTGGTGGCCAGGGCCTGAGGCCGGCTGTTGGGGTGGCTCCGAGTGGCCGACCCAGCCCTCCCTCCCTCCCTGACCACCAGGCTTCCTCCCGGCACCCCTCTGGGGAGGGACTGTAATTAACTTCTTCCTGTTCAGATCAGGAGTCTGTTTCCAAAAACATATTTCGAAGGATTATTTTGCAAAGGAAATGTTTTTGAAAGAATCTCGCGTCCCGTCCCTGCCTGGGGAAGTGGGAGCTGCAGTCAGAGCAGGCACGTGGTGGGGTGGCCCTGGTGGCAGGGATGAGCTGGCATGCCAGGCCCAGCCTGAACCCTTCTCTAGGGCCCAGAGGGGAAAGGGAGGGGAGGCCAAGGAAACGGGGTGGGGTGGGGGAGCAAGTGCCTCCACTTCCGCCGCTGCAGCTTTACCCTCAGACCCCCAGGGCCCCCGAGTGCTGAACCAGGGCCTCCCCTCAGGACCTCTGGCACCATTTCTCCAGGGAGGTCAGCTCACCCCAGAAGCTCTCTGCTTGACTCCCCTGCTGGCCACGCATTCCATCTTCACTGGGCCGTGGGGCCCTTCTCCTGGGCATCTCACTGTGGACTGGGGGATAGGCCTCTTCCAGCCAGGTGGGTCTCCACCTTGAGTCCAGCCTGCCTCCCCCCCCACGTTCTGTGGCTCCCTAGGCTACCTCGTAGACACTTACCTCTCCTTGAGCTTGGCCCTTGCTCGGGCTTTCCCGTCCCATAGAAGCACCCCCACCTCCCCTGGAGTTACACATACAAGGGGTTCTCTTTTCTCTTATTTTCTATCCTGAGAAACACATTGCCAAATTGACACAACTACTAGAGCCTTGAGGAGAGGGCGGGGACACATGCTGGGGGCCATTTAAATGTGTGTTCTCGTTTTTCAGTAGGAAACACTCTCTTCTCTGGGGGATGTCCTGGGCTGGGGGAGCCCCAGACCCTCAAGAGCCAGTCTTGATCCTGACCACGCAGCCCGCGGACCCCTACACAGCTGCCCACCTCCCTTTCTGTCAGACAGCCTCCTCCCTGGTCGTGTGGCTTCAGGCCAGCCCCAGCACACTCTGGGCCTTAATCTTCCATCTAGAATGTTCCACTTGTTCACTCTGGCCTCCCAGCTCAGCACACAGTGAGCATTTGGTAAACGTTTGTTGACTGAATGGATAGATGGATGGGTGGGTAATGTGGACCTGGAGGGGTCTTGCACCAAAGATGCTTTAATCTCAAAAGACTACCCCTCATTTCCTACTTCCCAGAATCTCAGGCTGGGCCCTTGGAAAGGGAGGGCCAGGCCCTCCAGGCAGCCCCTTCCTGCCTCGGTTTCCCCACCCTGCCTTTGTAGGTGCCCCTGCCCTGCTGTTCCTTGGGCTGAGGAAATTCCATGCACTCTGTCCCTATGCCACACCCGTCCCCAGTCCTAGCCCCTAGGCTCAGTGGTCTCACACTCCAGGTTCCGGCACTCCGCCCTCCACAGATGTCCTGGAACTGATGTGAGGCTATTTTGGGAGCTGGCAGCTCCCCTGGGCCTTTCCCAACAGTCTTGGTGGGAGCGTTTGAAGACAGCAGGGGTCGGCCTGAGCGGGCGGGGCTCTGGGGACACAGCCCCCGGAGGCGGGGGCAGGGGTGCCCAGCCTGAGCCCACCCCAGGAGGATACTAGTGCAGGGCAGCCTCAGTCCGTCTCAGTCTCCATGCTGCTGTCCCCACCTTACACACCGGAGGCCCCTCTGAGCAGCCCTAGCCTGTCCCTCTCACCAGGGCGGCCTCAGCTCACCTCTGCAGCCTCACCTCGTACCACCCCCCAGGCTCCCACCCTCCAGCCTCGCCAGCACCTCTGAGGCTCCCTCAGAACATCTGCACCTACACTGCCCAGGCCTGGGTGATTCTTCCCGGATGTCCTGGGCTGGGTCTTTCTTGATATGACGTCTCAGGGTAGCAGCCTGGTCAGGCTTAAGCAGTCCCCTCGCCTGTCGCCTCCATTCTGCACCTTCCCACAGAGATAGAATGCAAGCCACAGATGCAATTTGAAATTTTCATAGTGGCCACATCTAAAAAAGGTTTAAAACCAGGTGGAATTAATTTTAACAATATATTTCCTTTAACCCAGTGTATCTAAAATGTTACCATTTAACCAGTAGTCAATATAAAAATTATTAATGAGATATTTTACTTTTTTTTGGCACTAAGTCTTATAAATCTTGTGTTGTTTTACATACATACTATAGGTGGTATTGGACTGCACAGCTCGATGCTACTGCCTTATTTTATTTTCTTCCCAGCACATATCACCATCTAGAATGTTCCATGTATTTGTTAAGCTACTTATTATCTGTGTTGCTGCAACACACATTCCGTCCTGCTCCGCAAGCAGTCACCATGCAGTAGGTGCTCTGCAAATGTTTGAGAATGTGGCACAGAAGCAGGTCTGGCCCCTCTTCCTGGGCCCCCATCCCAAGGCAGTGCTCAGCCCCCTCTGCAGAGTGGGACTTGAAGCCCACCCCGTGTCCTGCATGCCCTCTAGTGTCCCGGCTCTGGCCCAGTGCGCGGAGGACACCACATCATGGAATCTGCAGGCAAGCTCTAGGATCCGCCGCCACATTCCCATCTGACTGGATTCCCAGCTTCCCTTCCCCAAATCTGGCTGCTGCCGGGTCTGTTTATAAACCTGGCACGGCCTGCATCCCTGGAGGGTGCTGGAGCCCGGCGCCTGTCTGGAGAGATCATCACAGTCCCCGCTCCGGGCCCGATGTCTGCTGGCCGCCAGGCTGCCCCACTGTGCCCTGTCCAGCCCACCTGAACCCCTGTACCCGCCCAACCACGGAGGCCCCTGGCTGCACCCAGCTGCTGGCCCAGCACCCACAGCCTTGCTCGCTGGCCTGTCGGGGCGAGTTGAGCTTCCTCGAAGGAGGCTGCCAGTGTGGGCTCGGTTTCCATTGCTTGGGGGCCAAGTCCAAGAGGTTCCAGGCAGGCCTCCACCTGCCCATCCAGGAGGCCTCCCCTCAAGCCCCTCAAAGCCATACCACCAAGACCTTTAGAGCCCCTCAGGTACACACTTCTCCCTAGACTCCCTAGTGACCCCTCAAGAATCTCACATTCACAGCCGTGACCTCCCAGGAAAACCACACACTGACCACAGCGGCCTCCGTCTGTCCACCAGTGACAGGGGAATGAAAGCCTCCCCACGTGAACAGCCATGAGCTTGCTTGGAGGACTGCAAAGCAGAGCCCTGGTTAACACATTGAGCCAAGGAGCGTAACTGTGGGAGCAGAGGGGCTCTGTCCTGTGCCCCAAATCATGGCCCCACCTCTGCAGGGCTGTGGTGAAGAGCACCATTTCTCCAGTGGCCAACTGCCAGCACCTAGCCAGCTATAGCTCGGCTCTGGGCCTCGGGTGCTGCATCTATAAAATGGGAGGTGGAAGAGGATGGGGGCGAAGGGCCCTGCCCAGGGGGCTGTGAGAACCCGGGGCTAAGGCCTGGCCCGGGCTGGCTCTGGTGGAGCGGCGTCTGGGTAGAATCCTGCTCTCTGCCCTCGGCTCAGGCCCACCAGCAGGGCAAACACTGGCCTCGCAGCCTGGCGTCTCAGCAACCCACCTTCATGTCCCTCCTTTGGGCCGAAGCCAGCCTTGCTTCTGTCTGAGCACACGGGCTGTGCTCATTATCCCTTTGGGAAACTCCAGATGAAGAAACAGAGGCTCAGAGAGGGGCAGGGGCTCTCTGCTTGTCCGAGGCAGGTGGGCCTGCTTTGCTTCTTCGCAGGAGGAGGGCCAGTATGGAGGGAAGGCCCCCTGGGGTCCCCAGCCAGTGCCAAGTGTCTTTTGGAGCCACTGGCCCACCCATGCCAGAGATAGGGGCAGAGAACTGGCAGCCCCCGCTCGGCATTGGCTCCAGGAAACCTTATCAGGCCCCAAATGCCCCCAAGTGAGCAGATTCTCTGGGTGATAAGAGGCTCAGGGGAGGGTGGAAACCCTGGACATGGACAATGGCCGGTCACTGAGTGGGCAGCCTGGCCAGGAACAATGCCAGCTAAATTAGGGGTGGAAGGTGCCACCTGGCAGGGGAGGCCAGGAAGGGCTGGACCCCAGCAGGGCAGCAGCAGGGGTGGGGCGCTGTCTTCTCCATTGCCATCCTGGCCCTCCCCAGGCCCTTTGCACATGCTGCTTCCTTTACTGGCAACACTCTCCATGCTTCCCTTCTTTTGGCTATAGCCCCTCCTCTTCTGAGCTCAGCCCAAATGTCCCCTCCTCCTGGAAGTCCCCCTGACTTGCCTGGATCAGGCCAGTGCCCCCTATACGTGATTGTCATTCCCCATCTTTTCCCTTCAGCACTTTCATCGTAGTGATGATTTGATAAGGTGACCCTGGATTTGTCATTTAATGTGTTTGCCCCTCCCTAACAAGGACTGAGTCTGTCTGTCTTGTGAACCACAGCTCAGGGTTGCCATGTTGTAGGTACTCACCAGGTATTTGTTGAGCAAAGGAATGGCAGCCAGTTGCTTTCCTGCATCAGTAACAGGGGGATGGTAGGCTGGCTGGCAGAGCGGTAAACGGTAGGCACTGGCACGGTACTGAGCACATCGTAGGGGCTCAGCTGAGAAGTGCTGGTGATTCCGGCCAAGATGGGCTGAGTTCTAAGGCCTGAGTTCTGGTCTCCCTTCCCTGAGCCTGGAGCCTCCGTCGGGTCCCAGTGACAGTAGTAACGTTTTCCTGAAGCCCTGCTGTGTGCCAGCAGCTACAGGGCCAGCAGGCAGGAGGCAGGCAGGAGGCAGGCAGTGGGAGAGGGGGTTCCTGCGCACCAGGCGCACACCTGCCTCCTTCCCCACAGACCTCTGAGGGACCCACAGGGCCTCGGCGAATGGCTTGGAATGAAAATGACCTCTGTCCTGAGCGACAGGGTGGGATTCAGAGGGAAGGAGCCATGAAGTTCTTAGGCGGGATGGAACCAAACTTTGAGAGGAAGGGACTCAGGATAGCTGCAGAGGCCCCAGAGGGTGGCAGGGTGGTGGCCCCTGCTGTCCCCTCCCAGCCCTGGGCCGCTCCAGGCTTCAACAGGCCTCGCAGGAGCCACGAAGGGGCAGCAGAGGCCAGCGCTGGGTCCCACAAGCTCCTGGCCTCCCGGGCCTCAGTTTCCCCATCTGTGTAACTCCCCTGTCCTTACCCTGCCTGCTGGCCGAGAGGGCATGCTCATGTCCCAGCCCCAGCAAGGAGGGAATGAGCAAGCCTCCATGTGCCAAGGCCACCTGGGGCCACCCCTGCCAGTGGAAGCTGCCCGTGCCTCCTCCCTTGGGGACTGGGACTTCCACGCTGACTTCACAGGGTGAGCAGTTCCAGATGTGGGCTGGGGGCAGGGCTGGGGGTCCTAGGGGTGTCTTGAAGGTTGAGGAGGGCTCTGAGGGCAGCCAGGCCCAGACCTTGCTGCGGTGGGCCAGGCTGGGTGCTCCCGGGGGTTGGGAGCTCTGGACTTGAGAGGCTGGGCTGGAGGAGCACTGAACTGGAGGAGCACTGGGGGTTCAGAGGCCACACCCCCATCCTAACTCTGGGGAGATCTCTTCCATCTGAGACAAAGCTTGTCAAATTGTCCTGGGCAGCTTGTGCCCGTCACCCACAGGCCCACTGAGGTGTATCAGACCTACCCGCAGCCAGCCCTGCCTCCCCCATGCCCCCTGCTGTCCCCTCTCTGCAGCACCTGCCCTTCCACCATCTAACTCCTACTCATTCTTCAAGATCAGCTTTAGGTGCCCCCCTCCTCCAGGAAGCCAACCTTGATAACCTCCACTGTGGCCTGGGGAGGAGCTCCATGTCCAAAGGGCTGACTGCTCGGTCCAAGGCCTGGCTTTGTGGCCTTCTAGCTGTTGACATTTCTGTGCCCTCAGATCCTGCTCTGTAAACGGGGTCATGGCATTGCCCTCCATGGCTGGGTGTGGTACACATGGTGTGTGTGCAGAGCTTAGCCAAGTGCCTGGCACGGAGTGAGCACCCAACAGAGGGTGTCCCGGGTGGTGGGGCGTGATTTACCTCCTGGGCTCCAGCCCTGTCTGCAGTGGAAGCACTGGGGCTGAGGACCAGCCACAGAGCCCAGGCTGCCAGCCTACTGGCTGGTGAAGGTCCTCAACTGCTGGGCGGAGGCCCCCTGCCTCCTCAGAAGCCTGTGAAGGTCAACAGCCAGGGGCAAAACTGCACATCCGGGATGGGGGAAGGGGTGGCACCTGGCCAGCAGGTATGTTTGCCCTGGGCCCTGAGCCACAGCACCCAGCCCTGGCTGGCCAGCAATTCCTGGGGCCCGACTGGGGTCTGACCTGGTCTCCATGGGACTGGGGTGTGCCCCCATTGCTGGGCTGGCCACGTGGGGTCTCAGTGTCTCCCAGCCTGTAGGGCCCTTCTGGACCCCTTTATCCCAGTCTCTGAGAGCTTCTGCCGCTCCTACCCTCATGGGAGAAGTTCCAAAACCACAGTGAGGCAAGGCGGGGTGAGACCACAGCCCAGCCAGGTGTGTGCTCAGGCCAGGTAACGTGTCTCTGGGCAGGTGGAGGCCCAGAGCTTGCTTCGTCCCAGGTGGGGCTTTCTGAGATCTCCGGGCTGGCATGAACTGGTCGGGCTCACAGCTCTGCCCCCTCCAGGCCCACTGGACTACCTGCAGCACAAACCCCCATTGTCCAGATGGGGTGGCTCAGAGAGGGGGGGCCTGCTGGAATCAGGGGCCCCACAGGCTTCCTCACCCAAGCCAGGGCCTCTCCAGGCAGCGGCACATGGGCCTCCTGATCAGCCTGTCTGGGGGCCAAGCCCCACCCACGGGGCCTCTGAGGCCAGTGGGGCTCTAGGCAGCTGACTCCATGGTCCCTCCCTGGGGTCCTGCCGACCACCAATCAAGGAGACAATGGCCCAGCATCCTTGGCCAGCCAGGGCTGTGGCTGCCTGGTCACCCTCCTTGCCCAGGGGCAGGCTCACAAGGGTCGGCATTGTGGAGCAGCTGGAAGTCCGAGGCGCAGACACCGCTAGCTCGAGGTGGCCAGCAGGTTGGAAGCCTTCCTGGAGCCCTAATGCATGCTCTGCCCTACTGGGCCCCTGGCCCAGCCAGCGCTGAACCCACAGCACAGGCTGAGTCCCACCCAACAGCCAGCCCCAGCACCCCTGGCAGGGGGCAGGACAGGGAGTGGGGAGGCAGGGCTGGCCTACCCCCTCCTGCTGGGCCAGCCTGCAGATGTGGTCTGGGAGGCAAGCTGGTATCAGGACCATGCCACAGAGGGTCAGCTCGTCCGGTGGCACCTCCACTGCCCAGGGCCCCCTGCAGGCCCGCCAGCCTGCCCAGTGCCTGGCAAAGGGGCACAAGGACACGGCCGCTGCACACCCCACACGGCAGGCCCATTGCCATGTCCCTTCCCAGCCTTAGCATCACCCGCCTTGCCTACACTGGCCAAGCACATGCCTGGACTGGCACAGGAGATCTGGGGGAAATAACAGCCAGAGGGGAGTGGTGGGGAGACATGGGGCTGGAATCCTGCCAAGCATCCACAGGGTCTGGGGGTGCCCAAGGGCCTGAGGGTCCAGTGTTGTGCCCATCCTCTAAGACACAACTGTCAGGGAAACGACAGGGGCACCTGGAGCCACACACTTGCCCTCATGCACAACTGACACACACATGGGCTTGCACATCCACACAGCCACATGGTCCTGAGCTCACTGCATGCTCCCGCTCACCTGCACACCCACACGCTCACCCACACACCCACATGCTCACCCACACTCACCTACGCTTCCTGCACGCTCACTGCACACAGCAGCCCTGGTGCTCAGTGCATCCAGCCCCACTCTTCCTTGGAGCAGCTCCCTGGACGGTCCATCCTGGAGGCCCCCACAGCTGCCCCCAAAGCCTGGAAGGACTGCGGTCTCCCCTGCATGCTTCCAGAGGGCCCCAGGCCAGCCCCCTCCCCCGCTTAGCTGAGAGAGGCCGAGGGGCCAGGTCAGGAGGGGCGTTGGGGTGTGGGAAAGGCCCTCCCCTGTGCCTTCTGCCAGAGCCCTGGAATGCGCTGACCACAGGGCCCAGCCTAATCCCAGCTCTGGGCCCCATGGGGCAGCTGGGCCTGCTGGAGCAGGACAGCCAGGGGCAGCAGGGCTGGGCTGGGGGACACAGGCCTGAGACCGAGGCAGTCAGACGGGCCCCCAGGAGGCCAGGGCAGGGTTGGTAGGCCTCGCTCCTCCCCCACCTCACTGAGCATTGAGAGGGTTTGGGTCTGGGAAGCCTGGAGGAAGAGGCTGGGGGCGCCTGGCTCAGGCCCACCCTTCCTGCGAGAATAGGGCAGAAGCTGCTTTCCTAGGTGTCCAAGGATCCCTGGAAGCAAAGATGGAGAGGAGGGCCTGAGGAAGTGGGTGTGGCAGGGGTCTGCGCAGCCACCCTGCCCCTGTGCCTGAAGGGGGGACCTGATGGGGGAGTGGGGGAGACAGGGAGGGGCAGAGGGACCAGTCAGGCATCCTGTCCCACAGTGGGCTGCCACGCCCCCTCCCCCGCCCAGCTGCCTACATCCCTGGGCGCGCCCTGCCGGCAGCAGAAGCCGGACAGATGGCACTGCAGGTGGGTGAGAAGGGGCCCCCAAGTCCCTGTGCTCCTTCCCCTGCTTGTCATGGAGTGAGTGCTACCCTGTGGGCGTGGGTCGCAGTAGAGAGCTCGCACTGGGAGGCCAGGGACTGGGACCAGGGCCTCCTGGACGGGCCAGCACACCAGCCTGTCTCTGCTCTCGCAGTTTGAAGCCTTCTGTGCCGGGGGCCTGGCCCCGGGCTGGAGCCTGCTGGTCCGGGCACACTCTGATGCTGGGGAGGACAGGTAAGGGCAGTGCCCCCGCAGGGGTCCCATCTTCGGCCTTGGGCAGGGTGACTACCCTGCTGCCAGTGGCTCTCATGATGCCCCCCCAGGTTTGAGATCAACTTCTTGTCTGAGACAGGGGACATTGCCTTCCACATCAAGCCCCGCTTCTCCAGTGCTACCATGGTGGGAAATGCCTTCCAGGGTGGCCACTGGGGCCAGGAGGAGGTGTCCAGCGTCTTTCCGCTGGTGCTGGGGGAACCCTTTGAGGTGACGGGGGCAGGGGCGAGTTCCAAGGGGGTCAGGGAGGCCTGTGGGGGGTGCCAGCCACCCACTCACCAAGGGGAGGTGGGCTTGGGGGGGCTCCCTGCATGGGGCGCCCATCTGGGTGGGCTGGCACAATGGGGGTTGCACATGGTGAGGGGCCTGAGGCACGTCAGAGCCGGACGCAGGAGCAGGACCCAGCCCCCATGGTGGGGCCACGAGTCGCTGGTTCCTGCTGCAGATGGAGGTCAGCTCGGACTCGGGGCACTTCCACGTCCACGCCCAGGAGCACAAGGTGCTACAGTTCGCGCACCGCCACAGGCCACTGGCGGACATCACCCGGGTACAGGTGCTGAGCGACCACCGCCTGGCCCAGGTGGAGCTGGCCAGGAGAGACCTGAGCTGGTGGTAATGGTGCTGCCCTGGCCTGCCCGGCCCTGCCCACACCCCACCCACTGCTGCAGGAATGGCAGTGTGTCCTCATCCCTGGGCCCATCAGCCTGGGAGGGGGCTACCATCCTGTTCCTTCGCCAGGGGCAGGGGAAAGGTCTGCCGTCCACATCCTTTCCCTCAGCCCACACTGGGGGTGGGGCTGGAACTGAGGCTGGGGTCTTGGATGCTTACAGGGACGGGGGCCACTGAGCTGTGCCCGAAGTCCAGGAGCAAGTTGGCCGTCAGCCATCCCATGTCCAGTGGAGACCACCCTGGAAAAGCTGGTGGGGGGTTACGGCTCTGGGCCACCCAATCCACCACCTTCAATAAAGTCTGAGCAGGCAGCAGGAGCTTGGCTGTTGTGAGAGAGGCCTGGGGTGTGGGGGCAGCCCTAGACACCCCCACCAGGGCCAGGGGCAGGGGTTCCCTGAGACCTGTGCCTGAGGATTGTCCGACCTGTCCCTTCATCCCTGGGACACAGGCTTGTGAGGAGGGCTCCCACCCACCCACCGTGGATGTTGGGGGAATGGTGTCAGAGGATATCCAATGAGGGGAGGGCTCTGGCCATGAGCCAGAAGGTGCCAGATGGTCTTCACCTGGGACCACCGGGTTCACGTCCCTTGGGCCCGGCCCTCAGGTGTGCATCCCGCGCCGTCCAAGCCAGTGTGCTGGGAGGCCCTGAAGCTTCCTCTTTGCTCTGCATCCTGTTGGGTGGAGGGAGGGGTCTTTCCTGTTTCTCCTTGACCCACCTGGAGGGAACGTGCTCCTGTCCCTGTCCCTCTTGAGGGGTAAGGAGTGGAGGGTGGGGATCCTGGCGGCCCACAGCCCTGGGTTCAGACCCCAGTTCACCTGTCTGTCGTCTGTTATTCACCTACCTACCGTCTACAGCCTGTCTTTTCTATCGCCTACCTACCTACCTAGCTACCTACCAGGAGGCCTAATGGCTACCACCTTTGCAAGAGAGCTATTTAAAGAAGCTTGCAGACCGGTGAGGCTGACGGAGGTCGAGCCAGTAAGACCTGGACCTGGGGCTGGGCTGCCCAGGTCTGAGTCCCAGGCCTGATGCGAGGCCCTGGCGCTTCTGGGGACACTGGAGCCCTCAGCTCATAGGGAATGATGAAGCCAGAGGAGGGATTTGGGTGCGAGGGGCTGGCCAGCACCTGTCATGGCGCCGCCTGTGTGGAATTCCAGGCAGTGCACAGACCTGGACCAAAAATCTTGTCCTAGGAGGTTTCACAGATGGGGAAACTGAGGCTGGGTGGGGGAAGAAGGCAGCAGCAGGGTGGGGCGGGGCCGCTGCGCTCCAAGGCTGAGCAGGGCAGAGGGGAGCGGGTGCCCCCACCCCGCAGGTGAGACAATGGTGGCCCCAGACTCCAGCGGTGCAGCTTCCTTCCTGTCTCTGCTCACTTCCCCTCCTTCCTCTCTTCCTCACTTCTGAGTCCAGCAGGAGGGGCTGAAGGCTGGTGGGCGGATGTGTACTGGCCAGGCCCTGGGAAGGATGGGCCAGCAGCAAAGGGGTTAGCCCACATGGAGTGCGGGGATGCCCAGCCCGGGTCTGTGACCAGGCCAGGCTGCTGCTCCTGCTCTTGGGGTCTCTGGGCCCACCAAAGGGGGAGGCTCCCTGCTCATGGTGCTGGGCCCCTGCTCTGTGACCTGAGCTGGCTGCTCCCCCTCTCCTGGGGCTCGGTTTCCCTGCAGACAAAAGGCTCCCCTCGTGGTGAAGTGCTGCCTCCCTGACAGCAGAGCAAGGTGGGAAGGTGGGAAAGTACAGAACACGCCAGGCTTTCTTCGCCTGGGGTTGGGGCTTACTGAGCCCAGGAAGACCTGAGGCTCAGAGTGAGACACACTCTGTTGCTGAGTTTTGCAGGGCTCTATCTGAGGGCCAGGCCTGAACCATCTCCCAAGAATGTGGCAAGGCATGGAGAGCAGCACTTGTTTTAGTTGTGAAACATTCTCAGAGAGGTTAAGGGTCTTGCCTAAGGTTGCTCAGCAAATGAGGGAGGGAGTCAGGACACCCAGGTCTGCCAGACCTCAGGCACATGCAGGCACACGCACACCCCATCAATTAATTGTTGCCCTGGGCTGAGTCAGCTTTGAATCAGCCCTTCTACCCCTCCAGGATGACAGGCAGCCACAAGGCCAATCAGCCTACAGGGGCCCAGACCCCTGCATCCTTGGGTCTCAGCCCCCATCTGTGGGATGGGGAGCAGGGAGTAATGATCTCAGAGCATCCTACTGCAGGAGTTGCACGCCTTCTCGCCCCTTCCATGACACCCACCGCCCTCAGCACAGGCTGTGGGTGCCTGTCTGGCCTGGGTGTTACTGTGCCCCAGCTCCGAGCCACAGCCCCATGGCCAGGGCTGCAGGCTGGCCCTCAGCCCAGATGACACCTCTTCCTGGAAGCCCTCCCGGACCTCCTGCTGGGCTCCTATGCCCTCTGCTTCCCTCTGCCCCCCACCCCATCACACTGCCTCTTCTGGAGACTGGGGACCAGAGCGTACCCAGTGCAGTCGAGCTCTGGAAATATTTGCTGAGTGAGTGAATAAATGAGTGATGCCTTGAGGGAATCACTTAGAGCCTTGACAGAGCTAGGGATGCCCACGCACAAGGGCATGGAACCACAGAGGCGTCTGAGCCTGTCTGGCTACTGCTACCCCCTCCCTGGATGAACTGGTCCCTGCACTGGTGAGACAGCAGTGAAGCCAGCCCCTCCACATTGCGCCCCAAGGCTCTGCACCCTGGCGCTGCCTCTCCCCTGCCCGAGGCTGTCCTTCCCAGGCCTGGAACACACTGGGCCGGCTCTGCCTCAGGGCACCTCCCCACACACTCCTCCCAGGCCCAGCCAGCTGCCCGCACCCTGGTGTTTCTTCTCCGTCACCGCTGAATTTTCCCCTTTATCCGCAGTACCAAACATGGTTCAAGGATTTCCCTGCTCACATGCTTGCTGGCTCCCCCACCACTGCAGTCAGCTCCAGGACACGGGCCAGGTGGCCCGCACGCTCACCACTGGATCCTCCATCTGGAACAGGGCCTGGCCCATCATAGGCACCAATAAATAATGTTAAATTAGTGAATAAATGGAAGCCGTCCCTGCTTGAACCCATCTAGGGACAGACAGCTACCAGGCTACCTGGCAGAGTATCCTGCTTCCCTGCTGATTGGAAGCCAGTGTCAGAATGGACTTACATCTGTTCCTGCCCCTGTGCACTCCTGTTCTGCCCCTGCACCACAGTGAGGCCCCCTGGAAAGAGCCCACACACCTTGACACCTTTCCAGATCCAAGACAGAAGGGGCTCCAGCTAGAGGAGCTGTGAGTCAGTCAGGGCAGCCCCTGCTCCTGGCAAGTGAGCATCTCTCAGACGACTGGTCTTCCCTTCAGTTCTCTGTGTGGTGTTGGTCAGGGGAGGGCAGACACACCTGGTTGGGGAAATACAGGGACCTTGGTGAAGGGCTGCAGCCCTCCAAGGGTTAGATCTGCAGGCTTTCAATACCACCAACTGACCAAAGGCACCAGTTGAGGAGAGAGTTCAAATGCCTGTGGGGCCACATGACAAAGTGAGGACAATAGAGCCTGGTGGGGTCTGTGGCTAACAGGAAAGTACATACCCCATCATGCTCAGCTCCTACAAATTATGCACATGGAAATGTGGGTCCAGAAGGGGAAGATTTTCTGATTTCAAAACATCTTAGGTTGTCTGATATCTCTGTTTTTAAGTACCAGCCACCGAGGTGAGGCCTCTTAGCAAGCTGCCCCAGGGATAACCAGCTCAACACCTGTGCTCTAAAACCAACTTTTGCCGCATTTAGTCCCTCCAGGGCAGAGGTTACTGGTCACCTGGGTGGGAGTGCTTTCTTTACCCCATGTTCCAGAAGTCTCCTAGAGCCCCTCAGGCCCTTGCAGAACACGTTCCGGCAGAGGGCACTCCAGACACAGGTTTCCTCAGCCCCGACTCCAGTTGCCAAGACCCTTTAATACCGCACAGGGTGGGGGCTGCACTCCAGAGCTCAAGACCTTTGTTCCCGCAGAATGACAGCCTGAGCTCACAGCTAGGCCCCACCTGCCTTGTTTACTGGAACCCGGGCCTGCGCGGGCCTAATGATGGAATGAATATATATACCCCATGTGGGCTGGAGCAAATCACCACCTCCCTGAGCCTCAGTCTTCAATTCTGTAAGATGGGGGTGGCTGAGAGGGGCCTAAGGCACCTGGCAAGCATGGGGGGATGCAGTCCACATGTGCCCCCTACCCCTTCCCCACCGAGGCAGCACAGGATCAGGCCAGAGCTGCTTCTACCGGCTCATGCACTTCCTGCTGAGATTGAGGACCGGCCCCATGGCTCAGGGGCTGGTCTCGGACTGTGTCTCAGCCTGACCTAGGAGGGCTGGGGGCGGCTGGCCAGTGTGCTCAGGGGGCTACAGTGATGCGCCCCAGCGCTGTTCCCCTCTGCTTAGGGCAGGAGGTGGGTGTGAGTGGCAAAGCCCGTTGCCCCCGGGACCCCTAGGGCATGCCTACAAGAAGGGAAGGGAGCTGAGGTCCCCCTGACATGGATCCTGCATCACCGGGGGCCCTGCAGGTGTTGGAGGCAGACGTCCCACAGCGAGTGGGACGGAAGGGCAGACATGAGGCACTTGCCTGTCCCCGACCCTCTCTGGAGGGGCTCAGAAGACCTGGTTGTGGGGCTGCCTCTGAGCACATGTCTGGGCCTGGGACCTGCGGGAGGCTGGAGCACCCTTTTAATTTGCATTTTTAGTTTTCCCCCAACATTTCAAACATAGGGAAGAGTTGAAGTAATTTTCAGTGGACGCCCGTAAACCCACTGCCTGGATGCACCCCTCAGCACTTTGCCCCCTGCTTCGCCCGCCTCTCTACCGCGGGTCCCACACACGTCACTGGAAGCGAGGCCATCAGCTCGCACAGGACACTTCAGCACACAGGTCCTCAGCCAAACCTCACCACTTGCTCAGGATTCGTTTTTTCTTCTGAAGTTTTAGTTTCCTCTTCCGGCGGGTGAAAATGGGGTGACAGCCCATCTTCACACGCCTTGGGGCCATGGGGATCCCAGCGCTGCTGTGAGGGGGATTTGGCATGTGGAGAGGGGCAGGGGGTGGGTCAGAGCCGGAGGCCTGTCCAGCTCCCCCTCCCACCCTCCCCGGCCCCTCGCCCTCCTCGCGGCTCCTGCCTGTGGCCGCCGGCCGGAGCTGTCTTTCAGCACCCAGCAGCCTTCTGCTTCAGCGGCTGGGCAAGGAGCCCAAGTGGCCTGGCCCACAGGCTGCACCAGCCGTGGCTGCAGAGACCCTGGGGAGGAGGAGATGAGCTGTCCCGGGCCCAGGGGGCCTTGGGCACCTGTGAGGCAAGGCTGAGGGAGGAGTGGCGAGCCGGAGAGACTCCCTGGAAGGAGGGGTTTGGCGGAGTGCTCCTGGGCTCCACCCAGCGCCTAGGGCAGGTAGGGCCTGGGGGCAGGGGAGCAAGCCTGCCAAGCAGGGCCGCCTGGGAGGCAGGAGGGTGCCTGGGAGGGTGCTTCTCATCTTAGGAATATTTGCCAGAGACTGGTGTCCTCTGCAGGCTGGGGAGTAGGGGCCCTTTTCCTTGGGAGCACCCCTCCTGGATGAGACCCAAAGACTTCCCCTCTTTGCCTCACTCCCTAGCCCAGGACCACCAGGCATGGGTTGGGGGGCAAAAAGGGAAGATTGGAGCCCCTTGCTTGCAGTCCTCTGCAGGGCACCCCAGGTCACTGCTATAGCCTCACTGAACCCCGGACGTCACCTGTGGGAACCAGGAGTACTGGCCCCCAGCCAGTGGGTGGGGGTGGGGATGGCCCCTCCGGCAGGCAGTGAGCCCCCAAAACTGGATCTCCCTAGCCTGCTGGTTGTCCTCCTGGAGGCTAAGGTGGCACTTGCCCTGGAAACATCCTCCCTGGCATGCGTCCTGGGGTTCTGGGGGCGCCTGCTTTAGAGGCCCGTGGAGGGTGGGGTCCTATAGAGAGGTGGGCTCAGTCAGGCTTCCTCCCCGCATCTTGTCATGGTTTTCAATTGTGGGGGTGGTGTCTCTGCCTTGCGGATGGGGTCCAGCTGGACCCCACAGTGCTTCAGCCCCCAGTTGCTCCATATTTTAGGCCTCCCCAACACCTGCCTAGTCCCTGCAGTGGGACCTGGGTCCCAGCCCTCCTCCCTCAGGAGGGAAAGAGCAGCCCAGAGCACTGGCAGGGCGGGCAGCTGAATTGGCTCCGAGCAGTGGAGAGGATGGCTGGAGCGATGCGCTGGATGCCTTGCCCCCTGAGGCCCTCCTTGACCCCCCCACCTCCTCTGGGGGCCCCTCCAGTGGGACAGTGTCACAGCCCCAGCCTGGGGAGGGTGGTGGCAGCACCCTAGCTGTGTGTCCTGTTCCCCAGGCAAGGGGCAGCCCTTCTCCAGAGTCGGCCCTGCTGCGCGTGCACACGCACACGTGCACACACACATTCTCACTTCCTTCTGCAAATGCTCAGAGAAGTGGCCCATCATCATGGGCCCTGAGGCGGGCCTGCTGCTGCCTTGTGGATGAGGGGCCTCAGACAAAGGACCCGTCTGCCTGGGGTCACACCACATGTCAGTGGCCGGGCTGGGATCTGAACCCAGGCAGTCTGCTTCCAGAGGTTTCTAGATATTTGGGTGGCTGTGATTGGAAGAATATATATATTCAGTGCCATTTTTATCACTTTTCCTCTTACTATTGTTTTTAAATAAGGTTTTGAGTTTGAAAACATGGATTTTGTAAACAAGATTTTTGTGGGGTCTATGACCTCCACAGTGGGGAGGCATTGGACTTCCTGGACCCTGGCAGAGGCCCCAAACACATGCCCAGTCCCTGCCAGAGAGGAGGACACTGGGACAGGGCATGGGCATGCACAGGGCCAGGGCTGTGCTGCTTCTGGGGAAAGCCTGGAGGGGACCCCATACTCTGGCCAGATGCCTGGAACCTCCTGGAACTTGGAGAAGGGGGCAGCCTCCTTCAGAGGGGACAGCAGTGGGCAGGGTGTGGGATGGGCAGAGGTGCTCTTACAGCCCTGCAGGGATCACACACAGCAGGCACAGTGATCCAGTCTGAGCCTGGCTGTGGTTATAGGACCATGGAAACAGCTCCCTGCCCTCACCTCAACCCCAAACCCTCTCTGGCCAAAAAAGCTCCGTCCCCAACAGCCCGTCATGCAGAGCCCGCCAGCTCTGCAGGACAAAGCTGTGACCAGGGCCACGGGCCCGGCCGACCTGGATGGGCAGTTGGCTCTGCTGCCTTGCAGGACCCCTCACCATGGTTACAGCCCACCCACAGCTCTGCTCAGACGGAGGCCTTGTTTGGGCGCCAGGGCATGGCAAGCGCCCAGGACACCAGGCTGGCACAATGGTCTCGGCATGTCTTTGGCCCTGGACGTGGAGCCGAGTGCTTTCCCACGCTCCAGCCTCTCAGGAGTCCTGGGAGGGGAGTAGGCACTGGCTTTGTACAGGAGAAACCGAGGCCTGGAAAAGAAGGGGGTCAGGGAGTCAGGACTGCAGCAATCAGATGCCCCACGGTGGCCAGGGAGTAACAGCAAATCGGCTAAATGACACATCACTGTAACCTGGGTCATGAGTCCACCCAAGCTCACCTTGGAGGCCTCTCCGGTTCCCTCCTGCCCTGGGCCGCTGCTCCCAGGCGACAGGAGAATGTGCTGCTGGGATTCACCTCTAAATCTTTGCTCCCACTGAACACTCTATCTAAATGTCCTGCTCTCAGCTCTCTCCTCGGCACAAATCTCGCCTGTAAATTGTCACGTTTCTGAACTCTTCTCCATCCAGTGGGAAGGGCATGGTTTCACTTCCTGTTTCCAAACACATGACAATTTCTTTCTGGCACCTGCCCCTCCTCTGTGTAGTGTGGTCTTGGGGTGCAGATGATTCTGGGGCCTGTCCTCCCATCTCAGAGGCTGGAGGAGCCTGGAGGGTCTTCACTCACTGTGTGGATCAGCCGAGGACAGGCCTGTGGCATGGTCTGCTGGGATGTGTGTCTTGAGTGAAGGATGCAAGCATGGGTTTATGGCTTGTGCCCAGAGACCTGTGGCTGCCACAAGGTTATAATCAAACAGAGAGAAAAATTACAGAAGAGCAAGAGAAAACAGCCCACATATACAGGTGCAACAATAGGAGCAGTGGCTGGCTCACTTCTTATCAGAAATCAGGGAGGTCAGTGAACACAGTGGAGTGACACATTCATACTGCTAAAGGGAAAAGAAGTCAATCCAGAATCCTATAGCCAGAAAAGCTATCATTCAAAAGTGAAGAGTGAAATTAAAACATTTCTAGATTTAAAGTTTAAGAGAATTTGTGGCTAGCAGACTTGTCTTACAAGAGATACTAGAAGATGTTCTTCAGGCTAAAAAATTATGCAAGGTGGTAAGTCAAATCCCCAGAAAGAAATGCAAAGCATTGGGAATGCTAAATTTGTGCATTAATGTAAAATACCACATAAACATATTTTTATGATTTCTTAACTTCTTCAGGGACATAAGATTGTGTAAATAAACCATATATATTTGTTTACACAATACATGATTTTCCCACTGTATTTATAACACATATAGATGTAATATATATAACAATAGTAGTACAAGAGAGAGGAGAGATAGCATTATACGGAGCACAGTTTCTAAGTTTTACAGGAATTAAGTCAGTATTAATCAGGAGCCTGTGATAAGATGCATATATAATCCCCAGAGCAACCACTAAGAAAGTAAAGCATATGGTGCAGAAAAATCAACAAAGAAGTTAAAATGGTACACACACAAAAATATTTAACATGACACCAGGAAAGGAAGAACAGAAGAAGACAAGAGACATAGAAAATGAAGAGCAAAATTAAAAATGCAAGTCCTACTGTGGCAGAATAAAAAGTATCAATTGGGTGTCTGTCCCTGGTTCATAAGCTCCTAAAACTTTTGCAGTTTCCTGAATGACAGGAGTGCTGTCTGTTAGTCCTAAAAGCCTCTTTGGGCCATACCTGATTTATGTGAATGAGGTGGCTCCCCAGACTCCTGAGTGCCTTCCACAGATGCAGGATGGGCTGGATGCCAGAGGAGACACCCCTGTAATAGTGGCTTGGAATTTCCCCCCCTGCAGCCTCCAGGGAGGGGAGAAAGGCTGCAGGTTGAATTCAGTCACTAATGGCCACAGGTTTAATCAGTGGTGCCTAAGGAATGGAACTCCATCTAAGAACCCCAAACGGCAGGGCTCCGGGAGCTTCCCAGGTGGCAAGCACATCAATGGTGGGAGGCGGTGCACCCGGGACAAGCATGGGAGCTCTGTGTGTCCCCCACACCTGGCCTGTGCAGCTCTGCCATCTGGTGGTTCATGAGCCATATCCTTGGTGACCTAACTATAATCATAAGTACAGTGCTTTCTTGAGTTCTGAGAGTTATTGCCAGGAACTAGTGAGCCTGAGAGGGAGGTTGTGAGAGCCTCTGAATGTTTAGCCAAGTCAGAGACAAGTGCAGGTGGCCTCGGGACCCAGGAGCTGCAGCTGTGTCTGACATGGGGGCAGTCTTGTGGGGCTGAGTCCTTCACCCGCCGGGTCTGCGCTGACTCTGGGAGTTGTGTCAGAATTGAAATGAACTGTAGGACATGCAGCTGGTATCAGAGAGCTGGAGAATTAGGTTGATAGATACTAGAGTTGGCCATTGAGCAACATGGGTTTGAACTTCACAGGTCCACTTATATGTGGATTTTTAAAATAAATACTGTATAGTAATGTTGGGGGAGCATTGTGTATTTTCCTCAGTCCTTGTCCCTCCTGCAACAAAGAATTGAAGGGCAGAGACACAGTAGTGAAGCAGAGTAAAAGTTTTATTTAAAGTTAGTTAAAGAGAGAAAAGTTTTATTTAAAGTTACTTAAAAAGAGGCACCTTGAAAGGTTTAAGCTTTATTGAAAGAGAGAAAGTCTGAGCACTTAGAAAGTGCGGTGAACCTCAGAGAGAGGAGCGCCGCCCTGAAAGGTTGGGGGTTCCCCCTTTTAAGGATATTTCAGGAATGCGTTTAAGGGCTGGGGGTGCAAACTTGTTAGGTGGCCTCTGAATATTTTAAATTAACTTAACACAAGTAATTTACTGCTCTGATTTCTTCCTAAGATACCTATGTCTTGGTCTGGGAGCATATCAAACAAGAATGCCTGCCCAGCCCCCAAGCTGGGCTGAGCTACTATCTGTTAGCTAAAGAGTAAGTTAAGAATCTTACTTCTTAACTTCCTGGCTTTTAAAATGCAATCTTATTTTTAAGATGGAATCCTTCTTGCCTTTTACTACGTTGTTTATAGCTGGGCCTGCTTGCTAAATTAGTTGCCCAGGTTGCAAATTATTTGATTAGAACTGAAGGAGAAAAAAAACAGCATATAGGTGAAGTTAAAACATAAGCTGGGCCTGCATGATTAACCCAATAAAGCCGTGGGCTCTGCTGAGGTACCCTCCTTTATCTGCGGAATATTCAAACATTCCAAGCCAAGTTGCTTCTGGTTTTTTGAGCTTTAACTGATTAACTGATTAACTCTGGGTCTTTTTTAGAGGCTTCCCTGGCCTTCTTCTCTTTCCACCCTGCTCATATCTATTTTCCTGCCAAACAGTACTGTAAATGTATTTTCTCTTCCTTATGATTTTCTTAGCAACATTTTCTTTCCCTAGCTTGCCTCATTGTAAGAAATAGTGTATAATACATATAACACATGAAATACATGTTAATTAAGTGTATTTGTTATCATTAAGGCTCCTGGCCAACAGCAAGCTGTCAGGAGTTAAGTTGCTGGGGCATCAATAGTTATATGCTGACCTTGGATTGGGCAGGGGGTGGGGTCAGCACCCCTAACCTCTGCAACATTCAACAGTCAACTGTAATTATGCCAATAATAGCATAAAATGTGAATTTGGGTCTACACACTGCATTCAGAAGGCAGAGATTTTCAGACTGTGGTTTTTAAAAATATTTATAATCAAGATGTAACTTTATGTTTTCTAAAGCTTAGATTCAAAGATACAAAGAGACAAAAGCAAATGGACAGGAAAAGACAGGCATGCAAACAGAGGCCATGGACAGCTGGGGTGGCTACGCTGGTGTCACACAAAATAGACATGGTGACAAGGATTGTTAGCAGAGTCAGAGACATTTCATAACGACAGAACCATCGTAAATATATACGCTTCCAATAACAGTCTCAAAATACATTAAATGAAAGATGACAGAACTGAAAGGAAAAAATAACAGTATAAGTTGGCGACTTCAATATTCCATTCTCAGTAACTGACAGAACAAGTCAGAGAGTCAGCAAGGGAAGAGGAGACTGGAACAGCACTATGGTGGCCTAGATCTCACACTTACGGACATGCGCCTACCAGCGGCAGCGTGCACTGTCCCCTCTGGTGCACCCGTATCTCCGGATAGACTGTAGGCTGGGCCATAAATCAGGTCAGCATCCATAAGAGGCCTGAACTCATATGAAGCACATTCTTGGGCCACAGCAGAATTAAATTAGAAAGCAACAGAATATAATCTGGGAAACTCTCAAGTATCTGGAAAGTAAACAACACATTTCAAACACCAGTAAAGGAAGAGATTGCAAGAGAAAATAAAGAATATTTTGAACTGAATGAAAATGAACAACATAGGAAGCAGGCTTAGAGGAAAGTTATAGTCTTGAACAGCCTGTATCAAAAAGTCTCAAATGGGAGACATAAGTTTCCACCTTAAAAACTAGACAAAAAAAAAAAGGAAATTAAACCCAAAACAAGCATCAGGAAATAATAAAGACTAATGCAGAAATCTGATAGAAAACAGAAAAATAAGAAAAATCAATGAAATACAATATCAGTTCTTTGAAAACACAACAAAAATAATACACCTTTAGCTAGACTAAGATGAAAAATGGAGAAATAACACCAAAGAGGGGAAATACTAGCCTTACAGAAATATAGGCTTGTGAGAGAATTTATAATAACTTTATGCCAACACCTAAGTAGACAACTTAGATGAGATGGACAGATTCATAAAGATGCAAGTTTTGAAAATTGATTTAGAAAGACACTAAAAATTGGAAAGACCTGTACAAAGTGAAGAAACTGGATTAGTAACGTAAGATCTTCCCACAAAGAGATCCTGCCCAGACGGCCTCACCAGTGACGTCTAGCCAGTATTGAAAGAAGAAATTGTATCAAATCTTTCACGACATGCAGGAGGAGGAACCATTTGTCAGCTCCTTCTGTGAGGCCTGCGTTACCCTGGTACCAAAACCAGATGAAGACAGGACAAGAACACTACAGCCCCAAGCCCTCAGGAGCACAGATACAAAAATCCTTTGCAAGATATTACACACACACCAAATACACCAGAGTGTGCAGAGGATCATCATCCACCATGAGCAGATGGGATTTATCCCAGGAATGCAAAGTTGGCTTGACAGGGACTAAAAATGATTAGTTCATGATCCATGTAATGCAATTAATACACTCAAGCAATGTAATGCACTGTATTGATAGAATAAAAGATAAAAACTGCATGATCATCTCTATAGATGGAGGAAAAGCATCTGACAGAGTCTAATACCCATTCGTGATAAAAACTCACAAATGACTAGAAACAGAAGAGAATTTCTGCAAACTGATAAAAATCCATGAAAAGCTACAGCTAATATCATATACTTAATGATGAAAGACTGAATTTTTTCTATCATTGAGAATAAATCAAGGCCTCTGCTCTTGACCCTGCATCTGGAAGACATCCAGGTTGCAAAGGAAGAAGTAATTATTCATAGATAACATAGTCCTGTATGCAGAAAATCCTAAGGAATCCTCCCAAAAAGTAACTAGAACTAATAAACTACTGTAGCAAGGCAGCAGGATGTAAGACCAAAATACAAAGATCAACCGTTTTTCTATAGACTAGAAACAAACATTCTGAAAATGAAATTAAGAAAACAATTCCATTCACGATAGCCCAAGGAGGGAAAAAAATGCTTAAGGCTACTTGTAACAAAAGAAGCACAAGGCTTATATACTGAAAGGGACAAACCTTGGTGGGACAAACGAAAGAAGATTGAAGAAGATGGAGAGACATGCCATGTTCAGTGCTCCCCAGACTGATCTATATAGTCAACACATACTTTAATAAAGCCCCAGTAGGCTTTTTGGATAGGAATTGACTATCTGATCCCAAATTTATATGGAAATTCAAAGGGCCTAGAATAGCCAAAACAATTTTGAAAGAGAAGAACAATACTGGAGGACTGACATTACCCAATTTTGAAACTTACTGTAAAGCCTTAATAATCAAGACAACGTCCTGTTGGTGCAAGGACAGGTACAGAGATCAATGAAACAGAACCGAGAATCCAGAGGGCAGCCCTTGGAAGCATAGTCAGCTGATTCCAACAAGTTACCGAGATAATTCAACGGAGAAGGACAGTCTTTTCAGCAAAAGGAGCAGGGACAGCTGGGTACTGCAAAAACAACTGATGATAAGATCTCACACTATCCACAAAAATTAGCCCAAAATGCATCGGAGAACTCTGTGTAACAGCTGAAATGATTAAAACTTCTATAAGAGAACACAGAGAAAATCTCTGTCATCTTGGGTTCAATGGACACCAAAAGCACAATCCACAAGAGAAAACTTGATAAATTGGACTTCATCATAAATTAAAACTTCTCTTCAAAAGGTATCATTAAAACAATGAAAAGACAAGCCATAAACTGGGAAAAAGGTATCTGCAGAACATGTCTAATTAAGGCTCATATCCAGAATATTAACAAACACAATTCAGTAAGAAGACAACCTAATTTAAAAATGGGCAACAGACCTGAATCAACTTCATCAAAGAAGATATACGAATTGGTAATAAGTCCATAAAAAGATGTTCAACATCATTAATCATTAGGGAAATGCAAATTAAAGCCACAGTGAGACACCGTGATACATATACCTACTTGGACGGCTATAATTCAAAAGAAAACGGTAACGAGTAGGTGAGGATGCCGGGAAATTGGAGTCCTCCTGCACTGCAGGTGAGAATGTGAGTGTAAATGGCAAGTACTTTATAAAAGCAATCTGGCAGTTTCTTTAAAAAGTTAAACAGAAACTTGCCATATGATCCAGCAATTGTACTCTTAGGAATCTGCCTGGGAGAAATGAAGGAAGGCAGACATACATGAACGTCCACAGTGGTAGCCACAAACCAGCCCTGTGATATCATGAATCATAAGGAATACATATCTGATCATTCCAATGATCAAATATACATTCCCCAGGTGTATGTGCTCTTCATCCACAGTACTGAAAACACCACTGAGCCTTAAAGGTGAGACGGGAGTCTTGTCACATTAATGAGAGACTTTTGGACCCCTCCCAAGGGTGGGGACTGGAGGTTGGATCAGCCAATGGCCTTTGATTTAGTCAATCATGACTGTGCAATGAAGCCCCCCCAAAACCCCGAGAAGAGCTTATGCTCTCTTGGATCCCGCTTCTCTGTGGGAGAGCTTCCATGCGTGGGGAACCAAACAGTGTCCACATACCCCTGAGTCTGGCCCCAAGCTCCACGAGGACAGAAGCTCCTTGCCCTATGCATCTCTTCATCTGGCTGTTAAATTGTATCCTTTATAAACTGGTAAAGAGTTTCCCTGAGTTCTGTGAGCCACTGGGCTGGAGGTCGTGGGAACCTCCAGTTTGTAGCCGGTAGGTCAGAAGCACAAGTCTGGGGCTTGCGACCTGCGTCTGGAGTGGGGGGTGGAGGGCAATGTTGTAGGACAGAGCTCTTAACCTGGGGAACCTGGTGCTGGCTCTGGCTGATAGTGTCAGAATTGAGTTACGTTTCAGAGACACTCTGGTGTTTGAGAATTGCTTGGTGTGTGTGTGGGAAGACCCCCCCAGCTCCTCCCAAGACATGCATTGGAATCAGGTCCAGGAACCTGAAAGGAGTTACACTGCTGTGTATACTAGTATTGTTGCATATGAGAAAACAAGCCCTGAACTGGAGACAGTCTCGGCATCTACCAAGCGGGGAATGCATAAACCCAATGTGGTCCCTCCGTACGCTGCGATATTCTTCAGGAATAAAGGGATGAAGCACTGACACCTGACACCTGAACCTCAAAAACACAAAGCGAAGGGAAGCCAGCTGTGGAGGAGCAAGTATTGTGTGACTCACCTATGTGACTGTTCAGAACAGGCAGAGTTACCGAGACAGAGAGCTGATCAGTAGTCCTCTGGGGCTCGGGCAGAAAGAATGACTGGCTGTAAATGGGTCCAGGAAGCTCTGGGCGTGATGGAAATGGTTTAAAACTGGATCATGGTGATGGTTGCACAATCAGTAAATTTACTAGAATTCACTTCAATGGGTAAAGTTTTATGTTATGTTAATTTTACCTCAACAAAGCCGTTACCCCAAATACTGTGTGGCATTGGCAGAAATGTAGACTGAAATTGGTGGAACAGAATAGTAAGCCCTGGAAAAGCCCTGAGTAAGTACAGCCAACTGATTTTTTACACAAGTGCATAAGCATTCAATGGAGGAAAGACCGCCTTTTCAATAAAGGATGCCAGAGCAACCGAATATCCTCAGGCAAAAAGGCAGACTTCAATCCAGACATCACACCTTATTAAAACACCAACTCAACGTGGCTCATAGATTTAAGTGTAAAATATAGAACTTTTAGAACATGTTTTAGGAGAAAATCTTCAGGATTTTTGGTGAGGAGTTCTTAGAATGGGCATCAGAGTGATGATCTATAAAAGAAAGAAATCAATAAATAGAACCTCATCAAAATAAAAACTTCAGCTCTGCAAAAGGCCCTCTTAAAAGATGAGAAGACAAGAGGGGAGGAGCCAAGATGGTGGCGTGAGTAGGACAGTGGGAATCTCCTCCCAAAAACATATATATTTTTGAAAATACAGCAAATACAACTATCCCTAAAAGAGAGACCAGAAGACATAGGACAACAGCCATACTACATCCACACCTGCAAGAACCCAGCGCCTCATGAAGGGGGTAAGATACAAGCCACAGCCCGGCAGGACCCAAGGTCCCTCACCCCAGCTCTCAGCAGGAGGAGAGGAGTCGGAGCGGGGAGGGAGAGGGAGCCCAGGACTGCTAAACACCCAGCCCTAGCCATCTGCACCAGAGCGCAGACACACAGTGCATGCGTGGGGTGCTGGAAACTAGGGAAGCAGGACAGTAAGACCTGTGAGCGGGTCCTGTAGCCGGCGCCTCTGGGACAAAGAAAAGCGAGTGCCTTTTGAAAGTCTTAAAGGGACAGGGACCCCACAACTGGACGGAAGCATCCCGGGTCACAGTCCAGCAGCTGGAAATTCCAGGGAACTCCGGGTGCACTAACCCCCTGGGCAACAGCTCTGAGACCCCTCACAGAGGTAAACAGCCAAACAGCTCCCCATCCATTACCCCGCCGGGGCCCTGCCATAGCAGAGCAGCAGCCTGAGGCTGGCCACACCCTCAGCAAGGTAGCTTCCTTCATACCGTCTGGGCAAGATACAGAGACCCAGTCTCCACGCAATTGCCCAACATAAGCCACTAGGGGTAGGAGTTGTCCCAGTAAAGAAAGGCCAGAAGCAAGTGGAAAAAGTCTAGGCTCTCCCAGCTGACAGACGTGTCAATAGCATACCACTGCACCTATCAACATGAAAAGGCAAAAAAATTTGATCCAGACAAGACTAACCCAGACAGCTTCGACATCTTCTACATCTTTCCCTGAGAAGGAACCTGGGGAGATAGATTTAACCAGTCTTCCTGAAAAAGAATTCAAAACAAAAGTCATAACCATGCTGATGGACTTGCAGAGAAATATGCAAGAACTAAGGAGGGATAATACAGAAATTAAACAATCTCTGGAAGGACTTCAAAGCAGAATGGACGAGACGCAAGAGACCATTAATGGACTAGAAAACAGAGAACAGGAACGCAGAGAAGCTGATGCAGAGAGAGATAAAAGGATCTCCAGGAATGAAAGAATATTAAGAGAACTGAGTGACCAATCGAAATGGAACAATATCTGCATTATAGGGGTACCAGAAGAAGAAGAAGAGAGAAAAAGGGATAGAAAGTGTCTTTGAAGAAATAATTGCTGAAAACTTCCCCAAACTAGGGGAGGAAATGGCCTCTCAGACCACAGAGGTACACAGAACTCCCATGACAAGGGATCCAAGGAGGGCAACACCAAGACACATAATAATTAAAATGGCAAAGATCAAAGACAAGGACAGAGTATTAAAGGCAGCCACAGAGAAAAAAAAGGTCACCTACAAAGGAAAACCCATCAGGCTATCATCAGACTTCTCAACAGAAACCCTACAGGCCAGAAGAGAATGGCATGATATACTTAATGCAATGAAACAGAAGGGCCTTGAACCAAGGATACTGTATCCAGCACGAATATCATTTAAATATGAAGGGGGGATTAAACAATTCCCAGACAAGCAAAAGTTGAGGGAATTTGCCTCCCACAAACCACCTCTACAGGGCTTCTTACAGGGACTGCTCTAGATGGGAGCACTCCTAAAAAGAGCACAGAACAAAACACCCAACATATGAAGAATGGAGGAGGAGGAATAAGAAGGGAGAGAAATAAAGAATCATCGACCATGTTTATAATAGCTCAATAAGCGAGTTAAGTTAGACAGTAAGATAGTAAAGAAGCTAACCTTGAACCTTTGGTAACCACAAACTTAAAGCCTTCAATGGCAATAAGCACATAATTTCCCTTTCAATAATCACCCTAAATGTAAATGGACTGAATGCACCAATCAAAAGACACAGATTAGTAGAACGGATAAAAAAGCAAGACCCATCCATATGCTGCTTAAAAGAGACTGACCTCAAACCCAAAGACATACACAGACTAAAAGTCAAGGGATGGAAAAAGATATTTCATGCAAACAACAGAGAGAAAAAAGCAGGTGTTGCAACACTAGTATCAGACAAAATAGACTTCAAAATAAAGAAAGTAACAAAAGATAAAGAAGGACATTACATAATGAATGATAAAGGGCTCAGTCCAACAAGAGGATATAACCATTATAAATATATATGCACCCAATACAGGAGCACCAACATATGTGAAACAAATACTAACAGAATTAAAGGAGGAAATAGAATGCAATGCATTCATTTTGGGAGACTTCAACACACCACTCACTCCAAAGGACAGATCCACCAGTCAGAAAATACGTAAGGACACAGAGGCACTGAACAACACACTAGAACAGATGGACCTAAAAGACATCTATAGAACTCTACATCCAAAAGCAACAGGATACACATTCTTCTCAAGTGCACATGGAACATTCTCCAGAATAGACCATATACTAGGCCACAAAAAGAGCCTCAGTAAATTCCAAAAGATTGAAATCCTACCAACCAACTTTTCAGACCACAAAGGCATAAAACTAGAAATAAATTGTACAAAGAAAGCAAAAAGGCTCACGAACACATGGAGGCTTAACAACATGCTCCTAAATAATCAATGGATCAATGACCAAATTAAAATGGAGATCCAGCAATAAATGGAAACAAACGACAACAACAACACAAAGCCCCAACTACTGTGGGATACAGCAAAAGCAGTCTTAAGAGGAAAGTACATAGCAATCCAGGCATATTTAAAGAAGGAAGAACAATCCCAAATGAATGGTCTAATGTCACAGTTATTGAAATTGAAAAAAGAAGAACAAATGAGGCCTAAGGTCAGCAGAATGAGGGACATAATAAAGATCAGAGAAGAAGTAAATAAAATTGAGAAGAATAAAACAATAGCAAAAATCAATGAAACCAAGAGCTGGTTCTTCAAGAAAATAAACAAAATAGATGAGCCTCTAGCCAGACTTATTAAGAGGAAAAGAGAGTCAACACAAATCAACAGTATCAGAAACGAGAAAGGAAAAATCACGACGGACCCCACAGAAATACAAAGAATTAGAGAGTACTGTGAAAACCTATATGCTAACAAGCTGGGAAACCTAGGAGAAATGGACAACTTCCTAGAAAAATACAACCTTCCAAGACTGACCCAGAAAGAAACAGAAAATCTAAACAGACCAATTACCAGCAACGAAATTGAAGCAGTAATCAAAAAACTACCAAAGAACAAAACCCCCGGACCAGATGGATTTACCTCGGAATTTTATCAGACATACAGAGAAGACATAATACCCATTCTCCTTAAAGTTTTCCAAAAAGTAGAAGAGGAGGGAATACTCTCAAACTCATTCTATGAAGCCAACATCACCCTAATACCAAAACCAGGCAAAGACCCCACCAAAAAAGAAAACTACAGACCAATATCCCTGATGAATGTAGATGCAAAAATACTCAACAAAATATTAGCAAACCGAATTCAAAAATACATCAAAAGGATCATACACCATGACCAAGTAGGATTCATCCCAGGGATGCAAGGATGGTACAACATTCAAAAATCCATCAACATCATCCACCACATCAACAAAAAGAAGGACAAAAACCACATGATCATCTCAATAGATGCTGAAAAAGCATTTGACAAAATTCAACATCCATTCATGATAAAAACTCTCAACAAAATGGGAATAGAGGACAAGTACCTCAACATAATAAAGGCCATATATGATAAACCCACAGCCAACATCATACTGAACAGCGAGAAGCTGAAAGCTTTTCTTCTGCGGTTGGGAACAAGACAGGGATGTCCACTCTCCCCACTGTTATTCAACATAGTACTGGAGGTCCTAGCCATGGCAATCAGACAAAACAAAGAAATACCAGGAATCCAGATTGGCAAAGAAGAAGTTAAACTGTCACTCTTTGCACATGACACGATGTTGTACATAAAATCCCTAAAGACTCCACTGCAAAACTACTAGAACTAATATCGGAATTCAGCAAAGTTGCAGGATACAAAATTAACACACAGAAATCTGTGGCTTTCCTATACACTAACAATAAACTAATAGAAAGAGAAATCAGGAAGACAATTCCATTCACAATAGCATCAAAAAGAATAAAATACCTAGGAATAAACCTAACCAAGGAAGTGAAAGACCTATACCCTGAAAACTACAAGACACTCTTAAGAGAAATTAAAGAGGTCACTAACAAATGGAAACTCATCCTATGCTCCTGGCTAGGAAGAATTAATATCGTCAAAATGGCCATCCTGCCCAAAGCAATATACAGATTCAATGCAATCCCTATCAAATTACCAACAGCATTCTTCAATGAACTGGAACAAATAGTTCAAAAATTCATATGGAAACACCAAAGACCCCAAATAGCTAAAGCAATCCTGAGAAGGAAGAATAAAGTGGGGGGGGATCTCACTCCCCAACTTCAAGCTCTACTACAAAGCCACAGTAATCAAGACAATTTGGTACTGGCACAAGAACAGAGCCACAGACCAATGGAACAGAATAGAGACTCCAAACATTAACCCAAACATATATAGTCAACTAATATTCGATAAAGGGGCTATGGACATACAATGGGGAAATGACAGTCTCTTCAACAGATGGTGCTGGCAAAACTAGACAGCTACATGTAAGAGAATGAAACTGGATCACTGTCTAACCCCATACACAAAAGTAAATTCGAAATGGATTAAAGACTTGAATGTAAGTCATGAAACCATAAAACTCTTAGAAAAAAACATAGGCCAAAATCTCTTAGACATAAACATGAGTGACCTCTTCTTGAACATATCTCCCCGGGCAAGGGAAACAAAAGCAAAAATGAACAAATGGGACTATATCAAGCTGAAAAGCTTCTGTACACCAAAGGACACCATCAATAGAACAAAAGGGTATCCTACAGTATGGGAGAATATATTCGAAAATGACAGATCCGATGAAGGGTTGACATCCAAAATATATAAAGAGCTCACACACCTCAACAAACAAAAAGCAAATAATCCAATGAAAAAATGGGCAGAGGAGCTGAATAGACAGTTCTCTAAAGAAGAAATTCAGATGGGCAACAGACACATGAAAAGATGCTCCACATCGCTTGTCATCAGAGAAATGCAAATTAAAACCACAAAGAGATATCATCTCACACCAGTAAGGATGGCTACCATCCAAAAGACAAACCACAACAAATGTTGGCGAGGTTGTGGAGAAAGGGGAACCCTCCAACACTGCTGGTGGGAATGTAAATTAGTTCAACCATTGTGGAAAGCAGTATGGAGGTTCCTCAAAATGCTCAAAATAGAAATACCATTTGACCCAGGAATTCCACTTCTAGGAATTTACCCTAAGAATGCAGCACTCCAGTTTGAAAAAGACAGATGCATCCCTATGTTTATCGCTGCACTATTTACAATAGCCAAGATATGGAAGCAACCTATATGTCCATCAGTAGATGAATGGATAAAGAAGATGTGGTACATATACACAATGGAATATTACTCAGCCATAAGAAAAAAACAGATCCTACCATTCGCAACAACATGGATGGAGCTAGAGGGTATTATGTTCAGTGAAATAAGCCAGGCGGAGAAAGACAAGTACCAAATGATTTCATTCATACGTGGAGTATAAGAACGAAAGAAAACTGAAGGAACAAAACGGCAGGAGAAGCACAGAACCCAAGAATGGACTAATAGTTACCCAAGGGAAAGGGACTGGGGAGGATGGGTAGGAAGGGAGGGATAAGGGCGGGAGAAGAAAGGGGGCATTACAATTAGCATGTATCCTGTGGGGGGAGCATGGGGAGGGCTGTGCAACACAAAGACAAGTAGTGATTTTACAGCATCTTACTATGTTGATGGACAGTGACTGTGAACAGGTATGTGGGGGGGACTTGGTGAGGGGGGAGCCTAGTGAACATAATGGCCTTCATGTAATTGTAGATTAATGATACCAAAATACAATTCAAAAAAAAGATGAGAAGACGAGCTGCAGACTAGGGACAGGTATTTGCAAACAACATATCTGACAAAGGACTCATCTAGAATCTCTAAGACTCTCAAAACTCAACATGAAAAAAAATGTTTCAATTAGAAAATGGGCAAAAGACCTGAAAAGACATTTCACTGAAGAGGACGTGTAGATGGCAGACACGCACACAAGGATGTGTTCAAGCTCTCCAGCCAGTAGGGACACAGTGGGGGCGTGGACGCACTTTGTTGTACACTTGGTAGAAGAGCTAAAAAGTGGATCATACAGCCACAGTTAAGCACACCATGGAGTGCGGCGCGGCAGAAAAAGATGAACTCCTGTACACGTAATGATTCACATGAGTCTCATGGCATTTGCTGCGGGAGAGAAGCTAACCTCACAAGGCCACATGCCGTATGATTCCAATTATATGATGCTCCTGAAATGACCAAATTGCAGATGGAAAGCAGAATGGTTGGCTGGGGAGGGACAGTGGGTTTGGGGATGGGAGCGAATGTCAAGCGGCAGCATGAAGGGTTCATGGTGGTGGTGGTGCAGTTCTGGGTATTTGCAGAGGTGGCTCTGCAGATCTACAGCTGGGATAACGTGACGCAGAACCACGCACATTGAACCGATGTATTATCTCCTGGCTTTGACATTATACTATGATTATGGAAGATGTAACCACTTGGGGAGACATGGGACCCCAGTACTGTCTTTGCAACTTACTGTGAATCTACAAGTATTTCAAAATAAAAAGTTAAATCGAAAACGATCATTTTTTATATCACAGCTTCTTTAGGTCAGGAAGTTGAGAGTGACTTCACTTGGGGGTTCTGGTTTGGGGTTTCTCATGGGGTTGCTCTGAAAACCCTGGCTGGGGCTGCTGTCATCCTGGGGAGGGAGGACCCCCTTCCAGGAGCCAGTGAACCCACAGTGGACCCACAGCACTGGCTGTGGGCAGGGCGCTCAGTTCCTCAACCAGTAGACCCTTTGCAGGGCTACTGAGTGTCCTCCGGACGTGGTGGCTGCCTTCCCCTGGAGCAGGTGATCGGAGAGCAGAGAGGAAGCTGTTGTCTGGGGAGCTTGGAGTTCCCCAGAAGCTCTGAGTGCCTGGAGGGGTTTGCCAACTGCATGGGCCAGCTGGCTGGGGGGTCCCCTCCGGTGCAGGTCAGAGTTCCCTGACCAGATTCCGTTTCCTGAGTGCATGCGAAGTCTGTTCCCATCTGTGCTGACTGCAGGACCCCCGCCCCTTGATGGGGCCTAGAGTCCCCAAGAAGCACCAGCATTTTATCCCCTTAGAGCCAGGCTGTGGGGGGGGTGCTACATGGAGCTGGGGTGGGGGCACCTCTCACTGCCCCCCAACCTGCTGCTTCAGACCAACCCCCTTCCTGGAGCCACCTCTGCTCAGGCCCTCTGCCCAATGGGGGCCACACGTCAGGCTGGTCTCAGCTTCCCCGTGGCTGTTTCTTAGGATGGCTGTGTTACTTACCATTTGTCATCTGCTTCCAGTCTAATCTTTAGTTGCTGTCACATCCTCTCCTGTCCTCCTTGTACTTGCAGATGTATGTCCTTAAAAATAGCTCATTACTGTCATTTACGTGAGGCTTAATACAAGGGAGCAAAAGCAGCTTTGTTCCACCCATCATCTTTTTTTTTTTAATTTTTTTTTTTATTGAAGGGTAGTTGACAACAGCATTGCATTACATTAGTTTCAGGTGTACAACACAGCAACTCAACATTTATATACATGATATTTCTAGGTACCAGGTATCACCATACCAAGTTGTTACAATATTTTGACTATATTCCTTATGCTATACATTACATTCCGGTTACTTATTTATTTTACAATTGGAAGTGTGTTTATATATATATATATATATGTATATATATATATATTGTGAGGGCATCTCTCATATTTATTGATCAAATAGTTGTTAACCACAACAAATCTCTGTATAGGGGGGTCAATACTCAATGCACAATCATTAATCCACCCCAAGCCCAATTTTCGTCAGTCTCCAATCTTCTGATGCATAACGAACAAATTCTTACATGGAGTACAAATTCTTACATAGTGAATAAGTTACATGGTGAACAGTGCAAGGGCAGTCATCACAGAAGCTTTCGGTTTTGTTAATGCATTATGAACTATACACAGTCAGTTCAAATATGAATATTCATTTGATTTTTAAACCTGATTTATATGTGGAAACCACATTTCTCTATTATTATTATTTTTAATAAAATGCTGAAGTGGTAGGTAGATACGAGATAAAGGTAGAAAACAGAGTTTAGTGTTGTAAGAGAGCAAATGTAGATGATCAGGTGTGTGCCTGTAGACTATGTGTTAATCCGCGCTAGACGAGGGCAATAAACATCCACGTATGCAGAAGATTTCTCTCAGAACATGAGGGGGGAGGTTCTAAGCCTCACCTCTGCTGCTCCCCATTTTCTCACCAGATGGCCCCCTGCGACTGTGCCTGTCTTAGGTTGTTCCTCCCTTGAGGAATCTTACCCGTCTCTGGCTAACCAGTCATCTTCCGGGGCCATACAGGGAAATGTTAAGTTGGTAAGAGAGAGAGAAGCCTTATCGTTTGAAAAGGTTAGCTTTTTACTTCTTTGCATATTTATGCCCTGTGGCTTCTATGCCCAGCATTTGTCTTGACCACCCATCATCTTTACCCCAGATGTCAACAAATGTCTAAATTTTGCTCAATTTTGGTTGTTTGTAACCTTGTCTGATCCACGTCTTCTTCCAACAGGCGTCTTCTCCCAATGGGCGTTTGTAGAGTACTTGCTCCATGCCAGGCCCAAGGCCAGGAGTGTGGGGTGGACATAAATAAGGATGTTACAGGGGAAAGGGGAGGCCCAGACAGTGAGCTAGGGCAGGTCACACGAGGGAGGGACGGCCCCTGGCTCAGGGAGCTGGTCCTGCAAGATAAGCTGAGCTTAGATGTAAGGAAGAAGTGGGGATAGTACTCCTGGCCAGGTGGGACGCATGGACAAAGGCGTAGAGGAGGAAGGGGAGGCACACAGAGCAGGTGTGAGAGGACGTCTGGTGGGACAGTGCAGAAGGGGACCACTGGAGACTGGCCTGGAAGGGTGTGGCTCCATCTGGGCTGGCTGAGGATTTCTACGGCTGTGTAGGTACTCGGCATCTCTGGAAGTCTGAGCACCAGAAAGTGTTCTAGTCAAGCCGGGCCAGAGGAAGAAGGCTCTGCAGGCAGAGCAGAATTAATTGCATGGAGGGAAGGGAAACCGAGGCAGGACACTCCTGTGGCGACCCCCATCACCAGCAGCTGGAAGTGTACTGTGTCTTGGTCTGGCAGGTGGTCACACAGCAGACACATATGAAAATTCATGGAGCTGTGCAATCTAGATGTCTGCACATGATGATACACAGCTGACCCCTCAGAAGGGAGGTGATGATAGTACTTTAAATGGCTCAAGCAAGAGGTAAGAGGTGATTAGAATGTAAACCTGGGGTAAAGCAGGGTTTGGAGAGCTGCTGTGTTCTGAGTTCAGGTGCAGCAGGAATTTAGTGGTCAGGGAAGGCTGCCTGGAAGAGGAGCCTCATGCTGTGGAGGACACAGGACCTGGGGAGCTACTGTGCTGGGACAAGGCTGGGAGCCCTCAGTGGGCTGAAGCCTCAGGAAATAGAGGGACAGAACATTCCAGAAACAAGACGTTTCTGGAGTGGAAGTGGATCCAGACGGGGACCATGGTTCTGAAATAGGTAGGACGCTGCCCCAGGAAGCTGGGCCAGGCCTTCGTTTCCCACGAAAGAGACCAAACGGCCCTCAAGAGGGGATTCCAGCAGCTGCTCTGCAAGGCGTGAAAATGGGATTTCTGGGTCAGAGGCCCAGGTCCAGGAGGTGACTTCTAGGAAGAGACGTCAGCATTCCTTGCCTGGGGGTACCCCAAGTGGACAAGTACATGCTGGAGGGCGGGCTGAGCCCCCTGCCCGGAGTGGGCCAAGGCTGGGTCCCCACGTGTCGGCAGCACCTGGCATGCAGGCACACGTCCCCATCCACGTGCCTGCAGGCCTGGCGGCCATGGCCGTGACAGAGGAGGCCCAAGGGCAGGCCCAGGCTGACGGGCCTGGGAGGTTGAACCACCGTGTCCTGGAGTCCCCAGGTTGGGGGCAACCTTCCTCAGAGGGCACATGGGTGATGGCTGAACGTGAACCTGGGCCTGGGTAGAGGACCTCACCCTGAAGGGCTGTTGGGTGCTGCGGGTGTGGGGGCCTGAGGGCATTCACAAGGAGACGAGGGACCCGGGACACAAGAGGCCAGGCGTCCGGACCCCTACCCTCCATGCTAGCTGTGCTGGCTCAGCCGTCTTGTGCCCACCCTGGCCTGTCACACCAGAAGGACTCACCCGCCGCGAGCCCGGGGCACAGGCGCGTGTGGTCCGAGGGCCGCGTCCCTGGCCCGACGCTGCCCCCTGGCGGGAGGCGCCGGCACCAGCAACCCCAGCCCCGCACAGCCCGGACAGGACAGACTAAGGGGGAACCACAGCCTCTCAGCCTGTTTCCTCTCCTATAAATCGGGACACCCCGCAAAGCTGTGCACACGGTCCGTTATGGCGGCCATCTGAGCCCCCGAAATGCGGCTAGTCCGGGGGGGAAGTGCCATCAGTGTAAACTACACGCCAGATTTCCCAGACTTAGTGCAAAACCCAAAACCCCAGAAACCCAGGACATGAAGTAGCTTACAAATAATTTTACAGGGTTCACAAGTTGAAATGACAATATTTTGTATATATTGGGTCAAATATATTAAAATCAATCTCACCTGCTGCTTCTTGCTTTCAAGGCAGTTACTGGAAAATTTTAGATTAACACGTGGCTGGCAGGGTGGGTGGGCAGACTGAAGGAGGGCACCCACCACCTGGGAGTCCTGATGAACGGTGGCCAATCCTGTGGTCGCTGGCAGAGTGGCCGCTAAAAGGTGGGATTTCTCCAAAACCTTGTTTTAATCTGAAAAAGTCATAGTAATGTTGCATTCTATTCTATCATCAATCTGTCCTTTTCATGAAAAAAAAGAAAGTAAACAAAACATGGACCAAAGTCAAAGAAGATGTACCTCCGTGTACTCTGGTAGGGGCCGTACCCACGGACAGCGGGAGGGGCTGGGCCCACCTCACGGCCACAGTGCTCCCCGCTGTCACAGCTCCTGGCCCATGGCCCCTGCTCTGAGGAACACAAGAGAAAGAGCTGTCTGTGCTGTTTTCATTCCCCAGGAGGGGCTGGAGAGGCTGAGCTACATGCCTCCCAGAGTCCCCAGGAGGTCCTGGGGCAGGCAGTGGAGCCACAGATGGAGGCCGACATCAGGAGAGGAGCAGAGGTTGAGTGAGGCTGAGATGCGAGGACAGAGGTCCCAGCTGTCTCAGGAAGGGGAGATAAACCAGGGGAGACTTCTTGGAGGAGGTGGCACCATCTGAAAGGCCAGGACTGAGAGAAAGCAGGGCAGCACCCAGACCCCTTCCGTGGCAGGTTTCCCTAGCCAAATGTGAGCACAACTGGCCATCCCCACCCTGGGGAACGTGACAGGCGGCTGGCCCTGGTACCCCTCTCCCCCACCCACCACACTAACAAAGCCCTCCTCAGAGCACCTCCACTGCACTCCTGCCAGCCAAGCCCCCACAACACTCCAGAGGGAGCTGGGCTCATGGTAAGCCAGAGATGAACCTCACCCCAGGCACTGAGGGCTGAGCTTCGGGGAATTTGGAAGCCTCAGAGTCCTATACACCAGGATGCTGGGCTCAGCGCCTGAGGGCCACTGGTTCTGTGCTCCAGTCCCACTGATGGCACACAGGGGGTCTGATTTCACATCCTCACCAGCACTTGCTGCTCTGACGACAGCCACCCCGATGGGAGGGAGGGAGGCGGCCCCTTGCTGTGGTCTGGATTTGCTTTCCCCTGATGATCGGTGATGCTCAGCAGCTTCTCGCGTGCTGTTGGCCATCTGTGTATCTTCTTTGGAGAATGTCCATTCCACTCCTTTGCCCTCTTTGAAGAGGGTGTTGTGCTTTGGGTGTCGAAATTTAGCTCTCTCTATTCTGTATACTAATCCCTTATCAGACATATGGTTTGCAAACATTTTTCCCATGCTGTGGGTGCCTTTCACTCCGTTGATAGGCTTTGGTGAGCCACTGACCTTGTCTGTGGACGCCTCTGCCCATGTGCCTCAGGAAGGGCCCTGCTTGCTCTCTCCTCTCCTCCCTGACCACAAGCAGTGTAAGGCACCAGCTCATCTGGGGCTCCTTGGGCTGCTGATTCCAAGGCAGTGACAGGATGGTGGCTGCAGTGGGGCAGGAGGTCAGGCTCTGTTTAACATCCACTTATGCCAGTTTTCATATGAGTTTCCTTAACCCGGCAGACAGGCCACAGCATCTGTCTTCTGAGATCTAAATGCATCTAACATGGAAGAGGCCACAGGTGTGTTCTATGTGGCTCCTGAGCTCAAGGGAGGCAGATTTGGCCAAAAGCAGGAAGAGACTGTAAAGAGCAGACTACCCAGCCACACAGGGGCAGTGATGTAGTGAGTTCCCTGCCATGGCAGGTGTACAAGGTGAGGCTGACCCACCTGCCTGGGAGGCTGGCATGTCTTTTGGGTGACACCAAGATCTCCTGGTGAAATACCGTCTGGGTCCAATTCCTTTATGTGTGCAGATTTTAAAAGTGTTTATTCACTCAACAGGTGACTAGGAAGGGGGCAAGAAATACATCAAAGAGCAACCTTGGAGGGGAGTCCTGCAAAAATGACCTGTGTGTTTTCATGTGGCCCCAAGAGCACTGAAGGTCCGTGTAGGGTGTGGAGATGCAAGAGGGAGGGGGTTTTGGAGAAAGCCTGTGGCCAGGACTCGAAGGCCTTTATGGCCTGAAGCAGCTGTCCCAGAGAAAGAATGGGTTACAAGTGGTCAAGGGGAGACCTGACTGCCATCCTCACCCAGTGTTGGAGGTACGGCCTGGGACTGGCCTCCACCAGCTAAGATGGTGGCTGCAGGCAGCCTGGACATAGGTGGGAGCAGATTTCCATGGCCTGGGATGGCGGGAGTGAGGGGGTGGGTGGAGAGCCAGGGTCTGTTGTCAGGAGGCTGCCTACCACTCTCCTTCCTTCCTCTGCCCCTAGTCCTCTGGGACCCTCAGGTGCTCTCACCATGAGGGGACTTCATGGTGAGGAAGGGCTACCACCCCAGGGGTCCCTGCACCCTGAGGCAGGAGCAAGCTGAAGGAGCTGGGCAGGCATGGGTGTGAGGGCTCTGAGCCAGCCCTCCCTGGGACCCCAGCAGCCAGGCAGGCAACAGAAAGGAGGGAAGCAGGCCAGGTGGGTTCCAGCAGGAAGTGACCCACAGAGTCCAGCCCTGCCCTCATGCAGTTCCCCAGACAGCCATGGCGCCGCCTCAATGCCTGCAGCCCTCCCCACTGCCCAGCTGCCACCCCAAAGGATGTTCACCCAACTCACCCAGACAGTGTGCCAAGAAGCCAGCGGAGGGCAAAGGTAGAGGGGTGGTTGGCCAGACCCTAGGAGCTCATTGGTCTGTGGGGAGGTGGGCCACAGTGCTGAGCTCCGCACCCCAGCATGTCAGGCCAGAGCTGGGAGGTTCCGTGGGGAGCATCCTGACTCGTTCTCAGCCTGGAGCTCCACGGCCGGAAGCTGCAAGGAACCCAAAGTCCATGTCTCTGAGCTGACTTAGCAGAATGACACCTCTACGGCCTGCAGACCTGCCTCCGGGCCGGGCCAGGTAACTACAGTGTGTGTGGATCTATCAGACAGGCAGGAGGCAGCTCCAGCTTGGAGACAGGCAGCTGGGGATGGACAGCCAGGGCCACCTGACTCCTCATGGACAGTGGGCACAGGTTTCCCACTCCCCAGCATGTGAGGGTTCAGGGGAACATGGCTGGGCAGCCTCCCCAGCTGCGTCGGTGCTGCACAAGTATCTTTGTATTAGGATGGCTTCCTTTTGGTCATATCCCTGAGATCTGCCCCTCAGGGGCTTCAGAACCGGCTTCTCGAAGGAGCCTATGGCCACAGTCAGAGGCTTGGTCATCCCCGTCATCTTGCAGATAAGGAGCCAGCAGGCCAAGCACAGGCACACCCAGCTGTCCCTGGCTGCCACCCAGGCGGCGTGAGTTCTGCTGGACAGGACGTGGTCCCCAAAATTAATGGACACATTTCAGCAAGACTTTCTTGGCTCCCCGGATGGGCACTGTGCCAGGGTGGGGCCGCTCCCCGTGTGTGATGGTGTTTATGCCCCAGCCACTCCCTCAGCTAGTGATGTTTTTCCTAAGTGCTGGATTTTTCCTCTCTCCTCCCCTCTGTTCTGGGCCTCTCTGCCAGCATTCTGAGTCGCCCACATTACCCCACCCAGGACATTCAGCTGGCTGTCAGCTGTGTGGCCTTCCCGCCAGCTCCCCACATTCCATCACCATCAGTGTGAGGGCCAAGGCGTCCTGAGGCCATGCCCTTCCTTCCAGCCGTTGTCTAGTCCGAAGCTGCTGTTTCTAAAGGTCGGGCCTGACAGCAGAAAGCTGAGCCTGCTCGGATGGGCAAGTGGCCTGTGCAGGAGCAGACAGAGTGGCAGGGCTGCATCGGGTGCCCCCAGGGCAGGCAGCGCTCCTTAGCATGCTTTGGGGGTTTGGGGAAAAGCAGGGTTGAGGGACCTGGACAAACGCTGGGACATGAGCAGGCCATCACAGCCTCTCTGGGTCTCATTTCCCCATGTGGAAAGTGGGACAATAAACCACATGATTATGTACTCTGGCTCCACCCATGGCTGTCCAAGAGGCTCCCACAAAGGCTGGTGGTTTCCAGCAGCACGCGTTTTCCCAGATGACCCTCCTTCCTTGAGAGGTCTGGTCCCAAGTCAGCTTTCTCTTCCGACGTGGTGCCCATGGAGGGGACCCAGAGAACTGGGTTAGGTCAGGACGACATTAGGTCTGCATGGAAGAGGGCCCTCACAAAGAGACAAGGACACACCAGCAGAGTGGCCCTCGGGGGACGGCTGGAGGCATGACACACAGGAGCTGATGTCTGAGGACACACGTCTGAAGGAGCCAGCCATGGGACACAGTGTGCCGAGCCCCTTCCGCTCCTGACTGAGGCTGTGCACACAGGCCCTCCTGGGGCAGGGGCGGGCTGCCTACCTGGTCCCCCAGCCATGGCACCCCACTGCGGTCTCCTCTCTCCACACTCCTGCCCCCTTTCCCAAACTGCTGTGGGAGCTCTGTGCTCTGGGAAACATTTTTGGGACATTCAGGGACCAAAATATTTTTCAACCAAACCTTTTAGGAGCCCAAACGACTTTCAAGTCAACCTACTTTGAAACCTGACACTTTAAAATCCACTTTAAAATCTGTGCCCCACAGTTTGAAACCAAGACATTCTGGGAATCTACTGGAAGCAAGATGCTCTGGAAGAAAACACACTAAAAATGGCAAAATGGCTTCATCAGGATTGTTTTTAAGCCCCCAATTTTGTAAATTGCTTGAAAAAAAGCAGTTTTGTCAAACCAGTTTCTGTGAGAATTTTCCTGGGAAGTAGCTCAGATGTTTTGACTGGGCTCAGAAGGACTTGCTTGTCCTGTAAGGACACGCATGTAGCTGTAAACAAGGGCTGTATCCAGATCTCGGGAGGAGTCTTGGACCTTTTCCTTTACACACTTCTCTCTCCAACTCTCTGACTCTCCGCCCAGCAACCTTGCCGGACCCTCCCACACTTTGTTCTCTAGTGACAGGGCCAGAGGAGCCCAGCCCCACACCAGCCATCGGAACCTGCCTTGGCCAGGCCACAGCCTCTCAGAGCCTCCTGCTTCCTTTCCAGTGTCCCAGTGGGCAATTCCAGCCCTGATGCTGTATGAAAGGGCACAAGGTGACAGAACTTGGGGATCCCAGTATACAGGCAGGGCACGGATGGGCAAGGCGGGGACAATGCAGAGATGGGAACTTTGAAATCCTGCCCCCACACTCTGATCTGTCAGCTCTGCTCACTCTTCTTTCCGCTTCCAGCCCTCTGTCGGGCCTCACTGAGCACCACCCAACATGGGCCTGCAGGCGAGGGCGTCAGAATTCTCTGGGGCTGCCACCCACCCCGGTGCAGAGGCAGGCGAGAGCGAGGAGCAGGGAGGGACACACGGAAGTGCCCAGGGGCCCCGGGGAGCCCTGGGCAAGCGAGGGCAGCGGTATGTGCTTCAGCGTTTGCAATTTCACTGCTTTCCATACCGTTTTCATCCAGCTGGAGTTTAAGGCCTGTTTTCTCTCGGGGCAGAGTGACCTCCCAGGTTTGCCATGAGACCATCAGGGGCCAGGTGCTCCCAGCCTGGTGGCAACGCACCCAGGGGGAGTGGCTTCTCCCCAGCTGGAGGGTGAAGCTGCCACCTCCTTCGCAGGAGACGCACAGCCTGGGCTGGACGGTGAAGGATAACAGCTCTGCACAGTCCCTGGTCTGGGATCGGAGACTGCCCTTTCACCCGCTGTACCTGCCCTCCCGCCTTGGGCAGTGACCATGAGGGCCACCCCCCATCTCAGCTCACGCGAGGGTGCCGGTCACTGGACACAGGTGCAAGGAAGCAAGTGCTACCGGGGGCACTAACTATGCCTTCACATGTCGTCTTCCGTAAGCATTTTTGACAATGAAAATAACTGAAATTCAATTCTGCAAAAATTAAATATAAAATACTACATGATCCAGCAATTCCAATTCTGGGTCTGTACCCAGAAAACTGAAAGCAGGGTCTTGTGCACACTCGTGTTCACAGCAGCTTATATCCCAACAGCCAAGAAGAGGAAGCAACCCTGTGTCCACTGATGGATGAACGGTAACAAAAGGGGGTCCCTCCCCACCTTGGCACACGATCCAGCCTTGAAAAGGAAGGAGATTCTGACACCTGGTCTGGCACAGAGGGACCCTGAGGACACGACACTCAGTGACACGAGCCAGTCACAGGAGGACACACACCGCGACCCACTCCCGGGAGGCCCCTGGGGAGCAGGTCACAGGACATACACTGTGACCCCTTCCCGGGAGGCCCCTGGGAGCCAGTCACAGGGACAGTGGGCAGTGGGTGCCTGGGGCTGGGAGAAGGGGAGGGATGCTCAGTGTGGACAGAGGGTCCATGTGGGCATGATATGAATGTACTGAATGCCCCTGAGTTGTTTGCACTTAAAATGGTGAAGATGGTAAATCTAATGTTATGTATATTTTATTGCAATTTTAAAAAGAAATGAAAGCCTACTGAAAGTGTCACCGCCCCACCCCCAGTTCATCTGAGAAAACGTATTCACAAGGCGAACCTGTTTTTTCTTGTGAGAAACCCATTCTCCTAAACAGGACTACAGCCATCTAATGATAAAATAAATAACTTTATTATTATCATTGTTATGCTACTGGGTGAGAAAAGCATTTTACATGTTCCTAATCCAAACTTGCTTAAAAGAGGAACTGCATTCCAGGCGAAGCCCTGAGGCTGGAAGTCACTGCCTGGCCCCTCTCCGGCAACCTGGAGGTGGCTCCCTGGGCCAGCAGGCTGGGTCCATCTGGATGTCAGGATGCAGCAGCTGCCCTGCCCTTCGCCTCTGGGGCCTGGATGCCTGTGTGAATCTCCGTGCCCTGCCCCTCTCGCTCTGGCTGTCCCTCCAGGGCCTGTGGGGATCCCCCAGTGGAGCCTGGCTGGCCAGCCTCCACTGACCAAGGTCAGGGCACTCACCAAGCACTTCGTAAGCAGAACATCGCCCCAGAAACCGGGAAGGACAGCTGTTATCTGCTAGCCAACCTTACGTTTTGGAAGGTACTTAGGGAAAGAGATGGCTCCTGAGCTTTCTCCACACAGGGGCTTCAAAGTGTGCCAGGCAGGCTGCCTGACAGCCACACACATGGCAGTGGTTTCTCATGCCTGCAGAAATGGCCAAGCAGAGTATGGCTGGCCCCCAGCCCAGGACTCATCAGGAATGAGCAGCAGCACCACAGCAGTTCCAGGCTCTCACTAGATGTTCTGTTACACCTGCCTGAGAGGTGGTGCTCTTCTTCTGAGGTACAAAACCTTTCTACCCGTGTGACGCCGTGTTACCACACGAAGGATGCAGGGAGTACATGCAGTCGCCTTGCCCACTGGCCTGCCAACCGTCGCTCAGGGCACCTCTGCTAGCCAGCTGGGCCGGCACCACCTCCGCCTTGAAGGAAGCCCCTCCTCCACATTTAGGGCCTTTCCCACTTAGTCTGCACCTGTCCTGAGCGGCCCTGCCAAGGGGCCCTGGAAGTTTGCAGATGCCCAGGCTCTGACTCTCAGCTCAGGCCAACACTCCCCCAAAGACTGGAGCTGCACTTCTCAGGCCCACCTCTGCGAACATGCACAGCACACACTCACAGTCCTACCAGCCTGCCAGCCTTCAGGCAGTGCCTCAAGCTCTATGCTAAGAATCCATGACCTACAGAAGGCAGGAGGACAGACTGTGTTCATTCATCATGGACACAGTCACCCAACAGACCCTCATCACACAAGCATGACAGAGCCATCACCGTGAGCAATTGCCATCCACATGGCACCCAGGACAGCCGGCTGAACCGTCTCAGGCGGGCCTGAGAGGCAGCATCTGGCTCACACCAGAGGCAGCCAAGGGCAAATACAGACATGAGGTCAAACCAGGTGCCACTCCTCCTTAGCTTCTTTTTGGATGATGCGTGAAGACACGATTCCCAAGGGGGAAAGTATCTCACAGTCCCTCATTCATCTCCCTGCTGGTTTGAAGTGGTATCCCAACAGGGGACCTTTGCCCTGTCACTGAGTCTTGGCAGAGTAAAAAAACGTAGATTCGCAATGCTCATAAATATGCGAACAAGTATCTGCACACTCAGGTCACGTGGCTTCTCCTCGTGAATGGGGCACCTTTCACCCCAGGCAGGTGCCGAAGTGGTGATTAAATGGTGAGTCAGGCTCCCGTACTAAGTGCCAGAAACCCGCTCAGATGAGCCTAAGCAAGTGGAGGCCCACCGGCCCCTCGCCTGCAGAGTGCAGGGGGCCAGTCTCAGCCGTGTGTCCCCTGTGACCTCACACTGGGGCCTTAGTCTCTGTGTGGCTCTGCTGAGCTGCACAGCTGGTCATGCTACTCCCAGTCTGTTCCATCAGCCTGGCAGAGACCCTTCCCGGAGGTTTCCTGCTGAGGGCACTAGGGTGGTGGGAAGGAGGAACGTGTGTTGGCAAAAACTCACAGACGCCTACCATTCGTGATCATTCCAAATTTCCCCTTTGGGAGAAACATTTAAGCACTTGGCAGATTAATTATGTCTTGCTATTCAAGTTTCACCTTTTCCTATTTTTAGGGTTTGGAGTGTGGGGCTGGCAGAAAAGGATGTGAGTTTATAAATGAACGAGCAGTAACTGACTGGGCTCTTCACTTGGGTGAGGGCCCTCAGGTCTGTGTGACAGCTGGGAGCCTAGTCCTCTGCAGGGCGGGGCCTCTGAGCAGGAGCAGCCGCAAGCCAGCCCAAGAGCCTCACGCAGCCCTTCTGAGCAGGGAGAGCACATGCCGAGGAGGAAGTCCTACCAACAGCCAGGCTTCCTTCCACAGAAACCCAAGAAGACTCTGAGGCCTCCGTGCAGCCCGACGTCCTGCCATGGGAACCCATCTGGTGCCACGTTTAACACAGGACTGGCTCAGCTGGTCCCCCACAGGCTGCAGCCAAGGTTGCTAATGTGTGGCACGTGCCTGGGACAGCTGAGGACCTGCTGGGGAAAAGGCCCAGAGTGCTCATAGAGTGCACACCTTGCCTGAAGGCCCACTGTGCGTGGCAGGCATCCTTGCTCCCCCCAGGGCTGGGCCAGCCTGCCTGCATCCTACACTCTGCTCTCCAGCCTCAGGCCTTGCCTACAGGCAGCGGGGGAGGGGCCGTGGGGAGGGAGAGGGCAGCCTGCCGGCTCCTGGTTAGCAGGAACTGCCTCGGCAGAGGGCTGTGGGAGATGCCCGTGGACACAGCAATCCTCACTCTCTGGAAGGAGGGCAGGGCAGCTTCTTCCCTTGGTTAGAGGGGCTACCCGATGGGGATGAAAGGACACAGTGTTATTCTCTGAGACAGAGGGGCAGTCAACCGCTACCTGCCCTCATGAGCCCCTAGACTTGGTGCCTTGAAAGCGCCAGACATCAGACGGGGTGAGCTCTACACCCACATAGGGCCAGTCACTCAACCTCACCTTATTAAACCCATGGAGTGGGTGACAGCAGCCCTCCTGGCTCACGGGCCAGAGCGAGGCTCGAATGGCATCATTCCCTCACTCATTCTCTTGATAAGCAGTCACCATGTGCCCACAGCATGCCAGGCCCCATGCTAGGCACAGAGTGGATGGGCAGGAGATTTAAACTTAATAAGCTGTGCCATCATCCACACTTGAAAGCAGAGGGTCAGCTGTTATAAAGCCCATGGGACAGGAGTCCTGGAAATACCACTGGGCTGTGTGCTTTCAAATGGAGCTGCATGGGGCAAGCCGTCCACACAGCCATGCTCCTCACAGCTCATCTTGCTCTGTCCCACAACATCTGAATGACGATCTTTTCTCAGACAAAACAAAGGCCTCTTCCTTTCAACAGACCCTGTTCTTCCAGCACCCAGGGTGCCTCCTGATGCCTTCACATTGGCATCCCTGGCGAGGCCCCTTCTCTGCTGGGTGTGCAATCACCTGCTGGCCGGCCTCCTGGGCCCTTCACTCCACTCCCAACACCAGCCTGACCCCAAAGCACCATAATTCCTTTATCAAACACCTCCACAGCTCACCGCTGCCTAAGTGGAAGCTCAACTCCTGGGCCTGGTGGCCAAGGCTGCTAGACTACACACTCAGCCACCTGTCCTTTTGGCATGTCCCTGTCCCCATCCCTGTGGGGTGACAGTGAATCGTGCAGGCTCAGGGTACACCTGCAGCCAAGTCCCGGCTCCACCCCATCTCTGCTACTCAGTGTCCTCCCTGGAGAAAAGAGCACTGGTAATGCATCGGCTTCAGAGAGGAGAGGATGTGACACACAACACTGTGTAAAGAACACCAGCGGTTTGCATCTGCTGTCTCCACACATGCCCTGAGCTTTTGCAATGCCATGTGCTCTGCCGCGAAACCACCACTGCCCTCAGGGAGCCTGCTTTCCTCTCTCTTATTCCATGCATGCTTGGTCCTTGAACCCACTCAGCCCACTGGCCTGGGACCAGGGGTCCCTGATCTTGTTTCACCCTGTAGGACCACAGAGTTCCCCAAAGGCAGAGCCAGCTGGCAGCCCACTTGGCATCCTGAGGCCAGGACATGAGGTGCCACAGACAACCACTGAGTGAACAGGTGTCCCAGCAGACATCCAAAGTGACAATGTCTCTTCAGTTACACTAAAACTGGACTCTCAGGTCTGAGTATCTCTGCTGGGCTTCGGAAAGGAAAGCAGGTGGTTTCTAGCACTTGTAGAGCCCTGGGTGTGTCAGGAGAGCATGCAGAGGCCATGGGCTTAAACAAGCCTCAGTGCCACCTTGATGCCGGGAAAGCAAGGTCCCCACACACCATGGAGACCTGAGAGGAGCACTTCTAGGGGCCAGCTCATTGGGAACCAAGCACTGGGGACCAAATGCAGAGATGGAGGAGGCAAAGGCAGCCGCAATGCCCAAGCCAGGAGCTGACTGCAGATTTCTCCCCATGACAGGTCCACAGAAAACCACAAAGGCATTTGAACAAGATGTTTAGAAAGAGCCTCCCTGAACTGGCAGAGACGCCTTTACCAAGTCAGGGCCATCAACCACAATGACCCTGGGTCACTCACATCAAGGGTGAATGTCTCAGGAGCAGAACCCAACCTGCCAGGTCAGCGATGAAAACAACAGTAGAGCCTCGCTTTGTTGACGTCAGGGCATGTGACCAAGGGACAAACTCCTGCCCACACCATTCCTGTCCTTATGTCTGTGATTTATAGGAAGGATTAAAGGATTAATCCTGTTATTAAAGGAAAGGCTGCAGTTAAAAATCCTACTTCTGTAGCTGTGACCTTGAAGTCTGGCTTACCTCTGACTTCATCTCAAATATCAAACCCTACTTAAACCTCTTTCCCTTTAGGATACATCACCTAATAAGAGAACTTTCACTATTGCGGATTTGTAGGCTACTCTTTTAAAAATAAAGCCTGATTCCAAAATTAGGTCCGTCTTTCTGCTGCAACCAGGAAACCTCCCTCCTTTAACTGAGCCCCGGAGCTGAAGTGTCAGCCTTTAAAGTGCGCGTTGCCCTGTGAAAGGAACCTGCCGCTCCACCAGAAAACCACAAGAGCAGGCAAGGGGTGGATGTAACACTTTACTCCATCACTTCCTTCTCCAGTTTTCATATTAAATATCTGAAATATATTAATCTTAAAAAACAATATTAATACAGTACTCAAGGAATACAGGCAGTGGAGTGAGCAGTAAGTCCAGCTTGCAATATCATAGGTCATTTAAAATACCAGAGCATGGGTGTGGTCGGCTCCAGGGGCCTCAGCGGCCTTGTCAGCAGAAGCACTGCGGACTCTGCAACGTGTTGGGCTGAGAGGGTAACAAAGCATAAAAAACACACATGGCAACTGCCACTGCATGGTCAGGAGGCCAGCGAGGGCCAGCAGGTGCCCGCTGGGCTCCGAAGCAGCAATGCAAACCCATGCATTTGTTGTCTGGGGTTATCCCCCCTGCTGGTGCCTTCAGTCTCTAAGCAGGTTTTCGGGCTTGGGGTAGCCAAAGAGAACAAAATCTGCCTCATAGAGTTTGTAGAGCTGCTGCCTCCAGGCCAGGGGAATTTGGGCAAACCAGTCCTCCTCCCAGCTGCTGGCAGTCCTGTTGCGGTAGCTCGGGGGGAAGCGGAGCAGCTTGTCCACTCTGAGGAGCTGGAGGAGCTGGGCGGCGTCCTGGTCCAGTGTCTCCAGCTTCCCCACAAAGTCATAGTCGATCTGGCAGGGGTGGCAGAGGCGGTGCGCCTGCCGCCAGTGCTCGTTAAAGGGTGCCAGCTTCTCGGTGTGGGGGTCCAGCAGGTACTGGATGAAGTTGGTGAAGGACACCTTGAGGCCCGCGCTGAAGGCCTCACTGACAGAGGCGGGCAGGCTGGTGTGGTTGGAGTACATCCTCAGCATGGGCACGGCGAACTTCCTGTAGAACTCCTCGTTCTCCAGCTCGAACTTGCTGCGGAAGGCCGAGATGAGGCGGACAAACGGGTCCCGCACGAAGAGGAACTTGGTGTACTTCTTCAGCTTGATCTTCATGAGGTGGCGGGAGAACCGGCCATAGCGACGCCAGAACTTGTTGAAAGTCAGGTGGGTGCTGGAGTTGTGGACGTACTCCCGCGGGATGTCCAGGGGGTCGCGGTACGGGGCGCCCTGGTCCAGGAGGCTCTCGCTCAGGACGATCATGATGCGCTTCCAGTTGGTGCAGGCCACCTTGGGCACGTAGCAGTAGATGACCCCATGGCGGTCGTCCACGATGAGGTGGTTCAGCTCATAGTTGGGGATGTCGTCGAAGGAGCGCTCCTTGGCGGGGAACATGAAGCTGGTGTTGGTGCAGAACTCACGGAGCACGCTCCTCCTCTTGGCCTGCCGCCCATCGGGGTCTGGGTTCTGCGGGGCACCCCGTGTGGACCAGTCGTAGCCCCTCACGCTCTCCTCCATGGCGCTCAGCACTGGCTTGCTGGACGCCAGCGGGGAAGGCTGCTCCACCCTCCTACCAGAAAGGGCGCTCTGCTTCCTGCTCGCACGCAGCAGCTTGTCCAAGAACTCGTCCACGTCAGAGGCGAATTCCTTCCCTTCCTGCTGCCCGGGGCTGGGGCGGGGCTCCGAGGCGCGAGGCCTGGACCAGGCAGTGCGCAGGTAGAAGCGGGCGGCGCCCACGCTGTCCCAGTACACAATGATCAGGAGGATCATGAACACGGACCCCAGGACCAGCCACAGGCGGACAAGGCGGGTTTTGGTCATTCTGTCCGCAGACGGGGTGGGGGCCCTTCACCCGGCCCCTTTCACTTGAGCCTCATGAGAGGCTGGCCGCTGGGTGCCCAGGGACCTGCAGAGGTGACACGAAGCCAAGTTAGGAAGTCGGGCCCTGCTGGGGTTTCCTCCTGCGGTCTTGGGCCCCGCGGGCGGGCGCTTGCTAACATCTTGGATCCTCTTTCAGCCTCACTGCCAACCTCCCTGCTGCTGCCCCTCCCACCACCGTTGTCCGGCTGGATTTTGCTAGGCTGCTTGATCAGAGGCATAGCTTCTTCAGGTTGTGAGGTCTCACCAACAAGCTGCTGGGGGCCAAAGTCAGCAGGATGGTCACCATGCTGGGCGGACGCCCTGTAGCCCTTCTGCCCGAGTCAGCAAGGCTCCCAAGCCCCCAACAGGCCCAGAGGAAAAACAGCCCAAAACGGATAAACTGGGCAGAAATATGGTGCTCATGTCCTCAATGGGATTCTTCAGAACGGGGAACAGCCCTAATCCTTGCTCCCTCACACACATGGCATCCAAATGTGCAGCTTGCTCTTTTAGGACACTTAGATGTGTCCTTGGGACATGGCTGATACACTGATAATGCAACCTCTTTCCTGCGGCACCCAGTGTTGTAAAAATGCATATAGGCTGACCCCAGGCAAAGGGCTTCGGAGCAGTCTGACCAGAACCCTCTCTGATGGACTGTTATCGCAGGTCATGGCCTCAGTAACACTCTGAATAAACTATCTTAATACAACAACCATGTAGATTTCAGGGACAGTATAATGTGACTACTTCTGCTTAGAAGGGCCCAAAAGGACGCTGATAAGGGAAGGGGCTGGAGATCCTTTATCACTGCACTGGAAAGCAGGTGTGTAACAGACTAGTCACTGGTGGGAACACAGACCCTTGTAAAGCGGAGGGCAGGAGAGGGATTAAAACTTAGGACAAGCTAGTTTATAAGATGCCAAAGATGCCAAGCAATGCCAAAGATGCTGCCCCCACCACCTACCATAAAACCCTTTTGCTGTGTACACTTAATCCAAACAAACCTGTGAGAGGCAGGCGCTGCGTGTGGCTGGTGTGCACTGTGCAGTATGTACTCCCTCTGCTCCCTGTGGTTAGCAGGGTCCTGAAGCCCAAGGTCAGTGGGGAGGGACTGCCGGTCCACAGGCTGCTGAAAGTGGGCCCACGTGGGCCTGGCTTCTAAGAGCACTGTCAGTGGTCCCTGGGGAGGAGCCAGACAGCATCAGAGCCACAACTGAAGGTGGGAAAGGCTGCTGATCAAAACCAAAGCGGGGGGGAGAGCACAGGGAGGCAAGTTCCGATGGCCGCGAAGGTGAGCAGCTGTGTGGGACATCACTGTATGGCAGGGTGGGCCAGCAGGCCTGGCCAGCTCGCACAGCCGAAAGAGTCTGGTACTGGGTCCCCAACTATCCTGAGGGCTGTCATGCAGGAGATGGGGCAAGCTTATCCTGAGTAGCTTCAGAAACAAAACTCAGAAACAGAGTGCAGCCAATAAAAGAATGACTATGCTAGTAATTACAGCCTGGCCCACACACAAAACAAGCCATTTCTAAGACACCAGGACCTTTGTCACAGAGGACAGACAGCAGCTCACATCCCGGGGGTTCTAAAGGAGACTCCCAGCGTGCATGTTCAAGGGCCTCCCCCAGGGTAAACATCTCCGAGCTGCACTTCTCTTAGGCAGTCACTGTGTAGGGGGTACCTAGCACATCAAGTGAACCTCATCAGTAGGCTGACATCCCCATCCACCTCGGAAGCTTTTGTTTACTCTTCATCATTTTGGTAGTGGAGAAAGCAGCACATCCTCATAGTAAAAAGGGTGGCCAGGCTTCTTTGTGAGAGGTGCTGAGATAGTCATCTGACAGAAAAAAGCACGTTTTCTGGCACTGCCACCTTCGTGTGGTGTTTCCTAAGCACCCGGCTCTCAGCACACCCCACAGGAAAGGAAGCCATCAACTAACTACCAGGTGGGCTCAGCCCTCTCACCGCTCGGTGCTGCCTGGATACACACAGCTTTGCGTCTTACACAGGACAGGCAGTAACCACAGCAAGAGGCCGCCAAGGCCGGGGTCGGAGCATGTGTCCCCCACAAGGCTGTGGGCAGCGAAGCTCCTCCCCTTGGGGACTGGCAGGCAGGGAAGGGCACCCCTGCACTAGTCAGAATCCAAGCCTCACAGCCTGTTTACAATTAGATCCTAAGTACCCAGATCCTAAAGATTCCAGGACTGTCCCTTCTAGAGAAGGTAACACAGTGCAGTTTACAGTGCAGTTTCTAGAGATGAAGATGAAACCATACACAATTAAAAAGGGGGGCTGTCAAAGTCTGAGAAAGTGGCAAGGGGAAAAAAATAACTTAAAATGCTCAGTGACTGAGTGGCCAGGTTCCAATGTTAAGGTCAAGACTAGCAAGCAGAGGAGACGCTGCAGACCCAAAGCCACACCTGTGGACACAGGCAGAGCCACAGGAGGAGGGTGGTACTGCCATTCACATACCCCGGGGCTGAGAGCCTGGGAGCCACCAGGCCTGATGACCACACTCCTCTGCTGAGTTTCAGCCCTGCCACGGTGCACCACAGCAGCACAGGCCTGTGTCTGCAATGCTTTGTATCAAATGACCCTCCTTACTACTAATTCAGTTAAGACTTCAGTTCAACTGCAAGGGAAGACGTGGCCTAATATTTTTAGGATAATAACAATATAAATATTGGTAATATCTTTTTAATAGCAGCTGCCACTGAATAAGCTCTTACCTAATCTGGGTGATAGCTGCATTCAAGTCTCCAAAATCTGAATTTGACCCCAAAAGTCAAGCTCACCACATAAACATACCCTCAGCTTTCCTAACATTAAAGTACACTTTCTTCTAAGCAGCTTTCCTGATATATGAGTAATGTACAATAACCTGCACTTACTCAAATAGACGATTTGACAGACATCATGTATGTATGCACCCCAGATGCCACTGCCACATCAGACATGAGTATCTCCTTCCCCCACCAAGCTTTCTGGGACATCCTCTCCTTGGCCTTCCATAGTCTGATCTATTTGCTGTCACTATGAACTGGTCTACATTTTCTAGAACATTGTGTAAATGCAATCACACAGTATGCACTTTGAGATTCATTCACATGGTTGTGCTCATCAATAGCTCCTTTCCTAGAACTGAGTTGGGACACCGTAAAAAGTATTTATGCATTAATTGTCATCAGATAGGACATGCCCGCATGATGGCCACATCTTCCCACCTCTTCCCATGGACTCAAGTCATATATACACATTTCTTCTTATTCAAAGTTCAATCTGGCCAACAGGGATCATGCTCCCCTGGAAATTCAGACTCTAGCTTTTGAATCTGTCACAAATGAGCACGGGTTTCCTGGCTCTTCTGGCCCAACACAACAGAGGCACCCATCCTGGAGGCCAAGAGCAACGGCTAAAGCCGGAATGTCCCTACTCAGAACTGCTTGGCCCAAACGCTCCCATTAGCCTGGTCTGTACCCCAGCAGAGGCTGAACAGACTCGTTTGATGTTTCCTTAAATGTCCTGAAATGGCTCTCAAGTTCAAAGAAAGTATGTCTATTTTTAACACAAATTTATTTAATTAAAGTCACCCTAATTTTTTCCTCATTTGGTGTATTAGCACTAAAAGCTATAATCCTTCAGTCTTTAATACAGTTAACGTCTAAAGTTTTGTTCTTAGTGAATAAAAAACCTACTTAACCGTGACTGGGATCCAGAGTCCACATTCAGGCCCCATATGTATCACTACCTATCCTGGGTCAGCGGCAGGTCACACAGGCTTCTTCCCAGGGCTCTTTCCTCATCAGCACAGTGTATCTGCAGCTTTTTTAAAAACAGCCAGTCATTAACTGATCTATAATGAGACTCATAACTGGTATCATGCAGACTAAATCACTCAGCATGAACTGTGCAGCCTCTCCCTGTGGGCAGCTGCAAGGAAAATTACCAGGTTATGGTCTGGTCACTTGGTGGAAATGGATGGCACACAGGGGTAAGAGGGCACTGAGCCCACTGCCCAAGTCCACAATGGTGCCAGTAAATAGCCCTGGATAGTGGCATCTGGATAATTCTGATTTATTTCTTTATGATTTTCTGTATTTGTTTTTGCTTACATTGAGCATTTATTATTTTTACCTATAAGAAAAAAAGTTTTTCTTAAAGATACACAATAAAAAATTAAGGTGTTAACAACAAAAGAAAAAACAGACAACTTGAACTTCATGCACATTTAAAACTGCATCAAAAGACACTATCAACAGGGGAAAGGGTCCCACAGAATGGCAGAAATGCTTGCAAATAATTTATCTAATAAGGAATTAATACCCATGATACAGACACCTCAAAACTCAAGAAAAAACCCCACACGACCTAGTTCAGGAGTGGGCAGAAGGTCTCAGCAGACGCTCCTCCAGAGAAGACACCCCCACGGCTCATCAGCACGTGAAAGGATGCTCTACATCACTGATCATTCAGGAGACGCACATCTAGACCACAATGAGGCAGCACTTCACACGTATTTTGATAGGGTGGCTCCTGTCAAATCAAGTAAATAGCAAGTATTGCTGAGGCTGTAGAGAAATTGGAACATAGAAATAGAATAACTCTATAGAAACAGAGAACCTGGCACTGCTGGTGGGAACAGAAAACAGTGTGGCTGCTGTGGAAAACAGTATGGTAGCTTCCTCAAAACTTAAAAATAGAACTACCACATAAAATTACCATATCATCCAACAATTCCACTTCTGGGTCTACACTCAAAAGAAATGATACCAAGGACTCAGAGATGTTTGTACAGCCATGTGCACAGCAGCATTATTCACAACAGTTACAAGGTGGAAGCAACCCAAGTCACCGACCACTGAAGGATGAATGGATAAGGAAATGGGGTCCAGCCACACAGTGGAATGTTATCCAACCCTAAAAAAGGAAGGAGATTCTGGCAGCCGCCACGCCGTGCATGAACCTTGAGGACGTGATGCTGAGTGAGATAAGCCAGACGCAGATGGACACAAATTGAATGGCTCCACTTCTCTGAGGGCCCTGGAGGAGTCACATTCACAGATGGTGGGTGGTGGGGCCAGGTGCTGGGGAGCGGGTGGGGAGGGAGCGCTCAGTGGGAACAGGGTGTCAGTTTGGGAAGATGGAAAGTTACAGAGATAATGATGGAGATGTTGCACAATATGAATGTACTTAATGCCCCTGAACTGTACACTTAAAAATGGATAAGATGATAAATTTTGTGTATTTTACCATAATTTTAAAATTGAAAGAAAAAAAAAGAGAGAATGAATTAGAGCTGTAACAGTTGGGCCTGGAGGAATTTCCAAGAGGTACTGTTGAAGGAATAAAGTAAAATGTAGGACAGTGTTTAAAAAAAAAGGCAGCCTTAAATATGGTGGAGAATTGCCTGCTCCTGAAGCCACAACTTACCTCATAATGTTGCACAAAAGCTCAACAGGCTGCCTTTACCTGCAATTTGTTTATTAAATGAAGCTTAAAGTGTTAAGAATTTATAAGGGGGGGACTGGGTGCGTGAAAATGAGACAGGTCTGCCCATCAGGACAGCCCTGACAGTGTGTGGTTATTCAACAAGGCGATTGGTCTGCTCTGGAGTCCTGCCACAGATCCGAACTGACTTTAGCTGCAGCCCCTTCCAGGCCTTTCCAAATCAAAGTGAGGAGCACAGACTCCAAGCTGGGGCAATATTTATTGATGAGGCTGAGGCCACGGTTCATGGTCAATACCAAAGAATGGGGCGGTCCTCTGTGTTGTCATTTCTGACATCAGAAAAGCCACATAAACAGCAGTTGTGAAAACAAGATGGGTCGTGTATATTAAGTGGCCTGTGAAAGGGGTGCCTGGAAAGGAAAGGGCTGGCTGCTCTAAAACATGCCTGGATCATACATGCAGTTTTTCAGAACTGCAAAGAGGCAAGAAGAGGAGAGATAAAAAGACTGCCAGGTAGCATTGCCACAAGTTTCACTTTTTAAAAGGGAACGGGACATCTGGGAATTCCAGGCCCAGGTTACCAGGCATCCCAAGCTGGACGCTCCAGGGACCCTTCGCCGCCTTCTGGGAACAAGAGAGGCACAGCATGGAAAGACAGGAGGGCAAGGAAGTCACCATCCTCCCAACTGCCTCGAAAGCATGTCAGAGAACAACACTGACCTCAGCAAGTAATCTCCATTTGAAAAGGGCATTATTTCCAAACATAAATTTCCCACTATTTCAAAAGGCACTCAACCAAAAGCCCTACAAGTTTTGAAGAAGAGCATGAAGAGACTTCACAGAGAAAGCCATTGACAGCTGGCTGGCTGCACATCAGCCTCAGGCTTCCGCCTCCAGCAAGAGGAGGGACAGCAAAGTCTCCTCCAAACCCTCCATCCTTTGGCGGCTAGGTTCCTATGAGGACTCTGTCAGTGCCCTTGTAAATGCTACCGGATAGAGGAATTAGGTTACATTTAAGTCAAAACACGTGGTGAGGCCGACAGAGCTGCCTCCTAGCTCAGAGTGGGGCTGCTGAGTATTTCTTCTGGTACGCAGCATGGCAGGGTACGACACCAGGGCAGCTCAGCAGCCCCGGACTCAGGCATCCCCCACTAGCTGCCCGTGTGAGGCTGCTGGTCCGAGGAGCCTTCACACCAGTAGCAGGCAAAAATCAGAAGAAAGACAGGGAGGTCTGGGGCAGACGCTGGGGGCTGAGCTCCTTCCATTCAGGTGTGTGGCCCCAACACGGCCACTGGTCATCCTGGTCTGGAAGAGAGGACCAGACCTACATCACAGCCAGTTTAAGACATTTTCCAGTTTCACAGCAGCGCCGGCAACTGTGGGACAGAAAGGTCACGTGGTACATCTGGTTAATTGACGTGTCACCCTGACTGAGCCATGGACTGCCCAGTAGTTGGTCGCACATTATTTTGCTTGTGTCTGTGACGGTGTTTCTGGATATTACCATTTGAATCGGTAGGCTGAGTAGAGGAGATGCTCTCCCCAGGGTGGGTGGGCCTTGTCCAACCTGTTGAAGGCCTCAACAACGACAAGGAGGAGGAAGGGAGAACTCCCTCTGTCTCTGAGCTGTCGTCAGTCTCCTGCCTTCAGACTGAGACTCACTGGAACTTCCACCTTCAGTGATCCTGGCCTCACAATCACATTAGCCAATTCATTACAATGAATCTCTTTATACACTCCCCCCACCTCCCACTGGTTCTGTGTCTCTGAAGAATCTTGACTTACATGTAACTGCTTTGCCATTTGGCCAGAGAGTGAGTGAGTGAGATAGAGAGAGAGAGAGAGAGAGAGAGAGAGAGAGAGAGAGAGAGAGAGAGAGAGAGAGAGAGAGAGAGTGTGTGTGTGTGTGTGTGTGTGTGTGTTTACCACATATTATAGGCAGAAGTGACCCAATCACTGAGAATTGAACAGTAGGTGTTAAGAAATGGAAACCGCTGTACTTGCCACCGTAGAAAGGCCTAATGCAGAGAGCTTCAGACACTACCCAGTACAGGCACTTGCTTCAGGGAGGGATCCATGCCCTACACGTACCAGCCGGCTGTTCCCGCACCCCTGTGCTAAAGGCCGCTCCTTCCTGACTGGATCTCTCTAGCAAAGCTGCCTTTCCTTTCTTTCTCAAGTAGGCTTATTGAGGTCTGATTTACCCACAAGAACACCCACTCTCTTGATCTCTATGGTCTGATGAGCTTTGGCAAACGTAAACCACAACTGAGGTTACACTGCAACTAAGAGACAGAACATTCCCTTCCCCCCCAAGAGCTCCCCAATTCTGCCAACACCCACTCCAGGCAAGCCCCAACCTGTCTGCTGCCCTACTGGTCTGCCTTTTCTAGAGTGTCATACAATGATCACAGGATTAGGATCTTCTGTATGGCTTCCTTCACTCAGCAACACGCTGCTGAGACTTGTCCGGGCCGTTCCTGTGTCAGCAGAGGCTCCTTCATTGCTCAGTGGACGCCTACTGTATAGATACATCACTATTGGTTTATCCAATTAGCAACTGATGGACTGTTGGGTTAGCTCCCTTTTTTGGCTATTATGAATAAAGCTGACATAAATATTTTTTGCATACAGATCATATTTTTTTAATGCTAAGACTTTCAAAAAATCAGAAAACATGGTACTAGAAAGTATCAAGCAGATTTTTCAGCCCCCAGAAGGTTCTGTAAAATCCAAAAGTAGGCACTCTTTTTTTTAGTTTAGATACAATCTTATGAAGGTTTCCCATGAGGAACATTGTGGTTTCAATATTCACCCATATTATCAAGTCCCCACACACACCCCATTGCAGCCCTTTTCATCAGTATAGTAAGATGTTACAGAGTCACTCAAAAAGTAGATATTATTAATAATGCAGAGGGACTCTATTTAAAGACCAAACTGACCGTCAAAATATGATGTAGAAATCTTAGATTATCAATGGTTTTTCATATATAACATAAGGGCTCAAGCAATCACAGCAAGGTTACAGAATGCAAAGTTAATGTACAAAAGTCAACCACTTTCCTACATATAAGCAATGAACAACCAGAACTTGAAATTAGAAACATAATTCCATTGACATGAGCACTCCCAAAAGTGAAATGCTTAGGTATGTCAATCTAACAAAATATGTACTATTTCTATATGAGGAAAACTACAAAATTTTGATGAAAGAAATCGGAGAACTAAATAAATGGAGAGATGTTCCATGTTCAAAGTGCAAAAGGGATAGGAAGCCTCAATATTATCAAGGTGTTAGTTCTTCCCAACTTCATCTACAGAATCAGTGCAATCCCAATCAAAATCCTAGCAAGTTATTTTGTGGATACCAACAAGCTGATTCTAAAGTTTATATGAAGAGGCAGAGACCCAGAACAGACAGCATGATATTGAAGGAGAACAAAGCTGGAAGACTGACTGCCTGACTTCAAGACTTGCCATAAAGCTACACAGCCAGGACAGGGCGGTACAGGGGAAGGAACAAACAGATCCATGGAACAGAAGACAGCCCGGACAGACGCCTGGAAATACAGGCAACTGATCTTCAGCAAAGGGACAAAGGGAGCAGCCTGGAGCCAAGAGAGTCTGTCTCTCAGCAAAGGGGTTGGAACACCTGGACACCACATGCTAAAAAAATAGAATCTAGGCACAGACCTTATTCTCATCACAAAAATTAACTCTAATGGATCATAGACCTAAATGTAAAATGCAAAACTGTAAAAGTTCTAGAAGATAACATAGGAAAAAACCTACATGATATTGGATATGGTGAGGCCTTTTAGATTCAACACCAAAGACACTCTCTGTGAATGAAATAACTGTTCTCACAAAGATCTGTAGAAGAATGTTCACTGTAGCTTTATTAAAAACAGCTACAAACTGAAAACAACTCAGAGACCCATCAACAACTTGGTGTGGTCATCAATGGAAAACTACTCAGCAATGAAAAAGAATGAACCACTGACTCATGAAACAACATAGATATTATGCTGGACAAAAGAATCCAGACACTAAGGGCATATATACGTGATTTCATTTATGGCAGTTTTTTAAAAAGGCAAAAATAGTAACAGAAATCAAAGAGTGCAAGGGAAGAGGAGGAAGCTGTGTGTGATGGAAATGCTCTGATTATAGTGGGAGTTACACAGATGGATATATCTGTCCACACTTGTTGAACTGTACACTTAAAATGGTGCATCTTACTGCATGTAAATTATACCTCAATACATTTGATTTCAAGAGAAAAATGTCAGTGGTCTTATTAAGGCAATCTCCAGAAGCTAAAACTTTTCTCTTTAAGATGAACACCGTGAACTAGCTCTTGGCAGCTTCCACAATACAGGATAAAAACATAAGCACCCAAGTTTGACACAGACATTTAGAAACTGGAAGGAGGATGGAAAGAATTTAAGGCTGAGCCCAGTCTCTGCTGAGTGGCCTGAGACATCACCTTAAGGCTGAGTTTTAATTCTTTATCTACAAAACAAGACCAATCAAGGCTTTTCTGCTAACCAGAGCTCAAAACAGCTGAAAACTGAGTATAGAGACAAGAAAACATCAGCTAAGTGTGCTGTGAAACAGTAAATTGCTTCCTTTAAACTATACCACAGGCCTTATTTATCTTTCTGTCTTCATAGGGCCCAAAAATATATTAAGGATTTTTATTAGATAAATAAACATTATTTTTATTATTACTCATGCTTTCTACCAATAGACAGTTATCAACAAAGAAGACTGTTAATTCTGAATAATTTTTTAATAACAGGTAGTAGGCTTTCAAAAGTGCTGTTATAGGGCCTTGCATGTATTAATTTATTTAATCCTCACACAAATTATGATGAAATTAGGGCACAACAGTCAGGCAACTTGCCCAGGTCTATACTGCTGGCAAACTGTTTAGAGCTGGCATTTGAACCCAGGTACTTTATTTGACAGCCTACCTTCCCAGACACTACCCTCCACCAGCCTTTACAGTATATATTTAATGGTTGTTTTTTACTAGACACTCGGACTTGTATTACCTTTATTTCTGACAGAATTCACTTCTTGTCCAAACAACCAACTTCTGAGCATTAAATCAAGTGATGGCCTTCATTAGTAAGTCCAAGAATGTTTCAAGGTTTTATTTATTTATGCTACTGGCAAAAAGACCAGAAACTATCTACTTTTTTTTTTCCAGCTTTGCAAACAGCATATAAGGCAAATAATTCACTGTGGCCCCGTCACTATCACCAAAGTCCACAGAGATTCGGAAAGTTTGTTACTGGCCAGCATTCACTCTCTGCATGGCCCCCAGCCCTGTCCCAGGCCCTGCGGTGGGTTAAAGGCCCAGGTAAAACAAACTGTCACCCAGTGTCACCAGTACTAGGGTTTATTTGCTTGTAAAATTACTTCCTTTGTATGCAGTTAGCCCTGCAAACTAAATCTGACAGTATATCCAAATAAAAACAAGTAATAAATATTCACGGTTGCCATATGTCCCAGAAGACCTGAATGAAAACCCAGCCCAAACCTGGCCTTCAAAGTAATTTCCACGCAGAGCCGGGCCCAGGGCACAGACGGCCACATGCTTGGCCTGGTCTCTAAGCCCATCTGTATCTCACAGGTAGATGGGTGTAAGTGTGGGCATTCCAGTGGCACACTCCCAAACCATATTCCAAGTTCTCAGAAGGCAGGGCCCGATCTACTCTATCCCCTACATTCCTCGTAAGGCTCAAATATTTGTCACATGGTATTTGACTCCGGAATCCGGACAATAACTCATTTCTCAGAGTTACATCAATTCAAAGAAATTATTTCAGGGGGAAATGATAATAAATTTCACCATGATTAGTTTAAGAGCCTGCCTGGGGCTTTACCTTACAAGCACACCCAGCTGCTAGCCTCTCTCAGCCCCTCCACTGCCCCACCTGCCCCCCGCCCCAAGCCAGCCCTCACCAGCTGCAAGGCTGCTTCCTCAGTCTCCCTGTGTCTGTTCTTGAGCCCATACCATCCATTTTCAACCCAGTAGCCATGGTTATTCTGTTAAAAGTCAGATCATCGCACATCTCTGTTCAAAACCCTCCAATCACGGGAGTCAATAGGCTTCCCATTTGCAGTCCTTACAGTGGCCGTGATAAGCCCTGTAAGGCTGGGATCCCACACTGTGCCTCTTCCAGTGCCCCTTCACTGGCCCCAGTCCAGCCACAGAGGCTTCCTTGCTGCTCACCAGCTCTGCCAACCAGGTTCCCACTGCCCGGCCCATGTTCACTGTCCCTGCTTGAACTGCTCACCCAGGGAACCCTGTGGCTCAGTCCTGCACTTCGGATCTTGGCCCAAAACTCACCCCACTGGAGAGGCCTTCTCTAATCACCCCCCACTGCACTCCCCATTCTCCACACTGGCTTTTCCTCCATGGCATTTGTCCTCACCTCCAATACATATTCACTGGTTTATTTGCTCATTTTGTCTTTGTGCTGTAGAACATAAAGGTTAGAAGGGAGGTACTTGACCTGTCTGTCACAGCTGTAGCCTCAAGGCTTAGAACAGTGCTTGGCCTACAGTAGATATTCAATACAGTTGTTATGCTAACAACAAAAGACAGAAAAATGAGATTGGCCCTGTTTCTGTAATTCTGAAACTGGGTGACAGCTAAAGAAGAGTTCATAATACTCTTCTCTCTACTTTTGGGCATGTTTTCACATACCTTTATAACACATAAAAAGAAAAAAAAGCTCTCTCTCTCACTTACCAACTTTACATTTCCCTGTATGGCCCTGGAAGATGACTGGTTAGCCAGAGACGCGGGTAAGATTCCTCAAGGGAGGAACAACCTAAGACAGGAACAGTCGCAGGGGGGCCATCAGGTGAGAAATTGGGGATCAACAGAGGTGAGGCTTAGAACCTCACCCCCCCTGTTTTGAGATAAATCTTCTGCATCCGTGGATGTTTTGTTGCCCTTGTCTAGCTTGGATTAATACTTAGTCTATAGGCACAGACCTGATCATCTATATTTGCCCTCTTACAGCACTAAATTATGTTTTCTACCTTTATCTTGCATCCACCTACCACTTCAGCATTTTATTAAAAAAAAAAATAATAATAATAATAAGGGAGAAATGTGGGATTCACATATAAATCAAGTATAAAAATCAAACGAATAATCATATCTGACTTGTTTATAGTTCATGATGCGTGATCAAAACTGAAAGTTTCTGTGATATGACTGCCCTTGCACTGTTCACCATGTACGAACTTACTCACTATGTAAGAACTTGTTCGTTATGCTCCAGAAGATTGGAGACTGTTGAGAATTAGGCTTGGGGTTGATTAATGATTGTGCATTGTGTCCCCTATACAGAATTTTATTGTTGTTAACAACCATTTGATCAATAAATATGAGAGATGCCCTCTCAAAAAAAAAAAAGAAAAAAAGCTAAAGAAAGCACCGAATCCCGACCACAGCCAGTGACAGATACAGAGAACAATGACAAAGCAGAAGAGGAAACAGACCCAGTAAACTCCCAGATAAGCGAACGGCCTGGCAGCAATGTAGCGTGCACAAAACCAAGGCTCAATTAGGGCCTTCTCTCATCTGAGTCACGTGCTTACCTTGACTTTGTCTCTATTTTTATCCATGCTATGCACGTGTGTGTGTGTGTCTGGTACACATACATTAAAGGATTAAGGAGTACTGGGGAGTCTATCACAAAACACAGCAGCCCGCGTCCCTCTGGCATCACCCACATCACTCCTCGCCCTCCTTTTGCTCAGCTCAGGCTCTCGGTGTGACCAAACCCTACATAACAGCCTGGGGTATAACCCCTTGGTTCTGCTGGGGGTGATCTACCGCCTACCACCCTCCCGGGCTCTCTTCCTCCCCTGGCACTTTATACAACCACGCCCTTCTTATCCCCACACCTTCTCCAGAGAGGCATATCATCATTTCAATTAGAGTAATAGTTGATGTTTACATAAATTAATATCATTGTGCAAAGGCTATTCACAGCTAGCCTTGCCGTGTACCATAATTATCTTTCTTTTCCTGTACAACGGTTTATTTTCCCTGGAACTAATGACAGTTCTGCTTTCATTTACTTTGTTTTCTACACTTATCATTAGTCCAGCCCCAACTCTGCCAACTGTCTAAATCTCCCTTCCAGATTCCCAGTGCATGGAGGACCCTATCTTCTTCCCCTCAAAATCTGAGAAGCCATCTCACCAGCTCGGGTTATGAGACATCCTCTCTCTCTCTTCATCTGGTGGATTCTCTCCACCTCTCCTGAGGAAAATCCCATCTTCTCTAGTTGTCTTTCTAGACTCACCACCTCGATTAGGCAGGGTACACCAGCCAGTCACTTTCTTAAAGTATGTGAGAGGCAAACTTTTGGAGCATGTCTGAATGTATCTTTACTCTCCTTTGCCTAAGTATAGAGTTCAAGGTGGAAAACTGTCCCCTAGAACTCTAAAAGCCATGCTCAGTTTTCCAGCTTGCAGTGTTGCGCTGGACAGGTGTCCAAGCCACTCCACCACACCCCGGGACGACCTGCGGATGGCCTGTTTGATTCCTCCTCTACAAGCCAGCACAATGTCCTTGTCCTGGGGTTCTGACATTTCCCAACAATGGGCCTTGGAGTGGGTGTGCACATCTCTCTCCATCTGAACTCTCATTATCCAAATTCTGGAATGACAGCTCCAGAGCACTTCCAAGGAATCCCTTGTTTCCAAACTCTCGCTGGTGCCTGTGGGAAACTAAGTACCCCTCCACTGCCAGACACCCCCCACCTACACATTTCCCAGGCGGGGGAACAGACAGGACGGTGGAGGACCCCTGCACTGGCATTCCGGTGCTCACTCGGCGGCCCTCCAAGTCCCGAAGTTTGAGGTCCAGGAAGTTATCTTGTATCAGTTTGTGGATGATTTCCTCCTATTTTCTCTTTTCTTCCTTATTATTTAGCTGAGGGCCTCCTGATCTAACCCTCCCATTTCCTTTTTCCATTTTTTTAATCTTTGCTTTTCTGTCCCTCAGTGCCTCGACTCTATTTTTCATGCAACTGAGGTGTTGTTTTTGGTTTCTCTGCTGTTGTGTTTTTATATCCAAGAATTCTTTTTCGCTTTGAATGCTTTTTCTCAGAGTCCTGTTCTTGTCTCATGAATACAGTATTTTCGTATCTCCATGTGTACATTGGTGACCGTTTGCTTTCTAGGTCTCCTTCCCCACTCTCTCCACTGCTTCCAAGTGTGGGTGATGGTCTCTTATTTTCCAAATCAGAGGATTCTTCACATGTCCTTGGTTACCTATTCCTGTTTAAGGGGAAGGGGATTAAAAGAACTTGGAAGCTTTGAGCCCAGGGAGGGGGTTATTAATTATGAGCTTCATTAATGAGTCATCCAGCTGGGCCTCCTTACTTGGGCACCCCTGACGTTACCACTTTTAGATGCTTTCTCTGTGGCTACTCCCATTTCCCAAAGACTCTTCCATTCTCCTGCCTGGGGGGCAACATGCCAGCTGGTGGTGATCTGGGAGCCGCAGCTCCATTCACTGCACCCTCTTGTGTTATGTACAGCAGGGCACCCACCTGCTTTCCCATTCCTCTGAAATATTTTTAAAGTTCTCTAAACAGTTAAAGAAGCCACCACCTTGGTTAACTGCAGGAAGTACTGAGTTCCTGGGTCAGTCATCATTAGGCACATCTGTTGGCAGGTGACAGGAGAGCCACCAGCTCTGGCTGCAGCCACAGACAGGTGTGAAACCAGCCACAACTTTCTGAAGAGAGAGAAAGAAAGAACTGAAAAACAGAAACAAAGATGAAAGGGTTTTTATGATAAACTAGCTGCCTTTGTTTCAGTATTACCAATAACCAGTCTCCTTTCCACAAAGGGAACTTCAGCCTTAGGCCTTTCTAGAAGAGAATCACCCACCAGGTGTGGTGAGTGCAGGGGCACTATACTGCACGTCCCAACCAGCATGCTTCCCTCCCACCGTCTCTCGCTTTCAGGCTGATATTGCCCAGGATTCTGCCCACCACAAGAGCATATCTCACCCAGGTGGCCGGCAAATACTGCACACTAAAAATCAAGTGTGCTTTTCTCCTCCCTCCTCCAAAGCGGTCCCAGCTTTCCCCATCGCAGGAACCGGCTAGCCCTTCAATCGCTCAGGCGAGAGCCGGTGGTCTGCCTTTTTTCTCTCCCTTCCATCACATCCCTTCCTGTGGACTCTTGAGCTTGTTTCTACCTGGTGCCTCTCTCCACCTCTTGGCCACTATCCTGGACCCACATGCCCAAAACTGTCCCAACTCAGCCTCCATCTCCCCATACCCTGGGTCCATCCTCCACATTATGACAAGTTAACTTTCCTAAAACACAGATCTGTCAAATCCCACCCAAAACCTTGTCACTCTTCACTGAAGGGCTAAAAGTCCAGCAGAACAGCATCAAGGCCTTCAATCAGACACCTCTTTCCCACCGTAGCTTCCACCCCAATCCTCAAATCTCCTCCCACAATGAATAAAGGAACTCACTTCCCCCAAACATCCCATTCACTCCCCCATCTCCAAATACCCCACTGCCTCCACCTGGAATGTTCTCTCCAATCTTCACTCATTTCTCAAGGCCCAATTCATGTCGTCTCCACCCTGGAAAACTTCTCCAATACCAAAAAACAGGCTGAGTTGCTCTCTCCTTTCTTTGCACTTTGTGAACGCCTACAGGACAGCACGAATCACACTGCTACAGTCAGGCTAACCACATGAGCGGCCAGCCCAGCCTGGCATCTTACATGATTACAGGCTCACTCCATGTCTGCCCAACTGACCAAGCAGGCGCACACTGAGTCGCAGTGAGCAGCGCCGCTGGCCTGAAAACACCAGCCCAAAATTCTATAAACAAATGTGCAAGAAAAAGAGGTGTCTGTATGATTCCACCCAGGCGCTCTCTACTTCACCGCGGTGCCTCCTTCCATCGCAGTTCCCTAGGTGTCAGCTAAGGCTAGATTGCTGACCAGACTGCGCTCTGTGAGGTGAGCTTGTCAACACCTGCGCGCCCTCACCTTACACGGCGCTTGTCAGTCAAGCTTCCATTTAGCAAACACGTCCTAATAACCCCGTTCCTGCTCCTTCTACACCCGGACAGCAACCCCAAGTCACCTTTCCAGGACCCGACGCTCAGAGAGGGCTGTGTCCGGTGAGCGGCCGCGGGGACCGGCGCGGCCACTTCCCGGCGCCCGAAGCCGCGCAAAGCGCCTGCACCCGCAAGTCTCACTGCCACTCTTCCCGGTCTCCCTGCCGGGGTCGATTATAAGCTAAATAATCTAATAACCGTGGACAGATTGCGGCTAGTGCTCCGCACCAGGCGCACCCTCGGCCCGAGCCAACGGCTCGCCCGCGAGGCTCTGAGCCCACACAGATATAAGTCCCACTGTTCGAGACTAACCCGGGGCTCCCTCTACTGAAGCAGCAGTGCCGCTTCGGGGACGGGCGCTGCGCGGCCCTCTCCCCGGCCGCACGCTGCGTCCGCGGCGGTGCCCACGGCCGGGGTGCCCACCGCCAGGGAGTCGGGGGCGAGGCGCCCAAGGCTGGGGGCACTGCGGCCGCTGAAACCACAGCCGCCCTCCGCCCGGGCCAACAGGACGCTCCGCGGGGCAGGGAGAAGCCGCCCGGGCCCGCGGGCACCAGCACCCAGAGAGGGTGCGGGCCGCGCCAAGGTCACACAGCGACCAGGCGGGACTCGCGCGGGGCGGCAAGCCCTGCCCTTGCCAGCGGAAGCGGCTGGGACCGCCAGGGAACCCGCGCCCCGCACTTCACATCACCTTACCTAGCCTCGCCTCACCTCGCGCAGCCGCCGCCGCCACGCGCGACCCGCGGGCCCTCCTGAGGAGGCCCCTCCATCGGCCCCGCCCCGGGCGCCGGGGCCCCGCCTCCCGCTCCTCTTCTCGCGAGAAGCTGCGACCCGCAGAGGGGCCACAGAGGCCGCCGGGTGCCAGCCCTCGACGCGCTTGCGCCCTCCGCACACCGTCCCCGCCCGCCTCAGCCAGTGCCCTGTGGCGCGGTATTTATGACCCGCCTCCTGGGGCCCGCCCCATCCCGGCAGCCAATCCCTGCTGCGGGCCGTGGCGTTGGCCCCGCCCCAGCGGCGGGACGGCTGCCGTCTCCCCGCAGAGCGCGAGCACTGACTGCGTGCAGATCCGACTGCCTGCAGAGCGTCGCGTGTCCCGTGCAGCCGGGGCCTGGGACGTGCCACGGCCCTGGGCGAGGGACGGAGGCTCGGGGCTCGTGTCCAGGCCAGGGCGGTAACAGGTCCCACGCGCGGAGTCGGGAGCCAGGGGAGGCGACGCGCGAAGCGCTCGTAACGGTTCCCGCGAGCCCTGACTTAGTTGCGGGCACATCCGCGGAGAGTTCGCGCCCTAACTACGCCCCGCCCGCTGCCCCAGCCCTCGCCAGGTTCCCGCGGCCTCCGGCGGACCAGGGCAGCCGCGCCTTCTACCGCCCTTCCCAGGCCGCCCCGGCGTCCCGAACCCCGCCCACCATGGAGCGCTGAATGCGGCCCTGTCGGAGCTGGGTTCCCTCCCTCTCTGTCCCTGGAAGGGGTCTTCTCTCCGCGGGCCGGGAAGCAGACACTACTTGCATCCGAGTCCTACGGAGGTGTCATCCTACTAATAGGATTCAGCACCGGCAGGTAGCCGGTGTTTCGTATGGTTATCAGTTGCTGGGGCTCCTATAAAAGAGTTCAGCCCCGCGGGTTAGCAGCAGAGAGTTCAACGCTGCCAGTTCTGGAGGCTGAAGGTGGGCGGGGTGGGCGGGCCGGGGGAGAGAGAACCTGCCCCAGGCCTCTCTTGTTGGCTTAATGCCGTCTTCTCTGTTACCAGCTTCTCTCTGTGTCTGTCTCAGTGTCCAGATTTCCCCTTTTTGTGAGGACACAGTCATGCTGGGTTAGGACCCACCCCATGATCTAACTTTTGATTTCATCTGAAAAGATCCTGTCTCCAGGTAAGATCAGATTCTGAAAGCCTGGGAGTTAGGACTGCATCACGTGCTTTTTGAGGGGGACACAATTTAGCCCATGCCAGTATTTATCAAAAACTACATAATAAAACCGTCTTAGAATGCTGCTTCCTTTTAAATGTCTGTGAGAATGGTCACAGTAAATTTTTTTAAGCTGACAATACCCAGTGCTGATGAAGATGTGGAACTGGGACTCCCCCCAGCTGCTGATAGAGTGCAGAGCACACAGCCCCTTTGGAAATAGTTTGGCAGTTTATAAAAAGTTAAACATAAAAGGACCATAAACCCAGCAAACCCACTCCTAGGTATTTGTCTAAAAGAAACAGACATACTTGCACAAGAACTTGCATTCAAGTGCTTTTAGGGACTTTCATAACTGCCCAAACTGAAACCCAGTCCTTCAGCTGGCAAATGAATAGACAAACTGTGGTCCATCCATACCTTGGAATACTACTAGCAGTAAAAAACTGGATACATGCAACATCAAGTATAAACCTCAAATACATGATGCACTGAGCCAATCTTGAAAGAGTGTGTCCTGTGTGATTCCACTGAAATTACTTCTGGAAAAGACAAAGCTATGGGGACAGATCCTTTCTGGACTTGAGCTTAGGAGACAGGTTGACTACCAAGGAGCATGAGGAAATATTAGGAGTGATGGACCTGTTCTATATCTTGAGTGTCAGTCAAAACTCATATAAAAAATGTACATTCAAAAGTATACATTTTATCATATAAATTATACCTCCATTTAAAAAATCTTTATAAATGTTATTTCCCCCAGCTGAAATTTTGCTAATTATGACGACATGCTGCATAATGAACATTAAATGAAATCATTTACCAAGAGGGCTGCATTCAGAGGCACTCAATGTTTCCATCAGGCCTGCAATTCCCAGCCTGTCCCTGGAAATGGTGGCCTGCAGAGAGCTATGAGTGCCCCTTTGATAAGAAAAAAGGGTTCCCTGGCCAAACAAGAGCAGGTCACAGGATAAACTATTTAAAATGTTTGTCAGCCAGACTTCTCAGACCCTTTACCAGGATAAAGCATGATTTTTAAAGAGGTTCTGCATGAGTTTCCCACTATCTGGAGGGGTTGGTAAAAGTTTGTTTAAATAGGGATTCCACTGTCCAGGAGCCAGAATTGTACTCCAACAAAGCCTTCTTGTGAATCTGAACAGAGAGGTCACCCAGTGAATGCTTGGACGTCGGCTTGGGAAGCAAAGAGGGGCAAGGGTCTCAATGGACAGGACCTGGAACTGAGAAAAAGACCTCTCTTCCTCTGGGGGCAAGATGAGAGGGGAGTTGGGGAGCAGCTGGGTAATGTGGTGGTGTCCCCTTTTGAGGTAATGAAATGTTTTGGAACCAGATAGAAATAATGGCAGTACAACATTATGAATGTACTAAATGTCACTGAAGTAGTCACTTTAAAATGGTTGATTTTATCTTATGTCAATTTCACCTCAATTTTAAAAAAAGTTTTTACATGAACAAGGTACTTCCATGTTTACTTACCCTCTCTGAAAGCTACATGTTATCTCCTTGTTCACAGATAAAGTAGCAGGGGCTCTGAGAAGTTAACCAACTAGCCAAGGCCACACAGCTGTGTGAGACAAGAGTCCACATCAGAAGTCAAGTTTGGGGCTCCAGAGCCAGAACTATAGTCACTCCAGTCCCCTTGGCCAGGAGGCACCTGCTAGAAGGGAACGAAGAGCAAGCCAGCTCCACCTGGAGATCCCCCCACTGTGACTATCGTTTCCCCTCTTTGAAGCCCAGCTGGTTGTTTTTCTCCACAACACCCTGGTTGGCTGTGGTCCACCTTCAGGGCCCCTGGTTGGCTGTGTAAAGCCTGCGGCTCCTCAGAGCTGACCACAGCGTGGCTCAGTCTCTGTGTTTTGGTTTGTGTTATCACAAGGTCCTATACCAGCTACGACTGTTTCTGGTTTCATAACCAGCATTGTATCAGAAAGAAGATAGAAGTAACTGTAGCTTGGACCTGGAACTACCAGCTGTCTAGGCAGCTTGGAGATTCTGATTACTTCCGGGCTCTGGGTCTGAGTGAACATCAATAATGGGAAAAAAGAATATAAGGATTGCAAATTCAACTCACCTTCTTTGCAGGTGATGTGAAAACCGAAACGAACCCTCTGATTTATCCTGAGCTCACGCACCCTCAGCCCCACCCTGGTCTCACTGCAGTGTTCCATGTTTTGGACGTTTTTGGGACAGTTGGAGTAACACCGGAATGGTAGGAGCCTGGCCCTGCACACTGGGGCTATTTCCCAGCACCTGTGTGACCCTGGCTGGTCCTTAAGCCTCTGAATGTCCGTTTTATTATCTGTGTAATGCTTGTAATAACAACCCCACCACTCACAGTGGTGATGTTGTATGCAAAGAGCCAGCCCCTAACCACTATCGCAGGGGGCCCAATTAGTCCCCCAACGGGACTGCGGTGTCCTAGGCTCAGGTGGAGCTGGGAGAGGAGGTGGAGATGTTTGGGGAAGGGCAGATAGAAGGGAGAGCATGGGCGTGGAGAGAGAGGACTTACAGGTGGGCAGTTGAGTGGCCACCACAAGATAGAAAACCCTGGAGGGCAGTTTGGGGGGCAGACTTCATGAACTCGGTATTGAGCAGACACACCAGATATTGTACCTGCCAGGGACACAGTGGGTGTTTGCATCTTGAGCTCAGACAAGAGGGTGCAGGCTGGAGATGAGGGCATGAGAAGTCACGTCAGTGAGTGCCACACTCCCGGGGTCCACCAAGACAAATCCTGGCACCTCATCCCATGCCTGGTCCTGGAAAGCCAGCCCGAGCTTTGGGTTCCTGCCACCCTGCAGGTGCTGCACCTGAACTCAGATGGCATGAGATGGGGCAGGGCATCTTTATTTTTCACTTTATATAATTTTCTCTCTTCAGTGGTGGGGTCACAGGGTGATCTTTATGTCACAGGCACAAATTCTATGGCCACTTGACCACAGATGTGCACAGATGGAACCTCCAGGGCGCTAGCTTGCTTGTGTAATTTTCCTGTCCTTTTGGGTTCAAACTAGGTCAAACTCAAAATCCTCCCTCAGCTACCACCAGCTGGCTGATCCTGAGCTCAGAGGCCTCTTCAGCTGGCATGGTGGCTGGCACGGACACCTGACTCGCCCTGGTCCTGTGTTGGCCTACCGTCTGGTCCTCAGGCATGCCCCCCAGGATAGCTGGAACACAGTCACTGGAAACACATAGTCAAACATTCTGGGTGTTTCTGTGTGGGTGCTTTGGGATGAGATTAACATTTAAATTAGTGGACTTTGAGTAAAGCAGATTACCCTCCACAATGTGAGTAGGCCTCATCCAGTCAGTTGAAGGCCAGAACAGAACAAAAACCTAGCACCCTGGAGCAAGAGGGATTTCTGCAGCAGATGGCCTTCCGGCCCTTCCCGGGGTCTCCAGCCTGCTGGCCGACCCTGCAGATTTTGGACTTGCCAGCCTCTGTAACCACATGAGCCAATTCCTTCAAATAAATTTCTTCGCAGATATACATACACGTTTGCTGGAGAACCCTGACTAGTATACTCCCCGGCGAGGCTGGGACCCCCAAGATGTAAGTCACTCCTTAGCCCCTTCTCACGTGCATGGGCCATCCCACAGCCTCACCGTGAAGACCCCCACCCCCAAGATCCACCAGCTCTTTCTTGGCCAACTGTTTCACCCAGCCCGAGACAGCGTTTATAAAGACTGGGAGGTTCTGCTGTCCTCCCACACCCTCCCAAGAGCACCTTGGGGGCCGTGCCTGGGGATGTGTCATCCCACTGTGCTGCCATTTCCAACCCCTGCTGCCACTGCACTCAGTACCAGGGACTTCTGCAGCCACAGCTTCCAACTGTCTGGTCTTCCCCTTGTGTATCAGTTAAGATGAGGTGCACCAAACCACAGCGGCTTCTGACATTCACTTCCCTCAAGTTAAAGTCTGGAGGTGACAATGCTCAGAGGCATCTCCTAGCCGACGCAGGCTCCTTCAAGCTTCCTACTCCATTGTCCTAAGGGTATGGCCTTCGCTCTGTGGCCTCTGTGGCTAGAGTCCCAGCCATCACATTCAGATTCTAGGCAGCAGGATTGAGGAAATGAAGAAGAGGCATGAGTAACATACTAATTATCCTTCATGATGAAAACGCCTGGAAGCAGCCACTTAGTCAGAACTTAGATATATGGCCACATACAGCTGCAAAGGAGGCTGGAAAACAGTCTTTATTTGGGAGCCATGTGGCTAGCTAAAAATTGGAGGTTCTATTATAATGGAACAAAGAGAGTAGATACAGGGGGACAGTCAGCAAATTCTACCCTAGCAGAAAAACAGAAATCATCCCACTTCACCCCACCCTAGACAAGGGAAGTGGACGTCAGATAGTGCCCACAGAAGGTCTGCAGCAGAGCCTCTGGAGGTAATGGCACCCGCCTCCACCTCTCCTCAAGAAGACCCAGAAAGGATAGCATGGTCCTACGAAGCCCCTAGCACGCCTTCCTTGACAGCAGGTATCATGCTGAGAGGGGGGCCAGGCTGTGGCAACTAGCTGTGCACATGTAAGTGCAAAACAACCCGCTTCCCACTCGGACCATGAGACCCCGACACTGCCTCCACCTCCCGGCCCCGACGTGCTACCGGCCAGTTCCCCAAACCCACAGAGCTCATGTCTGCTCCTGGCCTTGGTCCACCACACGGTCCTCCCTGAGTGGCTCGGCTCCTACCACAAGGGAGGTGGCTCTGGTCCCCACAGCCTCCAAACAACAGGGTCCCTGAGGGCAAGGGATGAGGGCCCGGTTTGAAAACCTCAGTCAGACAAGGTGATGAGCCAGCTCTCCACAGGATGGTGCAGAGATTTTCTCATTTTCTGTCTTGATGAGAAAAATGACTGAAGTTCATACAGTCTTAATGAAATTAGATCCTGGACTTTTGGGTCCTTCCTAATGTTTTCAGGACCCTAGATGATTCAGTTAGCTAAATTTTCTTCTCTGCAGAACTGGGGTTTCGAGAAGGACCTCAGAGACAGTGAAGAGGGCGAGGTCCCAGGATGGGAGAACGCTCTCATCTCCCCAGATGCTGGCCTGTCTGGGAGCTGTGGGGTGGGGACCAGTGTCTCTGTGCAGGCTGGCCTGGGCTGGTGTCATGTGAGAGTTAACTTTATGCGTCCGCTTGGCCAGGACACTGTGCGCAGGTCAAACACCAGTCTAGATGTTGCTGTGAAGGTATTTCTTAGGTGAGACTCCCTTTTAAACCAGTGAGGAGACTGAGTAAAGCAGGTGCCCTTCTGGCACATGGGTGGGCCTCATCCAATCAGCTGAAGGCCAGAAGGGGGAAAAGACTGAACTCCTGGGCACAGAGGGAATTCTGCCTCCCGACTCTCGGCTGCAGCTTGGCAATGACCTGGGTCTCTAGTAGGCCCTGTGGGTTTCAGCCTCGCAGTCCCACACTCATGAAAGCCAGGTCCTTAAAATGCATCTTAATCTCCCTCCCACCCTTTTGTGTACACACGTGCACACTCTTGGTTCTGTTTCTCTGCAGAACCCTGACATATGTGGGGCTAGGGACACATTCTTCCCTGCCTTACTGGTGGCCCTCAGATGTCCCCATTGGCTTCTTTAGCCTGAGCCTGAGCTGGAGGGTGACAGCCTGGTGTCCCGGCCCACAAACAACATTCTCCCAGAGCAGGACCTGGGATGTGGACTGATCCTGGGAAGAGCCTGGGGATTGGAAGCCACCCCAGGCTCCCTGTGGGAGTCCCTAGAAAGGCTGACACCCACATGTCCGTTCTCCTGAAGGTGGTCGGTGAGGCAGCCGCCAAGGCAAAGAGCTGCAGGAAGCTGTGGGCGGGCTCTTCCCCAGCGTCTCTGCCAGGCCCCCGACCCCCAACCCCACTTTGGGTGCACAGACCCTAGCGCCTTGCAGTCAGCTCCTCTGGCCATTGCCCCCTGCGCCTGATCCCTCTTGTTGTCTCTATCTTGGTCTTCTTGGCCTCTTGGCGCTGCCACCCTGGAGCTTTCGGGGGCAGCTGGGGGGCAGCAGGCTATGGCGTCGGCCTCCACTGTCTGTAGACCCTGGAGGGGTGGGGAGACGTCAGTCTGTGGTCACGACAAACACCAGCAAAGCAGTCCCTGGCTGCACAGTGTGGATGCCCTGGCCCTGGCCCAAGCTGCCGGCAAGACTCAGTTCAAGATCTACACAGGCTTGTCCCCTCCTCCAGCCCTGCCCATGCCCCGAGCCACCTTCAGGGCCCTGCGGGACATTACCGCCCCAGGCCTCACTTCAAGTCTGCCTGGCCTCTGCTGCGCTAATAACACCAGACCTGTCCTCAGAACGCCCCTTAGCCACTTTCTCCCTGTGGGGCACACACACTTAGGATGGGGGAGTCTTTGTGGAACATTTCCCATCCCTCAAATTTAAAGACACACTGCTTAAACCGGCATGCACTGTTGGCTCTTAGCCTGCTCTGGTCTGGAAGTTTCTGCCAGTAAACACCTCTGAGACCCTTTCCCCAAGAACACTTAAAAAGGGCGTAACAGTAAGAATTTCTTAGCTCTTTCTGAAACAGTAACATGAGGGGATCGGCTAAAGGTACAGTGAGAGGAGCTGAAGTTAGACTTAAGGAGAACTTCCTGCATGGCCTAGTCTTCCCCCTGGGGAGTGTTAAGCCTATTGTTGATGTGTACCCAAGACAGCTTGGTTGTGCGTTGGTTCAGGAGGTGATGTGCAAATGATGCCAGAGGGAGTTTCCTGGCCCTGTAGGGATTCAAGGAACACAGGTCTCCTGGGCTGGGGTGTGGACAACATGAGCACAGATGCTAAAGTGGCTTAAACCATCCCTGGGATTTAGCAGCTATCCAGGACGTCTGTGTCCTTCTTGCTTCAAGATATAAGAACAGAAGGAAAAAGAGAGGGAGGAGGAAGAGGAGGGGAGCGGGCACGCTGGAAGGTGTCTCGTGTTTGAGGTCAGTACCCAGGCCTGGCCAGGGTAGGAGAACGGGCGCGTCCACAGTGATGCTGAGGACAGCGCAAAATCTGGACAAGTTTCCCAGAGGCAGTTTGACCACAAGTTATTGTCAATTAAACAGAGCAAGCAAACTTGCTCAAAGGAAGAGCAGGGCGGCAGGGCTCGAGGTCACGTTCTAGACCTGTGCAGTCCAATAAGTGGCCACCAGCCAAGTGTAGCTACTGAGCATGAGCACGGAGCTCATGGTGAGTAGCTGTCTGGCGCACGTGTGCAGGACCACTCCCCTGACTTCTCTCCACGGAGGCCAGCTGGCATGGCACGGGGGTGAGGAGGAGGCAGGCACTGACCTCGGATGTCCCGGGGCAGGAGGGGGGCCCTACTCGGGCCTGCGCAGCTCTGCCATGTGGAGCTGGGGAAGGTGAAGCTGACCTGGGGCATGGGGTGTGCGCTGTCATCTGAACAGTGGGTGGAGAGAAGAGGACGTGGTTTTCAGGAAGCAGCCCAGGTAGTGAATGACTGACAGCCCGCGGGTGCACGCCAGCCTCCTTTAGGAAGCCACCTGCTCCCCTTCGGCCCTGAGGGGATTGTCTGTTCTGTGGCCCAGCCCTGCCCTCCCCTGGAGCTTCCCCTTCCCAGCTGCGGCTCCTGCTCCTTCACCAACAGCTCCCCTCTTCCCTGCCTCCCTTCTCCTGTCCCCCAGGTGCTCTAGCTGCTACCACTCAGCAATGAGGACCAGTTTCTGGGTTTGTGGAACGAAGTCTACTAAAACGTCATCATCCAAGAGAAGAGGAGGCAAGGGCAGGAGAGAAGTGGGGGCCCTACCCCAGATTCAGGGTGGTCCCTCACAGCTCTCTGCTCACAGAGGCCCGTGGCCGCCGGAGTGAAAACCATCAGCACTGTCCTCCTCCCAGCACTCTCACCACCTGGCGTGTGCATGCACTTCTGTGCTCCACAGCTCCTCACGGAGAAGCTCCATGAGGGGAAGGCTTGCCTTACGCACTGCGGGGGCTCCAGGCCAAGAACAGGCCCCACCCAGCAAGTCAGTGATCGAAAGTGGCGCCGGGAGCCTGGGCCCTGGTCTCACATGGGCAGCAGAACCCCACCCTCGCAGGTCATATCCTCTCTTTGAGCCTCAGTTTCTCCTTTCAAACAAGAGGGCCACAGAAATGAGCAAGCATTATGAAGGCTGCAGACTGGTGTGCTGGCAGGGCCGGGCCTGGGAGGCAGCATGGAGGTGTTGCAAAATGGCAGGCATAGAATTACCTCACGATCTGGAGACCCCTTCCTAGGTACCCACCCCAATAGACCAAAAACAAATTTAAGCAAAAACCTGTACAGATACAGCAGCGCTAGTCAGGAGGCAACAGACAGAAACACCTCCTGGAGACAGAGAAGCAAAACGTGGTGTGTGCAAGCCATGGATCACAACCTGCCACACAGGGAAGGGGCCCCCACGCGCCATGACCACGGGACACTGCACACACAGCTGGGGAGAAGCCGGGCTCACAGCCAAGTGCTGTGGGATTCCACCACACAGATGCCAGGGCAGGGAAGCACGGTCCCTGGCTGCCTGGGGCTGGCAAAGAGGCCAGGGGGAGTCATGGCTGCTGGGTTCAGGGTTTCCTTGGTGATAAATGTTCCAGAACTAGATGGTGGCGCTGGACACACACCCTGTAAACTGTGAAGGGCCCCCATGTTGCACACCCTAACACGGTAACTTCTGTTACATGGTTTTCCCGCAGTTTTAAAGGAATGTGAGGATCACACCTGAGCACCCCAGGTCCTCAGGGAACACAGCGAGGGAAGGGGCCTGGGCCGTTAAGAGCAGCTCAGCCCTGGCCTTAGCCACAGCGGGATCATTCCTTCATCTGTCTGCTGTCCAGTTGGCTGTTACTTGGGGTCTTCTGCCACACTAACTGGGACCCAGCCTAACAAGCGTCCCCACGCCCAGGGCGCCTGCGGCAGTTGGGGAGGAGGGCGGGTGGTGTTACTCAGTGGTCCTGCAGTGGCATCCCACTGACAGGCTGGCTCTGCTCCGGGAGGGTGGGAGCCCTGTCCCCAGGCTTCCTCCTCTAAGAAAGCCTGGCCTTTCACGTTTTGCGTGCAGTCTGACTTTGCTCAGGGCTGTGTTTGGCCAGCAAGCAGCCAATTTGCAACCTGCTTCAGGAATGAATGCTCCAAGCTGCCCTTGGGGGTAACTAGATGCTCTTAAACAGGGGAGGTGCTCCTCCTTCAGAGGGATTCAACCACTTCCTAGAAGGCTTTAGACCAGGTTTCCCTCGCACACAGCGAGCTAGGTGGGGGGCCTCAGGGAAGCCCTATCTGGCCCTTGGCCCCAGATGGGAGGAGGACAAGGTGTAGGGACACCCATGGAGATGTGGGAGCCAGCAGGCCTGGGCTGCAGCTGTGTGGGGGCCAGGCTCCTTCCCACTCCCTGCTCTGGGGTTATTACCCCATGAGATCTGGAGGGGCTGTTGTGGGTGGTAAATGAAGCAGATCATTTGCTCCTCCCACTTGCACTGGCTGTGAGGCTGCCCTGCACTCTCGGATGCGCTGGGTGGTAGCTCACATGCACACCCACGCGGAAACACAGCGGGTAGTGAATGCAGGACAGCGACATCACTGCCCTGAGCTGTGAGCAAGCAGTCGGAGAGGAAGGTCCCAGATCTCTCCATCCCAGGAGCCTTCCCCTGGCGGGGAGGCCCAGGCCTCCACCAACACTGTAAGTGTGTGCCCCTTGGGCCCCCGGGAGGTCTATTTTCAGCACAGACCTGCATAACCCCTGGCCAGAGAAATGGGATACCTGGTCTACTCCAGCTACCTGCAGGCCTTCCCTGTACACCTGCCAAGTACAGATGTGTTTTCTCCAAGCAGAGGCAGCCAGTGCAATGGGAGGCACACAGGGGCACCAGTGCAACCCTGGAGACATTGCTGCCACTCCCGAGCCCTCAGCTCACCCCTCTGAACCAGGGGGCCTACTGATCTTGAAGGACCATCGACTCTAGCTCGCTGTGATTCCAACACAGGAACACAGAGTTGCAGAGGTGAGACCCTCGACCCTGGTGGAGACTCTGCAGACAGTTGAAAGGAGAGGGTCCAGCCTTTCTCACAGTCCACCCAGAAGGGCTGGTCAGTTGTGGCCCACTCATTCCTTTTGTACATGCTCTGGGCATCAGACGACATTAGGGAGTTGCTCTTCATTCTCCAGCTATGCCATGTAATAAATACTCCAATAACAGAGAGAGCTCTTGAAGTATTTATGGGTGAAATGACATGAACTGGCATTTTCTAGAAACATCCCCAGGAAAGCAAATACAAGCACATGAAAATGCTTGGAGTGAGCTGAATAAACTGCAGAGCAGAGCGCGGGCCCTGTCGAAGCCAGGGGAGGCTTCATCGGAGGCTATGCTCTTCCTGTACATCTGCCAATGGTGGGAATTTCATAAAAGAATGCTGGGGAAGCAAATTCCTCTCTCAATAAGCTATACAAACACATTCCCAGGGGCTGATCTCTAGAGGACATCAGTGTCAGTGGTGAGGTGTGGGGAGGGGTGATCACAGGAGACTTTAACTTTCTGGGAGGGCAGTGACAGCAAGCCGTCCCTAAGCCCCGCTGTGGCCCACTTCACCTGGTACCCGAGGTTCCCCCGCCCCAGGCAAGGGGTGTCATGAGCACCTCCCTCAAAGATAATGAACATTCTGTTTTTTGAAGTGTTTTAGGTTTTTAAAGTATTATTGCCGACCTACAATGTTGTTCCTGGCAATCAACAGTAGCCGAATCAAAAAATCACAGACAAACCTGAATTTTTGTCTTTATGATCAAAGATTTCTGAAAAGACTTTAAAAGCATGCGTATGAATCAGGTTGTGCCAAGGTGCTCGCCCACCACCAAGACAGAGGGTGGATGTGTATACCAGCCCTGAAGTATTATGCATCAGGAGTCCTAAAACACACTCACCCTTTGACCCACCCAGAACGCACTAATAAAACAAGGAACTAAAGGATGCCTGGAAGTGCAATTAAGAGCTGGGGATCTGCAGCCTACCTGGATCCCAGTCCCAATCTGCCACTCCTGGGCAAGCTCCTCAACCTCCCTGTACCTTGGTTTACTCATCTGCACCATGGGGATAAGACTCATAGAAATATCATGAGGACAAATGGATGGACACCATCAACTGCCTGGTACACAGTAAGTGCTAAATAAATGTGAGCGATTGTGTCACCAGTGATACAGCCAATGCTCTCAACAACCCATGGTCCCAGCCTCTGTCTTCCCTCCCTGCAGGTCAGTAACAGTTGGCGGGCATCCTTTGAGAAGCACTGACATCCACCCATCTGCTTTTATAGTTGTGAAAAATTGGAAACAATAACTATCCTAATAGGATACTATAATTATATCTTATAATAGGGGGTAGATGTTCACATCAGTGTTGATCCATAGTGAGGAAGTCATCTTACATGACTATTTCTGGATGGTGGGGTGTACAAGTGCTTTTATTGTTATATGTAATTTTATCTATACTTCAAAGTGTTCACAATGAGCATCAATTGCTTTGTAATAACCACCACCACAGAAGCCAGGACCCAAACCTCTATCGAAAGCAGCCACAGGGATCAGGATGCAGACTGAATACATCAGCACCCATATGTGCACAGTTTTAATCCCCATTTCTAACTCTACTGGGGTGTCAGGCAAGCCAGAAGCAACACTGAACACCTCTGTAAATATTTCTTTCCATGCAGCCGGCAGCCTTGGCCCACTCACTAGAAATCCAAAACTCACCCACACTATGCCCAGACCATCACGTTTTCTAAAGACTGACCCTTGAGAGGAGGGGCAGAGTCTGAAGATACATAGAAAAATCAACATGCTATTTTCTTTTTTGATCCTGTACCTGCATGGAAACTGAGGCTGGGTTTTATCTTGGAGGTCACAGGCACAGCAGGAAAAAGCCTCTTTCCCGACGACTTTGACAGCTGAAGGGGTGAAGAGGGCAGCTGGCTCTTGGCCAAATGCTCCACAGAAGGGGGCTGAAGTTTCTCTGTCGCCTACAGGAAAGAACCACACAGCGGGGCAGGTGTGGGAGCAGGTAAGGAAGGCATGCAGTGCCAAGGTCACTTTGAGGAGAAGCCATGCCCCGACTAATGCCTGCTCTGCCAGCTGCCATGAACATAATGGCCAAGATCACTGCTAACATTCTCCTTCAGAAGAATGAACGAATGAATGAATGAATGACACTCTCCTGGCTGCTGTTTGTACCCCTGGACGGGATTCTTACCTAAGCCCCTGTGATTGTTAACATGTAAACAGACAGCCTGAGCAAAGCAGATTGCCTTCCTTGGGGGGTGGGCCTCCCTCCATCAGGTGAAGGCCTGCATGGACCCAAAAGGCTGAACCTCCTGGGAGTAAGGCACCTCCTCCTGCCTGACTGCCTTGACTGCCTGGAGCTGGGCCATCAGCTTTTTCCTGCCTTTGGACTTCAACTGAGCTATTGGCTCTCCTGGGTCACCAGCTTGCTGACTGCAGTCTGGGATCTGTCAGCCTCCATGACTGTATGAGCCAATTCCTTCTCACAGACCTCCCTCCCTCCCTCTCTAGATAGTAGATAGTAGATAGATACACACACATACGTGTACCCGGTTCTGTTTCCCGGGAGAACCCCAACTAACACACCCACCTTCTGATCCCGGTTACTGTTCTACCTTTAGAGTCACCAAGTCATCACCAGAGTAATTTCAGTCTGACTCACAAAGACCCACTGTGTGTCCAGCAGAGATTGAGCACTGGCCACCAGGGGCAGATGGAGCTCTGTCAGAGCCCTGGGCCCTGGCCACCTCGCCAGGGAGCAGCCTGCTCTCACTCCAGTTTACTCACCAGTGTACAGTGAGAGAGAAACCCTGGGAGGTAAAGGCCATGTGCATACAAACCTGAACCTGCGGACACCCACCCCACCCCACAGGAAAACCAGTTTCATGCCATTGTGATCCATGTGACATCTGCTGTGTGCTCTCTGATTTTTGCTTAAATGTCATTGAGACATTTCCACAGGTCAACATTGCCCAGTATCCCAAGAAAGTAATTCAAAATGAAAAGTACCACTTGTACAGGGATGCAGAAGCATCAAAAATGAGGTGGCCTGAGCAGTTGTTAAATGGGGACCAGACATCTTACTATGCTGATGGCCAGTGACTTCAGTTGGGGGTGAGGGGGACTTGATAATATGGGTGAATGTAGTAACCATGATGTTTTTCATGTGAAACCTTCATAAGAGTGTATATAATTGATGCCTTAATAAAAAAAAAAATGGGGACCAGAAAACCATAAAGGGCCAGAAATGGAATAGTGTGTGGCTGTCACTCCTCTGCAGACATGGATGGAGGCCATGTGCGCCAGGCTCGGCACCAGGACTGCAGAAAAGGAACAGCTTGTCTTGGGTAGTGCTTCACGGCACGCCTCATCCAATTACTATTTAGCCATGTGTTTTAGAGCCAAGTAATGTACCTTTTTAAAAGTTAAAATATATATACACTATATATACACACATGAAAATTTATGAAATAATGTTAAGGAAAAAAAACAGATCAGAAAACTATCTCCCCTGTAGTGGTATCTGTGTCACTTATGGGCGCACATGGCTCACATTAGGACAGGGCGGAGAGATGGCAACAGTGGGGTGCATCGTGCAGTGCTGGCTTTCTTCTCTCCCCTGTGCATCTAGGGCCCTCTGCATCTACCAGAACTTGGCTAACCTCTCCTCCCCTTTGCTGTTCTGGCTGGACCCCTGGGACTAGGCAAGAGCCAAGGTCCACCTACCGGCTGCACGCTCCAGGGGAGGGATGGCGATCGCTTCCTCCCAGGCTTCCTCTCCACGGCGCAGTCCCTGCCTGGACTGGCGTGGAGCCACCTCCTGTCCGCTGGGCTCAGGTCTGGGGTGATGCTGGGCTTTGGGTCCCTGGACTCCAGGGCCACCTCATCTGGAAGGTGGAGGGAGGAGCGGCCACTGCCACCCTCATGGTCCTGTGCTTTGGAGCGCCTGGTGGCCGCGATAAGGGCGATGCTCTTGGTGCTCGCCACCATCTCCTGGAGGGCCTGCACATGCAAGGCTGGGCCACCCGCCTCTGCTGCTGTCCTTGGGGTGCCCAGCTCCGAGCCAGCCGGGGAGCACAGCTTGGAAGCTAAGTGCTTCACACTCAGGGGGTTAGGCTTCTGTAGGAAACCAGCACCAGAGGATGGTCAGAGGCCACCTGCCTCCCCGTGGCCCTAGGTTGAGTCCCCAGAAGCAGACCTGGCAATGCAGGTAAGTAGTATATTTGCGGGGAGAGACTGCTGGGGTGAAATGGCTGAGGGTGACTGAGCAGGTCACACAGCTAGTGAGGGACAGAGAGGGGATCTGAACCCAAGTCTAGCTAATCCCCGCCCAAGCCCTCAGCAATTACACTATACGGAGCCCCTGAAGTGCTCACAGCCTGGAGGCACAGGAGCTCACACAGCTTTCAGTCCACTGGCTCATTTAATCCGTGAAGTAGCTGTGAGCATCTCCACCCATAGACGAGCAGAGCAAGGCCAGCAGAGCCGCCAAGAGCGAGCTGCAGTGATCAGGGGCCCAGTCCCTGACCTCTCTGAGCCTCATTTCTGTCTGTAGTTGAGGGTAATGACCACTTCTGCCCAGGCACGGCTGAGGGATATGCAGTGGGGTGCTGTCCCCCAAATCCATGTCCAGCCAGAACCTCAGGATGTGACCTTATTTGGAAACAGAGTCCTTGCTGAGGTAAATAGGTAAGGATCTTGAGATGAGATCATCCTGGATTTAGGGTGGCCCCAGATCCACTGATGGATATCCTTACAAGAACACAGGGGCCCAGACACCCATCTGAAGACAGAGGCAGAAATGGAGGACATGGCCACAAGCCAAGGGATGCCTGGGGCCACCAGGAGCTGGAAGTGATAGGCAGGACCCTCCCCTGGAGCCTCTGGAGGGAGCATGGCCCTGAGCATACCTTGATCTTGGACTTCTGGCTCCAGAACTGGGAGAGTAAATGTCTGTGTATAAACTCCAGGCCATGGTGCTTTGTGCGGCAGCCCCAGGACCCTGACACGGCAACTGACTGTGATGGTTGCTTAAGGAAGCCCTCCTTCTGGAAGCTTCCCTCCTGTTTGCCCCAGCCCAGTGGCCCTGACAGGCCCCAACAATCCCATGGTGGAGGGGAGGTCTCCCCAGAACTCAGGGCCCTGGCTGGTGCCACACACACGAACCTCTTGAACTGGGGGAGTCAGCAGGATGCGGACGGATGACAGAGGGAGAAGAGAATCTTGCTTTTCCAGTTTTCTCAATGGTGTCGTTTTCGATGACTTGTAACCATCACTGCAGGTGCAACACAGAGGCCTTAGCAGAGCCAGCTGCCAGGGCCTTCAGTCCTTCACTGCAGCCAGGGGAAAACCAGAGCCTGATCCATCAGGGCACGTGGCCTCCGCCACAGTGCTGTGGTTTGCAGCAGCGCTGGGTACCCACTGCCTCATCCAGCCAACAAACACAGGCTGGCCGCCCACCACAGACCTCCTGTAGCTGGAGGCAGGTGTGCACTGGTTCCTAGGGGACCAGGCCCTGCCCTGGCCATGCTGCATCCTCAGGGGCACCCACACCAAATAAGCTGGAGCATGCGGCAGGGCAGGCTGTGACACTTGCCAGGAAGAAAGTGGAGAGATGCCAGAGTTCCTGACAGGGCAGTCAGGACCAGTTTGGGCCTCACTGGTGGTGGGCATAGTAAAGAACACACCTGGTCTGGGTGCCCAGGCCTGGCACCCACCTGCAGAAACCCCTGGCATTTCCTGACAGAACTGTCTTTTATGCTAATGTTGTGACTTCTGTTGGCCCCCAGACGGCTTCAGGATGGTGGCTGCTCACCAGAAAGAGCCCCAGGCGCTGGAGGGTGGGACCTCCAGGAGGGGAGGGGCTGGACAGCGAGGTCAGTCCCAAGGCCCACTTAATGAAAACTGGGAACAGCTCTGACATGTCCACATGTCACGTCAAGGAGGCTCCATGGAGCTTCCTGCCGGTGAGCACGCTGATGTGCCAGGCTGAGGTTGCAAAGGGAACCCTGAGCCGACAGAACTGTGGTCTTGGGAGAAGAGGAAGAGACCTCGTTCCCCAGTGAGGGAAACAGCAAGAAGGCAGCCCATCTGCATGCCAGGAGGGGCCCTGAGCAGAGCTCAGCCCCACTGGCACCTTGATCTTGGACAGCTGGTCCCCAGGACTGAGAACGGAAGGCCACCATCCAAGGCCTGGTCTGCGGTACGCGTTATAGCTCAGGCTGACGAGGCCATGACCACCCACAGTGCTGGCCGGCAGCTGGGTGGTGAGTACCGACGTGCAGTGCGGGCCCAAGGTTGGGCACATTGGAAAATACCACCAGACAAGGTGGAGAGGATAGAAGGGGGACAAGGGTGCTGAAGGTGGAGGAAGCTGCTGCCAGTGAGCAAAATCACACTTCAGGTGAAAACAGCTTTTCTAGCACCAAACAACCTGACCTCACAACTGCTCCGTGGTGCAAGCACCTCCCAGGACGTATGTTTTCTTCTTAAAATAGCCCTGTAAGGAAGGGGTGTCAGACGTGCTTCACAAGAGCTCAGCTCTGGGCCGTGCTGGGGTCACAAGTGGACTCCCAGCCGGTCCCCAGGTGCCCAGGCCTCGCTCCAGGGGCCAAGGGTGCAGCGCCGCCCCTGGGTAGAGGGGAAAGTGCTCACCTGTCTGTCTCCAGCAGCATGGGTGACAGCTCAAACCGGGCGCCCTGCAGGAGGTCCTTCCTGTCCTCCTGCTCTTGGCTGGCCTCCTCTGGCGGTGGGGACATGTTCAGGACAGAGCCCTCCTGAGACCAGACAGGGATGCTGAAGGAGGTGGCACAGACCATGGACACAGGAAGCGGTGTCATAAACGGGTCCCTGAGGGGCCATGGGAAGGTCCCTTTCCTCCTGGCCACCATCACTCAACGGAAGCCACCCAGCGGGGAGGCTGGTGAGCCAGTCCATTAGCTCACTTCTGCCTGCACCTCCCATCACAGGGACAGAAGGGAGACTGTGGAAAGGCCAGGGGCTGCCGGGGCACCCCTTGATCCCTGAGCAAAAGTGGTCCACGAGGGAGACACTTGTCAAGGCGCCCGCAGGAGCCCGCAGGTCTCGGAAAAGTCCAAGGCGAATCACTACGTGCTCCAGCAAGCCTGCTCCGGACATAGGCCAAAAAATGAAAGGAGGAACTCGAACAGATATGCGCACACCCACGTGCAGCCTTAATTACAATAGCCAAGAGGCGGAAGCAGCCCAAGTTCATTCACAGATGAATGGATGAGTAAAGTGGGGTCCATCCACACAACGAACTATGATCCAGCCTTGGAAAGGAAGGATTTGGGGATCCACTCTACAATGTGGATGGACCCCGGAAACTGCTAAGTGAAAGAGGCCAGGCACAGAAGGACAAACCCTGAGGACCCCACTTCAGAGAGGTCTCTGGAGTTGTCAAAGCTCTAGAGACAGGAAGTGGATGAAGGTGCCAGGGGGTGGGGAGTCATGTTTAGTGAGGACAGAGTTTCAGCCTTCTACAATGGTTTTTCAGAGACTGTGAGTCCTTCCAGTGAGCTGAACCTGAGGGTTCACGTACTGGAGGAGAGGGACTGTTTCAAACAGACGTGTGCGTGGGCAGGGCAGGAGAGGGGAACACACAGCATCCTGCAAGCAGAAGACCAATGCATGGTGATGACAGAGCTGAGACCCGAGAAATCCCATCCCCAGGGGCAGCACAGGGTCGGGGGTCTATCTGGACCCACACTGCACTGCCTCCAAGGATCAGAGCCAGATCCCTGGAACCCCTTCCTCATGCCACACCTCTGGCGCCCCTCACTCACTCTGGCTGAACAGCCTGGAGATTTGTCCTTTGTTCTCCAGAGAGAGTAAAGAGAGGGTCTGAGGGCTGGTGGACATCAGGCATGGTCGAGGGCACAGGAAGGGCTGGTGATGACAGCATTCATCTAAATAGTGAGTGTGGACCACTCCCACCCCTGGCCTGCTTCCCTGGGGAGTCCCAGAACTGGCACCAGACACAGTCTTCCTGCAGGAGCCGGGAGGCACCCCCAGAGAATCAACAAGCCTGGGTGGGAACACCTACAATTACAAGATTTTGCTGAGGTTCCCCAGAAGACACCTCGCGGGGTCCCCAAGGTAACAGGTATACCCCACATCCATCAGCCTTTTGTCTCCCACTTGGAATCACTGGCAGCCACCAAGGGTCACAGACCCACCAGGTAGACAGCACAGAGGCCCAGCCCCGGAACGCCTCCTCCTAGCAAATCTTCAGGGCCCAGGCAGGGCTTGCTGAAGCCCAAAACCTCCCTAAACCCCGGCCCTGCAGCTGGGCTCTGTCCAAGAAGCCTGTTTTGTGGGGTTTCTGTTTCCTCTTCCTATTTCCAGGCCAATCTCCTAACAAGGCAAGCACCAGGGCTGGAGGCCCAGAGCTGGGCAGCAGGGGACAGGGATGACCCTGTCCTGAGCCCCAGGGGACACTCACCCTCAGGGAGCTGGACATGGCTGAGTGCAGCACCAGCAGGCGGTTCAGCTTGCCTGTGCCCAGCTCCCGGGAGTAGAGGTGGTACCGCTTGTCCAGGGCCTCAGGCACTGGGATGCCACCATCTGCAGACCACACAAAGCAGAGGTCACGTGAAACACCCATCACTTCTTGAATGAAAAGACAGTATCTTCTTTTTCTTGAATGTCCTAAGGCAGATATTTCAAGCTGATAAAAGAGGTTTTTCTTGATATGGGATTTCTGTGCATTATCTTCTTTATGTTTCCATTTAAAATCTTTTCTTCTGTGTTCATGTATTGCCTTTCCATCGTAAGATAATACTAACACTTCTAAAGTATAAATAAAATTTTGTTTAAAAGACAAATAACCATTCCTAGCTATATACTCTGAAGAACTGAAAACAAACGTTAAACAAAAACTTCCCATGAATGTTCACAGTGGCAATATTCACAATGTCCCAAAGGGGAAAACCCCAATTTCATCAGCTGATTAATGGAGAAGGAAAATGTGATGTATCACAGGAATATGATTCAGTCCTAAAAAGGAATGATATTCTCACTCATGCTACAACACGGATGAACCTTGAAGACGTGACACTAAGCGAAAGAAGCCAGGCACAAAAGGCCACGTGTTGTGTGACTGACTGCCCAGAACAGGCAGACCCATGAGGACAAAAGAAGGGGATTAGGGGCTGGGAGAGGGAATGGGGAGCGAGGCTGCATGGTTCTGGGTTTCTCTATGAACTAGTGGAAATTTGACTGCTTATGGGCAGGGACAAGAAAGGGGCTGGGTTATAAGCAACCTGGTTTCTTTTCCAAAACATTCTTTACTGTTACAGCTTTTTTGAAACAGAGTGCCTTTTTCCCATTATCAAAGGGACTGAGAGCTAAGTGCTGACTGTCAAAATGTAATAGTGATGATGTCTCAACACCCCAAGCTTCTTTCAGCCTTGAATGATACACACGTGCGTAAATGCACACGCACACACATGCATGCATGTACATGCGCATGATGCACACACTCTCAGACACACATACTCTTTGTGCACATATGCACGTGAACACACGTAGACATGCATACTTGTGCACACATGCGCATGCACACACATACACGCGTGCACACACGTGGACTGAGGCTTCCTCATCCTTCAGGTGACAGCTGAAGTGTCATTTCTTCCTGGTACCTTCTCTACCACCCCTGGCATGAGGCAGGCCAATTCCTATTTTGGCCCCCGGAGCTCTCACGTCTCTTATCCCAGAGTGAAATGACATCATCTCTGATGTGAAAGGAGGCTGTTGACTCCCAGAGGACTGGGCCTAAATGCTACCTCAATGCCTTGCCTTCCAAAAAGGCCTGTCTGATGAATGAATATAAACAGAGGAAGTGCCATCCCCTCCCAGTGCAGTGAGGCGGACAGGGGTGCCTGCCAGAACTCAGAGGGTAAGCCCAGCTCCAGCCTGTCCCTTCCCCATGCCCCCCGAGACATCACCCTCTGTACACACCCATCAGCACAGGCAGGAAAGGCCCTGGTGTGGCCTCTTTACACCTGACGGATCTCCCGGGAGTTAGAGAACATCGCCGTGATCCCTCTCCCTACACCAGTTCTAAACTGACACTAGCAAGGAGCACTTGATCCCAGAAGTTTTCTCTTCCTCTGATGGAGTTGCCAACCTCATTTTGATGCAGCCTCCCTGCTGAGCACGAGTGAGTTAAGAAAATAAAGAACATGCAAGCGAATGCAACGTAACAGGGATTTTCTTTGGGTAAAGGGGACATTATGGGGACAACAGGCAAGATTTGAACATGGGCCACAGATGAGAATTACATTCAAGTTACCATCAGGTCGGTAGTCGTGGAAAAGAATGTCCTTGTTTTAGGAAATATACACTGACATATTTGGGGGCACCGGATAAACAGTGTAGGAGGGGAAGACAGAGACACGTGTGGAGTGAAAGTGAGAAGGTGCATCCTCAGAATCTGTAGGACTCTTTGGAGCAGTCTGTGCTGTTCTTGCAATTTTTTGGTAGGTCTCAATTTCTGTCAAATTAAAAGGTTAAAAAGGAAAAGAACGTAGGGACAGAGCAGAGACAGGGAAGGAGAGAGAGCTGTCTGCCCAGGTGCCCCGGACAGGGTCGCCCAATCCACCGGATACTAAAGAGGAGGCCCAGGGGTGCAGGCGCAGGCACATGCGGCTGCACAGAAACCAGTCAGTCACTGGCGGGAACAGTAAACGCAGTGTTTCCGCAGACGAGGCACACCTCACTGTCTCTCGGGGACCCAGGACTCCCGCTTACACACACGCATCCGCAGACCATCCGCCGGGTCTGCAGGTGCCCGGTAACGGTGGGTCAGGGGCCAAGTTAGGACGGAGGGGAGACTGGTACCCCTGGAATGCCATGTGAGACTGGGATTTGACCATGTGCACCACCTACTCTTTCCAGAAAATAACACCCATCAAAATCAGAGCCGCCGGGCCAGGCCGGGGCGTGCGGTGTGGGCGGAGCCTGGAGCAGGGTGGGCGGGGCCTGGAGCGGGGCGGGGCTCACCCTGGATCAGCCGCCGCTGGTCCTGGATAATCTGCTCGCAGAGCAGCCGGTGCTGGTGGCAGCGCTGGATCACGAAGTCCTTCTCGCACAGCAGGTGCTTGCTGCGCAGACTGTCGGCCTGCAGCTCCGTGTTCTCCACCTCCAGCTCGTGCGCCCGGCACAACAGCCGCAGCACCTCCCTCTGGTCCTCGCTGATGACCTGCCGGGGCAGCAGCTTCTCCATCTGCGAGGCCTTCTTCTTGGCATTGGCCAGGCGCTGCTCCAGCCCAGCCTGGAGGGGAGGCCAGGGGCTCAGGGTAGATGCCTGCTGTCTGCTCGTTCTCACGGGTTCGGGTTTGCAAGTCACACACGCTAGAACACGTAATCGGCTGAGGACGTGTGCCCTCACCCTGCATTAGCCATGTCCTTTATTTTCTGTATCCTGATGCTTTCCCTTCTGGGGCCTTGCTGATCCCTCCCAGGTTAGCTAATTCCTGGAGCTAGATAGTCAACAAGTGGCCCGGGAGCTCTCCTTTCAAATGCAAACCAACCAGTCCAAGCCCCACCCCGACCCCTCCTCTCTGGGGCTCTCACCCCTCACGCCCAGTCACCAGGGCAGGTACCAGACCCACAGAGGCAGCCCCTCTGGCCCAGAGACCAGAGCTGGAAGGATGCAGAGAAGCCCATCTAATCCTCCCTGCCAGGCCCCGCCGTTCCTTCTGGAGGAGCCACCGTGGTGCTCTCGGCCGGTGCCCCCACCTCTGCTCCCGACCCACCCAGCCCCTCCCCGCATGGCCCTGTGCACCTGCTCCTCGTGGGGCTGTGAGTAAAGACCATCCTTTCAATCACAGTCACCTTATCTGCTGGCCTGGCTGAACTTCACATTTTCCATTAACGCCATACATTTTGGAACACACGATCCCATTCACTCCTCATCGCTGCATCCTCTATGGGAAACTAAAGCTGCCTGTTAGCACACTATGAGGCCTTCGCGAGTCATTTTTTGTCCTGTAGGGGTGCCTCCTCTGTCCATTATATCACAGACATCTTATCTACAATCAGGTCCTGGTTCTCTCGAGCCAAAGCGGGACATGAGAAGCAGCTTGGAGGTATGAGGCTCGGCTCATCACCATAGTCCCTGGGAACAGCTCCCCACTTTGCAGACAGCCAGCTGGGGCCCTGAGCTCTGCCTGACCTCACTGTGTCTAGGTCAGGGCCCCAGAGGAACTGAAGCAATAGTGACACACACACATATATATCTTTATATATGTGTGTGTATAAATAAATATATATGCACAATCACGTTTGCATATGTACATGTGTGTATACATACATATGTGTGTCTGTGTGTATATATATTATATATAAAGAGAAGGTTTATTTTAAATAATGGGCTCGTGACTACGGGGCTGGCAGGTCTAACATCAGCAAGGCAGGCTGGCAGGCCAGGAACTCAGGCAGGCACTGATCCTGCAGTCTTGAGGCCAAATGTCTTCTTTCTCTAGAAAACTTCAGATTTGCTGGTGAGGCCCTTCAGCTGACTGTATGAGGCCTGGCCACCTTATCCAGGGTAGTCCTTCCTGACAGTGGACTGATGGCAGATGCCGCACCTACAGAGCACCTGCTCACAGCACCTAGACTCATGTTTGACTGAACTGCTGGGCTGGCCCAGCTGACACACAAAGGTAACCACCACCCCAGGTAACTCATCCAAGCCACTAGAGAGCATGGAGCCGGAGCTGCCGTGCATGCCTGCCCCTAGAATCCTGGTCTCAGGAACATGTTGGATGACATCCTCGTGTGGCCCAAGAGGACCTGCTCCCGCTGACTTCTTTGTCCCCCGGGACTAAGTCACTTTGGGAGGAGGAGGCTCAACTCCCCGAGCACCATCCTGCTCTTCTCCTGCTCCCTGAGCGCCTCCCCGATCCGCAGGCTGGATCGGTACCCCTCTGCCAATTCCTGGTGTCCTGTTTGTATGGCTGGTATTATGCTTCCACTGAACTGTAGAACTTGAGTTTGTGTCTTCCCAGCAGATTGAGAGCTTGAGCCATAGAGTGTCTCTTCATCTTTATGTCCCCAGGGTCTGGCAGTAAGCTGGACACTTAAAACATTGATTTGTTATTGACTAACTAATGGACTCAAGTTTACATGAGATGCATTTACACTACATCTCAACATCTGTATTTGGCTCTTGAAGGTCATGATCTCTGTTGATGCACATTATTGGTTTGAACGAAAGGCATTTTTCTTATTTTTCAGGGTTGGAGAACTTTTGAAGTGAGGTCATGAAATCTTCCAACTGCTGCAGGCAGATGCAATAATATTAGAAGGTTCTTGGTTTGGCTACATAGCTTTTAAGTGAAGTAAATGCCGCCTGCTTTTAGCAACATGACATCACCAGGCGCTTCCTCCACTTGCCTGAAAGACACCTGCAAACATTTAACCAATGGGCTGAACCAGCAGCCAGCTTCCCTGGCACTTTCCCCAAAGTCTCAATCAAACGCCAGGGCGTCATTTTTCTGAAATGAGACCATTTGATAACAACTATTATATAAACTGCCCGTATAAATTAGCTAGCTCTTCTCAGGAAACCAGAGTTGTGAGAAGCCTTCTTTCTCCGGAGAGGAGCCTGGAGTCTGAACTTCTGCTGCCCATGTCCCTTGTCCTTGTAGCACATGCCCAAAATCAGACTCCAGGAGACTGAGAGAGACGCTGATGGAAAGCAGTCAGCTTGCCCACGTGGCGGGTTACCCTAAAGGATCTCTTGGGAGCTGGAGGCTTTACTGTTCCAGGTGGAGGAGGCAGCTGTCCCTCCACAGATGGGCAGGCAGGGGGTCTCAGTGGACCACCTTGCCACCAAGCCCACTTCCATGGCCACTGGCTCCTCTGTCCTCCTGGCAGGGGCACCAACCTCTGTAGCTCCCTTGTGTAGCCATAACTCTAACATGAAGCGGGTGGACTTTGGAGTCAGACCCGGCCAGGCCCTGGCTCTGCTCCTCCTGCTCTCTGGGGGTTTGGAACAATGTATCTCATCTCTCTGAGCCTTGGTTTTCCCATCTGCAGAATGGCTGTGATGGGCCCACTTTGTGGACTGCTGTGAGAGGGTCCAGCACACTGACTGTGATCCATACATGTTAGGGACTACTGCTGCCCTATTGGGACCTCGGGTGTGCCCATCCACCTACCTTGAGGGCCGCGGTCTTCCGCTGCTCGGCTAAAAGCATGCTGACCTCCTCTCTGGCCAGGGCCACTTCATGCGGCTCTGCAGACTCGCTGTCATCCCCATCCGCGTTGGCTTCCCCCAGCTGCCCATCCTTCTCAGGCGTCCTGTCCCTGTGCGCGTGGTGCTCCCAGCTGCGGCCATAACAGAGGGTCGGATCAGAGTGCAGGCCACACCCAGGCTGGGAGTCCTGGCGTCTCCCATCCCGGAGTTCCACCTGGCCCCGGCTGTGTCCACACAGGCCTGGGCAAGAAAACGGGGCAGAATTGGGTCTGCCATCTGGTCTCTTCTATGTCTGCCTTCTGGTCTGTGTTTTGTACAAACACAAAGGCATGAACAAAACTTGGAAGGGAATAAGGAAGCAGGAGACACCTGGGCAGGATTCCTGAGTGCTGGGGCGCAGGACTGGGGCAGCCCTCCTGCCAGCAACCCCAGGCCTGCCCGAGGTCGCCTGGCTGACTGGGGCCATTTGCTGTGTAAATGTGCCCTCTCTGAGCCCATTCCCTCAGCTGTAAAACCTGGATGGTCACCATACCTGCTGCTCTAAAGATTAACCAGGATACCCCCAGCTCAGGACAAACCTCCTAAGGTGTGCATCAGGGCAGTGGCTGGATCACGGGGAAGCTGCGAGATGGCAGGACCGGGGTGGGGGCAAGGGCAGGAAGAATGGCTGGGACGAGAGGGCACCTCTGTTTATTTAGAATTCCTCCAATGCTGATGTCGTGCAGTTTGTATAATTGAGAAAGTAAAACTAAAGGAAGAGGGAGGAGGTGGAGGAAGGCAGGGAGGACTGGAGGAGAAATGGACTTAGAACGTGGCATTAAGCTTAAGTTCCCACAAACAGGGTAGCCCTGTGTGCTAGTTTGCCGGGGCAGCCACGGGTGACAAACACAATGTTGTTCCATTGGGACTAACAGCATCTGGTCTGGATAACAGGCTGCATGGTCAGTTCCTGCACAGGTCGTCAGTCCACACGTGGCAGGTATGAGTAGCATGTAAGTGGGTGGCAGAAAGAGCCCTGGCCCAGAATGTGCACCCTTGGGCAAACTCTCACCCCCTGTGAGCCTCAGTAGCCTCTTCTGTAAATGGGGTTGATCCTAACCTGCCAGGGCTGGCCCTGAATTCCAGCCAATGAGAAAAACATCAAAGGGACCTAGAAGCCTTCTCCCCCAAGATCCAGCTTAGCTACAGGGGCCAGAGAGGGGAGGCATTGGGCGAGCAGTCCTGCCTGGGAAGAGAGGGTACCCCTGGCAAAGTCCCCGTTGGGGACCTACAGGCAGGAGCAAAGAAATGAGCTCCCACCAGTGCCTCCCTCCCCATCCTCACTGGCCTCCCCGCTCCGCTCCGCTGGGATGGACACACTGGCCCCCGGGAGAGGAGGCGCCCTCACTCTGCAATGGTCAGCAGGTGGCGGGATGTGTCGATGTGCAGCTCGATGTTGGTGTTCTCCAGCTCCACCAGGCTGCGCCGCATCTCTAGCTGCTCCTTGAAGGCCCTGATGAGCTGTGTGCGGATCTTGTTCATCTGCTGGCGGCTGTCCTCCTCTGAGTCGTGGTGGGGGATTGTGACTGGGGGCAGGAAGAGAGCCAGCTGCACTGGGAGCAGTGGTAGCTAAGCCGGGGTTGAGCTCCATGTTTGTCCACCAAAACAGGGTCTGGCTCAAGGAGGAGCTCTATACAGGTGTGTGGATGGGTGGGTGGATGACAGGTGAGTGCGTGGGTGGGTGGATGGATAGAAGGAAGATGGGTGGGTGGGTGGATGGGCAAACGGATGGATAATTTGAGGAATTTAGACCCTTTCTTTGCCTGGTTTGGGATCAAGTTACCTGGATTTGAGCCTCAGGAATCCAAAGAGGAGTGGGTCTGGGCTAGCCATCCCCATAACTGAGAAACCCTCCCAGTTTCTCAGTCATGGTCCTTCTGTCATTTGCTCTGACAACACTCTGCTGCCTTCACAGCCCTCTGCACACCAATAATTAGGTAACATTTTGTGATGAATATCTGACACCTGCCTTTCCTGCTGGAGTGTGAATTCTGCAGAGCAAGACCACTTTTGTCTTTCCGTTCCCCAGAGTCCGTTCCTGACTGACAGGGGATCACTCAGTGGGTTCCCCTGCCTGCCCAGCAGACAGGCCCACTCTGGCCACATGCAGCTTGTCCACAGTCTGTTCCCCTGACCTTGAGGGCAATGGTCACAGGGTACCTTTTCCCTAAATGTCAAGCAGTCTGGGATTGGTGAAATAACTTATGGTGCATCTGGATGACCATTCACTGAAGTCATTAATAAGGCTTTTGGGAGAACTTGGTATCCCGGGAAATGCTCATAAAGTAATGTTCCAGGCAGGGCCATGCACACCAGCACCCCACTGCCACCCTGGCATGACAAAACAGGACCCAAGGAAAGCCCGTCATGCCCTCAGGGCTCACCATGAGGCCACCACCCCTTCTCATCACAGACCACCTGGAACCAGTCCCAGTAACTAAGAGGCCACCAGGATGGATGCCACTGTGGCATGCAACCTTGTCAACCCTTGACCCCAAAGAAGCCCAAGCCTCCTGGTCGTCACCCTGCTCTGTGAACTCTCTACAACAACCCTGTCTTCCACTCCCACCAGCCCCCATGCCCTTCACTGGCCCCATGAAACTTAGTCTGTCATCAACTACAGCCCCTCTTCTTTGAAAGTTTCCTTCACCCTCCAGCTCCTACAGAAACCTGATCTTATACACAGAAGAGGCTAAAAACTCCACCAAAAACTATTAGAAGTAATCAATGAACTCAGTAAAGTTACAAGATACAAAATCAACATACAAAGGTAAGTTGCATTCCTATACACAATCTGAAAAAGAAATAAAGAAAACAATGCCATTTATAAGAGCACCAAAGATGATAAAACACTTAGGAATAAACCTAACCAATAGGGGAAAAATCTATACACTGAAAACCAAAAGACCCAGATGAAAGAAATTCAAGAAGACACAAATAAATGGGAAGATTACCCCTATTTACAGATTACAAGAGTTAATACAGTTAAGATGTCCACACCACCCAAAGCCATGTGTAGATTAAATGCAATCCCTATCAAAATTCCAATAGCATTTTTCACAGAAATAGGAAAAAAAAAACACTCCTAAAATTCACATATAACCACAAAAGACCCCAAGTAGCCAAAGCAATCCTGAGAACGTACAAAGCTGGAGGCATCACACTCCTGATTTCAAGCTATTTGTAAAGCTGTAGTCATCAGAACGTTATGGCACTGGCATAGAAACAGACACAAAGACTAGTGGGCCAGAGCCCAGAAATAAACCCACATCTACAGTCAACTAGTATTTGACAAAGGAGCCAAGAACACTCAATAGGGAAAGGGTAGCCCCTTCAGTAAATGGTACTGGGACAACTGGATATTCACATGTCAAAGAATGAAACTGGACCCCTACCTCACACCATTCCCAAAAAATTAACACAAGATGGATAGAAGACTGAACTGTAAGACCTGAAACCATAAAATTCCTAGAAGAAAACATAGGGGAAAAGCTTCTCAACACTGGTCTTGGTAGTTATGTTCAGATATGATTCTTTCAATGGAGGAAGCAAACCCAGCAAGGAGTGGTGGGTGCTTGTGAGGGTTTGCTGTATGGGCCTCTCTTCTTCCAGAGGATTTCAAATGCCCCATAACAAAAAGTGCAAGCCTTTGCTAATCCATTCACTTGGCACTCACAGGTGCTCACTGTGGTCGTCCCAGCCTCCTTCCTCAATTCCTGGACTCCAGTTGCTCACTGGGCTAACTAGCAGCCGTGGAGTCCTCCCCTGGCCACCAACCCAGGAGCAGCCTTGCATCTGCTTCCTGCCTGGCCCACACATCCCAAGGGCTCTCAGCATGCCACTCTCCACACAAACCCTCCCTGGCTCCTCCTATGCTTAGGATAAACCCAAGCCCGTTCATGGTCACAAAGCCCCTCTCCAGCCTGGCCTCCCACCATGTGCTCTCCCCTCATGCACCATCACATGCCTGATTTCTGCTCCTTCAATCCACCAAACCCATTCCCACAGAGGGCCTTTGCACGCACAGCTCCCTCTGCCAGAAGACTCTGAACCCAGGTCTCTGTATGGCTTGCTCCTTCCTACATTGAAATGTTGCCTCCCAGAGGCCTTTCCACACCCCTTATCCCACACTCTGTCGCCTGCCTGTCCCCATTTTCCTCTGACCTCTACATCTTACTTATCTCTGTCCCATGAGAATGTGTGTTTCCTGAGGGCAGATGGCCCCTGCATCTCCAACAACAAATACGTGCAATAGCAGGGTGCCAACTCCCACTTTTGTTGTGGATGCCTGTGTGCGTGTATGTGTACCTGCTGCTTTAAAAGACCAAAAGGAAAGCAAAAACTGAATGAACAAAACAGCAGCAGACTCACAGAACCCAAGAATGGACTAACAGTTACAAAAAGAAAAGGACTGGGGGGTGGGGTGGGAAGGGAGGGATAAGGGGAATAAGGGGCATTACGATTAGCACACATAACATAGCAGGGGGCACTGGGAAGGCAGTATAGCACAGAGAAGACAAGTAGTGACTCTGTAGCATCTTACTACGCTGATGGACAGTGACTGTGATGGGGTATGTGGTGGGACTTGATAATGGAGGGAATCTAGTAATCACAATATTGCTCATGTGATTGTATATTAATGATACCAAAAAAAAAAAAAAAAAAAAAGACCTGAAGGAAAGAGCCAAACGCTAACAGTGGTTGTCCCCGAGTAATGGGATTCTTACACTTTGCAGTATTCTCCAATATTTGAATGATTAATGTATCTACTAAGAATGAGGAAATGTTTTTAAATATAATGTTAATAGAAAAAGGTTTTGCTATAAAAATTCCATTAATACATCAAGACTTAAAGACCCTCCCAATCATCCAATCGTCCTCTCTGCCAACCCAGTTACCCACTTCTGCTGTGGTGAAGTGCGCCCTTCAGATCTTCCTCTGTGAGGTTTTGTGCATTTAGTTGTATCTAAAGAGACACATGGGTTTTTGGGTGGATAAATTACATCAGCCTGTAACCATTATCCTCTGGTGGCTTTCCCTGCGCAGTGATGAATCTTGGGGACATGATCTACACAGATGGGGCTGCCCATGCTATGAGCTGTGGAGCAGTCCACAGGAGTACCAGCTTGCTTGTCCCATGCCCTTCGATGGGCACCTTCTAGTCACCCAGCCCCCTTGAGCACATGAGTGCATGTGCATGTTGATTTGCAGGGGGGAAATGTCTGCAGCAAGGAACACATACATTTGAAGTTTGAACAGATACACTAAATGGGCCTCTGGAGAGACACATAAATCTGCCCTCCCTAGAGTAGTTCTTGAGGCTGCTGTTTCCACACTTTATTTTACACTATTTTATGTTATCCATTTGATACTACCTGACATTTTAGCCCGTACAATAAATGAAAACTGCTTCAGTTCATATGTCTGCTTCCTGATGGAATTGAGAATCTTCTCCTATGTTCATGGGCCATTAGGAATTCTCTGAATTATCTATTCATTTCCTCATCCATTTTTTTCAGCTGGTTTCTTTGCTCTTTCCTTTTGATTTTTAGAACTTTTTTATCCTGGCAAAGCTTATGTGTGTCTGTGTGTGACTATGTATGTACACTTCACTGGATTACATGCATTAAGGGTAACTTTTCAGCTTATTAATTTGATAATTTTATGAAAAAGGTATGGTGTGCTCTACCTCTGAAAGGAGGCCTAGGTAATACCGATTTGGGGAGAAGGAGGGATAGAAACTGCTAATGGAGATGGGGTCTCCTTTGGGGATGGAAGTGTTTGGAACCAGACAGAGGTGGTGGTTGCTCTACATGTTCCAAATGCCTCTGAAGTGTTCACTTTAAGAGGGTGAAGTTCCTGTTGTGTGAGTTTTGCCTCAATAAAAAAATCTGTAAGCAGCACTAGATGCTAACATTAGGGGAAGCTGGGAAGTCCCAGTACTATCTTCACAGTTTTTTTGTAAACCTAAAATTATTCCAAAATGAGAAGGGTGGTTTTATAAGAAAAAAAAAATTGACTTGGGCGAAAGCAAAAACAAGAGTAAGAAAAGAAGAGGAGAAGAAAGGTAAAAAAGGAATTTTTGCCTAAAAAATTACGAGAAAGCAGAGAAAATAACCCACACCCCATATTTCCCAGGAGAGGGAATTACAGTCAGAGACTCACCCTGGCCCCATGGTGAGGCAGGGGCAGCGCTGAGGCCCACGGCAGGGCGACCCAGTGCCTGGGTGTGGACGTTCAGAGTGGGCCTAGCTCCCAGCACTGGGGGGCCCAGCCACAGAGCCCTGGTGGGGTGCTCAGCTTTACCTGGGGCATCCCGGACGCCAGATTCGCTTTTCTTCTCCTCTTCCTGCTTCTCGATTTTGGATTTGAGGTGCTCGATCTCCCTGCGCAGGTCGGAGATGACATCTGTGTACTGTGCAATGCGGAAGGACACATTCAGCAGGTTGCGCTTGACCTGGTGGGGCAGGACACGGGCCAAGGTCGGAGTGGGTGAGACCCCCACCAAGGAAACATCCTAATGCCAGAAATACGCAAGAATGTTCTTTATCTGAAAATTCAAACCACTACTATTTAGACTTAAAGGACCGAAGCACTGACATTACTCCAGCCGTTGATGGGTCCTGAGTACATTACGCCGAGGGAGGTGGGTCCGACTCAGGACACACATTGCATGATTCCATTTCTGTGAGGCCCATGGAGGAGTCAGAGTCACAGGGACAGGGGGTGGCGAGGGCCAGGGGCTGGGGAGGAGGAGGGATCTCAGTGGGGACAGTGTCAGTGTGGGGAGATGGACAGGCCTGGAGATGCTGGAGGGGCTGCCACACGACAGGATCAATGTACTTAATGCCCCTGAAATTCAGGACATTTAAAAATGATTAAAGGGGTCAGTTTTATGTTATGTATCTCTGCCACAATAAAAAAAACTCAAACTCCATCAAGAGTTCTTTTAAACCCCCACACAGGTAACCACTATATTACTTGGATGATCCTCCTTCACGTGGTTTTACGTCTCTAGAAAGACACATAGAGAGAGTTTCCAGTGTAGGCTTGGCTTTGGGTTTTTACGGAAATCACATCAGCCCATAGTCAACATCCTCTGGCTTCTCCTGGCCAGTGATGTGTCCTGGGGGCCTTCATCTGCACAGATGGGGCTGCCCATGCTGGGGACGGTCCACAGGAGGAACGCCCTGTGCTCCTGCAAGGAGCGCTGTGCAAGCATTTGGTGAGGGAGCGGCAGGCACCTGAGTCGGGGGCTCACCCTCGTCTTGATGTTCTTCGCTCTGTAGGCATACAGCAGGGTGGTCCGAGACTCCTCGAAGTGCGTGCTGGCCGGGCTGATGTGGGCAATCATCACTGTGCGGCTGTTGCCCCCTAGGGCGTCCTGTGCAGTGGAAGCCGAGATAGGGATGACAGGAATGGGCCCCCACCTGCCCAGTGACACCATCTCTCCCCCAGTTGTCCCAGGCCCATTGGGCTCCTGCTCCAAACTCCATGAGGAGCAGCTGACACCGGGACCAAGGGCTTGGTGCTGGGGGTGGTGACACTCAGGACGCAAGGGAGGCTGTCCCAGGCCTGCCTCCAGACTTCTGCTCCAGTGAGAGCAGATTAGACCAAGAGGCAGAATTTATAGGCATATTTATTTGGTTACTCGCGCTCTACCCTGCTATAGAACAGAGAGGGCAGCACTCAGTTGACATGGGAGGGGCAGCACTCAGCTTGGCATGGGGGCCTCTCTCATGGCCTGACCGTCCGTAATGGGCCAGGCAGGTGGTGAGCTCCTGCTTCTGGGAACATGCAAGCACAGGCTGGAGTGGGGAGTCAGCAGTAACTAGAGCTGGTTTCTAGCTGCCTCTGTGCCTTCAGGGGCTCCTGAAGGGGCCCTTAGACCCAGGTGTGGTCTCTTCCCTGCAGGTAGGCCCTGAGAGATACCATCAGTGGCTGCAGCCCCCCAGCCACAGCTGGTACCTTCAGCAGGCGGGTGAGCTTGCTGTCCCGGAAGTTCACATACTGCGCCCGGCTGCTGCCCTTCTCGCTCAGCGCGTTGATGCAGTTGCCCAGCGCCAGCAGGGAGCGGTTGATGTGAGCACCCTCCTTCATCCTTTTGCCATGGTTCTGGGTCTGGGCGGGGAGAGGCCAGGCTGGTGGCGAGCTGGCCCAGGGAGCTGAGACTCCACACACTGACCACCCTCCTGAGCCCCGGGGACTGGGGACAGAAGGGCCAGGACCCTGCAGTGGAGCACCACACAGCCAAGCAGAGGGCAGGGGCATTTACTGATGCTAGGAGATACTCATTGTCAAGTGAGATGAAAGGTGGGTTAGAGGGTTGTGGTGCAGGACAGTTCTGTTTTCACGTTAAGCAGGCGAATGTGGGTGTTTCACCCAGGAGGCCCCCATGCCGAAGCCTCCCAGCCCTTCCTGCCTTGGCTCAGCGCCTGCCATGGGCACCCGGCCTCTCTCCCCAGATGTGGCAGCCCACTGCTCTCACCACATCAACCTGCGCCTCTGCTCCCACCCGACCTCCCTGGGCAGCCAGCTCCCACCCACTCCCCCACTGGGACACGAGTCCCCAGAGCTGTGGCCGCGCACGGCCCGCAGGGTGGGGGCTGTGAGCTGAGTGAAAGAAGATGCCTGCAGTGGCCTGGGGTCCCACCCCACTGCTGGCGGGCTCCCATCTTCCTCCCTTCATCTTCTGTGTATTTTTTGCAGTGCGTTTCTATTACATTTGGAATCAGAAGTAGTAACATCGTTTTCTCTGTCAGGGCACGGGTTTTAGAGCCAGCTGGGAGCACAGTTTGAGGATGGCCTTAACTGCTTGCCCTGGACAGAGCTCCCTGCCTATTTCAGCTGCCTTATTTGCCTAAAGAGGCAAACACTCCAGCTTCCTGGGCTTATGCTGAGGAGTTAATGGGTAATGTGGGTAACAGGCCAGCTTGGGGACCATGGAAGCAGTCAGCAAACGTTAGCTGCAGGGCAGGACTGGATCTCCCCCTGGGGCTGGAGCCCGGCAGCTGTCACAGGTCACTGGCTGGTGGTCATAGCATGAGGGGCTCTCAGAGACCTCATGCCACAGAACAAACTCTTCTATGAGTGATTTTCTGTGAAGGTAACGGCCCTTGAGAGCCAAGCAGATCCTAAAACCACCCACCTGCGGCACTTGAATATACAGATAAAAACACCAACGTCCAGAGACGGGCAATGTCCCTCCCAAACGCACACAGCAAGTTAGAGAGGAGTGAGAGCCAGGCCCCAGGCCCCGGGTCCCCCAGGCCCTGGGTGCCCCAGTCCGGTGCCCTCTCCCAGGGCCAAGGCCTAGGAAGCCAGGGCACCTTGCCCCCTGAGGACACAGCCAGCTGGGACGGGCCAGAGTCCCAGCACTCTGCCACACTCGCCCTCAGCTGCACAAGCCTGTCTGCACCCCCACCTCTCTGTGTGTCCACAATGTCGTTTCTTCTCTGTGCTTGATGCCCTGACATCTGGGGCCCTGCTGACCCTGCAGCCCGCCCAGGTTAGCTGTGCCCTAGAGACAAGAGACACTCGCCTGTGAGTACACCTTTCACGTGCAAGCCAGCTGGCCCACCCCTCCTCTCTGGGGCCTCACACTCAGGCCCATCCCCAGGGCAGGTACCAGCTGACCGGCAACAGCGCCTCTGCCCAGAGCCCAGGGCTGGAGGGACGCAGAGGAGCCCGTCCTGAGCCCACTCACCCCCGGCCTGTCCCTTCTGGGGAAGACAGCCTGATGCTCTCGTTCTCGGCCCCTCCCTCTGCTGCTGACCCACCCCATTCTGCCTGGGTGGCCAGGTGTGGCCGGTGTGCCCCCTCCTCTCGGAAACTAAGTGGAAACTATCTTCTCAGTGGCACTGGTCTCCTGATCTGCTGGCCTCACTGTACCCCATTTCCCATTAATACACAGCATCTAAGGCCAGTCTGGCTTGGAGTCAGGTGGCCAGTGCTGCTCATGTCAGCAGCCTGATCACCAAGGGCAAGGTCAGGTGTGGGGAAGGTGAGTGAGTGAGTGAGTAAGGTGGTTTAATGGTCATAAACCCAAAGACACAGAGCACATGGCACAAACCGGGGACCAATACCACAGCAGTGAGAGGACGGATCTGGGAAGACCCCCAGATCTAGAGCCTGGGCCCACCACCTAATACCTTTGTGCCCGGCCAAGCTGTGGCATGGCCCAAACCAGCTCTGTGTCTGTAACCTCGGCATGATGCCATCCACCTTACACTGTGTGAGGGGTTGTGTGGATTGGGAATGCTAAATGCCTGGAGTCAGAGGGACAGGAAAATGTCACTTGATAAAATTACCGTTGCTCTGCCCTTGCTTCTGAACCTGGCCCTGGGCTGGGTCCTGCCTTAGGGATTGTTCAGGACACTGAGGGGGGGGTCAGATGTTGAGCAACAGGTGCACGAAAGACAGGTGAACCACAAACCTGGGGGCAGGTGGGCAGGTGGGGCTCTTGGAAGGAGTACAGCCTGGGGCCTGCAGCCAGATGGGGCTAGAATACCATCACCATTACTACCAGCCAGACTGCACACTGTTCCCTCCGCCTGACATTCCCTTCCCTGCACCCCACTAGACTCCTACTGACACTTTCAGGCTCAGCCCTGAGATCCCACCACCAGCACCCTTCCCTTCTCTGGGCTCCCACAGCCTCTGCAGGCCCTGAGTCTCAAAGCACATGCCTAAGTTACCTGCTTGCACACCTGTCTGCCCCAGAGGCCTGGGCTCCCTGAGAGTGGGTCTCGGGGAGCACCCAGCTCTGTCTCTGATGCCCAGGAAAGCCCTGCCAGGCAGGAAGCTCTCTGCAAACACTGGCTCGGGGTCCCTCGCCACACCATACTTATGGAGCATCCATTCACTCCACCAACACTTTGTGGGAACTTCTCCCTGCTAGGGGCTGCTCTGGGTGCTGGAGACACTGGGGACCAGGACAGACGGGGTCCTGCCCTCAACTGAAGGGCAGGCGGACCCCAGGGAGGCACGAGGGGGAGCATGGAGGGGACAGGAACCTGGGACGCCCGCTCCGAGCCTGCCAGGTCCACCATGAAGAGCCTCCCAACACGCATTTCGTCCACCAAGTCGGCGCCCCGGCTGCGCTGGCGGACGGTGACCTGCAGCACGGCATGAGAGCGGGACGATGTCCTGTTGGTGGCCGTGGGCTCCTGCGTGCGCTGCCGGTTGCCTTTGGTGAGGAGCTGCATGATCTGAGGACAGAGTTGGAGGTGGTCAGGGGCTCCTGAGTGGCCACATGCTTACCCAGAGCCCCCTGGGGCAGAAGGAAGAGGGGTGGTCCCCAGACCCCCTTTGGCAGCTCCTCCCCATGGCTGGGATGCTGATGGCAGAACCTTGTCCAGGGGAAGCAATTTCTGGTTTGTGGCAGGGAGTTCTGATAGGTGGAGTCAACTAGCCCAGCAGGAATGGCAGGCTGCTGACCCCTGTACCGCTCTGCCCCCTGCTCCACCCATGGCAGACATCACCAGTGGGTTACCCCCTGTCCCCACAGAGCCCCAGTACAGAGCGTGGACCCGCTGGAGTGGGCAGGTGGGCTGGAACCCATCTGCATGCCGGCAGCTGTGGAAATCAAGCCAGTGAGACTCTTCTGGCTACCTACTGGGTGCCGGCCATGCCAGGACCACACCGCATGTGTGAAGACAGGACTGACAGGGTCGTTGTCATCAAAGAACAGGCAAGAAGTCTCCCCTCCCCACCAAACCCACAGGAGAGGGAGCTCAGTGCTCAGGGGTATGGACCTGGGCGGACCATCAAGGGGCTGAATGTGGAGGCAATAAGGAGACATTGGAGGTTTCTGAGCGCAGGAGGCCCACCCCGAGGGTGGTGTTCAGTGCAGGCTGTCACAGAGGCTGATGGCAGACAGACAGGATGGAGGGCCATCGGCATGTGCATAGCAGGAGCACCACAGGCTTGGGGCGGCAGGTGGACTTCATTCATGAAGCTGACTCTAGGGCCTGGGACTGCCTGGAGCGCAGGGCAGGAGAGGACTCCCAGCCTGCGGCATCTGGATGCAGAGGGCTAGAGCGTGCTGCCTGCAGCCAGGGAGGCAAGAAGGGGGGCACACCCACACGCCTTAGCTTAGAAACAGCTCTGGAGCTGTGTGCCTGGCTCTGCTCTGTGCTCTTGAACGAGAAGGACTCTGTGGTGAGTGTGGTCCCCATGGCTTAGGTCACACTTCTCTCCGTGGCCCCATGGCCCTCACCTCCCGGGCGTTTGAGGTGGAGACCTCTGTGATGCCTGCAATCTGGATGCTGCCCCTAGAATCTTCCCGCAGGTCCAGAAACCCCGAGGACGGGTTCAGGAGGTCCCGGATCACTTCATTATAAATCTGGGAGGAGACAGAAAAGCTGGAAACAAAGCAGCTTTGGTACAGGATGTATATATCCTTGGGCGCTGAGTCTCCTGATGTCTCTGATGCCCTAGGCACCAGGGTTTCCTACAGTGGGCCTTTGGGGGTAACATGCAAATGGCTTTATGCTCACGATCGACCCATTTTGCAAACAGGGCAACTGAGGAGGATAGGCAGGCTCACCTCAAGGTAGGACATGGATACGCAGTAGTCCGTGCTGTCGCAGGCCTCCTCGATGGCCTGGAAGAGGTCAGCGAGGGTCCGCAGGTAGATGCCGGGCTCTGCGTCCATGCCCAGCATGGTGTAGGTCTTCCCTGCGCCTGTGGGAGGCAGGACACCCCTGAGGTGGGCTCCTGAGTAGGTGCAGACCCCACCTGGATGTCCTACCAAGGGACTGTTCATGCCTGCATTGTGCAAACCATCCTGGCAGCCCTGACATGCTCATTTTCCATTTTGGAAACAAGGAAAAGCAAACTGAACAGTGCCGCTACTCTGGAAGAAAGCCTGTGTGCATGGGGGAGCCTGGGAGCTGCAAAGACAAAGCAGGTGCTAGAGGAAGACCAGAGGGATGATGTCTGCTCGTTTCTCAAAATTCTCTCCCGGAGGCTTGTGCTGTTTATAAGAAGCCAACTAATGTATTACTCTTCACAAGCACTTCTTTAGGGGAGTGCCTCCCTTCTGCTTCCCTGTTTTCCCTGTAGGCAAAGACCAGAAGTTCTTTTCCTTTGGAGAGCCTGGCACTTCGTAGGTGCTCGCTAATGTTTGTTGAATGAACGTATGCAATAAACAACAAATAAGTTGTGCCTTCAGGTAAGGCACCCCAGGGCCTCAGTGTCCCCCTCTGCACAGAGATGGGGTTTGGTCCCATCCAGATCTGAGCCCTGGTGATTTTGGCTTCAGGATGAGACAGGCAGCCTAGCTTTGTGAACGGCTGTCAAGCCCAACGAGTAATTACAGAGGAGGAATCACAGGTTCTCACAGGCAGCACAGTGTAGACTGGGGCTGAACCCCAGATTGACTTCCACTGGCCGTGTGACCTTGGGGAAGTCACTTTGCCTCTCTGAGGCTCACCTGTGAAAAGGGGTTTGTTCTACCTGCCTTTCAGGGCAGCTTCAGTGAGGAGAGGAACCAATGGGTGCAGGGGGGCCAGCAACACGCCAGCACACAGTAGGCACTTTGTGCTGTAGGAAGGGCTCTGTGGCCACCAACCTTACTCCTTCCTTGGGTCCCTGCTCTCAGTGTTACCTGAGGGGCCATAGGCAAACACCGTCGCGTTGTATCCAGAAATGACGCCTTCCACTAAGTGCCAGGTGGTGGCACGGTACACATCTTCCTACAGACGGACAGAAAGACAGGGAATGCACAGCCCAGCCCCAGTCAGGGTACCTGGCTGCTTGGAGAGGTCAAGGGCAGGGTGCCCCAGACATCCTGTTCCCTTGGGATGTGGTTGGGGCCCACACAGACGAGGGGCTAGCGCACATGGGCACAAATCCAGCCTGCTGCTGTGCCCTGCATGAGCCCCGCCAGCCTCGGGGGAGGATGAGTGGGAGCCACTTGACAGCTCCCACCAGGAGGCCTGACACATTCCGTTCTGAACACTTTCCGGGGCTTCACAGGGACTGAGAGAACCCAATAGGAACACAAGGTCCGGGAGGCAGCGAGGGGTTTGGGAACCAGCGAGGAGTGCCAAGACCCCTCCCTCTCTACAGGGCAGAACTGGAAGCAGGAAGCCACCATTTCAGGCTGGCAGGATTTCATTCAGGGCAGCAACACCCAGCAGTAGGAGTATGCAGGCAGCAAGCTCTCTCTCCACAGGGTTATTCCAGAAGGGACAGCCCCAGGGTTGATGTACGAGGGCGTGTAGACTTGCTGGACTGGATGGAATGACATTCCCCACTTGCTCTGCCCTTCCTGGATGCCCACTCTGGGCCCTGCTCTTCATCACAATTAACTGTCTCAGTGGCCTGACTGCTTGCCCAGCTCAGAGCTCAGAGCCTGGGCTCGACAGACTCCAAAGCAGTTGGACTCATACAGTCCAGGCCCAAGTCCTGACTCTGCAGCTCTCTACCCGTGCGACCTCAGGCAGGTTGCCAACCTTCTGAAGGCTGTTTCCCATTTGTAACACAGGGATGACAGGGCCTGTATTTTATATAGTTGCAAGACAACGCACAGCCAGCCCCCAAGCACAGCACCTGCCACACAGGGTTGGCTCGGCGAGCACAGAAGCCACTCACATCTTGGCAGGGAAGGAGGCCTGTGTACTCAGACAGCAACTGGGCCTGCCATTGCAAGTACACGGTCCCACTTTATAACTGCAGCTGAGTCCTTGGGGGAGGGTGGCCAGCATGGCCTAAGCACGCCCTTTTGGCACACACAGCATCCTCGCAGGCCGCCAGGGCTGTGGGCAGGCATCAGAGAGAAGAGGTGTGGTGGTTATTAGTCTTTAAAGTCCTGCCCCTCCTCTATGGAGATGCCAAGTGTAATTCCTCCCCTGGGTCGGGGCCAGCCTTGGTGACATGCTGGGCCAGCGAAGCAGGGCAGAAGGGGCGCCAGGTCATGGGGTGCTGAGTCTCTACAAGGTCCGGCGGCCTCCTCCTTGCCTCTTCTTGGAGTGCTGAGGCTGCCATGCTGTGAGGAAGCTCAAGCCCCGTAGGGTGGCCACACTGCCTCCAGCCATGGATGAGCCCAGCCATAGGCCCATGAGTGGGCCATCTGACATCAGGCCACTGAGCCTTCAGAGGACTGCAGCCCCTCACCTGCATGTGACCGGAACTGGCCCAAACATCTGCCACCTGGGGCTGTGACGTGCCCACCGCAGGAGGCTCAGTGCAGGATCCCACTCTGCCAGGCTCGGGAGGGAGGGGTGTGACAGGCGAAGTCGGGTGACATCCTGACAGCTTGTGTTCTTGGTAATGGGTGTGGGTGAGGGGTGTGACCTGACACCAACCCCTGATGCCCAGTCCCGGCCTCCCCATGGGGCCTTGGCTGCTGGTCTGTGAAGTGGGCCCCTCAGAACCACCTTCACTCACCTGCATGCCCCACAACAGTGTTGTCTGCCTACCCTGTGGCTGGGAGTCCTGCAGGCAGGGGCTGTGTCCTGGCCACAGGGTGGGCAGGATGGCAGGTGGGTGGACAGACAGGCAGATGGTATGGATAAGGCCTTCTGTGTCAGGGAAGGGCCCCTACCACAGGCCCTGGGCTGACCTCCTGCTCTTCAGGGAGTCCCCCGTGAGAAGCCACGGATGAGGCTGCCTGGCCATGTTATTCCCAGGGCTCCTGGACCTGGCCTGGCCCAGCAGGAGTGCAGGGAGGAGGGCATTACCTGCGACACATGCTGGTCAAAAACAGTGTCAAAGATGAAGGTCTTCTCCCGGGACCGGTGTGTGCGCAGCGGGTCCTCGGGGTCCTCTCCGGGGTCCATGAGCACCACCATCTAGGTGCAGGGAGGGAGGGCAGAGGACAGGGCTTGGGCTTGGCTTCTCCGAGGGGCAGCGTCTCAGGGCTCCTGTAGCCCAAGTCTTCCCGTTGCGCCCGGCCTTGCCCCTTCGTGAGTGATGGCCTGCCTGCTGTGCCCCTTCCCCACTGCGTATCTGGGGCTCAGGTCCACACCACCCAAAGGAAGGGGAGGTTGGAGCAAAGGCCACCAGCTCTGTGGCCCCTCCCATCTCACAGGAATGGGTAACCTTGAAGTGAGGCTCAGGAGGGTCTCTGGGGACGGGAGGTTTAAAGGCACCTTTCCCAGGGGGATGGGAGCAGGGCAATTAAAGACCAACCCTCTCTGTTTACTTGGCGAGGAGCATGCGGAGTGGGGCACCAGGAGCCCAGAGTCTCAGGGGCCATGACCAGGGCAGACAACTGGCTATCCCCAGCCCCTCCTCTGTCCAGATTTGGAAACTGGGGTCCCAGGAGGCAAGGGCTGCCTGGAGGTCTCTGGGTGTCTTGCCAACATTTTTTCCACGACAAAAGTTCTTCATGCTTTCCTTCTGCTTCCAGGGCCAGAGGGGATCTAAGGGAAGGAGGCCCTCAGGGCTAGCCCCTCCAGCAGTCCCACTGTGTGCACAGCTTGCTGGGTTCAGCCCTCCAGGGCTCTACCAGGAGCTCCCAACTCAGCACCGGGGAGTGGGCCTGGAGCAAAGGGCAGGGCTCTGCAGCCCCGCAGACTGGTTTCCAATCTTGGCTCTGCTGATCAACGACAGGGAGGCCTTGGGCAAGAGCCGCACTGCTCTGTGCCCATTTTCTCATCTGAAAAGTGGACATGGGAACAGCGCCCACGGCCATGAGGGCCCACGAGCTAATGCGTGTGGTGCTGAACACCACAGTCAAAATACAGCAGCTGCATTGGGTCTTAGACCAGAAAAACAGGCTTTGCTCTTGTTATAAATAACATTATTGAGAAAAATCAGCAGAATTTGAGTATATCTGTAGGTTGGGTAACAGTGTGTCAGCACTACTACTAATTTTGATGGCTGTATGGGGCTCACAGACTGTTCTTGTCTTTAAGAAGTGCACTCTGCCTTGCGTGTGTGGAGGGGCAACAGGTCCACAGCTTACTCTCAAATGGTCCAGGGAAAGGCTGCATACACACAGGGAGAGGAGGATGGAGCCCACATGGCAAAATGTTACCTCTGGGGAGCCCGGGTGAACACAGTACGGGATAGGGGCTCTTTGTAAGGTTCTTGCAACCACAATTGGTCTGAAAGTACATCAGAATAAAGTGAACATGCTACCATGTGGGTGATCAGCAAGAATGCCCTGCTGCGAGAGGGGAGCCAGATACAAAGGCCCACACTGCATGATTCCATCCTATGCAACACTGGGGCCAGGAAGCCTGCTGGTGGGCGCCAGGGGCTGGGCTGCAGGGAGGCGGGCAGTCGGGGTCAGCCTAGGAGGGACAAGGTCTCCTTCAGGGGGTGGAATGTTGGGGAACTAGATCGAGGTGCTGGTTGTCCCATGCTGTGAATGTGCCAAATGCCTCTGAATTGTTCACTTTAACATGGTGAATATTATGCTATGTGAATGTCACTTCCATTTTTTAAACCATGAGCTGTCTTCTGTTCAGGGCACAGCAAGGCAGCCTTTGGGAGCCAGGCCTGGGGTGGGCCCTGAAATGACCCTGAGATACTCCTGCCCACACATGCAGAAGGAAGACAAGGCAAGATGCAGGGGGGAACAGGGAGGTGGAGAGGTGCCCCTGTAACTACCTGCCGTGGCCCACACACACGTTTAGAAACACTCCTCTGCTGAACATACCAAGTCCCAGCTTCTTCAGGGGCCACTGAGCTGGGAAATATGAAAGTCCAGCCTGCTCTGACAATCCTCTGTTTTCATGATGCACTCGGTTCATTGTGATTCCCAACCCACACCCTCCCCGTGAAATCCCGAGTGTCTGCTTCCCAAGGGGCACCCAATCTCCAGAGCTGGGGGACTGGGGAGAAATCCTCACCCTAAGGAGAGAGGTCTCCTGGACAGCCTTGATGCTGGAACTGCCCAGGACTAGGGCCAGTGGTCCCCACTGGAACAGGAGGCGGGACCACAAAGGGGCAATCTGACCCACACTGGGGTGCAGAGAGGGACTACAAGTAACCCATGGATAGCAGGGGAGCTTCCAGGTAGGTTAGTCAGTCCCCACCTTGGGCAAAGTGTCAAGATTTGGGACTAGTGACACTATTTTGAGAGCCACTATTGATCCCAGCAAAATACTATTATTTGTCTTACAGGTTATTTAAAAAGTATTCCCTTCATCCTCTAACACACGATTTTAATCAGTAACGTGCACAAGATTTTAAGCAAGAATCATGCCTACCACCCCCACCTGTGCCAATGGCTGCCGTGGAGTCTCTGGGTCACCGCTGCCCTGTCTCTACCCAGTGTGCCCAGAATCCAGAGGAGGAGCTCCCAGGCTGCCTCCGACAGTCTCATCATCAGCTGTTTCCAAATAGTCTAGTTAACACTCTTCAGGACTGAGCCAAAACCTTTCCTGAAAACCCTTGTTCCCCCAATTCAACAGCTGCCCCCAGTTGCTTTATTGCTTAGCTATCTGTGACCTTAGCACTAGCATCTAGCCCCTTTGCTCACACCCAGACCCTGTTCTCCATCTCCCTCAAACAGCCTCCCGAGCTCCCTGTGCTGGCGCCCCAGCCTGGTGGGTGGCATTGGCTGAGGCCCCCAACACCCTGGATCCTCTGCCTTCGTGGGCAGACACAGTCCGGGAACTACTTCAACACCTTTCCAATGGCAAGTGGGAATACCCAAATAAGCTGACGAAACTGTTTTGCCCCCAATTCCATATTTATTCTGGCAAGTAACTACCATGGGCACTGACATGTCTAAACTGCACTGACAGCTCAGCAGGTGAGTGGGGTTCTGAGCCTGGGGGTGATCCTGCCCTACCATGCAATCTCCTGGGGTCCTTTGCAAAACTGCAGGTCCCAACACAGACCTGCTAAGCCACTCTGCCCCTCATTCAGGGGTCCCACCTGGCTCCCACCTCTGGGCACTGCTCAAAGTCAGAAGAGGCCTTCAGGGATGCCTTTTCCTCCTCCGTAGCACCGGACCCAGTGACATCACAGTCTCTCCTTTGCCCCCCACCCCACCTAGAAAGAGACTGGGTGATGGTGGGCCACGTCTGCCCAGGCTCTGCCCCAGGCGACTCCATGGTAACATTTCTTGAATGAATACATGAGGGAGGGAGCCCCTGAGGGGAAGGGTGGTGGGAAAGGCAATGCTGCACCCCGTGGACACACCCTGAGCCCACAGCCTCACCTGGTCCCCCACCTTGTGGGCAATGACGGTGGCCCCTTCCTCCAGCTCTGCATCGTTAAGTGGGCGGATCCGAAGCACTACCTGTGGGCAGGACATGGCGCAACTGTCTTCCAGGCCCACCCAGGCTGCTCCTGATTCTCCCAGCACGCCAGGACCACCAGCACCACACCCCTCCCCTCCTGTGAGCACCACACTCTTAGGGAAGCCACCAGGACTACTGAACCCCAGTGCCCAGCAGGCGCCCTCTTCCCAGTGCATGGCGTGAACTTGCTCACACCTCTGAACAAGGTGCTGTGAAAACATCTACCCCCATTAGTCTCAAATGGGAGACTGAGGCGCAGAGTAACCTGCCCGAGGTCACACAGCTACTGGGGGGGGTCTTAGCACCTCAGCCTACTTACTGCTTCACACCGCCCCACCCCACCACCAGAGCAGGGACCCAAACATGCAGGTGGGCTGTGGGTGCTTCCAGAGGAAAAGCTGGTTTCCCAAACAGGAGTCTGGGCTCTGCTTCCATCACTCCCCCCCAGCCGTTGCCCACCCCCCGTTCCAAGGAAGTCCTCCAGGAAGCCCTCTGGGGCCATGCTCCCCCAGGCCTCAATCCTCCACCATCACGCAGGAGCTGCGGGCCCCAGCACACCAGTGCAATCCTTCCCGGCTTCCTCGTCTGTCGGATGGGGGAAGTGCCTCCTGGTAGAAACAGCATGGTTCTCCCTAAGGGGAAGTCATGACTGGAGTCTCTGTAACCAACCTACAGGTTTGGGGCATCTCTGGCCTCAGCTCATTCAACTGTCAAACGGCCTGAGGTTCCTGGTCACCCAGCAGATGGGTGTCAGGCCTTGCACAGCCTGGACTGGGCAGGGCAGGGGGTGCCTACCAAACCCCACCTGGTGGCCTGGCCCAGACTCTGAGCTCCCTGGGGAGATTCAGAGAACAAGGCATGAGTGGGGTATGGAGGAACTGGGGAGCAGAAGGTAGCAGGGCCCTGTGAGGGTAGGGGAGCCCCTGGGTTAGGCAGAGCAGGGCAGGGCCCTGCACAGGGTCTCAGCCTGATGGCAGCCTGACTGTGCCAAGCAGGCAGTGGGCCAGGCAGGAAGCGGGCTCAGGTACACACAGCCTGAGGGCTGGCAGGGACACAAGGCACTCACCACAAGTTGCTGGTCCTTGGGCTCCATCTTCCTGACAGCTGGCTACCTGGGCCGGGAGGGGCCTGTGGTGGGAGGGAGGGCACAGGGCCAGGTACTTGCTCTCGGCTAGCTCCCTGTTTTGCAGGCCAGGTGAGGCCGAGTCGCAGTCCCGCCCCACCATGCCCCGCCCCTGTGATGTCAGCAGGGGCCCAGGAGCTGAGCTTCCTTGGGGACACCAGACTGCCCACGTGGCCTGGCGGTTCCTGAGCAGTAAGTGCTCAGGTCCTGGTGGGCGCAGGCTAGCTGCACGCTGGGCCCATGGGACAGGCTGGACACCAGGCAGCCTTCCTGTCCATGCACTCATCTGACACCATGACAACCCCAGGGCCTATGCTGCAGCCCTACCGGGTCTACAGGTAGGCCTCCCTGAACGCTGCACTTGGCGCAGCCCTGGAGCTTTCCCACCAAAGGGGAGAACAGTCACCAGCTAGCTCAACATCAGCTGCGTGTGGTTTTCCCAAAGGCATTTCTAAATCGACCTTGAGGTGACCTTCAGGTTTCCGATTAGGATGGGGTTCTCAGCCCCTTAACCCATGCTGCCCATCTGCACCACATTTAAGGCCTGAACCCACTACCAGGTTTATTTTCTTCCACGCTGCATCCTGCTCTGCCACTGCTGTCTCCAGGGGGGTCACCACCTTGACCAACCCAGGCTGCACCCACTAGGCTGTGCAGCTAAGCAGCGTGGTATTCCTGCCATGTCAGAGATCATATCATGGAGCTCAAATCTGAGATCTGACTTGAAGACTAGACCACAGAGCAGAATGGTTGGGCCCAAGGTTCAACTTTTTGCTCAAGGTTACCAGGGCTACCCAGATGGCTCAGCTGTCCAGGTGGGGTTGTGCCACCACGATTGCCCACATCCTCCCCTTGGTGTCCAGGTAATGTTGGGCTCCAGAACTTTCCAGTGACATGAACAAGGCAAGGGGGCAGAGCACAGCCTCTGCAGCACCCACGTCCCCGCGGTCCCTGTCCACGGGGCTCTAGCCATCCACCCACCCACCTGGCATTTGGACAGGCCAGGTCACCAAGTTCAAATGTGGGGACAATCTCCTCCCATCCTGCCTACCTCTGGAGACAGCGAAGCCCAGGCCTTGCACACACCCCATGCCCCTTCCCAGCCCTGCAGGGTGCGTCAGGAAGTTTTTCTGCAAGGGGCTGGCCCTAGGAAACTGGTTCTACAGCAGGTAAGAGTTAACGCAAGCACGTGTTTCAAAAATCCTTTTATTTACAAATTGTGTAAAACAATTACAAATAGCCGGTTTGAAACAGTGAAGTGTTTTAAAGCTATTAAAAATCTGTTAATATGACAGAAAGGTGCCTTTTCCTTCTCACTGCAATTTTAGAAAAACTAGGTCTCTGCACACAGAGGTTTAAGGAACGTGCGCTGAGAGGGCAGGAGGAGCTGCAGCAGGCGAGAACTGAAGACAAAGTCAGGTGGAGGAGCTTCAGGACCCCAGAAAGGGAACACAGCACTGGTCCACCCAGGCCTGTGGCAAGGATGCACATGGGGCAGGCAGCCTGCACACGCATGTGTGGCATGGGGCCCCAGTGAAGGGCCCAGGTGCAAGGACGGGCACTCTGGTCTTGTCAACTCACCTCCCAGACGGCGCTGAGGGCTGTGTCCACAGCTGACTCCCAAGGGTGCCTGCTTTTTAAATGAAGCCTCATACTCCAGCAGAGGAAGAAGAAACCAGTCATGAGGCGTCGACAGGGGGCACATTGCAAAAAAACTGGGCTGAGCGATGTGCACATGTTCACTTCCTTCCCAGGAGGGGAGAAAGTTATTCAGAGGCCCACATAACAGTGGCCACAGTGACAACTCAGTGGAAACCTCCAAGCCCATGCGATTCAGAGAAGGCTAAAGGGTGCTTTCTTGGGTGAACAACAAGCAGAAAAGATAAAGGCCTCTGGAGGAGCTGTTTCCTGACTGCTCGGACACACTCTGTAAGGAATGCTGAACTGAATGCACAGCACGGAGCCCCGAGGGCAGACGCTCCTGCCTCGCCACTGCTGGCCTGGAGCAGGCGTCCGAGACAAGTGCCTGCAGCGGCTGTTTCTGGGGTCAGGGGGACAGGCACCACATTCGTGGCCATCATCACATGTAAAGACAGGAGAAAGACAGCTTTTCATAGAGGTTTGCTTTATTTCCGTGTTCAGCCTGTTGAGAGAACCTGCCACAACCCAAATTGGGGAGACCACGCACAGCAGTGCTGCTCCCCACCTGGGGCCCAGGATGCGCACAGGGGACAGCAAGCCCTTGAAGGGATGGTGCTTAGCTGCGGCCGGCGTGCCTCAGTGCCGCCGACAGCCGGGGGAAGGCTGCCTGCTGCAGCCATGCGGAGCCTAAGTAACAAACACTGGTGTGATTTAAAACCCCGAACAAGAAAGATTTAAAGCAGTGCCTTAAAACCTCCCCTGCTGAGGATGCCAGGGGTTAGAAGGCACACGATGTGTGAGACAGAAGCGTCCCAGGTGCAGTCAGTCCAGAGCGAGAGGACACACAGGTAGAAATTCAGGAATTGTGCCAGCTTTCTGCAAAAGGACGACCTCGGTTCCAGCACAAGACACGGTGACGCTGCAACAAGGACATCCCTTTACTCTCTGTCCTGCACCTTGGGGCCAAGGGAAGCAGGTCAATAACGGCCCCAACGAGCAGTGCAGCAAATAGAATCACCGCACCTTCAAAGGCGGGAGGCCTGCTCAGGGCCTGGGCCCTTGGGTGAGTAGCCAGTGCAGGAAGCAGCTTCAACTGCAGAGTGCCCTGCCCCAGGGGCTGCCACGAGCCTTCCTGCCCTGGGGCCGTGCTGCCTGGACACCCCACACACCAAGCCTAAGCCCTCCTCTCCCTGAACACACCAGCTCTGATACTGGAACCGCTGGGCCTCCCTCCACTCCCAACCGGATTTAGAAGGTGTCTTTTGACTTGGAGCACCAGGGACTGGCCACAACGGGGTGCTGCAGCTGGTTAACACCCACCTTTCTGTGCGACACACCAAGGCCTGACCTGGATTCCCGGACATGGCCCAGTGGCGGTCTGGAGTGTCCCCAGGCAGGACACATCAATTCCCGGCATCCGCCCCAGCCCTGCTGTCCTCACAGCCAAGCCCTGCTCCATGGCACTGTTCAGAGCCCAGAGCTTGTTTCCCATGAAGACCTCCAGCCCCTGAACTCTTAAGTTCACCGCCAAGGCTTTCCTAATAAGCACGCGAAACTGGACTTTCACTTGATGTCTATGGAGTTACCTTCTAACTCTTGGGATGACAAAATGGGAAAGAAAACCCACCAACAGGATGTCAGCAGCCACCTGTCTGAAGGCATCTTACCACTGTGCTCTCAGTCACTCCTGAATTCCTAGAGGAATAATTTCTTCAGTGACAAAAAACTCAATGGTCTCCTCCTCCCAGTCATCCACGTTGCTGTCCAGCTCATCGGTGTCCACACCTGAGAAGAGAACAGAGGGCTACTGGGTGTGCAGACATGCAGGAGGGCCCGGGGGCTCCACCAGGGATCTCACCTTCGTGCACCACACACACACGCACGCATGCACACACACCAGCCAGCAGGCCATGATCACACAAGGTCCTCTCCAAAGGACTGTGGCCTTGAGCCTGCAGGCAGTGCCAAGTCTTGATTCTCTAACTTAAGAATCTCTCAACAACACTGGACGTTTACTGAAAAACGTGGGAAATGAACATAGATGCAAAAGGAAAAAAATATTGTAACAAATGTGTATGCTTTTAAGAAAAAATCTCCAGCTAATGAAGTCACCTCCTCGCAATTCTAGGCGCTCATTTTTCTGCTCCATGTAGAGCTCTTGGGCCATTTTCCGGTATTTTCGGAAATCTTCCATCATGGTTCGCCTTCTCTCCACCAATTCCTAAGTACAGAGTTGGGGGAAGTTGCCGAAGGAATACCTGACCCCACCTTCATCAAGCAGAGAATCTGACAGCCATGCCCCAAGACCAGCACGCGTGCAGGCAGGCTCCGGGCAACGTACCAGGGTGGACTGTCTCCACCTCCTGCTCTAACAACCCCCTCTAACCCCAACTTCTGTTATCTGGAAGGCCAGCAGCCCAGGGCTCAAGGCCGTCTCCTGCCGGGCACCCCACACCAGCAGCAGGGAGTCTGCAGACACCACCCTTCCCACCCATCAGAAGGGAGGCAGTGATTCCTGGCATGTCCCTTGACATAGGAGCAGGCTAACCTTTGAGGCTTTGGACTGGCTCAAACGATCCTTTTGTTCAAAGATCTTAGAGTATTTCTTCAGATCCTTTTTAATTTGCTGAAACAAAGACAAGTCACCCAGGATTTAAATATTCAGAGCAAGAACCACAGCGCCACCTCCAGGTCACTAGCATGAAGCCTCCCAGAAGCCCCACACCTGACCCTGCTCCTTCCCTTGGGGTTCACACTCTGGTAGCTCTGCCTGACACTGTGAGCGCACGCCCCTCATCACGTAAGACCCACAGTTGTGCCCGGATCCCACCAGGACACTGCAAGAGCCGCCGGCATCTTTCCACATACCCCATCACCTCACGCAAACGTCCTAAGTTGGTGCTGACATGGCCTCAAACTGCCTCACACCAGCTTCTCCCCTGAAACCATTCCCTCCCATCAGGTTCTTGCTGCTCCGGCAGCTCTTCAAAGGCTCCCCCCACCAATGTCCTGTTTTCATTCCTTGCTCATCACCACCCTGACAGTAACAGAGAAAAGGTTCTCCTCTTAGTGCCACAACTATTTCCATGCCCCTCAGCTTTGTGGGGCACCAGACCTTTATCTGATCCTGGCTCAGGAGCGTGGGGGGCCGAGGTCTCCACAGCAGCTGGCAAAAGCGGTCCTTGTTATTTTTCTGCAGAAGGCGGCCTTGGAAAGTCCATAGCCAGTAGGCATTGTCCACCTAGGAGAGAGCAGAGGCCATACCACTGAGTTATACCAAGACTGAGATCCTGGAATCTTTACTGTCACAGAGCCAACAAAATTGGCCATTTCACTGAACAGATGTCTGAGAGCCAGTACTTTGCCAAACAGTGCCACTGGTATTTGAGAGACTAGGTAACAAAACAGGTCCCCGCCTTGAGGAGCTTCCACTCAGCAGGGGCAGATGGTCAGTGTCAGTGAGACAGAACATGGTGCGCTGCAGCTCCAGCTCCAGCATCATACACAGGGCAGCTGGAGCTGGGCTGGTGGAGCACAGGCCGTCTTACTGTCTGTGACGAGGGACTCGTGCCAGAACATAAATTAGCCATATCACCTCGCACTGAGTTTAACTCAGCTGACTCGTTTTTCACAAGACTTTCTGGATGAGGGAAGCAGTGAACTAACTTACACCCAGTGGCATCTGGTTGCAGACCCACGCTCTGGGAGCATGCTGAAATTTAACTGGGTGGTCAACGGTTTTGCGAGGCACCAAGGTAGCCTCATGGAGGTGACGTGTGCACACACTTGGACACACACATCATCAGCGTGTCCTGATCTGAATGAGACTCTCACTCACTGTCTGAGTGATGTTTGCCAAGTATGTGTTCCTGACACTTCCGCGCTCAACAAACTGCCCTATCAGATCTCATTACATACGTGAGCTGGTTCAACTGTCAATACCTCTGACAGCATCAAAGTGCACAATATTTAAATATGCAAAGGAAGCTGGACAAACTGCCTCTAGTTTGGGAGTAATGGGCTTGTGCAGAATGCTGAAGCGATGCCAGCGCTCAGAGTGTATAGCATGTGGCGTCATACGGGATGGGACGTACAGAACAGGGCGCCACACAGGACCGGGATACCACACAGAATGGGAGCCCTAGAGAGTAAAGGGTTTCTCAGAATTATCAGGTTGCGGATCATCTATGATCTCTAAAGGGGATGGGCCTTCTGCGCAGAAAGGCGCTTGTACACACCACCTCTCCCGCCCCCTTCAGGGCACCAGAGCCCCCCAGACAAGAAGCCTGCCCAGTGGAGGTTGCACCAGCCCCTGCCCCTGTCCACAGCGAGCACAGGGTCCTTCCTCCTGCCACAGAGGTGCCCCTCCACTCCTGCTAAAGACAGATAAAAACAGAGCTTCTCAAGAAACTAAAAACAGGAAAGGCAAAGGTTTTCCTGTTTGCCAATTCATCTGGCAAGAAAGCCCTGACTTCAACCATGTGCCAGGCACTTTAAGACACTGGGAACATGCGTGAAGGCAGGTGAGGACAGACCTGGCCCCCACGGTCCATCCCAGTGGGAAAAGGAGGCAACGAGACTACTAACAATCAGCCAAGACAAGCTGCGATTTTGTGCAGTGTGAGGACACACAAGGCAGGAGTAGTACCTGCCAGGCCTGTGAGGGGAGCCTCTGCAGATGAGCACTGGACACCCACATGGCAGGAAGCCCCAGACCACAGCAACTATATTCTAGGCAAAGGCCAAGAGGCAAAACAAGCGAGGGCCAAGTCAGCGTGGCCTCTGCTCGGTACGGGTGTGGTCACCGGACATATGACCAGAGGCTGCAGCATAGAGGGCCTAACAGGCCACAAGGTCTAGTAACGATGGTCCAAACCACAAACCTCTTGAATGGGACATAACTGTGCTGGTATCATGTGCAAACTAGGGCTACCCTCCCTGCATTTATAAACCACGGTGAGAAGCTGGGATTAATCCTAAGCTGCAGTGGGAGGGTTACAAACCGGTATACAACCAGATTCCCACACTATAAAGCCCTCTGGCTACTGCACCAGATGAAGGCAGCCAACACAGGCTGTTAACAGGCCTGAGACCTATGGGGTCCAACTCAGGAAGAGAGGAACCAAGGAATGCCAGCCCGTTTGTGGACAAGGCCAGCTGCCTTAGAAGCCTTGCTGAGAAGTATCCTGAGACAGCTTGGCCTGAGCACGGACGGTCAACAGATCAGCAGCAATGCCAGCGCCATGGGAGGAGGTGACACTGGCTTGGAACTCGTACCCAAGGGGAGGAGAGTCAGCCACCGCCCAGCATGGCCTGGTTTCCTCTGTGCCCAGGCTATACAGGGCCTGTACCTTATGGCTCCACCAGGACACAGAAGTGACCACGTAGCGCCCGGTAGGATCCCACTCCACATCAGAGGCCATGTAGTGCTCTGCGATGTTCATGACTGTGCAGTCTGACGTGTCGACAAACGCCAAGGCGCCGTTCATACTGGGGAAACAGAGCAGTCAGCTTCCGGAGGGCCTCGTTTATGCACGCTGTCCTCCGGGCCTTCCTGCGCTGGGGACAGGCTCTAGGCGGGGGTGCATGCATGACCTTGGAGCCCTCAGACATTGTCTGACGACCGCATCATCCTTAATATGGACAAAGAGCAACAACCCGAGGCTGTGGGTGAGGAAGTGTGAAGTGCACGTAGTGAGCACTGCGTGTGCCCAGTATTACTCAGAGGAAAGGTCACCTGAGACCCAGCCTCCAGCAGTGCCATGGGGAGAACAAACAGCTGAGAGCCCCATTAGTGCGCAGGTGGGGAGCACCAGCCCTGCACCATTCCAGACACTCGGCTGGAACGGCAATGGGAGGAAGCAGGGGAGGCTTACACCAGAGGCAAAGGCAGCTTGCAGCTGTCTGACTCAGCTTTCTTCCTACAAGACATCATGGACTTCACATCAGGGGCACTGGATGGGAAGCTCGTGCTTCACCAGGAAGGAATTACCACCCGCTGCCGCATCCTCAGGACCCACAGTGAAAGCACCGGCAAATGGCCCGATCTGGGGTGTGTGACGGAGACGCTATAAACAGTAAAGATGCGTCTACTGAAACGGGGTGACCCTTTCATGTGAGAACACTGACATGTCCTCAAGGAGTTGGAGTGCACCATTCCCACTCAGGACCAGAGCCCCATGCAGAGCTCCAGGGTTGGGGTCTCCATGGCAGCACACAGGGCTGCCTGCAATGAGCAGACACGTCAGACAGCCGACACCCACCTCCTCAGACCGGCCAGCACAACGAACTGCCCTTGGGGGCTCCAGAAGATGGTGTTGGCTTGCTGTTTATCAAACATTTCTGAAAGGGAAGGCAGTGCTGTCAGCGTCTCTGGGAAGGTCCTACCGCCGGGGCACAGTCCAAGGGAGCTGGCTAGGGGTCTGCTGCCGCCTGGGTACCGCGGGCCCTCAGCCAGTGCTGCTCTCTCTACACACTGACTGGCTGCCTGTGGCAACTTCAGAAGCGCCGTTTAAGTACACCTTAAGTTAGGACCTACACCTAAAAAGAAAAAAGGGTGGGAGTGGGGGGGCATTCTGAAGCCACAACAGTGTATTCAGTAACATCCGCCAGGCAGCAAGTCTTACTGCAGACCCCACAGCTGGGCAGGGATCCACGGCTTCCACCGGATTCTGACCCAGGAGCCTGAAATCCACCCTCCCAGTGCCTCACATGTCTTTTTAAACTGTACGCTCATGAAAACGTAAATGCATCATCTCTCCACATACCTACTGGTAACTTCCCAAAAGGTCCCAGCAGAGCTCACCCCTCCCGCAGGTCTTTATCAGAGCCCTGAGCCCTCACAGACCCCAGGACACCTGAGTAGAGTGGGGAGGCCGCCCTACCCAGGCAGAATGCTCAGAGTGAAGGGAAACAAAACCCTAGGGGAGACAGCCTTCCGCAGTCACTGGAACCGCTGTGGAGTCATGCAGATTAACTGTGTTGACACAGCCTTTGAGAGGTGTGGACAGAGTGACCAGGGGCACTTGCACAGCACTGTCTTAGAGCATACTATGTAAGGAAAACAAAAGGCTCCTGAGAGGATGTAATTCCCCTATTCCCCTTTCAGATGAAAAGGAAACAGTAACTCAATTTCCCGATAGACAACCAACTGACTCCACCACAAAATGATGTCCCCCCCAGAGACTGCTAAGCTGTATGAAATGAGAGCTAGTTCTTATCAGAACTATCTCAGGAAAAGCTGTTCCTAAGACACACGAACCCCAGTCAGGGTGGGATAAACCCACGGTCTCTACGGGAAGAAGTCCTGTGTGAAACACTTGGAGTTCCGTGTGGGGAATGCAGCCCCTTCACTGAAGTGGGGGTGCAGGTGGTCTCCCCACCCAACTCACCAAAATGACACTGCTGGAAACAACAAACGTCAGGAGCCTGGCATTGCTGAGGACTTACACTGTATGCTGAGCTCCATGATCAGTGCTAAGGACATGGGGCAGGTGAAGCAGACAGGAGCCCAGTGGGGCCGGGGCAGGTCAGTGGTTGTCAGCTGTGGGCGCCGATAGGCTCCAGCCTGCATGCTGCCTGCCCGGCCCTGCCACACGCTCAGGCTACTCACTGATGAGCTCGATCTTGCCGTTGTTCTTCACGTGGTAGAAAGACACTGAAATGCGAGGTGCTTCCCCGTGCAGCACGGCGAACTTGCTTCCGTTTGGCTCCCAGGCAAAGGCTATGATGGTCTCTGGAATCAAGAGGAGCGGTGAGCCCTGGCCACTGAAGGCAACATTCCAATCTTTAACCTGAGAAATGCTCCCAATTCATAGAAGCCACGGGCCAGCACACAGCGCAGGCACAGAGACACAGTGCACACGGCCTCAAGCACAAGGCTCCATGTTTGCGCGGACTCAGGAGCTTGTCAGCCAGTGCGGGACCACCATGGGCCAGTCGCCTCCCGGGGGGCACGCACATGGGCCTCAGGGCCCACAAAGGGTCGACAGTCTCTTTCCACCCAGCAGGGGTCCAGGCTTGATATATTTCTCAGCTCTGTACCCCCCTTCTCTCCCCCTAGCAAAACAGAAAACAGAACTGAAACAATAGGCAAAATTTCCACCCAACAGCAAAAGTGCAGCATCTGAACAATTCACAAGTCAGAAAGAATTTTCTAACTGAGTTCTTGCAGATGAAAAGCTCTCCTGCCACCCGTCTCTGAACACATGATGGGACCCACTGTCCACACATTCTCCCCTCAGAGCAAAAGCGGCTGGAATCCTGGCTCTTCAGCTACATGGGCCAGTCCAGCGGAGAGAGCGAGCACACACCTTCACTCAGCAACTGGAGTCAAGAGTGAAGCTGGAAACCCTGAACAACAGATGTATGTTGCAGAACTCAGCTGGCCGCCCAGGCCATGCCTGCGAGGACGGCTGAAGGCCACATGTAAAGAGCACCACCAAAGGGCCAACTGCTATGGGAGCACCCCAACCAAGGAACTTGCCTTTCATTTCAACCACATCGACAGGCACCTGTTTTTCCCTCATTCGGAAAATTTCAAAATTTGTGACAACACCCTGTTTAAAAGAAAAGAGGCAGGGATGAGGAGGACTAACTTCTTCCAAGGACAACTTACAGACTGAATGACAGATTAAATCCACACCCCAGTGAAGTGACACCCATCGTGAAGAACTCAAATGCTGACTCAAGCATAAAGTAGAACAGTCTCCTGGGGAACAGCCGGATACCCACACTCCTGCTCTGGGTCAGACTACTTCCAAGAGCTGCCCTGAGATCCTCCTCAGGCACAAAAGGTCCAAAGACACACTGCAGCTGGCTTTTTGCTCCAAAGGCCCACCACGGGGCCAGGAACAGTGTGTGGGAAGGTGGGGCTGAGGCTTAAGCCACTGAGCCACACACTTGGAAAGGACAGGTATTAGAGTGTGCAAATTCTATTTGAAAGAAACTGTTTTGTAATGGAGAATACCTTCATTAGGAGGAAAAACCAGGTAATTTTTTGGTAAGTTAGATATGAAGACGCAAACAAAAACCACCTGTGTCAAGATGCTACTTTGCTCAGAGAGCAACAGTCTACGATGGCAGCAGCACAGAAGGCAGGCAAGGCCCGAGGACGGGCAGACTCACTGTGCTCCCTGGTGAGCATGACTGTGCGAGCGGTCACCCACTCAGGTTTACAGGAAAAGCTGGTCCTCAGCGAGGTGGTGGCAAGGCCTCCAGCTGACTTGCCAGCTAACTACCCTCACTATCAGGTGGGGCTGATGCCTAACCCATAAACTGGAACCGAGAAACCCACAACCACCAACAGAACTAGTCTGGAGGTGTGCAGAAGGAAGGGCCTCCTCCGCCCGCTGGCAGCCACTTACCTGGGTACCTTTTGGAGTCCTGTCTACTTTCACACACAAGTAATCTCCATTTTTTTGCCAATGTAGCTTGCAATCCACAACATTAAACAGATTCCTAACTCTGATCTCTTGTCTGGTAGGAAGCTGCATCAGGGTTACCCTGGCTGGAATATCTTTGTCTTCTGGCACCCAAAAAGCTATTATGTTACCACCAGGAGACCACGAGAAGTCTCTGTGGAACAAAGAGAGCAGTGTGTTACACAAGGATTAAGCAGAGAGCAAAAGACTCACTTGCTGCACATAAGCTCAGCTCTGGTACATTTACACCAGAAGCAGGAATGGCTCACACGGAACGGGCAGCTTGGTGTCCTGGGACTTCATGCATAGCCCACCTTGTCCTCATTGAGCCAGGGATGCTTATCTACTCACTTCACCAGTAGGACAGGATGCCAAAGACACTACCCACTGTTATAGCAGGTTGTGGGGATTCAGACTCAGGCCCTGATCCCCACCCACACTCTTAACCTGCAAGAAGGCAAGTAAAACAAACTTCAGGCCGATGGACCCAGCTATGTGACTTCTGAAGATTCATTAAGGTGCTAAAGGGGAAAACCCCCAAATCAAAGAGGGTAAGAGAATTCAGGCAGAATCAGAGTAAGGCCTTTCCAAGGTATAAATTAGCCTGGAGAGCAGGTGTTAGAATGAACGACCCTGAGTTCTTAGTTGCAAAGAACACCTTTACTTTTGCATTTACGGAGAATCAATTCCTGTTCTTATTTTTAACTATAAGCCATAATTTATCCCAAGAATGTAAAAATGAAAGGAACGAGCAATGTTCTGTGTCCCTGCATCGCTAGTGCCTCAGATAAATAAGGTCCTGCCTACCATCAGAGAAAACAAGCTGCCATTTACAGAGGGCCATCCAAACCCCGTGGCACACACGGCTAGAGCAACACACACCTTCTGACAAAGTGGAGCTGCCCCTCTCCTCAGAGACTGCACCCTAGGCCTCTGGTCCCAGGGCTTGGAACACGATACAAAGCAGACCCAGGACCCCACGGCCCTCAGGGTGTAGCTACGTGTGGGAATGGGGGTGCAGGGAGCGGGGCCCACTGACCAGCAGTCCCAGGGCAGCCATGCCTGCTGAGCCACCCTTGTCTAGGATAGGCGCACAGTCCTTTCTCCAACTGGGTAGCACCGAGTGCTAAAGGAGAACGAACAAAGCCCATGCGACATGACCCCCACTTACTTTATGCCAGAGATCTTCAGGCTCTTCTTGTCCAGGAGACCCATGGACTGCAGGGAAAAACAAAGGTCACAACACAGTCACACAGTGCCAATGTCTCAACACATGCCCATGTTTACAGAGAGTGAACGGGAGGGTTCACAGGGAGCATGCCCAGGGAGAGTGAAGCAGGGAGTGAGATGGGCAATGACCCCGCGGCATGCGCCGCTTCAGAAGCCTGTTTTGTGACCTCCCATCTCAATTTCCTGGAATGGCCCAGTGGGGGCCAGCAGGCGAGGACCAGAGGCCAGGATGCAAGAAGGGGACAGGAATTCTGCCTCCCTCCTGCCAACACAAAGCTGCTCCTCCTTCCAGTTCGGCCACACCTTGAGGGACAGGCCAGCATGGCACCCAGCAGCTGCCGCAGACAGTGAGCAGCAGCCCAAGCAGCTCCTTTGTCAATCAAATCACTTACCGGAGTTTCATAGATGCTGAGAGTGTCCAGTGTCATCCTAGCAAAGAATTTACCATCATGACTCCACCTAAGGGGAAAGAGAAGTGCCAGGCTGTCAGAGAGAAGGCTGCGGGGCCATCCCTGGCGCCCCTGCCCCACTCACTTAAAAATAGGCCAGTGGGCTGAGCTTTCACAGTGAAATCCTCTCTTCTTCTGCCCAGTGAGGATATCCCATATGATGATGGCCTGAGGATCATCCTGAGTGTCCATCAGGGGGCTGAAGGTCACCAGGTACCTGCGATAGAGGGAACGTGCTTTAGAATCCAGCAACTCTGTGTTCTCACTGGAGGGCCACACTACGTGCAGGCAGGGCAGGAGCCAAGCCCTGCACTCACGCTGCCTGGCCGAGCTTCTGCTCCGGGTCAGTCCAGGCCCAGGTGAGGCAGACACGACATACAGCCAAGGTTCAAGCAACCGGCACTTTCCCAAACCCCAGGCTCCCCTAAAGATCCTGCCACACCAGGAGACCCCACTCGAAACCCAGAGCAGAACCACTGCTGTGGCCCCAAGCCCTCGGTCACTTGGCACCAGGGCCCTGTGGGGAGCAGCTCAGCACAGTTCTCCACTGAAGCCAGAGGACGAAAGACCCAAAGCCATGGCTCAGAAGCCTGCTCCCGCAAGGGGCCAAGGAGCTGTGAGGACTCACACATCTCCACCAGTACTTACTGAAGACAAGGCAAACAGAACGGTCACACGGGTTCAAAAGACAGTGTGCCCTTCAGTTTTCCACATTAGTAAGTTTTTACACTAAAAACTTAAGAGCAGGCACAGCACTACAGGGAGCCTGGGAGACCGGGGCTTTCGTCAAGTCCCACAGTGAGTTCAGGCCATGGAGGAAGATATGGGGCTGCTGTGCAAACAGCACAAGACTGGAGGGGACACAGGGCGCCAGATATACTGGGAAGGCTGCGACGGCCCTGAGCGGGGCTGAAGAACCTGAGCAACAGTGCTCTGGGCTCCCATGTGCTCCCCCTCTCATCCAAACCTTGGCTCCGTGGACTACCTCACCCTTGAGACAGCACCATTTGTGAGAAAATTATCTGCAGAACACAAGACCTCAGACTAGATTCTTAACTGGAGGGAAAGTGCTTTACAAAGTATGTTACTGGATCAAGGGACCAACTGCAACACAGTGGCACTGGAAGAGCGCATGGTGTTGGTGCTCCATCTCCTGAGCCAGGGACTGCGCTGCGGGCGGGACAGTGCCATCCTATCCCCAGGAGGCACATGCGACACTGCTTGGACCCAAATAGTTCAGCCAGAGCCAGGCCATCTCTGGGGAAGGTACACAGCAATGTAACCAAATGCTAACTGGAGATCCATGGAGCACATGCACCCTTCCTGCAATTTTTCAACAAAGTCTGAAATTTCTGAAAAATGAAAAGGTTTCAAAATTATCTGTGTGATAGGTGTGAGGCATGAAGAGCAGCTCATTCTCCCAGGCACTTACCTTTCGCAAGGTGAGAAGTCAATTAGCTGGACGCCCTGGTGGCCAAACCTCTGGATCTGCTTGAACCTTTCTCCCCCCCAGAGGGCAATGCCCCGCTGATGGAAGGTGGCCAGGTAGGTGCCCCTGGGGGACCAACGCACATATGTCTCTGTCCACCTCTGTTGGGAGAGTCAGTGCCAGGATTCACACGACAACCCAAAAGGCTGAACACACTCTTCCGACCCCCAATGGGAAACACAGGAGCCCATTTCTCTCCTGATGATTTATTTAAAAGCTGGAGAAGTTTTCTCAGAGACATCAGCTCAAAGAACACGACTCCTGCTCTTGCACCCAGACCTGCTTTGCTAAGGAAACACAGAGGTGAGTCCCCACATGGCAGCAAATACCCACCGCTCTCTCCTCAATCGAGACAGGGTCCTTCACATCATTCCAGAATATAGATGTCCGGTCTCCACTCTCAAATATCACACTATACTGATCTCTGCACTCTGCCTCTTCTAGCCAGTAACGTAAATTTCCCTAAAAAGAGAGCCAAAAGCAAGTGTACAATACGTTTCATTAGCTTTAATCAAAGAGAACTTACTCCTGACTATTGCTCTTGGAGGCATGAACAACTCAGTCACCATCCTGGACTCCTGAGGACTCAACCGTCCAAGTCAGGAGGTTAGCCTGTACTCCAGCTACTAACAGACTTGCACGACTTACCAAGTCTTTGAAAGGTTGTTTCTCTGGAATATCCCATTCATCGCTGATAGTCATGTACCTAGAAGAGGAAAAGAGTGTTCAGGAGAGCAGTCCACAACGATCAGAACCCGTGGTGGGCGAGCAGATGGGTAACCACGCTGGCGGCGCTCAGGCAGCATGGGACTCCGCCCTGCCCTGCCCAGGGGCGGGGCGCCATGGGTGGCTGGGCGCCAGGGCCGCAAGTGTGGGGGCCAGGATGGGGAAGGCCACTAGCACTCCCCAAAAATACCGAGCGGCTCACGCAGGGTGAACATCCAGGATCCCACTACCCGAGTCAGAACTCACTTGTCGAAATCGGTGAAGAGATTGACTCTGAACGTGTGCTGCTTATCCAGCTTGTAGCCATCAGCATTTTTTACAGCATCCAAGGCATGGGCAGGAGATGCATATTCCAGGAAAATATACCTGAAGGGAGAACGAGGGCTTTTGGTCATGCTATAAGAACCCTCTGTGTGACTCGTAAACACTGTGACCAGCTGTGAGCTGTCCTACTGCCATGTCCCTGAGATGGTCAAACTGCTAGGACAGCAGCTCTGTTTACAAACAAAACCCAGGCAGAAGAGCCAGTCTCTAGTTCCACCAACCCAATCAAAACATTTGTCATCCTGACTGTGGTAACAGTTTCAGTGATGTCTTTATGTCAGAACTTATGAAACTGTACACTTAAAGGAACTGCAAGTCAAATTATCTCAATAAAGCTGTTAAAAAACCTAAAATCATGGATAGTCAAGTATATCTAGAGAGCCTACTGTGCATTACAATCAGAATATAAAGGCTCACAGACAATGTTTCATTATAAAAAGAAATGTGACACAAGCAACTGCTGGTCACAAAGCAGCCTTCCTAGTTCCCAGAGCAGAACACATAAAGAGCATTACCTGTATTTGTTAATTTTTTGGAAATTAAAACTATTCCAAAATCTGAATTAAAAAAGTAAGTAAACTTTACCATCCTCTCATTCCTGTCTTATAAAAAGTTTGCCTGAGCTCTCCAAGGCTGGTGTTTACATGAAACGTTCATGGAGAGAGTCTGACAAGCTTGTGGAGCAACAAAACTTCCCTTGCTGCTGGTTCAGTATAAACTGTGACAGCCACTCCAGCACCATCTGACACTGACATGACACAGACAGGCATTTCATGCAAGCCCACAGTCCCACACCTGGGCAGGTAACAAAGAAACTCTCATACCTGTTCAAAGGGGACAGGTACAGGACTGCTTATACCTGCATGCACTCAACATGAGTGACGGAGAACATCACTCACCCTTTTGTCTTTCCATCCTCCTCTGGATAAAAATCATTTGTGATTTTCCCAAACTTGGAAAAGATCTTATGGATAACATTTTTGAGTTTCTCAAGACGGTCAGGTCCCACCTGAGGAACATTGTCAACCACAATCACTGAATCAATTCCATCCGCTTCCTGTGGCCGATCTTTGAGTATATCTCCCAGTAATTCTGTACAAGTGAAAGATTTGTCAAGTGACTTCTTCTCACCAAGCAAAACATCAATACATTAGCTTAGTGCACTAAACAAATGTCTAAAAAATAAAAAAATACTCCTCTAAATGTTTCACTGTAACAAGAAAAATCATGGCTCTGGCTTGATCATGGCCTCAAAGTTAAACATTTAAGGATTAGAAGATTTTAACTCTTCATACTCCCTTTGACAGTCGAAACGTGTTGACTGATTTCTGGCAATAATGAGAAATTTTAAGTGAATTTTTAAACAAAGACTTCAGTAATGCAGAATGTAGACAGGAAGGCCTTTCACCATGAATCAGGAAAAAAACCACGGGCTAGGGAATACCTGTGGCCAGCCTTCCCTGCCCCTCCTCCAGCGCCACCAGGAACTTTCTTCCCAGTTTACAACAAAACAACTAATTACCTGATATTCTTTATGTAAATAAAACAGCCTTGTCTGAAGACAACACGGGGCTGAGGCAGGCGTTTAAAGGAGGAGACTAAAGAATATATAAGCTAATGGGCATGCAAATAATTATGGCATCTTCAATTCGATGAAATGCCTCCCCAGTGCTGGCAGACCCCAGCCATTTATAGACAGTGCTTGGAACACAGTAAGCAATATGTGTTAACTGTGGATTTGCATAACTACACCCAAAAACTCAATGTGTATTATGTTCATGTCACCTGCCTTTCAAGTTAAGATCAAAGAGCCCAAATCTTAAGCACTCAAACTTCCTGAAATCGCCTCATTTCCATAAAATGGGCCGCAGAGGCAAGAGAAAGAGAAGACAGGTGTGAGGGACCAAGCAAGAAGAAACAGGCAGAATCAACCACAGGTCTGGGGAGCAGCCTGGAGGCCTGCAGGCTCGTCCAGGCTCCCTGCTATGGGAGAAGCCTTTGGGCAGCAACAGAAATGCCTGAGCAGCTGTAGCAGACATTTGGGGTCAGATGAAGAAGTATCAGATGGAATAAGAAATCCTATCTTCTTAACATAAATTCTGTCCAAATCCTAAACTCCATTAGTTAACTTGTCCAGAAGACTGTAAAATCACAAGGCACTGGGGTGAGGGGCTAGAATAGAAAGCTGTCTTTTAAAGCTGCTGTCAAAGCACACCATTAGATGAAAGTGCATCAGCAGAGCAACCAGCACAAGAGTACAAGGTAATTTTTAAACAACAGTTGAAGAATAATGGCTTGTTACTCAAGTACTGTATGTTCTGGAACCTAATTTTCACTCCAATTTTTGTATTATACTCTTCAGAATTTCAACATGCTGAACAGGACACATCAGAAAATACTCTGCTGTATCTCATTTTTCTAACTAAAGTTAAGGAATTTTCTCCACTTTTGTGTTTCAAATTTTCCATAATAAGAAGTTAAAAAGGTCTTTCCAAAAGGAAAAAAATCTTTCAATATCAAAAGGGCCCTGTTATAAACTATTTCTAATTAATTTTAACACATATGAGTACTGAAAATGATACCTTAAAGAATTGTCATTTAAATTTTAAAGAAGCTAAAAGTGAGGGCAAGCAAAAAGAAAAAAGGTGGAAAGCAGCAGACTGGAGTCAGAACCACGGCAGACATCTTCCTCAGAGAATGGAGTCAAATCCTTGGGTTATTTTTAAAGCTCACTTACCATATAATTAAACAGCCTGTTAAGCCTGATCTGAAATTACAAGGTTTGCAATAAAAAGTTCAGCTTTTATACAAACTGAACATTTCACAATCTTGGTGTTCAGTTTGTAAGGGCCTGCCCATACCCAATGAAGGAATAAACGCAGCAAGTACACAACAAAGATGCATGTTTCCATCATCACTACAGCCCCATTACCAGCCTGCCCTTCCAGTTCCAGGAGAACAAGAAAAATGCAATTCTCTAAACTAGTTGAAAATACAAAGTAAATAGTACTTAATGAGCCCTCCAAAAGAAAACATTAGCGTTAAAACCTTTTTCATGTATTTGTATGGCTGAGCACCAAAGGCAGTTGAAATATTAAACTCAAAGGATGGCTGTAGTTAAGATACCACAAGGCTACCCTCTCTTGGAGCAAGAAGGCTCCTCCTGAGACGCAGTCCACTTCCACAAGAACCAGCTTTCTCGAGAAACAAATGTGCCTGAGCTAAGACCAAAACCAAGGGGCCTCAAGAAAACAGACAGTTCACTCAGTTTTAGCTCCTTAGGACCAGGAGCCTCACAGGTCACTCTTGGCAAAAATTTCAGGTTACAGTGGCTCACAAAAGCCCTCCCTGCAGTCACCCAGTCCGAGTGGTCTGCACTACGGTCACACACCTGTTGTGGAAATAACTCACATGCTAGCAATATGGTGTGAACTGGGTGTGCTCAAATAGTGAAGAGTGCTTAGAAAAAATCAGTTGCAGAGTAAATACTCAGGGCTCAAAAATGGGCTTGAAGATCAAAGCTTAGATTTTAAAATATGAGAAAAACTGGTGTGGTAAAACCGTAGGACTGGCAGGAGGGTCCGGGGAGCTCCTAGCTACACTGCCTCCCTGTGAATTCTTGGCAGCCTACTTCACCAGAGGTCACTCTCTCTCAGAGCTGAGGGCCTTCCAAGCCTTCACTATCTTGTGCCAAAATCTCTGATCTTATGAAATTAAGTATAATAATAGTGACGACGAGCAGCTCTTTAAGATTATGTTTAAGTTAAAAGTAGACAATCCTGGGGTTCCCTAAATTTTCTATTTCGTTTTACTTGAGATTCTTCATGATTCTGACTCAATCTCAGTGTGATCAGGCACCGTATCTCAGAGAATACTTTTGTATCCATCTCAAAGAGAATACTTTTGTATCCTAACACAGTTAACATCTTATTTACTTGGTGTATCGTTGGCTACTTCACTGGTGTATTGTTTTTCCCACTTTACTATAATGTAGTCAACACACAGAAGAATCCACTGATGAGCGGGCAGCTTGGAGAGTTCAAATGGCTAAAAACAAAACACAAACAAATGAGACCAGCCACCACCCCAAGTCACGTTAGGACAGGCTCTCTCAGGCAGGAAGCAAAAACTAAGTCAAGGTAGAAAGGAAGGCAAGCAGGTGAAAACAACACTGACACCTGAGGAAAGTATCTGCCAACCGAAGGACGGTGGTCTGTGCCTATGGAGGGCAGGCGCCAAGTACCCAGCTCCGCCACAACGCTTCACCCGCCCCTAAGAGTTCGCACCGAGGCTGTTGCTGGCCTGACGGGTGGCTGGTCACTCGGGACACCTAGGCCTGCACACAGGGACTCGCCAACCGAGACTGTGCACACGTGGAGCGTCCGGCTTCGGCCGACCCTGGCGGCCACACCCGGCCACGGCTCCTCGTACACTTCGTCTGCCTCGCCCACCCCCCCGTGTGATAACCAGCCCCCAATTTGTCGCCACCCTGCACCCCTCTGTTTTTGGATAGAAAATGAAAACGAGGTGGTCCAGGAAGTCATGAAAACCCTCCCCGGCGCGGGACACAGGCGGGGGTCGCGCCGCCTCACCTTCCTCGCTCACGTCGTCCACAAAGTCCTCAGGGTCGCTGAAGGAGGGCTCGTCCGCGCTGCCGTCCTCCCCGCCCGCCCCCTCGGACCGGGCTTCGGCCGCCACGTCCCGGGGCTGCTCCGCCGGGGCCTCGCGCGCTGCCGGGGCAGGGGGCTCCTCGGGTGGCGGCGGCGACGGGACGGGGGCCGCGCCTACCCTCTCTGGCCCGTCGGCCGCGGGCTCGGCCGCCTCGTCAGGCCCCGGCGCGGCCTCGGCCTCCGCGTTCTCGCCGCCCGTCTCCTGCGCGCCAGAGCCTGCAGGCCGCGGAGGCTTGTCCTCAGGCGGCGGCTCGGCGGCCGGCTGCTGCTGCCCGGGCTCGGCCCGCCGCTCTGCCGCCTCGGGCGCCGCCACGTTCTCCGAGTCCTGCATGGGCCCCGCTGCTGCCACCTCTCCCGGCCTCGCCGCGCTTCCGACTCTCCCAGGCTGCCCCGCGCGCGCCTGCCGCCGGGCCACGTGCGTGCGCCGGGCCGGCCCACTAGGACGGGGGTGGCTCCCGCGCGGGGGCGCTTGCGGCCGCCCGGAGGGGCGCCGGGGGCCGGGGAGCTTCTCCCACTGCCCGCGAGGGGACTCCCACGCCAAGCTCGGGCTCAGGCTCAACCACCGCGCTCCCTCCGCCGCATCCACGACCAGGCCGGGCGCTGCAGCCTCCCCGCGAGTGCTGGCGGGTGGCTCAGTCCGATGTGGCAGCCACGCCCCCACTCCCGTCGGGCGCTGCAGTGCAGGGCCAAACTACGTGAGTGCGGGGGTGCAGAGCCGGTCAGCAGACGGAGGGGACGGATCGTTAACCGCGCCCAAGTTAATACTAGAGGAAACTGTGAGCCCCACAGAGACCTCCGCCGTGACATCTTCGCCTGTAGCCACTTTAGCTTTAAGCCGCCCCGCTACACGTCGGCTTTCAGACTCGTCTACCGACTGGGCAAAAGAATGGGCGATTCCAAAATATTAAAGGAACTCCTGGAGAGCCAAAGACGGCCAGCACCGCTGCAAAGACGGCTGCCTGGCGCCTTACAGAAATGAGTGAGAGCGGCTTTAATCACTTACGCCCGAGCCCATCGCGGCGCCCGAAATCCCGCCTTTCCCCATTCCGACGGTCACCGTGGTTCGGCCCGCGGAGGTCTCCGCCCTCAGGCGCGCCCGCGATCGCAGCTACGTGGGCGGGGCCGGCGCTGCAGGGGGCGGGGCTGGCCACGGCTGGGCTGCGCCAGGCTTGGAGAGGGAAATCTGTATTGGTCTTCAGTGTTTTGGCCTTTGCCCGCCTAAGGGCGCCCATCGTGGTGGTGGTGGTACCATCCTAAGAGTAGACGCGGTGGCGGGCGGGGAGCGGCTGGGGAGGGGACGGAGGGAGTGTGCGGTGGGAACTGAGCGTCTGTTTGAGGAGATGGACAGCCCTGGAGATGGTGGCGGGGAAGTTGCGCTACGTGAGTGTGCTTAATGCCCCTGAGCCGTGCGCCGAGAAAGATTAAAATGGTAAATTTAATGTCATGTGTATTTTATGTCAATTGAAAGTGCTGGGGAGGAAGAAATTTCTTCACGCTTGGAGGTTCTAGTTGGTCAAAGAACAAATTGACGTGAGCCAGATGAACACGATTAAAAAAACAAATTTAAATCCGCAAGAGGAATCCAGAGACAAAGATCCAAAGACAGTCAGGGACAATGAAGCAGGTATGTCCTCCTGAACCAAGGAGATGGGGCTGGGGGCGCTGAGGCTTCAAAGGGAAGGGAAGCAAGTCACAGGAATATGTTTGGTAGACAAAGACTGGATGGGCTACTCGAAACCCCCGGCATGGGAATGTTAACAGAATTGCCAGTCCCTCCCTGTCTGCCACGCCTAGGTCATGACGTAGTGTAGCTCTCTAATGGTGGGAGCTCACCTCCTGGAGTAGGATCTCCACCTAAATTCTTTTTATGCTGAAGATCAAAGTGTCTTTCAGAGTCTCGGGCCTCGTTTTCAGCTCACTTGTGACAATGGCACATCTTGGGGCAGCCTGCCCTTGGCCCCTACAGCAGAAAACACAACCCCCCGGGGTGCTTACATCGCCTGATACTTTTTTTGAATCCTCCCATCTTAAACATTCCCAGTGTAACTTGGGCAGGTCACTTGGCCTCTCAGTTTCCCTATCTGGGGAGTGAGGGGTAACAAACACATTTTATGTGCGTGGCCTGTGAACTGGTTTCTCCTGAAGGTTAAAGTGAGGCTCCTAATTTCTAGTTTAATCCGCAGTTTTCATAGATCTCTGGGCTTTGCCAGCCCCTTTCTCCTGAAAGTCCTAAAGGCGGCAAATCAATGGACAAGAAGCAAATATTCGCTGAAAAGCTTGGAACAGCTGGCTTGGCTTGACAGCTGCGTTATTTCTCCCACAGGGAAGACTTCACGGCACAAACGTGTTGCATTCCCAGTGAAGGACCTTTAATGCAGATAAAATCAGAGATGTGCGCACGATGCACAGAAATATGTGTATATCCTCAAAATCTACTTCTGAGTGTCCCAGGAAAAGCCCCAGACCACCAGGAGTCTCTGCCCTCTTAGAGTCTGGGCAGGCCACAGTTGACATTCCAGCTGGTAAAGGCCACAAGGGGAAGCACTGTGTTGGGGACACAGCGGTGAGCAAAAAAATATGTGATTCATTTTTTTTTATTATTGAAGGATAGTTGACATACTACTACATTGGTTTCAGATGTTACAACATAGTAACCTGACATTTATATACATTATTAAATGCTCACCGTGATAGGTGTAGTTAACACCTGTCACCACACAAAGATATTACAATATTGTTGACTATATTGGCTGTACTATACTTTCATTCCTGTGACTAATTTATTTTATAATTGAAAGTGTGTACCTCTTTATCACCTTCACCTAGTTTTGCCCATCCATGCTCCCTTCCCCTATGGCAATAACCAGTCTATTCGCTGTGTACGAGCCCATTTCTGTTTTGTTTATTTGTTTAATAACTCATCCATGTTTTCAATTCCACATGTAAGTGAAATCAGATGGCATTTGTCATTCTCTGACTTATCTCCCTTAACATGATGCCCTCTAGGTCCGTCCATGTAGTTGCAAATGTCAAGGCTCCATTCTTATGGCTAAGTAATAATTCCATTGTGTGTATGTACCACATTTTCTTTATCCAAGAATGTGTGTTTCTTGCCATCTTAGACTTACAGTGTAATGGGGGCAATATTCAAGAATCAAAGCATCACAGAAATATGTTAGTGCCTTTGTGATAGGTTCATAAATTCCTTGATATTCCCCTTTCAAAAGAGGATGCTAGACCCTGCTCCCTTAAGCGTGGGTGCACTGTCACTCCCTCCTAACGAATAGGATGTGGCAGAACTGATGCTATGTGCCTTCCACGTCTAGGTCCTAAAAATGATAAGCTTCAGCTTGGCTCTCTCTTGGATCATTGGCTCTGAGAGAAACTGACCACCATGTCCCGAGGACACGCAGGCCATCTGTGATGGGCCCCAGGGTGGCAGAGTTGAATTCCAGACAGTATCAGCACCAAGCATTCAGACAGGTGCAGTGGAAATGGGACTTCCGGCCTCAGCCAAGCCCGGTCCACGCCAGAGAGAGGTGTCAGCAGAAACCAACTCTGCAGATACCTTCAGGGACTTCCAGCTTCCAGGACCGTGAGAAATACATTTCTGTTGTGTGAGCCACCCAGTCTGTGTTGTTCTGTTATGGCAGTCCGCACAGATTGCAAGATGGAAATATGTAACATACATAGAGAAAGGCCTAGGAGGGTACACATTAAATGAACACGGTTTGATGAAGGTAGGTAGTATTAGCGGCAGTGGTCAAAGAAAAATGTTGGCACAGAATCTAGGTGACAGGTTTGCAACTGTTCACCGTAAAATTTTTTCAACTTTTCTTTGTGTTTGAAAATTTTTTAAATAAATTTTTGTTGGGGTTAAGGACTCAAGAACCAGCTTCAAGACCCCCCTCCCCTCACACACACTGGAACAATTTGAGCTTTAAAAAGAATAAAACATTATATGGTTGACTTAAGTATAGTATGTTTAAATCCATTTGTTCATAATGGTATTTAAAAAAAAAAACCTGTTGCTCAAGTTGAATGTTGCTGGGCATTGTCTCATTATTCTAAAAGCAAAAGACTCTAGCAAAAAATAATTAAACTTGCTTTTCTTGTTTTACTTTGTATTTCAAGGTAACCAAATAGTTGGTGGATGATTGTTCTTCATTAAACAATTCTGGCTAACAAATGCAGAAGGATCAATAAAATAAGGGAAGCAATATTTTGCAACCCTTATGAAATAACTAAGCGATGATCCTGAAACCACTGGGTAGGAGGTTGATGGGGCCTGTGTCACCCAGGACCGAGGACAATGCTGTCTGAATTTAAAGCTATAAATTTCCCTCTACATACTTTAGTTACATCCCACAAATTATGTGTCGTGTTTTCTGTTGAAGATGTTTTCTAATTTCCATTTATGATTTCTTCTCAAATTCATACATTATTTAGAAATGTGTTATTAGTTTCCAAATATTTGAGGATTTCCCAGAATGTTTCCCAAATCAGTTTCTGGTTTAATTATGTTGTGACCAGAGAACATACTTTGTGTGATTTCAGTCCTTTAAAACAATGTATTGAGATTTGTTTTATGGCCATGAATGTGATCCATCTTGGTGAATGTACACTTGAAAATTGTACTGTGATTATTGGGTGGAGGGTTCACTGTATATTAGTTAGATCAAGTGGTCTGATAGCATTGGTCAGATCTTCTAAAACCTTCTGATTTTCTGTCCACTTGTTCTACTGGTTGCTAAGAGAAATGTTGGAATCCCCTAATCTAGTGATAGATTTGTCTATTTCTCCTTTCTGTTTTATCATTTTTCTCATGTGCTTTGAAGTTCCATAATAGGTGTGTACATATGTAGGATTGCTTTGTCTCTTTTATGACAAATTTAAATATTTTAAATATTCCTTTTTATTCCTGGCAATAGCCCCTGTTCAGGAGGCAACTTTGTCTGATATTAATATAGCTAAACTCCAGCTTGCTTTTGATTAGCATTTGCAAGGTGTCATGGATTGTGTCCCCTAAAAAGATAAGTTCAAGACTTAACCCCCAGTACCTGTGAATGTGACCTTCTTTGGAAATAGGGTCTTTGTAGGTATAATCCAGTTATAATGAGATCATACTGGATTGGAGTGGGCTCTAACCCAATGGCTGGTATCTTCATGAGAGGTGGAAGTTTAGACATAAATGCATAGAGAGAGGACACCATGTGACATCAGGACAGTGGGGGTGATGGGTCTACAAGCCAGGAAATGTCAGGGATTCCTGGCACCTGCCAGGAGCTCATCAACAGGGATGAAGGGATTCTCCCTCAGAGCATCAACAAGAAACAAGATAAGAAATTGATACTTTGATTTCTATCTGGCTTCCAGAATGGTGGGAGAATAGATTTCTGTTGTTTTAAGCCACCCAGTTTGTGGCACTTTGTTACAGCAGCTGGGAAACTAATATACATGGTATAAATTTGTTATCCTTTTTTTTTTTAAAGTAGATTCTGTAGGCAGTTTATAGTAGGATCTTAATCCAATCTGATAATCCTTGCCTTTTAATGGGAGTGTTTACATCATTTACATTCAGTGTAATTACAGCTCTGGTTGGGTTAAGTCTGCTGTTTTACTATTTGTTTTTTATTTGTCCCATCTGTTCTTTGTTCCTTGTTTCTTCTTTTCCTTGCCTTTTTAATTAATTGACAAATTTTAATTACATTTTTCTGAACTATTAGCTTATTCATTATACCACTTTATTATTTTTATACTCATTATTTAGAGTTTACAGTGTTTTCTCTTCACAGACTCCCTTTAAATAATATTCCACCCATTCACCTATGCCCATCTGCTACCTCCGATCCTTTATACTATGTTGCTATACATTGTAATTTTATATTCTATGTTGCAAACTCCAAAATGTATTGTTGTTTTTTTGCTTTAAACAATAAATCTTCCTTTAAAAGACATTAAATGACATGAAAATGCCTTTTCTATGTACTCACCCATTTGCCATTTCTGGCGTTCTCCGTTCCTTTGTGTGTATTCAAACTTGCATCTGTCGCGTTTTCCTTTTAGCCAACAGACTTCCTCTGACATTTCTGGAGTGTGGTTCCACAACGGTGAACACAGCCCGCCTCCTAGCTAGACAAACATAGAACTCATGCTAAAGGCCTACCACTTTCTGTTACCTGAAACATCATGGCTGTCAGCAAAAAATTACATTCTAAAAGGCAAGAAAAAACACAATCTGAAGAGATAGAAGGAGTAAAAACCAGACTCAGATATGACAGAAATTTTTTTCATTATCAGACCAGAAACTTAAAGCAACTGAGTAATATGCTAAGACTAATGAAAAAAACAGACAACACATAGACACAAGGCAGTGTGGGCAGAGAGGTGGACACTATGGGACAAGTGAAAATGAAATTACTAGGAACTAAAACCACCATCCCAAATGAAGACTGCCCCTCACGGGCTCATCAGTAGATGGACATAATAGAAGAAAGAATCAGTGAGCTTGATGACATATCCATAGGAACTTCCCAAACTTAAATGCAAAGAGAGAGATGAATGGGGAAAAAAAGAACATCGAAAAACCTTGGGTAGGTAACAAAAGGTGAACATACATGTAACAGGAATACCAGGAAGAGAAGAAAGAGAGGAGGGAGCAGAAGAAATATTTGAAGTAATAACAGCTGAGAACTTTTCAAAATTGATAACAAATCAAACCACAAATCCAGGAGGCTCTGAATTTACCAAGCAGCATGAACACCAAAAAGTCTACACAGAGGCATATCATACTCAAACTGTAGAAAACCAAAGGAAAATAGAACATCTTAAAAGAACCCAGAGGGAAAAATCCTGCAGAGGAACAAGGATAAGAATTATACAGGACTTGTCAGAAACCATGCAAGCAAGAAGAGAGTGGAGTGAAATATTTAAGACGTGGAAAAAAAAAAACACCACTAAACCTGTAATTTTATATCTGGCAAAATCATTCTTCAAAAGTGACAATGAAATAAAGACATTCTCAGAAAAAAGAAACTAGGGGAATTTGTCGTCGTTAGATCAGTCTTTCAAGAAATGTTAGAAGGGCTTCAGAGAAGGGAAAATACATTGTTCACAAACTGTGATCCACTTAAAGAAGCAAGAGCGCCAGGGAAGGATAACCGGGGGTACAATGGAATCTTTGATCTTCCTCCTAATGGGGCTGTAGACATGTCATCTGATTTTGAATCCATGACTTCAGGATAATAATAGCAACAGCACGTTGGGAGATGGTGGCTCCTGGGAAAGCCCAATGCATGGCAATGGTGGTGTGCGGGGCAGAGGGTCAGGACCAAAACTGTCTGTGGTAAGGCTCCTTTTCCCCCAGAAGTGGTATAGTGTTATCTGAAAGTTACATTGTGAGTGTGTATTACAAATTCCAGGGCAATCACTGAAATGCTTTTTTAAAGGAGTATAATATACTGAGAAAAGAGAGACAACGGAATCATATAAGATGACCAATTAACCAGCAAAAGCCAGAAACGAGGGGAAGATCCAAGAACAAGTACAACGAATAGAAAACTGTTAAAAGCGTGGTAACTTTTGATGCAACCACAGCAATAATCACTTTAAATGGGGATGGTCGAAATACACCAACTGAAAGACATAGACTGTCTGTCAATGACATAGAAACCCATTTTAATATAAAGACACAAACATTTAAAAAACTCCGGTAGACGAATTTAATAATAGGCAAAGGACTTGAGTAGACATTCAGCATTTTCCAAAATGAACATCCCTTGGACATAGGTCCAGTCACACAGGTGTGGATATGCTTTGGGGTCTGCCTCCATTCATAATGAGTAGCCCAGTTTATTCCACCAAATAGGATGGCCTATGGCTGTCCGTCCTGTGTATCCACAACATCCAGGAGAAGCTTCCTGCCCTGGGCAAGGGAAACCTCAGCCTGCTGTCTCCTGGGCGATGGCCTGCCTCTGGCCCTCCTGCCCTGGCAGAGGATCAGAAAGAGCCTATTGTGGGTAGAGTGAATTGGCAGAGGGGCTGCTAGGGCCTTTAGTCATGCCCGGTTCCTTGTACAGACCCAGTGCCAAGATTTGGACATGGCAGGCAGGCAATTGTGGGTTGCCTGGGGTCAGAATCATGGCTCAGAGGCCAGATATGGGATAGGACTCCAATCCCCTGGTTTACTTGTCTGAGAGGGAGCAGAGGCAGCATTTTCATTCCCATCTGTTGAAAAATGATTAAAGAAGACATTTTAGACAACACAAGCTTCAGCACTCATAAAGCCAAGCCTCCCTTAGAAGAACTGCAAAACTGGCGGAAGGTGGGAAGCTTTTATAGGATAAAGAACCAGGAAGAGAAAAAAAGGAAGTATCTGATGGGCTGGGGCCCCCTTGCTCGAGGTGAGAGTGAACGAGGAAGAGAGTGCAGAGCCTGGGGCAAGCTTGGCCTTTTAGGGGCTGCTGACTGGAAAGACTGCATATACGGGGGTGGGGGGTTGGTAAGTGGAGTTCCTGAGGTTTGGTTTGCTCACCTGGCAACACCAGCAGGCACAGCTCCATCTTAGGCCTCGAAAGTTATTTTAACACATCAAAACCATAATTTAAAACTTAAATTCATTTTAAGGCCAATTTTATAGTTCTCATGAAATCATGAGTTTGATGGGCTAGCTATAGGTCAATTCATGATAAATTGAATAGTAACTATTAAAATGTTCTGCCACATCCCCACTTTGGGAGCCTGGGGCTTAGGAGAGACCCTCGCTGAGCCCCAACAGCCTCGCTCTTTAGCTAGATAACCTTGGGCAATTTATTGAATTCCCATAGCCTCAGTTTCCTTATCTTGAAAATAGGAATAATGATGGCACTTACCTCATAGGTTTGGCAGAGTTTCCAATAAGATAATGTGGGTAATTTGTGTCTTTATTTTCCTATAGGCTTACCTTAAAAGAATGAGAAGTATTTTCAAGAAGCAACCAGGTTTTGAAGAGATGGGAGGGGTTACTCCTGATTTTTAGAAGTAGGCTCAAAGCTGGGAGGTGCCCAGTTCCTGAGCCTGGGGGCCAGTAGATGGGGTGGTAGAGACCTGGGGTGCCCTTGGGAGCCCCAGGGTAGCAGGATCTCTACCTGGGTGACTGGTGGGGGTTGGGCAGCTTTGCTGCATCCCAGCAGAGTCTCAGGGGCCCCATTAGGCTGGTAGAGACCGACAGTGATGGTCTGAGCAGGGCCTCAGCTCCCCATCTCCCTCCCAGCCCTGGGCGGCCTGGGCTGGTCTGTCAGCACTGCGTGGCCTGAAGGACCTTCCCTAAAACAAAACAAAACAACATTGAATTTCATCTTTGCCAGGTGAGTGGAGGCTTCTTATCAGATTTATTGTGATTTAGGCACATGAAGAAATGAGACGTTTGCGCATGAAATTAATTCTACGTCCGTAAAGTACAGCGCCTACACCTAGGCAGTGCTCAGTAAACGGCAGCCATTGTTAGCTCTGCTGGCCTGAGTTTGGATGGACTTATCCTGCCAGCGTGTCCTCCATGATTGACATGCCTGCCTGGCCATGGTACTGGAGAGCTGACCCAGAGCCCTCTGGGAGGAGCCCAGGATGAGGGCCTATCTGGCTGGTGAATCCCTGTAGGAAGCAACACCTTGTTCCTCTGCTATAGAGTGTAAGGGGCGTCTGCCAGAGTGAGAGAGGCAGGCAGAGAGGGGAGGTCCCGGGCTCTGCATCCTTTGCTTGGTCCTCTGTGCTCTGTGGACCGCAGCTCCGGGGCCTCGTTTGAAGAGCTGGAAGGTGTGGGAACCCCAGACCACCTAGGGCACGTGCAGGCGGCGTTTACAAGCTTAACATTAGAATAAACAGTTGATCGGGTGAGTTTTGACAGATGTAAATATCTATGGAGCCTTGGCCTCTAACAGGTACAGAGCGTTTCACCTCCTCAAGGACCCCTCACCCTGGGCAAGCTGCTTCTTCTGGTCTCAGCGTCCCTCATTTGGGGGAGGAGAAAGCTAAAAGGTGTGAAAAGAAAATTAAAAAACAGAACAAGCCATTTATGGGGGACATGGAGCATCAGTAGAGTTATCCACATTTCTACTTGTAAAAGTGCTTTCTACATTTTGAAGAAGGGCTGGTTTTTTAAAACAGATTTACATTTGCTTTGTGATATTTCTATCAACTGAAGAAACAGAACTGCAGAGCTGCAGAACCTGAGATAGCTGATTAATTACGTGTGCAAACGTCTAATTTCTTCATGTGCCTAAATCATAATAAATCTGATAAGAAGCCTCCACTCATCTGGCCAAGATGAAATTCAGTTCACTCTGAGGTTCTCACAGTGCTGGAGCACTACAGGCAGCCCAGCTCAGGCATATGCCACGTGTGTGGCTACAATGTTTAACACATCTAAAACTGTCCAGAAATGGCAATAGAGTTTATGTTTATCATGCTCTTGTCTTTCTCTATAGAGTTATAATCTTACTATAGATATATAGTCTTTTTATCTATATGTAATGTTCTATATAGTATTTATGTAAATAATGTTATTGGATAAGAAGTATTTTATCATATTTAAGTCTATTTATAAAATATATATGTGATTAATACTGTATGTAGTAAATATGGAAAGAGCAAACATACATAGATCAATATATAAATATATAGGTAAGTATATATAGGTAAAATACTATATATAGTAAATACAGTTGACCCTTGAACAGTTCAGCGGTTAGAGGCACTGACCCCCACACAGTCAAAAATCCATGCATAACTTTTAACTCCCAAAAACTCAACTACTAATAGCCTCCTGCTGACCAGAAGTCTTACTGATAACATAAATGGTCAACACATATTTTGTAAATACGCTGTATTCTTACAATAAAGTGCGCTAGAGAAAAGAGAATGTTTTTTCAAATTGTTGCAAATCTCCAAAAAATTTCCAATATATTCATTGAAAAAAATCTACATGTAGGTGGATCCACGCAGCTCAAACTCATGCCCGTTCAAGAGCCAACTGCATTTATATATATAAACTTATAGTGTATAACATATATAAGATTTTATTTATTATACATGAATTATAAACCTATGAAGAAAGACAAGGGTGTGATAAACCTTAAAATATATATTTAGTCTTCACGTATATAGTCCTATCTGTGTCACCAAACAACAAAATGCATGTTTGTGAACCTCGCTTGTATGTACTTTCAGGGAATGTTCACTTTTTCCCATTATGTTAGGAAGTTAATTCATGTTCGTGTATAACATGGCAGCTCGCTCATTGTCCCGCTGACTGGCATCCAGCTGTATCTCTTCCCAGTTTCTTTATCCCTTCTCTGGCTGATAGAAATTTGGGTCATTTCAGGCTTTTTATATTGCAAATGGCACCACACCAAGCCTTCTGACATGAGCAAGAGTTTCCTGCTAAATGTATGTAGGGCTGGAGTGGATGGTCCCAGGAAGGCATTTTCAACTCTAACAGAAATATCACATTTTTCCCAAAGTAGCTGTGTAGCCAGGCCTGCTTACTTCTGTGCAGACCTTGGGAGGAGCCTGCCCTGTGACTCGTGCAGCACCATCGCTCAGAGGCCACAGCACAGCACTGGGCATCTGAGGGCTTAGAGCCCATGGCCAACCAGCCAAGTCTCAGCCTCTGGGCCACCCACCTGGGTCTCGCCTCAGATGGGGCTTTCTGCTCTCTGGACCAGCTGACTTACCATAAAATGGGAGGGAAACCTCTGCCTCGGAGGGACACAGGACCTAGAGACATGACCAAGAATCCCACTGCCCTTCTTGGCTGGATCCTGTCCTAGAGGGAAAATCTCTTTGAGGCACATTATTAAATCAATGCATGAACAGACAAAATTGGAATCTGAACAGTAGATTAGATAAAGTACATTATCAGGTCAAATCTGCTGAAGTTGATAGCTGTGCTGAGGTGATGTAAGAGAGATAATATGTCCTAAGGAAACATGCAGTCTGGTACTTAGGGATAAAGGCCAGAATGCATACAACTCACCCTCAGGTGTATAAATAAGGACTGGCAGCTGTGGGAAAGAGAAAGGGTATCTGTCTGGGCCTAGTGAACCACTGGAAAGGAGGGACCCCAGAGGTGGGCAGCAGCTGGAGGGTGTGGGGCCCTGTAAACCAGGGCCAGGTTTGCTCTGAAACAGGGACTGGGGAGGAATCCTATGTTTTTGCAGTGTGTGAATTTTTTAACAAGGATTCCTTTCCAAATCAGAGAAAGCACAGAAAATAAGTACAGGAAAGAGCCATGCCTGTTTGTTTCCACACCACTTGAGCTACGATTGCATTTTCTTACCTCTACCATGGGCCTCAGAACTTTCCAGAAAAGTCTAGCAGACAGGCCACCAGGGCCACCAGTCCCATGTCATCTGGAGCAGCTTCCCTGTAACTGTTGTTGGGAGGAATGGGTCCGCAGCAAACTTAGCAAATGTGCCTATGCGTGGTCTGGGGTCCTGAGCACTTTCCCTCAGTCCTGGCTCCCACCCTGTCCAGCAGTTCTGGGGGAGCTGGGGGATGGTGAGTGTCTTGCCAATGGGTTTCAGCCGCAGGCAAGTATGCTATGGATTCAATGTGACCAAAGAAAATTGACAGCAGAACACTCTTTGGGGTGAAAGGGTTATACCCAACTTTATTTCCAGGTGGCAGGTCAGTCACTAGAATCCCATTCACTCAGAGCAAGTCTGTATGCAGCAAGCCAGTCTCTGCCTCTAGGCCCCTCCATCCACACAGCTGTCCTCTAGGCTTCTCTGCACAGTCATCCCACACAGCTGTCCTCTGGGCCTCTCTGTACAGTCATCCCACACAGCCGTCCTCTGGGACTCTCTGCACAGTCATCCCACACAGCCGTCCTCTGGGCCTCTGTCCTTGGGGCTGCTACCACTCCAGCCTCTGCTCTGCTCTCCTACAGCCTTGCAGCCCTGCCACTGTGTCGTGCCCAGAGCACTGTGGGGAGCTCTTTATATAGAGTCAACAGCCATGTATTGCCCACAGGTGTGCAGTGAGCTAGTCAACCAGGGCCAGGTGAGAATCTTGGCCACAGGAACTCTCATTTTATCCACAGTGAGGGCGCCCCTCATGTGGTCAGTTCTCAGACTTGCATCCCTGCCCCCTTGGAATGAGTGTGTCCTACGAGAAGTGGAACAGAGGGTGTCTGAGTGCAGCCGTGGGAGTTAGGCTGGAGTCAGAGCAGGCTTCCCACTCCCAACTGTGAGCAGTGGGCTGTCATCCCTTCCCAAATGTGCAGACCTGGGACCGGGCTCCTAGGGTGGGTGGTGGATGAGGGAGTGTTCAGTGGTGTGAAAGAGTGAGGGGCAGAGGAGGACGGGGCAGTCGGCCTTACCTGTCCAGAGCTCGAGGGGGCCCACCCGGATCAGTGAGCTCCAGGGTGAGGGCTGCCAGCAGCGGGACGGGGACCTAGGTGTGGACTGGGACTGACTGTCCAGGGAAACGGGCAACTGAGCTGCCAGCAACCACAGCTGGGATGCACCAGGGACCTGGGGGTCTGGGTGGGCAACATCAGCTTTGAGTTCTCCATCTGGTAACGTGGCTGGTCACACTTCCTGCCCCACCAGACTGTAACGACACATTCTGTACAGTCTTGATTAAGCTAGCTTTGCACAGCTGCCATCTTCTAATGTACTTTTTTTCACTTAACACTGTATCATGTTTTTTCTGCACATCACTATGTAATGTTCATAATTATTGTTTTAACAAATCATTGAGTGAGGTAGTCCGGATTGGATTCTGGAACAAAAATAGGGCATTAGTGGAAAAGCAGGTAAAATCTAAATAATGTCTGGAGTCTAGTTGATAGTAATGTACTAATGTTAATTTCTTAATTTTCACAAATGTGCCATGGTCACAAGATGGTAACGTGAGGGTTTATGAGCACTCTCTGAACTATCTTTGTAAGATTTTTGTAAACCTGAAATCATTCCAAAATAAAAAGTTCATTAAGTATTATTGAGACTCACAGACATGTACACACTTGCCTTCACAGCAGCCTTATTCACAATAACCAAAAGGTGGAAGCAACCCAAATGCCTGTAGAGGGATGAACAGGTAAACACAATGGGGTCCCTCCCCACGGTGGCGTAGGCGTCAGCCTAGAAAGGAAGGGGATTCTGGCACCTGCTCCAGCATGGGTGAACCTTCAGGACACGATGCTGAGTGATGCAAGCCAGTCACAGGAGGACACACACTGTGATCCATTCGTATGAGGCCCCTGGGGGAGTCACAGTCACAGGGACAGTGGGTGGCGGGGGCCAGAGGCTGGGGAGGGGGAGGAATCTCAGTGGGGACAGAGGGTCAGTGTGGGGAGATGGACAGACCTGAAAATGAGGGAGGGGCTGCTGCACGATGTGAATGTGCTTAATGCCCCTGAGCTGGGCTGAGAATGGCTAAGATGGTAGGTTTTATGCTGTAGATACTTTACCACAATATGATGTTTTAAAAAGAAAAAAAGTACTGGCAGCCACGTGCCTGGACTAGCTCTGCCACCAGCTGGCTGCAGAGGCCTGATGGGAGTGCAGCTTTGACTGGCCTTGGTCCTTCCCTGGGTGAAGTGCACAGGCTGGAGGAGGTGATTTCCAGGGTCCCCACTGGGCACGCAGGGTGTGGACAGACTTCAGCCGTAAAAAAGAACAGCTCGCCTACAGGGGGCTTCAGCCCCACCCTTCCTGGCTGATGCTTTTGATGCCTTCCTGCTTTAATTCTGACTTTAGGGGACGCTGGAAGCCCTTGTCCCTCAGCTGCATTGCTCAGCTGTTTCTCCAGAATGTGTTATCTGAACTAGGCCATCTCTAGGCTCACAGGGGCAGAAGGAGAGGTGGGCTCGGGGCCAACTAGTCCCCAGGTCCTCCAAACTTCCTCTTCTCACTGCCTCCTGGGATGCGCCCCTCTCCAAATGCCCGGCGCCTCAGGAATCAACCGTCCTGCTCACCTGCGGCACCTGGGGCCGGGCATCGCATGTCCCAGAGTCTGCTTCTAGCCCTACCATGGGCCAGAGACGCTGCCTCTGAAACAGGCGAGCTGACCCACAGGGCAGGCTGTGCGGCAAACCTGCCCTTCCCGGCTGCCAGTGTCCATAATTATCGGCCATGTGGAGATTTCTCCAGCACCTACTGCCGCCCAGGCACTGGCGCGAACACTTTATAAACAGTCCCTCATTTCATCTTTTTGGCATTTATTCAAAGAAAAGTACATAGTATACAGACATCTATTCACTTCCATCCAGAATTTTAAATGTTAATATCTTGTCACATTTGCCTCAAAAAATTCCTAAGGAAAAAAAAAAAGATTTGAAGCCCACTTTCTGTCTCAAATTTCATCTGCTCTCCCCTCCCCTGAAGAAGCCATAATATATCTATAAGTAATCTATAAGTAATGCTTGGTATGTTTAATGACATTTCACTGACCTAATTGTAGATTCTCATACAGTTGTAAGAAATCACAGCTTGCCCAGTTCCTTCTGATGATGCAAAGCTACAGTGTGCCGTCACAGCACAGGGGTGGCATCGATACGACCCTCCCCATCTTACTCATTTTTCCCTAGTTTCACCTGTCCCCGTTTGTGTTTGCTGTTATGTGTTTTCAAGTACACAGTGTCCTTTTCATATCCTTTTACAACACCCTTTTTCACCCAAAATGTTTTCAAGATCTTCCCATCGTGGTCTTGGTGTTCTAGCTCATGCAGTGTAGGAACGTACTACCGTTCATTATTCATTCCATGCTGACAGCAAAGCAGGTGTATTTTGTTTTCTTGGTGTTATAAATAGTGCTACAATGAAGGGTCTTGTTTTTGTTGCCTGGAGCTATAGTTTAGAGACTCTGATGCCGAGTGGAATGTCCGGGTCATAGGATATCTGCATTCCAATTTGTTAGACTAAACAAGTTGCCCTCTGCAGCACCTACACCAGTGTACACACCCTCCAGCCAGGTGGGAATTGCAGGAATAGCTCCCTTTCTCTTCCTCTCCTGTGCTTGAAAAAGTATCTGTCTCATTGTTGTTTGAATTTGCATTTTCTGATGTGGGTAGATTTCTGATTTTAGCAGAAAAGGAAATTCCTAAACGCAGCTGAAGTCTCCAGGAGGGAAACCAGGCTCAAAGTTAAGCAGGCGGAAATGTGCAGATCAAGCTGAGAGCTGGTGGAGGAGACAACGCTGTTGGCTGCTAAGTCCCAGGTGGCAGGGCTCCCACCTCGCCACAGGCACAGTGGACAGCAGCCCCCGTTGCCAGGGGAGCCCGCAGCCTGCACTCCCTTAGATGTGGAAGGTGGCTGAGGTCAGGAGCCTCAGTGCCCCAGCCACTACTCTGCTCCATGACTTCAGCTTCCAGTGTGAGCCTAGGAGGGTGTGGCTGGGACATTCTCAGACAGAATGGCTCAGGTCCTGAAAGCCAGGGCATGACGACAGATGCCCAATATACCTAATGAATAGTAAGCTGAAAATCTTTGCATATGTTTATTGGCTTCTCAGATTTCCTTTTCAGTGAATTACACACACACACACAAACACACACACACAAACACACACACGCACACACAATTTTTGGTCTCTTTTGGGTGATCACCTTTTTCATATTGAAGTGTATGAGCTATTTATAAATTCTGTAATACCCTCTTTATACCTATTATAGATGTGAAAATTTATTCTCCCCGTCTGGGGCTTCTCTGCCCACCTGGTGCATGGTGTGTTTCATCACACAGGGTGCCGTACTGGCATCTACAATTATCAATATTTGTCTTTATTTCTTGTGTTCTGTGTTTCTCCCTGGTTTGAGAATGTGGCTAGATGGCTTATTTGGATCAACTAAGTTTTGGATAAAATGTAAAAACCATCTCATTGAAGTCATTGGACAGTAAATAAGATAATAAAGAATTAGAATCTGAGGGGAAATAAGAGCACCAAGGGCATTTGCCTCCTGGGTGAAGCTGAGCTGCAGCTAATGGTCTCCTCATACCTACTGGAAGAAGATAAAGGGACCAGGGTCTGGAAAATGTTGAGAGCACAACAGTGAGCCATCGTCCCTTAAAACCAGGACCCAAAGCCTGTATATACACACATCCTCAGGCAAAGAGGGAAGCAAAATTAAGTTGCCCTTTGGCATTGCAGTGGGAGCCAGAAGGGCGGTGATGGCACAGAACAGACCCTGTGAGCAGGACACTCCCCCCTGAGACGCTTATAACAGTAAACCAGCCTCACCTGGATCTGTGGCCCCAAGTGGGGAGCCTAAAACCTGAAGTTTCAAAAGCAAAGTGGTCTCAGGCTGGTAGTCTGCCAAGATACTTGGCGGAAGCAAATGTAAATTGTAAATGAAAAAGGGCTTCACTTTCTTCTCACATCTAGAGATGACCCTTTAATTGTCCTCACTTTCCTGTTTTCCCATATGTGCATTAAGACTGTACATCTCTCTGTAAGCATTGCCTTGTCTGTTCTCTTGAGTTCTGAGAAGTACTCAACTTGTCAATTTCAAACACTCTGTATTTCACTATGAATTATTTTACATTTCCACATTATAGGACACTGTGGCTAGCAGTTTATGAATAGTTTGCATGGAGGTGTAGTTTTCATGAAGGAAATGCATGTGTCTTATGTACTGGAGATCAGAGTCTGACACATGCAGGCATCAGTGTAACTGATACCCTTAGCAAGAGATAGACCCTTCCTACCCGCTCACTAAACTCCCCTGTGCCCTTTCCCACCCGGGCAACCACTGTCATGATTTCTTTCACTACAGATTAGCTTTCCTTTTTCTGGATTGTCGTACGGTTTTGCCTGTTCAAGAATTTTTTATGTAAGTGGAAAAATGTATTTACTTTATGTCTGGCTTCTTTCACTCAGCAGTTTTTGAGATTCATCCCTGTTGTTGCATGTATCAGCAGTTCCTTCCTATTTCTGAGTCCTGTTCCATTGTATGAATATCTGACAATTTGCTGATCTGTTTCACTTTTAATGAGCATCTGAGTTGTTGCCAGTGTCTGGTTATTGTGAATGAAGTGCTGTGTACATACTTGTGTAAGACTTCTTGCACACATGTTTTCAATATGTGAGGACAAGATGGTTTATAGAATAAGTCTGTGTTTACCTTTGTTAGGCACCACCAAACATTTCCCCAAATTGAAGGTACTTTTTTATTGAAATATAGATGATATACAATATTGTACTGGGTTCAAGTATACAACATAGTGATTCGACAGTTATCTAGGTTATTAAATGCTCACTCCAGCTACTGCAGTTACTATATGCCAACACAGAAAGAGGCTACAGAACTACTGACTATGTTCTCTATGCTGTACTTTCATCCCTGTGACTAATTTACATTATGACTGAGGTTTTGTGCCTCTTTATCCCCTTCACCTATTTCACCCCCAACCCCACCAAATTGACTGTATTTTGCATTCCTACCACAACATCTGAGAATTCTGGCAGGTCCACATTCTTGTCAACATTTGGTTTTCTCATTCTTTAATATTAATGATGTTTAATTTTTTATTTTGGTATATAAAATCACATGAGCAACATTGTGGTTACTAGACTCCCCCCATTATCAAGTCCCCACCACATACCCCATTACAGTCACTGTCCATCAGCGTAGTAAGATGCTATAGAGTCACTACTTGTCTTCTCTGTGCTATACTGCCTTCCCCATGCCCCCACCCCCACATTATGTGTGCTAATTGTAATGCCCCTTATTCCCCTTCTCCCTCCCTTCCCACCCACCCTCCCCAGTCCCTTTCCCTTTGATAACTGTTAGTCCTTTCTTGGGTTCTGTGAGTCTGCTGCTGTTTTGTTCCTTCAGTTTTTGCTTTGTTCTTATGCTCCACAGATGAGTGAAATCATTTGGTATTTGTCTTTCTCTGCCTGGCTTATTTCACTGAGCATAATACCCTCTAGCTCCATCCATGTTGTTGCAAATGGTAGGATTTGTTTTCTTCTTCTGGCTGAATAATATTCCATAGTGTATATGTACCACATTTTCTTTATCCATTCATCTACTGATGGACACTTAGGTTGCTTCCATTTCTTGGCTATTGTAAAAAGTGCTGCGATAAACATAGGGGTGTATATGTCTTTTTGAAACTGGGATCCTACATTCTTAGGGTAAATTCCTATGAATGGAATTCCTGGGTCAAATGGTATTCCTATTTTTAGTTTTTTGAGGAACCTCCATACTGCTTTCCACAATGGTTGAACTGATTTACATTCCCACCAGCAGTGTAGGAGGGCTCCCCTTTCTCCACATCCTCGCCAGCATTTGTTGTTCCTAGTCTTTTCTATGTTGGCCATACTAACTGGTGTGAGGTGGTATCTCATTGCGGTTTTAATTTGCATTTGCCTGATAATTAGCGATGTGGAGCATCTTTTCATGTGCCTGTTGGCTAATGAAGTTTAATTTCAATGGTCAGTATGTAGTGGTATCTCACAGAGGTTTTACCTTACGTTTCTGTAACATGATGTTAAACATACTGTTCATGTGCTTATTGGTGATTTATGTATCTCCTTTTGTGAAGCTTCTTTTTAAGTAATTCTTAAAAAGAATTTTTGCCTGTTTGGTTAAGTTGTCTTCTTACTATCAAACTTAAAAATTCTTTATATTTCCTGGAGGTGAGTCTTTTGTTAGGTACATGTATGGTACAGATTTTCTCAGAGACTGGGTCTTACAATCTTATTTTCTTTCTGGGGTCTTTGGAAATCCAGAAGTTTTGAAGTTTCTATGTAGTCCAGTGTGTCAGTGTTTTCTTTCATAGCTCCTGCTTTTGTGTCTTTCTAAGAAATCCATGCCTGTCCCAAGGTTGCAAAGATTTTTCTCCTAGAAGCTGAATTTAAGTTTTACATTTAGTTTCATGGCCCATTTTGAGTTAATTTTTGTCCATAGTTTGAGGTAAGAGATGAGTTTCCTTTATTTTTCCAAATGGACATTCACTGGTTTACTGTGACTGGTTGAAAAGGTCATCCTTCCCCCCATTGAATTACTTAAGCATCCTTATTGGAAATCAATCGAGTGGATTACTTTCTGGGCTCTATTTTATTCCATTGATCTATTTGTGCTTCCTCTTGAGAATACCACATTATCCTGACTCCTATAGCTTTATAAAAGCCTTTAAATCAGGCCACAAGAGTCCTCCAACTTTGTTCAAGTTTTTATTATCTTAGATATTTTGCCTTTCCATAAAAATTTTATAATTGTATACATTTATGTGTAAAAGGCTTACTGGGATTATGATTAGAGCTGTACTGAGGCTACAGATCAAAGTTGGGTAGAACTGGCATCCTAAGAGAGCTCAGTATATAGCAGGCATTCAATGAATGTTAGTGTGGTTAGTATTTTGTGCTGCTTGCCAGATAATTCTGGCTTTCTGTCTTCCAGGCACATGGCAATGTCACACTCCTGGTTCTCTTGTGGTTGGGTGGGGTCATGTCACTAGTTCTGGCAGAGTTGTGAGTAGAGCGTTGTGTATCATTTCTGCACCAGAGCATTTAGATGCTCATGCCAGACCCTCTAGAGTATGTTCCCTTTGTCACGGTGGCAGGAATACAAGATGGTGGCTGCCCCCCAGTCCTACATATCCCAGTGACTATGATAAGCATAACCTCTTTGTTATTTCAGGTCTCTGAGATTTGAGATTGTTACTGCAGCATGATATAGCTCATCCTGACTAATAAGTGAACTATTATTAATATTTGGCCATACTCCTCCAAGCATTTTAGTAACTCTTTTGAAAGGTCCTTGGCAGGACTTGGAAATCCTCGTGTGTTAGTAGCATTACCCATAACAGGCCCTTTCTGCACACCCACCCCATGTAGTGCAGTCCTAACTTAGGTGTTCTGCATTCCAAGTTCTGCCACTTTGCCGGTATAGTTCTCATTTTCCTAAATGGAAAGCAATGAATGTTACTCAAAAAACAGATTAAGAGCCTTATATAAATTAGATTATTGCCATTAATCAAGCTTTTAAAAAGTGGAAATTCTAGTTTCTGTCTACTGTTGCTTGAATGAAGCAGACATAATACAAGGATTAATCTTTTTGGTGAGGATCTAAAGAAGATACAGACATACATGTTTCTGTGCACGTTTCCTAAGAGCTCTCTATTGGAGAAATCTGGCAATGAAGCCCACAGCTTGTTAGGACTTAATCCGCTCTTTGGGAGGCCTTCAGAACCAGTGGCTTGCTCTCCTTTCCTCCCAGAACCTGCACATTGCCAGTCCTACCGCCTGCTTCCCTCCATGTGCTGTGAGAATTCTGTTGTGGTCTGCTCCTCTGTTCAATTCCATCTGGAACGAGGGCAGGGACCTCGCTCCCTCCCACCGCCACACAAAATTTGGAACCTAATAAATGCTTGGGAAATGTTTGCGGGAAGAAAACAAACTTCAAGTAGAGCAGTGGTCTTCCACCTGGGCTGCACATTAGAATCATCCGGTGGTTAAAAAAAAATCTCAAATGTGAGCCACACCCCAAACTGATAAATCAGAACTTCTGGGAGTGGGTTCCAGGCAGAGTAAATTTAAACACTTCCCGGGTGGTGAGAAGGTGCAGCCAAGAACCAGAACCATGGAACTACAGGTTGTGCGACCAGATGTCAGGAGTGTTAAAATAATTTAATATGCTATTATTCTTCAATAATATATAATTTTATATTTGTATAATGCTTTACAGTTTTCAGAGTACAATTAATTTTGAACACTTAATAAAGACCTTACAATCTCTATAAGGGGACAGAGATAAGTACCAAATAGTGCCAGGAAGTTAGCAGCCAGGGTATGTGTGCGGTGATGGGGGAGAGTGTGGAGTCATGAAAGTGTTGAGCACATCATTTGGTGCAACAGCACCGGAAAGGAAGCCGAGCGCGGTGGAAGGAAGCAGCCCGGGATGGGAAAGGAAGCTGAGAGCGGTGGAAGGAAGCAGCACGGGATGGGGGCATGTGGGTCACAGGGTCCTGACCTGGGGGAGCTGCCCTATGCCTTCCGCGTGAGGGGGCAGCACTTCCTAGGCTATGGTGAGGACAGCAGGCTACTGTATCTGCCCCCACGGGTGTCCTAGGTGTGGCGATTGCAGACTGAGACAGGATCCAATGGCTATTTCAAGGAGAAGCAACGTCCTGGGGCAGACTGGGACCCTTTCTAGGACCCTAACGGGGGTCTGGGCTCCTGGCGCGGTAACCAGCTCCATGTGTTAGTAGGCGTCAGTAATGTGAGCTCCTGAGATCCCTACTTTGGAGGGAGCCCTCCCAACTGCTCCCGCATCCTCTCCTGCCACGTCTGCCCCCACGCTGAGCTCCAGGAAGACAGTTTGCAGCCGTCTGATGCCTCAGGGCTTTTGCACCTGCTGGACCAGTTCGCTGCTCCTCCTGCGTATGTCCTCAGCCCCCAGCATCAGCTCAGGCTCTTAGCCCACTCAGGAAGCCCTTCCCTGGCGGCGTGGACCTTCTTCTGAAGGGCTCCCACGTCTGGCTTTGGAACAGCAGGGTTACTTGCTGCACTCTGGTCTCCTCCTGGCCTCCAGGTCGGGGAAGGTTCCCCAAGCACGTAGGTGTGGTCGGCGCCCAGCAAGGATGTGTGTGACCTCCAGCCGACAGCCCGCAGACTGAGCGGGTGTGAAGAGCGAACGAGGGAATGAGTGGGTGGGGAAGTGGGCGAACGAGGGAGTGGGTGTGGACGAGCGAGCGTGACTGACTCTTGCAGGAAGCAGTGAGCGGGCAGGCGTGATGAACAGGGCGGATGGGTGAGTGAGCGCGGTGGTGGGTGCGAGGGAGCAGGGCGGGGGTCGGTGAGCGCGTGGTGAGGCAGCGGGCGAGCGGTGAGCGTGCGGATGGGTGTGGAGAGAACTCGGGGCGACCGGGCAGGCAGCGAGGCCGGGGAGGAGCGGCCCACGCCCAACAGCGGGGGCTCGGGAGGGAGCACGTGAACGTCTTCCCGGCGCCCGCGTGGCGGGGGCGTGACGAGGCATCCGCGGGCGGAGCCAGAAGAGGGCGTGGCACGGCGAGCGTGGGCGGGGCCTGGCCGGGCGCGGGCTTGACGAGGCCCGGGCATGGGCGTGGCGTGGCGGCCCCCGGGAGGAAGTCACGCGGCGTGCGCTCACATGACTGGCGGCCTGATGGACCGGCTGCCCGCCGAGGCGGGCGCGGCGGCGGCGGCGGCGGCGGCGGCGGAGGCGGAGGTAGATGCGGACGCGGACGAGGAGGCGGGCCTGCCGGCAGCAGGTACGGCTAGCCGCTCACCTCCTCCCGCTCGCGGCACTGGCCCGCGCTCCCGCGGCCCTCACGCCCTTCCCGCCGCCCGCGCCCCTGGCGCCCTGCCCTGTCCCACGCCCGGGAGCGCCGGGCCCCGCCGACCTGGAGCCCGCGTATCTGTCCAGCCTGCACCAATCCGGTCCGGAGCCGGGTGGAAGGGCGCCGACCTGCGGGGCTCCGACGGCCGTCGGTCCGCCGGGGCTCAGGTGTCCTCGCAGTCTCCCTGAGTGCTTCGCCCCGATGGAGAGCGGGAACGGTGGAGGTTCGGCTCTTCTCGATGCCCCATCGGGACGTGCGCCGCCAGTCCTCTGAGGGGGTGGAAGCCAATGCATGGGGTAACGGGTTGGGGTTCCCCGCCTGGGGCCCTGGCCCCAGGAGGCCACGCTTAAAGTGAGCTCTGGGAGCGTGTACAGATTCCTCCGTCGGAGGCAGGGGTGCTGCTGGGGGCATCGGACCGGCCCGATCGACAGGCAGACCCGGGGCGAGGCTGCGTGCAGACGGCAGTTCCCCTGCGGCCCCAGAGCGGGTATGTAGCTGTGTGAGGGCAAGCATGTGGCTGTCGCTGTGGCTCAGAGCATGCGTTCATGAAGTCACGCGTTCGAGCCCAGCGTGGGGCGGTCAGACGCCCGTACCGGGGCCCCACACCGGACCCCTTGTTGGTCACACTTGGGAATGGGAGGCTGTGATCCCGTGGGGAGGCTTCTTCCCCTCCGACTGTAAAGCAGTTGCTGGATGTGGTGGCTCGGGGGTCTCTTCTCAAGTATAGGGAGCGACTAGATGTTCCATATGGACCGGCTCCCCTGCAGCCCTTGTCATCTATGGATAGGACAGCTCTCCGAGTCTCCCCACCTGTGACCTCACCTGGAATTCCCAAGCTCTTCGGCCTCCCTTGGGCTATGGTGATTTTATGAGGTGTGCTGGACCTGGAGGCACTCGTCAGTTCAGAGCACTTTCCTGAGGGGTTCAAAGAATGCAGCCTCTCACTTCATTCCGTTTAAAATTTTCCGCCATCCGATGAGGCAGGCGCTGTGGTAGAGCAAACCTTTTTTACACTGGGAAAATGAAAGCCCAGAGGCAAGTGACTTGCCCAAAGTGGGCATCGTTCAGGGGGCGTCTTGTGGTGGAGACGGGAGTTGAATGGGTTGGAGGAGTCAGAAATCCTCAACCTTTGAGGATGAATTCTGTCCAAAGACAGTATGTGTGTGTCTCACAGTTTAGCAAAGGCTGATTTTGTCTTGAAGAGGCGGCGGCTTAGGGATATACAGTGAATCTCTTCTTCTCTGGTGCTCTGCCTACACAGCCAGAGCCCACTGTTAGTGTTAATTGTGGAGGCCGTGAGGTGCAGATCTTTTCAGTGCCTTGGGGATTATCAGAAAAAATCTTGCTCTGTGGTTCACAGCATTAAGGATCTTACTATATTCTGATTCTTTAGAGTTCAAGCTGTGAATGGTAACTCCTTTAAAACTTGACCTTCATTTACACAGTATGGGGACAAACAGGTCTTTTAAAAAACTAGAATATGAGAGACTAAAATCTCACACCCACTGCACTCACCCCCTCTTTACCAGAGGTGTCGGTGTGGAGGGACCCTCAGTGTTGATTATTTTATACATCTGTGTACTCAGAAGGCACATGCCCCTTGTGCATCTGTGCCCTATTTCCCAAGGATGCAGGATCATTTTTCTGCTGCTGTAATAGACTCCCACAGGCATGGTGCTTGAGGAACACAAATTTGTCCTCTAGCTGTTCTGGAGGCCAGAAGTCCAAAATAGGTTCCCCTGGGCTAAAATCCAGGTGTGGGTAGGGCTGTGTTCCTGCTGGAGGCTTGAGTGGAGAAACTGTTTCCCAGCCTTTTCCAGCTTTCAGATGCCCCCAGCATTCCTTGGCTGATGGCCCCTTTCTCTAGAGCCCTGGGCCACATCTTTCTCATGCTGTCACCTCTCTGGTTCTTCCCTTCATGCTTCTTCCACCTGTAAGGACCCTAGGATTATATCAGGTCCACCTGGGTAATCCACAGCCCTCGCCCTGTGTTAAGGTCAGCTGATTTGCAACCTGAATTTCATCTGCAACCATAATTCCCCTCTATGATGTAAACTAATGGATTCATAGTTTCCAGGGATTAGGGTGTGGATGCCTTTGGGGGCCATCCTTCTGCCCACCTCAGGTAGAAACCCTAGGAGTGGAATCACTGGGTCATAGGACTTGCACGTTATTTTTTCAACAGATACTGCCACGTTTTCCTCTCTGGTGACTGTTAACAGTTTATACTTGTACTAAGCACTGTATTAAAGCATCCTTTCCCTGTAGCCTTGTCAACACTAAATATGTTGTTTAAAAACTCCCTTCAGATTTGGAAAACTTCAGGAAGTGTTTCGTGTTTGATTCCATTTCCTCTGTTATCACTGAGGTTTAGTTTCCTGTGATATTTTCACCTTGTATGGCTTCTCTGAACTGTTTCTATTATTTGCCCATTTTCTTATGAGATTGTATTTTTTTGTATTGATTTATAGCAGTTCTTTTTGTATTTTGGACACAAACCCTTTGTGGATTTTATGTTAAAATTATAACTATCAAATGGTCTGATTGACTGACCTAGTCTCTCTGACTGAAGAATGAGTGTTAATTTCAGGGCATGTTTGCGAGTCATAAAGCCCAGTGATTGTGACTTAGATGGCAAACAGTGAGTATGATGGGTGCTTGATTGTCTAATTGGAGGCTTTGGGATTGCATCACACACTGATAGAAACATTTGAACTACAGCTGTTTTCCTGTGATCCTGCGGACCTACACTTAGTCTTCATGACAAGGAGGAATCGGCCTCACTTCTGTTAGGGTGCTCATTGGATGGCATTCCATACATTCTATTGGTTAGGAAGCCCTGGAGCCATTAGTCTTTGCAAAACCTTTCTCTGTGGTCAGGTCAGAGCTCTGCTCCTTATCTGAGCTTTTCTGCATGCCTGGGCAGTAGCCATGTCCTCTGTTCTGACCACCACCCCTTGCCCACGTCTCTGGGTGTATGTTTTGTCAGAATTCATTGAGCTGTTGCCCAAGATCTATGCATTTGACTGGGAAAACCCTGCCTGCCCATCCATCTCCCCCTACGACATGCTTTCCAACTGTAAAACCCCAGACAGACAGAAAGTATTGTTTTTCTTTACATCCCAGTGTCTAGAAGGATACCTGCTGTGGAGAAAAGGCTCAAGTGTTTCAATAGAAACATTTTGTCATAAGTTTTTTTCTTTTTTAAGGATAGTATCACATTTTAACTTGGAAACAGTGGTAGCTGAGCAGGTATTATTTAAGTTTGCTTTATTGGTCTTTAAACTCTCTCTTCTCTGTCACACATACACCCACACAGACATAGACAATTTGCAAGGTAAAATGTGCTGATTTGAAGAAAGAGGAACTTAAGTGGATCACTGTTATGTAGAGCAGATTTTGCCAGAATTTGTGGTTAGCAAGAAAGTGTTGTATTCTGGGTGGGGGGAATTCTGTTTTGGTATTTATTTCCTTCTTAAGAAATGCAGTACAAAAAGAGATGTTTGCCTGTCACGTCTGTGGGTGGCAGGGAGCTGCATGCGGCTTTGTATGACCTGATGTTTCTGTTAAGGGGACCTGGCCCAGTGGTGGTCGCCTCGGAGCATGCAGGTAGGACACCCCATTGTACAAGAAGAGCGTGACTCTTGCTCATGTTACCCTCTGAAGAACTGTAGTGCCTCCACTCTGCACATACTTGTTACAGAATATTAAAAAATCATGACCAGACTTCAGGAGTAGATGTTCTTTGAGAAAATGTCAGTATCAAGATGAGGATGGGTGAATTCTGGAGGGCCTGAGATGGTGGGCTTTGTTGGTTGGCCCTGGAAGAATCCGAGGCCACACTTCATGTGTTCTGTGGACTGGGTTTAGGAGAGCACATCTGTTGTTTGTGTGCGTGGAGTAGGTGTGTGCTGGAATCTTCCAGCACTCTGAACCTTGTGGAGTTTTTATACTCAGCAGATGTAGAGTGAACTTACAAGATGCTTCATTAATCGCAGGGAAGCTTCATGTGGGCTGGATAGAGTCAGGCTTAGGTAGTATGTCTAAGTACATTCTCATAATTTGCCAAGACTTTTTCATAACTGATTTGTGCTGGTAAACTTGATTTGTCTACTGGAAGTCTTATGAGGGAACTATAATCCAAGCAGTAAAATTTCATTGTTGATTGTGAGTTGGTGCTTTGAGGAGAGTTGTTATACACATAATATAGCTGCAAGTGCACGCATTCTGCAAACAGACATCACCATGCTGCTCCGAGCACACCCACAGCATTTTAACATCTTTCCTTTTTCCCATGCATGTGCTTTCTACGTAGTTTCCTCTTTATGTGTGTACGTCTTACAGCCTACTCTTTTTTCAGTTGACATTTTTCTATACCACTAAAAATAGTTCTCAGAATTTTCTGTCTGCTGCCTGCATAATAATGTATCAAGGACTCTAACATTTGTGCTTCCAAAGTACTAATGTCATAACATTTGAGTTAAAGGCACTCTTGCTACATGTTTTCCAGAAAATGGCTCTTTAAATGGAATCAATATTAAAAGCTGTCCTAATGCTGGCACTTGGTGAACAAAGGCTAAACTCGTTCCCCACCCTAGAAGTACCCACTGTTAGCAGCTGTGCACATGGAACTTCATAAACTCTGTTGGCAGAGTTTACTGGTTAAACTCTTAGAGTGAGGCAGGTGTCTTTGGAGGATCCTTGCAAATGCAAGAACTGAGTTCCCTCACCTTCCACTGAGGACATTGAAAGAAGCCACCAGACAGAGAAGATACTGTGTGCCTCCTGTTTGTATGGCATTCAACACATGCAGAATTAGCTTCTGTTGGGTAGTGCTGCTGACACAGGTGATAAAGCTATAAATAGCAAGGAAAATTCCATGGAAATGAGTCGGTGGTTGCCTCTGGTAGAGGGGGGTTTTGATGGACATGGGATACAGGACAAGGGGGACTTCCAGGATGCTGGTAGTCTTTGAATTTTGGACCTGATTAGTGGTTCCACATGTTTGGTAATTGACTCAAACTGTCTGTAGACATTCTCTGCCTTATCTGTATGTGTATTTTCTATTTCATAGTAGAAAACGTGGGGGGAAAACCCGAGGTCCTGAAACAGGTGGAGTTGCTTGACAACACAGTTTGCAAGCAGAGGCGGGCACAAGGGACCTTGTTTTAAAACAGTTTTGCAGGGATTTTGGACTCCCTTGTTAGTATTGGAGGTGTATTTATAGTGAAATACAGGTTTTACTGTATCAACATCCACTTGTGATGGAGAATCGCGCACCTGTTGGCAGGAGACCCCAGCTTTTGCTGTCTGCTGCCTGTGCCCCAGTCTTACTCCTGGCCCAGAGCGCTGGCAAGAGTCCAGCTGTTTCCATGCTCCTGGGCCAGCAGGAAGGGGGCCTGGAGCCCAGGGCCCCTGGCATCTGTGTTGCAGCGGGAGGGACTCCTGGGCTCCTCAGCTACTGTTAAATGCATGTATTGGGCAAAGGCCATCTGTCATGAAGGAGAGTCAGGGGATAGTCATGATTTTGCACAGTTAATCCTTTTTAGAACCATACTTTGACCTCCCAGCTCCTGAGAAATTCCAGTCCAGGCTGGAGGGATTGGTCTCCCAAGAACTGGCCACTCAGAGGTGTTTTGCACCACAGAGAGATTTAAAACTGCACTTCCAGCTCTCCGGAACCTGAGGACGGTCTCTCTGCTGTAGTCTTTATCTCAGGACGACCTGTGCACAGTTAATCATATTTCTGAGGATGGACAGTGAAGTGGGGAGTCCGGAGAGGTCTGCAGAGGCTTGATGTTTAAGCGTGGCCTCTGGCAGTGGGCATGTTTCCCCAGGACAGACAGTATAATCAGTAGAAGGTATTCCCCCTGCCATCTCCTGGGTGGAGGGATGTCTCTGGGGCGCTCTTTGCAGATGAGGAGTCCATAGGTTATACTGATAACTAACCCTTTCAGAGCACGTACTGAGTGCCACTTGCTCTGCTTTGTAGGTCACTGCCTTTTGGATAAAATAAGTTAATCCTCACAGTGATCCTGTGAAGTCCTGTGTCTGACACCCCTACTTCACATACAGATTGGGAAACCAAGGCATGCAGTGGTCACCACCGTAATCTGCCCAGGACCACAGTTATTACCTGGTGGAGCTGGGATGCACACCCTGGGGTCTGGCTCCAGCTGGGAATGGCAGGTCTGGTTTCCTCACTCCAGTCCACTTAGGCTGCCATTGTGTACCTGCCTTTTATGAACTCCTCTTAGGATTCACTTAACCAGCCACTCTTAGATGCAGAACTTTCCCTCTTTCAGTGGTTTTTCTTAGTGAGATAGTTCCATGTGATTGTTCTCATAAATACCACCTAAGGCCATCGTGATGGCCTTCTCTTTCAGAAAGGGTGTGCATGTTAAAATAATGGTGAGCAGGTCTGTTCAGTAGGTATGTGTGTGCTCAATGGTTTTGTGGGAGAACCGATGCCTGTGGGGTCTGTCTGTAGCTCTGTGCTACATCTGCTGAAAATACCAGATTGAGCTGGGGAACTGGATTCAGTCTAGCACAGTGTGTTTCTGTTGAGCCAGATGCGATCCCTCAAAAACAAGTGGCTTCAGGAGGTTTGTGGAGCCACAGCCGAGTTCCCTCACCTGCAGGCAATGCTCAGGTCACCCAGGGGACCCACCCTGGAGATCTGGTGTGCAGATGCCAGCTGGGGGCCATACGGTCACATGGAGAACTAGGTCTCCAAATCCAGTGCCAGTTTGGTCGTGGGGGAAAGACTGACTCAGTGTCTTCTGACTGACATTTTCCGCACTTCCTAATTCGTTCATGCCGGTTTCCGAGGCGTTGCGTTTTCCCCGCTGGTTTATTGCGTCCCTTGCTTGTCTCCCTGTCAGGCAGACGACAGGGAGTGGCCTTGTCTTACTCCTGTGATTCCTCCAAAGATGAGTGGATGTTTCACTGGATTTGAAGTGTCCCATTTGGCTCATTATATCGGGTGACTGCGTGGAGTTTTATTAGAGGATCCGATTCGGCTGTGTATAGAGGGTCTCCACTTAGCCTTCCCTGGGCTCGGGAGTCTCCCTTGGAAAGGAATAGCCACTCACAGCTTGAGAACGTCCTGCTTGTGAGTGTGCGAGGTTCCCACATGACCCCGAGTCCCAGGGATGATTCCACTGTCTGGTTATGATTACTAGTGGGACCTCGGGGCTGTTGGCCTCTTGATGGGAGCAAGATGCCCTTGCCGTGCTGGGGAACTGGGCACTCAAGGCCGCCAGCCCCTGTCCTGCAGGTCCTTTAAAACAGAGCAGCTCAGGCTCCAGGTGTATGCTGGATGCTTTCACATATTTTCTTTTCAGAAAATTCTCGCAGGCGAACAGTAACATAGGACATTGTCCCCATTATAGAGGTGAGAGGACTGCACAGGAAGGTGAACTGCCTGTTCACAGAGTCAGGGATTTGCGTTGACCATCTGATTGCTGGCCCCTGCATGGGGTGTGCCCGCCCCTGTCCCGTGTTTGGGGTGTCAGATGAGGCTATGAGAGTCAGGGAGGGAACAAGATTTGGTATCATCAGCCAGCTGGTGCAAATTCTGGCCCCACAGGCTGGTCGCCTTTCTCTGTAACCTCGGGCAGGTTGCAGTGCCAGCAAAGCCTCGTTCTCACATCCGTAAAATGGGGTTACAGTGTCTACCTAGAGTGTTTTTAGGGTTGAAGAGATGTTTTGTAAAGCATCTAGTAAGGTTCCAGACACAGATGTGTCCTTGACAGTGGCTCTTGCTTGAATGGAGGCCGATGTTGCACATAGTGCACTGTGACCTCCTTCATCCCTGTCTTTGAATTCGTGGGAGCGTAAGGAGGTGGAGGGAAGCTTTATTAAGGGGAGCGTCATTGTTCCTTAGCATTTGGTGGCAGCTTCCAGCGTCCTGTCCGGCAACCTTGCGGTGTGTGGATTGAGGGAGGTTCACCAGACCTGAGCATGGCCCCCTGGAGTTTTTGGGCAACATCACTGGCTAGACTTCTGTGCTTGTGCCTGGAACGCCTGCAGGATTCCACAGTAGGTGGTGTTTTCCCTTCTCAGTTGACATCTTCATTTGTGATTGCAAAGCGTCTGTGTTCCAGGCACAGTGCTGGGGTAGAAGAAGAATTAGTTTACAGTCACAAGAGCTGGAGAGAGGACATTATAACAGCTTTACAGAAGAAAAGTGCGCCCATTTAAGGTATACAATGTAATGGCTTTGAGTGTGTATCACAGAGCTGTGCAGCTGTGCATGTAGTTGATCTCAGATCATCTCACCTCATCTCCCTCGAAAGACACCCTCTGCCCATTAGTGGTCACCCCCATCACCCCCTCCTCCCAATCTAGGCAACTTCCCTTCTCTCTATCTCCACAGATCTGCCTGTTCTGGGGATTTCATGTAAATAGAACCATAGAATCTGTGGTCCTTTCATGTCTGGCTTCTTTCACTGAGCATCATGTTTTCAATGTTCAGTAAGGATCAGTGCCTTGTTCCTTTTTTTTTTTTTTAAATAATTATTTTTTATTGAAGGATAGTTGACGCACAGTATTACATTACATTAGTTTCAAGTGTACAACACAGTGGTAGAACATTTATATACATAATTCTAGGTTCCAGCTATCACCCTACCAGGCTGTTACAATATCTTGACTATATTCCTTATGCTATACATTACATCCCGGTTACTTATTTATTTTACCATTGGAAGTCTGTCCTTTTTTTTTTTTTTTTTTTTTTTTGTGAGGGCATCTCTCATATTTATTGATCAAATGGTTGTTAACGACAATAAAATTCTGTATAGGGGAGTCAATGCTCAATGCACAATCATTAATCCACCCCAAGCCTAATTTTCGTCAGTCTCCAATCTTCTGAGGCATAATAAACAAGTTCTTACATGTAGAACAAATTCTTACATAATGAATAAGTTACATAGTGAACAGTACAAGGGCAGTCATCACAGAAACTTTCGGTTTTGCTCATGCATTATGAACTCTAAACAGTCAGTTCAAATATGAATACTCATTTGGTTTTTATACTTGATTTATATGTGGATACCACATTTCTCTCATTATTATTATTTTTAATAAAATGCTGAAGTGGTAGGTAGATACAAGATAAAGGTAGAAAACATAGTTTAGTGTTGTAAGAGAGCACATGTACATGATCAGGTGTGTGCCTGTAGACTATGTGTTAATCCAAGCTAGACAAGGGCAATAAAACATCCACATATGCAGAAGATTTCTCTCAGAACAGGGGGGGTGAGGTTCTAAGCCTCACCTCTGTTGATCCCCAATTTCTCAACTGATGGCCCCCCTGCGACTGTGCCTGTCTTAGGTTGTTCCTCCCTTGAGGAATCTTACCCGTCTCTGGCTAACCAGTCATCTTCCGGGGCCATACAGGGAAATGTGAAGTTGGTAAGTGAGAGGGAAGCCTTATTGTTTGAAAAGGTTAGCTTTTTACTTCTTTGCATATTTATGCCCTGTGGCTTCTATGCCCAGCATTTGTCTTGAGGTATCTTTACCACTTGGAAGAATTATGATACTCGGTAAATTTGATATGAGGCACGAATTCTATTTAAGGGTTGTAATTAGGAAGGAAGAAGAAAAGCTATAGAAGTAGCAGGCGGGAGAAAACCTGGGAAGATTGATTATTTCTTTGACATATCTTCTTGTAGAGTAACTTCAGCATATATAGGTTTTAAGCTACTACTTAAATTGCACACACACATTAACATAATAGGAGTATAGTTACATAACCAAAGCATATCTGTAATTACCAGCCATCTCCAGTGAAACCAAGAAAACCAGTTAGGCACCTTAGGCATTTGTGAAAACTTGTCTATGATATGGTGGATATTGTCCAACTGAACTTGAACAGTCTGAGAGAATTCAGATAAATTAGAACAACCCATTCATGGGGACTGTTCACATGCCATATGTTCTTTTAACAGTAAATAGTCTGTAGTTGTAAGAGTTTGGAGCGCTACAATTTGCACTTCTCCAAATTCTTGGTTAAGTTCCAACAGTATAGATCCAGTCAAATTTGTTGTTTTACTGTATGCACAGGCCAGCTTAGATATCTCCTTCCTCATTCCCATGGCAAGTCCAGGAACTGGTGGGATGAGTGCATCTACAGCTGTAGCAGTGCGTGGATCTTTGTTGGGGTTTTTTGATGATCATCTTCTGGCATGAGTCTTCCAGAGAGTGCAGATGTTGGAAGTTCTTTTTCATATCGTATCTTAGTCCATTTTCGGGGTAGTCCAATTAGGCTTTGATCCTCTGTATAAACACAAACAGACCCTTTGCCTACACTTTTATATGCCCTTTATACCCTTGTGTAGAACTCGTTGGAGGTTACCACAAAGGAACTGCCCATTTTTTTTTTTTGCTTTGTTTTTGGTATCACTAATCTACACTTACATGACGAACATTACGTTTACCAGGCTCTCCCCTACACCAGGTCCCCCCCATAAACCCCTCTACAGTCACTGTCCATCAGCACAGCAAAACGCCGCAGAATCACCACCTGCCCTCTCTGTGTTGCACAGCCCTCCCTTTTCTCCTACCCCCCCATGCATGTTAATCTTAATACCCCCCTACTTCTCCCCCCCTTATCCCTCCCTACCCACCCATCCTCCCCAGTCCCTTTCCCTTTGGTACCTGTTAGTCCATTCTTGAGTTCTGTGATTCTGCTGCTGTTTTGTTCCTTCAGTTTTTCCTTTGTTCTTATATTCCACAGATAAGTGAAATCATTTGGTATTTCTCTTTCTCCGCTTGGCTTTTTTCACTGAGCATAATACCCTCCAGCTCCATCCATGTTGCTGCAAATGATTGGATTTGCCCTTTTCTTATGGCTGAGTAGTATTCCATTGTGTATATGTACCACATCTTCTTTATCCATTCATCTATTGATGGACATTTAGGTTGCTTCCAATTCTTGGCTATTGTAAATAGTGCTGCAATAAACATAGGGGTGCATCTGTCTTTCTCAAACTTGATTGCTGCGTTCTTAGGGTAAATTCCTAGGAGTGGAATTCCTGGGTCAAATGGTAAGTCTGTTTTGAGCATTTTGATATACGTCCATACTGCTTTCCACAATGGTTGAACTAACTTACATTCCCACCAGCAGTGTAGGAGGGTTCCCCTTTCTCCACAGCCTCGCCAACATTTGTTGTTGTTTGTCTTTTGGATGGCAGCCATCCTTACTGGTGTGAGGTGATACCTCATTGTAGTTTTAATTTGCATTTCTCTGATAATTAGCGATGAGGAGGATCTTTTCATGTGTCTGTTGGCCATCTGTATTTCTTTTTTGGAGAACTGTCTGTTCAGTTCCTCTGCCCATTTTTTAATTGGGTTATTTGTTTTTTGTTTGTTGAGGTGTGTGAGCTCCTTATATATTCTGGACGTCAAGCCTTTATCGGATGTGTCATTTTCAAATATATTCTCCCATACCGTAGGGATCCTTCTTGTTCTATTGATGGTGTCTTTTGCTGTACAGAAGCTTTTCAGCTTAATATAGTCCCACTTACTCATTTTTGCTGTTGTTTTCCTTGCCCGGGGAGATATGTTCAAGAAGAGGTCACTCATGTTTATGTCTAAGAGGTTTTTGCCTATGTTTTCTTCCAAGAGTTTAATGGTTTCATGGCTTACATTCAGGTCTTTGATCCATTTTGAGTTTACTTTTGTATATGGGGTTAGACAATGGTCCAGTTTCATTCTCCTACATGTAGCTGTCCAGTTTTGCCAGCACCACCTGTTGAAGAGACTGTCATTTCGCCATTGTATGTCCATGGCTCCTTTATCAAATATTAATTGACCATATATGTCTGGGTTAATGTCTGGATTCTCTAGTCTGTTCCATTGGTCTGTGGCTCTGCTCTTGTGCCAGTACCAAATTGTCTTGATTACTATGGCTTTATAGTAGAGCTTGAAGTTGGGGAGTGAGATCCCCCCTACTTTATTCTTCTTTCTCAGGATTGCTTTGGCTATTCGGGGTCTTTGGTGTTTCCATATGAATTTTTGAATTATTTGTTCCAGTTCATTGAAGAATGTTGCTGGTAGTTTCATAGGGATTGCATCAAATCTGTATATTGCTTTGGGCAGGATGGCCATTTTAACGATATTAATTCTTCCTAGCCACGAGCATGGGATGAGTTTCCATCTGTTAGTGTCCCCTTTAATTTCTCTTAAGAGTGACTTGTAGTTTTCAGAGTATAAGTCTTTCACTTCTTTGGTTAGGTTTATTCCTAGGTATTTTATTTTTTTGGATGCAATTGTGAATGGAGTTGTTTTCCTGATTTCTCTTTCTGTTGGTTCATTGTTAGTATATAGGAAAGCCACAGATTTCTGTGTGTTGATTTTGTATCCTGCAACTTTGCTGTATTCCGATATCAGTTCTAGTAGTTTTGGGGTGGAGTCTTTAGGGTTTTTTATGTACAGTATCATGTCATCTGCAAATAGTGACAGTTTAACATCTTCTTTACCAATCTGGATTCCTTGTATTTCTTTGTTTTGTCTGATTGCCTTGGCTAGGACCTCCAGTAGTATGTTAAATAACAGTGGAGAGAGTGGGCATCCCTGTCTAGTTCCCGATCTCAGCGGAAATGCTTTCAGCTTCTCGCTGTTCAATATAATGTTGGCTGTGGGTTTATCATAGATGGCCTTTGTTATGTTGAGGTACTTGCCCTCTATTCCCATTTTGCTGAGAGTTTTTAACATGAATGGATGTTGAACTTTGTCAAATGCTTTTTCAGCATCTATGGAGATGATCATGTGGTTTTTGTCTTTCTTTTTGTTGATGTGGTGGATGATGTTGATGGACTTTCGAATGTTGTACCATCCTTGCATCCCTGGGATGAATCCCACTTGGTCATGGTGTATGATCCTTTTGATGTATTTTTGAATTCCGTTTGCTAATATTTTGTTGAGTATTTTTGCGTCTACGTTCATCAGGGATATTGGTCTGTAGTTTTCTTTTTTGGTGGAGTCTTTGCCTGGTTTTGGTATTAGGGTGATGTTAGCTTCATAGAATGAGTTTGGGAGTATCCCCTCCTCCTCTATTTTTTGGAAAACTTTAAGGAGAATGGGTATTATGTCTTCCCTGTATGTCTGATAAAATTCCGAGGTAAATCCATCTGGCCCGGGGGTTTTGTTCTTTGGTAGTTTTTTGATTACCGCTTCAATTTCGTTGCTGGTAATTGGTCTGTTTAGATTTTCTGTTTCTTCCTGGGTCAATCTTGGAAGGTTATATTTTTCTAGGAAGTTGTCCATTTCTCCTAGGTTTCCCAGCTTGTTAGCATATAGGTTTTCATAGTATTCTCCAATAATTCTTTGGATTTCCGTGGGGTCCGTCGTGATTTTTCCTTTCTCGTTTCTGATACTGTTGATTTGTGTTGACTCTCTTTTCTTCTTAATAAGTCTAGCTAGAGGCTTATCTATTTTGTTTATTTTCTCGAATAACCAGCTCTTGGTTTCATTGATTTTTGCTATTGTTTTATTCTTCTCAATTTTATTTATTTCTTCTCTGACCTTTATTATGTCCCTCCTTCTGCTGACCTTAGGCCTCATTTGTTCTTCTTTTTCCAATTTCGATAATTGTGACATTAGACCATTCATTTGGGATTGCTCTTCCTTTTTTAAATATGCTTGGATTGCTATATACTTTCCTCTTAAGACTGCTTTTGCTGTGTCCCACAGAAGTTGGGGCTTAGTGTTGTTGTTGTCATTTGTTTCCATATATTGCTGGATCTCCATTTTGATTTGGTCATAGATCCATTGATTATTTAGGAGCGTGTTGTTAAGCCTCCATGTGTTTGTGAGCCTCTTTGCTTTCTTTGTACAGTTTATTTCTAGTTTTATGCCTTTGTGGTCTGAAAAGTTGGTTGGTAGGATTTCAATCTTTTGGAATTTTCTGAGGTTCTTTTTGTGGCCTAGTATGTGGTCTATTCTGGAGAATGTTCCATGTGCACTTGAGAAGAATGTATATCCCGCTGCTTTTGGATGTAGAGTTCTATAGATGTCTATTAGGTCCATCTGCTCTACTGTGTTGTTCAGTGCTTCCGTGTCCTTACTTATTTTCTGCCCAGTGGATCTATCCTTTGGGGTGAGTGGTGTGTTGAAGTCTCCTAGAATGAATGCATTGCAGTCTATATCCCCCTTTAGTTCTGTTAGTATTTGTTTCACATATGCTGGTGCTCCTGTGTTGGGTGCATATATATTTAGAATGGTTATATCCTCTTGTTGGACTGAGCCCTTTATCATTATGTAGTGTCCTTCTTTATCTCTTGTTACTTTCTTTGTTTTGAAGTCTATTTTGTCTGATATTAGTACTGCAACCCCTGCTTTTTTCTCACTGTTGTTTGCTTGAAATATGTTTTTCCATCCCTTGACTTTTAGTCTGTACATGTCTTTGGGTTTGAGGTGAGTTTCTTGTAAGCAGCATATAGATGGGTCTTGCTTTTTTATCCATTCTGTTACTCTGTGTCTTTTGATTGGTGCATTCAACCCATTAACATTTAGGGTGACTATTGAAAGATATGTACTTACTGCCATTGCAGGCTTTAAATTCGTGGTTACCAAAGGTTCAAGGTTAGCCTCTTTAGTATCTTACTGCCTAACTTAGCTCGCTTATTGAGCTGTTATATACACTATCTGGAGATTCTTTTCTTCTCTCCCTTCTTGTTCGTCCTCCTCGATTCTTCATATGTTGGGTGTTTTGTGCTGTGCTCTTTCTAGGAGTGCTCCCATCTAGAGCAGTCCCTGTAAGATGTTCTGTAGAGGTGGTTTGTGGAAAGCAAATTCCCTCAGCTTTTGTTTGTCTGGGAATTGTTTAATCCCACCGTCATATTTGAATGAAAGTCGTGCTGGATACAGTATCCTTGGTTCAAGGCCCTTCTGTTTCGTTGTATTAAATATATCATGCCATTCTCTTCTGGCCTGTAGGGTTTCTGTTGAGAAATCTGACGTTAGCCTGATGGGTTTCCCTTTATAGGTGACCTTTTTCTCTCTAGCTGCCTTTAACACTCTTTCCTTGTCCTTGATCTTTGCCATTTTAATTATTATGTGTCTTGGTGTTGCCCTTCTTGGATCTTTCTGTTGGGGGTTCTGTGTATTTCCGTGGTCTGTTTGATTACTTCCTCCCCCAGTGTGGGGAAGTTTTCAGCAATTATTTCTTCTAAGATACTTTCCATCTCTTTTCCTCTTTCTTCTTCTTCTGGGACCCCTATAATACGGATATTGTTCCTTTTGGATTGGTCACACAGTTCTCTTAATATTGTTTCATTCCTGGAGATCCTTTTGTCTCTCTCTATGTCAGCTTCTATGCGTTCCTGTTCTCTGATTTCAATTCCATCAATGGCCTCTTGCATTCTATCCATTCTGCTTATAAACCCTTCCAGAGTTTGTTTCATTTCTGCGATCTCCTTTCTGGCATCTGTGATCTCCTTCCGGACTTCATCCCATTTCTCTTGCGTATTTCTCTGCATCTCTGTCAGCATGTTTATGATTCTTATTTTGAATTCTTTTTCAGGGAGACTGGTTAGGTCTGTCTCCTTCTCTGGTGTTGTCTCTGTGATCTTTGTCTGCCTGTAGCTTTGCCTTTTCATGGTGATAGGAATAGTCTGCAGAACTGGACGAGTGATGGCTGGAAGGACTTCCTTTCTTGTTGGTTTGTGGCCCTCCTCTCCTAGGAGAACAGCGACCTCTAGTGGCTTGTGCTGCGCAGCTGCACTCAAACAGGGTTTCTGCTTCCTGCCCGGCTGCTATGGAGTTAATCTCCGCTGTTGCTGTGGGCGTGGCCTGGCTCGGGCAGCTACTCCAAAATGGTGGAGTCGCGTTGGAGCAGGAGCTGCTGGGAGGCTATTTATCTCCGTAAGGGGCCTCCCTGCTCCCTGCAGCCCAGGGGTTAGGGTGCCCAGAGATCCCGGATTCCCTACCTCTGGATTAAGTGACCCGCCCTGCCCCTTTAAGACTTCCAAAAAGCACCCGCCAAAACAAAACAATGCCCACCAAAAAAAAAAAAAAAGAAAAAAAAATTTTTTAATTAAAAAAAAAAAGAAAGTTTTTAATTAAAAAAAAAAAAAAAAGGTGGTCGTTCGTTTTTCTTTATTCTCCGGTGCCAGCCTCAGGCCTCTGCTCACCGGTCTTGCTGCCCTGTTTCCCTAGTATTGGGGTCCCTATCCCTTTAAGACTTCCAAAAAGCGCTCGCCAAAACAAAACAGCAAAAAAGCAAAAAAAAATGGTCGCGCGCTTTTCTTATGTCCTCTGTCGCCCAGCCTCCAGTGCCTGCTCACTGTTCTTGCTGCCCTGTTTTCCTAGTATCGAGGGCCCTGCACTCTGGCCTGGATGGCTGGGGCTGGGTGTTCGGCAGTCCTGGGCTCCGTCTCCCTCCCGCTCTGCCTGCTCTTCTCCCGCCGGGAGCTGGGGGGAGGGGCGCTCGGCTCCCGCGGGGCCGGGGCTTGTATCTTACCCCCTTCGCGACGCGCTGGGTTCTCTCAGGTGCGGATGTGGTCAGGATATTGTCCTGTGTCCTCTGGTCTTTATTCTAGGAAGGGTTGTCTTTGTTATATTTTCATAGATATATGTTGTTTTGGGAGGAGATTTCCGCTGCTCTACTCACGCCGCCATCTTCCGCCCCTCCTCTCCCCTTGTTCCTTTTTATAGCTGAATAGTATTACATCGTATGGATAGTCTGCATTTCATTATCCATCAGCTGCTGGACATTTGGGCTGTTCCTGTGTTTTGGCTGTTACGCATAATGCCGCTATGAACATTCATATACGTGTGTGTATGGACGTGTTTTCATTTCTCTTGCACAAGTACCTAGGGGAGGGACTGCTGGGTCATACAGTCCCCTGTGAGCCTTCTGAGGGGCTTCTGTGTGGTTTTCCATGAGGTCCAATTTTTGCACGTCCCCAGCAGCCCCTGTCATTGTCCGTCTGACTGTAGCCATCCTGGCAGGTGTGATGTGGAACCCCCTTTTGGTCAGGTGTCTTTTCATATGTGGATTAGCCTTCTGGATGCCTGCTTTGGAGAAATGTCTATTCAAATCCTTTGCCCATTTGAAACATTAGGCAATTTGTCTTAAAAAAAACCTTGAGTTTTGAGAATTCTTTATATATTTCAGATACTAGTTTCTTATCAGATACATGATTTATAAATATTTTCTTCCATTCTGTGGCTGTCTTTTCACTTTCTCAATGGTGTCCATTGCAGCGCAGCAGTATTTAATTTTGATGAAGTTCAAGGGATCTATTTTGTTCTTTTCTTGTTTGTGCTTTTGGTGTTACATCTGAGATCTAACCCAAGGTCCTAACCCAAGGTCCTTAAGATTTGCTGCTCTTTTCTGCTGAGAGGTTTGTAGTTTTCACTGTGTATATTTAGGTCTGTGACCCCTTTTCATTCACTGTTGTGGGTGGTGTGAGGAAGAGGTCCTGTGTCATTCTTTGGTGCATGGAAACCCAGTTTTCCATCATAAAAGTTTTTGGGTGCCGGGGCTATGAGCCACCCCTGTGCTAGCTAGTACTAGGAGAGCACAGCTCCCTGCAAGGTGGGAGAAAGCCATGAATGAGACAGATCGAGGAGAGCTCGACAGAGAGATTGAAGCCAGGCCTGGGCATAGGAACGGTCATGAGACTCCTTGAGGCTCAGGAAACACTTTACTGTTCTGAGCTTTGGAGAGGATTCAGCTTAGAAATTCTCAGTAATAAGTACCAGAGGGCTTGGACGGACCTTAGGAAGTTGCTAATTCGTACTTTGCTTCAAGGTAAAAACACTCGAACCATTGCAGGAAGAAGAAAACCTTTCTTCCCTTGCCATGTAGGTTGGTTATCCAGCTGGCACACTGCAGCTTTATGTACTCTGGGTCTTTGACTTACACTCTCCTGGAAAAAGGTGGATGTCACCGGAGATTGGCAGAGAGGCTGCGGGAGAGGTGGGAGATGCTGCCAGTTTCAGGATGTCCCTGCTCAGAGCTCCCTGGGGCGGAGCCCGTCCACAGCCATTCTCCATGGCACCAGCGTTGGCGTCTTGCTGCGGCTACCCAGGATGCCTTGATGAGGTCTGTGGGAGTGGGGAGCGCCCAAGGTGGCTGCCCTGCCTAGAGGGCTCACTGTTTTCAGTTACCTAATGTGGCCTCCTTGCTCAAGGGTGCCAGAGTCCGTCATTCATCATCGCGGGCTGTTGAGCCCTTACCAGGTGCTGGGCTCTGTTCTCGGTCTTTGGGCTATTAGCTGCGAACAGGACCAACAGGCCTGCTGCCCTGGCGTTTGTGTTCTTGTGTCCAGAGGTGGACAGTGCTCAACAGACAGATTGAGTGGAGTGTTGAGCTTGAGGGCTGTGGTGAGAGGAGTGGTGAGGGTACAGGTGCAGCTACCACGGGGACGTGGCCCTGAGAGGGATGCTTGTGCCAAGACTGAGGGCGATGAAGGGTTGGTCTGGTGGCATCTGCAGGAAGGGGACAGCCATGCCAAGGCTCTGAGGCCAGCAAGGGGGCCAGTGCAGCCAAGGGGAGCCGGATAGGGTTCTTGCTGGCCAAGAAAGGGTAAAGGAACGGTCTGGTCGGGTGGGCGGATTTGAGGAGAGCCTGCGTTAAAGTCTGTTCCCCTTGGTAATGGCCATTTTGAGCCTCAGGTAGGGAGCTGTCCTCTCCTTTAATGCCACTGGGATGTATCCCTAGGTCACCAGGGCTGCTGCGGTAATTCTGCAGAGGGCTTCTGAAGAAAGTGAGTCCATGTGGTAGGTGAGTGATGGCTGGCTCCATGCATGGCGTGTGAAAACTGGTCAGGTGTCCGTTAGCAGGGGAAGACTGGATTCCCCAGGGAATGAGTGAGCATAAAGAATAAAGCAAACTAGCGTGTGCTTGAGGACGTTGTTCATGCTGTTGGCGGAGCGGCGAGGGAGCCCTGTTCCACACCTGGGATGCTGTGTGGGCCTGCAGGTGCTCATGTTCGTGTCTCAGGACCGTGGGGCCACAGTGCCAGTGGGAAAGGAAGAGTGCCAAGAGGAAACCAAGCTGAATTCCATGCAGCTGTGTTAAAGAGGCATCGGCCTGCTGGAATGGCAAGGGAGAGCAGGACAGAAAACCTGGTGGGGGGTGGGTGTGTAAATTGGCTCAGTCACTTTGGAAACCTGGGAACATTTACCAAGCTGAGTGTGTAAGATCCTGGGATCTGGCAGCTTCACTCTTAGGAATGTATCTGATGGGGCCGCATACATGTGTCCACCAGAAGACACATGTTCATGTGCCTTAGCATTGTGTGACTGTGTGTGGCAGGAATACGCTCGGCTGCAGCCTCAGAATGAGCAGGCAGTTGGTGGCCCATCCCACGGGGCACGCAGGCCCTGAGAAGGGCTGCCTGCAGCCACAGGCATAACGCAGCCCGTGGGGAGGGAGAGGTCAGGAGCAGAGGGACTGCGGTGAGAGCCTGCTCCCACGACCTCACACCTGGCAGAGGAACCCCCCCCCACCAGGCAGCAGTGCCTGGCAGGGGCTTGGGTCACCAGCTGCCTCTGCCCAGGTGCTGGCCCCCTGCTGTGCCCGTTCATGCAGCTGAGCAGTTTGTTGTGCGTGTTCTGTATATGTGGGCGGTTTCAGTATAAATGCTAAAAGGCAGTGGGAAAGAGAAGATAATTGCATTTACTATATGTAATGCAGCATGACCTACGGTATGTGTATGGAGTCTGTGCACACGTGCAGAGAGAGGACAAGGGCCTGCCTGGAAGCGATGTCCACTGAGTGTAGGATGGTGGTTATTTTTGAACAGGAAAGGGCGGGGATGGTGTGCACCTGGAAAGTTTTGTTTAAAGTTTTTTTAGAAGAGACACAGCACAGTGTCATCTTCAGTGAACCTCAGCAGATACATGGACTCTGATATTTTCTGTACTTTTATGTGTGCCAGAAATATTTCACAATGGAAGCAAATGGTAGTGCATTTGAAAATCATGTAAGCGGGAAGGTTGAATGGATGTATAATTGGTCATAGCGATTAATTAAGTGGCTAAGAATTCAGGAGGCATTGCTTTTATGGAAAAGCTGAAAGAGAAAATGTGGTTACATAGAAGCGTGGAAACGTGCTTGGTATTTAAAGAATGGTCTGCACGTCGTTACAACCCTGCACACCTGGAGAGTGGCGTGCAAGCCGAATGTGGGTGTGTACAGACTGTGGGGTGCAGTGATTTTATTTAAAAACATTGTAGTGTTACATAAAATAAGTAATTATTTTATGTAGTAAAGTAGTAAAGTAAAAGAAAATACTCCTTCAGGTTGATGAAATTGAAGCCGTGAAAAGTTTCTGCTTAACTGAACCCCTGCATCAGGGATGACGGATGCGTCACTCTGCAGATTGCCACCGCTGGCTTTCCGACTCTGGAGGGTGTTCCAGATGTGCCCTGGCCAGAGCTGCTGAACACTCATTGCTGAGGAGGCCCTGGCCATGAGGGGGAAGAAGGGACGTCTGCCTCCATCTCCTGAGAACACCTGAATTTCAGAATCACAATAGCTTAGAGAAGTTCTTACGAAAGGTGTAGAAACAGTTGTGTGAACCTGGAAGGAACATTCATGCTGAGATTGAGGACCTGTATGGCCCCCGTTTCATGTTGCTTCCCCAGAAAAGTTGTGGTCTGGAATGTCATTGCTTATCCCCTAGCTGATGAATAAGTAAAGCAAGGCGGCAGCATTTATAAGCACCTGGTTTCGTTAGATTCTGAGTATGGCTCTAGGCCAGGCATGGAATTCCTTCCCTCTGCTGGCCCCATGGCAGTGGCCCCGGGCCCCACAGCACACCTGGGAACTTAGGTTAGAAATTCAGATTAGAAATTCTGAGGCCCCACCCATGACTCTGAGGGTGGGGTCCAGCAATGTGCTTTTTAAATTATAAAATATATGTAACATAAATTTTAACCACTTTTAGATGTACAGTTTAGTGGCACTATTCATTCATGCTCTTTTTCAACTGTCACTACCGTCATCACCAAAACGTTCTTTCTTCCCAAGCTGGCACTCTGTCCCCCTCTAAACACTCCTTGCTCCCCAGCCCCTGGCCCCCACCACTCACTGTCTGTCTCTGTGACTGTGACCCCTTCAGGGGCCCGTGGCGTCCCACAGTGTGTGCCCCTGTGACTGGCTCAGCTCAGCATCACGGCCTCAGGGCCCATGAGTGCTGAACAGGTGTCTGAGTCTCCTTCCTGTTCATGGCTGAGTAATATTCTGTTGTGTGGAGGGATCACGTTGTGTCTGTCATTCATCTGTCAGCGGACACAGGGTTGCTTCCACCTTCTGGCTCTTGTGAATAAGCTGCTGTGACCACGGGTGTGTGAATGTGTGCTGCAGACCCTGCTTTCGGCCCTTTTGGGTACAGACCCAGAAGGGGAACTGCTGGGTCCTATGTTGAGTCCACATTTAATTTTCTGAGGAGCCTCCACACTTTTCCACAATGGCCGCACTGTCTGACATTTCCACTGGCAGTGCACGAGGCCCCGATCCCTCTGCCTCCTCCCAGCCGTTCCTTCCTTCTTCTCTGTCTCATTTCTTGGTGATAGCTGTCTTAGCCGCCAGAGTCTGGTTGAGCCCTGCAGGTGATTCCGATGACCGTTCAGTCTGGAGACTTCAGTCCCGGAACCATGCCAGCCCTTGCCATCTGCCCCTGCAGGTCCCCAGCGGAGGGCTGGTAGAGGTAGATGCTCTGAGCTTGGAGTCCATTGGCAGACACGTTTGAGTTCACTCTGCATTAACCGGGGACAGTAGGAACCTTCCTGGCTCCCTTTGGAGGCCCACTGACGTGTCATGGCTGGAAAAGCACTTGACACTGGGAGGGCCCCCTGCTGCCAGTGGGGAGAGCCACGGGCATGCCTGGGCCGGGCAGAGCGGGGTCTCTCCCGGGCCTAGCACAGCCCTTCCACTCCGGTCGGCCAGGCTCCTGGATGGGGTTGCCGGCCTGCCGGCTTCTGAGCTGCTCAGTGTCTGCTGGCCCTGAGTCAGGCACAGTGGCACTGTGGTCTTTGGGGCAGATCCTGTTTGTTTCCCAAAGCTCTGGACTCTTGTGAGGACTTATAAGGTCTTTTGGGGTTGGAATGTAATAAATCTGGAAGAGAGGTAAGGGGATTTACTGTGGTCCAGTGACTCGTTATTTTCTGCTCTGCTGTCTCATTCGGTTCCCACCTTGCCCAGCGTCCCATGGGCACTGAGTGGCATTTCAAGGCCAGCACTTCCCCCTCCAGGTTCTGAGTTGAGTCTGAGCCCCTGGGATGATTCTTCATTCATGCTTCTCTTCGGTTCTGGGAGCGCTTGTGACTTACCTGAGGAGGCCCATGTCTGGGCTCCTCAGGCAATTTCTGCCAGTCGCTTTTCCCCGTGTTTGGCCGTACTTTGTTTCTTTGCATGTCTTACAAACTTTGGTTTTCAACTGGGCAATTGAAATAATAAAATATGCAATGCTTGAAGTCAGAGTCTCCTCCCTACTGAAGGTGTTGCTGTTTATTGTTGTGGTTTGATCAGTAACGTCTGTGACCTGATTCTGTGAAGTGTTGTGTGGATGTCCCATGGCTGCCTTGACCTCAGTACCACAAGTGGGGCAGTTCGAAGCAACAGAAACGTCATCTTCTAGTCTGGAGGCCGGGAGCCTGAAATCAGGTGTCAGCAGGGCCACACACCCTCTGAAACCCTCGGGACAGTGCATCCTCACCTCGGCCAGCTTCTGGCAGGCTTTGGGTGGCTTGCCTTGCAACTGCCACGTGTCCTGGCCACCTTTGCTGTGATGTGGCCTGCCCTCCCCAGAGGGGTCTTTGCATGGCATCCTCCTCCTCTTATGCATATTCCAGTCACTGGGGGAGAGGGCCCCTCTTACTCCAATGTTACCCCATTTTCACTTACCTACTTGCTACTTGATTCTAGTCATGTTTCCTGGTCAAAGAGCTGTTTGTGAGTGGATCCGTAAGTGAATGTGCCCTGGATTGCCGCAAACCGGTCCATTTACAGTGCTCTGAAAAGGCTGATTTGACAGCTTCCACCAGGGTTTGCATTGCTTCTGGGAGGAGAGAGTTTGGGGTGGTCCTCACTCTTCCACTCTCACTGATGTCGCCTCCCATTCACATTTAAAGGGGTCACTGGGATGTCATTTACCTGCTGTGCCCTTCACTCTCTGAAGCGTACAATGCGGTGGTGGTTAGCGTGGTCACAGAATTGCACATCCATCACCACACTCAACCCTATGGCATTTCGTCATCCCTCCAAAACACCACTTTCCTCAGGGTCATGCCCGATTTCTTCAGGCCCCTCCCAGGCTGGTGGGCACTCATCTGCTCTCTGTTCCTGTAGGTTCGCCTCCTGTGGGTATTTCATGTAGGTGGAATCATCCCGATGTGGGCCATCGTGTTCTCAGGATCCGTCCGTGGTGTGGCGTGACTGTTGCATCCCCTCTCCTAAGGGCATGGAACGCTTTATTCCCTTGTTTGTGTCCACTCGCCAGCCAGTGGGCATGTGAGCTTTCCTGGTCTGTGGCTCTTAGGAATACTGCTGCTGCGGACAGTGGCGTCCAGGCCTTTGTGGACATACACTCTCATTTCTCGGGCATATTCCTAGGGCTGGAATTGCTGATGACATTCTGAGGGACTGCCCTACCATTTTTGAGGGCAGCCGCCCCTTTTGCACACCTACCAGCAGATGTGGTGTTTTCCCACATCCTTGTCAATGCTTATTATAGCCTTTTTTTTTTTTTTTAAGATTTTTTTAGCTCCAGCTGTCACGGTGGGTGGTGTCTCACTATGGCTGCAGTTTGCATTTCTGTGACTGTTAATAATCTTTTCAGGTGCTTACTAGCCATTGGTATATCTCTGGAGAAAAGTCTGCAAATCCTTGGCTCATTTTTAGATTGGGTAATTTGTCTCTTTTTTTCATTGAATTGTAAGAGTTCATTTTATATCCAGATACAAGTCCTTCATCAGACACATGATTTGCAAATATTTCCTCTGATACAGTCTTCCCCTTACCTTTCTGGCTTTATTATTTCCTGTTTTTTTGCATATTTTGTGCTCTAGTGATATGGACTTTGCTTTTCCCCAGAGATGCTCTGTTTTTCACTCCTGAAAATACAATAAATATCGGTAGTTATTCAGCAAACATTGTTTAAGGCCCTACTGTATGCCAGGCTCCCCACGCAGCTGAGCAGGGCCCCGTCCTCCTGGACTTGGCCCCTTGCTGCTGGGCCCCGGCTGCCTTCCTCTAATCTCAGGGCACCGTTAGTGCTTCACAGAGTGGGTCCCATCTATGCTCCTGGGGTTTAGTATGTATAGGTTGTGCCTGGCGATGGTGGGCATTCAGAGCTCTTTGTGAGTGGATCTGTAAGGTAATGAGCTCAGCGACCATCTTGCTCCCTGCAGTGGGCACTTAGGACACGTGTGTGGGCTAGGTGAGGATGCCCGTGGCCCGAGGAGACTGTATGAATACAGTTCTAGGGCCATCACCATTTTTACATGGAAAAGTGCTGGGTCCTGGGGATGGATTGGGAGAACAGGTACCTTCTATAGCTCTGGTCTCTACGATTTTTGGCCATAGAGATACTGGGGACTCCCAATACACACACACACTTCTCATATACATGTGTACTCACACATGCATATACACAGTCATGTAAATATACACACCCACATTCACTTATATGCACATACACATACAAATACATAGACCCTTCATATGCACATATAGTTATGTCCACATGCACACATGTATACACTTACACATAGGTACATACTTCCGTACATACACACTCATTCACTCATACACACTCATGCCCACATACCTGTACACGTTTCACTAACTTACATGCATGTGCTACTCCTAAGTATGCTCTAATAATGCCACAAGAATATAAATTAAAAATGAGAGAAAAAATACAAATGCAATTGCAGTACTTCCTTCTGCCTCCTGGTGGGTTGTTTTGACCCCAGGATGTATGTTGCACTTGGGAGCTCACTGCTGTAGGGCACACAGTGTTTAGTTTCTGCATGGGGTTTTATGAGGCCCCTGGGGTTCCCAGATAAACACGAAGGCCTTAGTTTATTTTCTTTCTTAAGCTTTAAGGTCAGTTAAAGGCAGCCAAATTTTACATTCTAAAATGCTGGGTAATTTCACAGATGAAAATATATAGTCATTAATTCTGTTTAGAACATAAACCAGAATCTTGCACTGAAGTGTTAACTTTAAGAAATAAATAATAAAAAGTGATAGAACCATGTTATAATCTGGGGAAAACAGAAAGAAACCTACACTTTCTTGCACTTATTTATAGCAGTGTTAATTGGGGTAAGACTGTCTTCCCTGTGTGATACCTTAACTATTTTTTTTTTAACTGAGAAGAACTTCTTTTTCTTTAGAACTTTCTCTGTACAAAAACCAAACTGACTCTTTCATGTGACTCCCTTGTGTGTTTTCCAGTTGTCTGCATGGACCTCTCTGTTGTCTTCTGCTTTGTGAGTGACACCTGGGTGTCTTTGCGTCTGTAAGGAGGCTGACATTTTAGGGCTGAAGCCTTTGCTTTTTGGGCCAGGAATCCTAGCTCTAAGCAAGCACGTAGGTTCTTCACACACTGGAATGACAGTTCTGGCAGAGGAGAGCCACATGTGTGGGCTGTAGGTACCCTGGGACCTACAGAAAATTTCAATGCCAGTTGTTCTGTTTTAGCCCCTTTTCTTGACTCTAGAGAGAAGGAGGACTCGTTTTGGCACATAACTGGTAAATATTTCACTCTTCTTCCCTTCCCAAGTTGAATACCAGTTTGGTCCTAGCAACGTGGGTGTCTGCTGATTTGTGAGCAGGTGGTGGACCTCCTGGCATGGTGATGGTCAGGAGCAGAAGATGGGCTCAGAGCTGCGGTGCTGCAGCCGAGCTGATGGCAGTGACCCACCCGGCAAGAGGGGTTTGCTGGGTGACGTGGCAGAGCTCAAGTGGAGCTGAGGAGGGCAAGCTGGCGGGAGCCCCCACCGTCTGAGCCGCATTCTTACTGGGTGCTTGCCTTCTTTCCCAGACTTGCCGTTGCCCCAGGTCAGCGAGCAGAGGGACCCAGAGCCAACTCAGATGCAGGGACCGCAGGGGGACCCGCTGCTGCTCTCATGTTCCCTGCAGGAGCTGTTGGCCAGGGACACTGTGCAAGTGGAGCTCATTCCTGAGAAGAAGGGCCTTTTCCTGAAGCATGTGGAATACGAGGTTTCTAGCCAGGTACCACCCAGCATTGGGGGCTTGGAGAGGCACATCTGGGGCTGGGGTGGTGTGAGGGGAGGAGGGCCACAGGGATTGAAGGCGCCTCCCAGGCCCAGTGGCAGTGGGCCCAGCTGCCCGGCACACTCACCCTGCAGCTTGTGGTGGCCCAGCCGCACCTGCAGTGAGTTGGCCGCCCTTGCCAGCCCTGGGCCCTGGGCCCTGGGCCGCTGCTGGGGAAGCACAGTCGTGGGCAGAGCACCAACGCTGGCCTGCTCGTAGTTTTGTGATATGGGGGAATCCCTGAGGATCAGAATGCAGATCCCATAGAAGTGGGCTCCAGGTGGCAAGTGTGGTTTGCAGGACAGGACAGTGTGTGTGTCAGTCTAGTCCCCTTCCAGGAGGCCGCCTGTAGTTCTCGGCTGCTTGCTGTGGGCCGTGGGCACTAAGAATCACAGGCTGTCTGTCATGGTTTAAAGCTGCAGCGACAGAGCCTCTGAGTGTGCTAACTCTTGTCAGCGGTTTGGACAAATGTGCAATGGGCCGCGTCCCCCAGAGTAGCCTCAGTGCTCTTAGAGTCCTGTGCTCTGCCTGTTCACCCCTCCGCCCCAACCCCACACCTCTGCTCTTACTGTCTCCCTGTTTGTCCTTCCCGAGGCCGTGTGGCTGGGGTCACATGGTATGCCGCCTTTTCAGGGTGGCTCTGTCTTAGTAATACCACGTAGGGATCAGCATGGTGGATTAATTTTAAAGACACCTGCTCTGCATGTTTTTGCATAAGCGCATGTGTCAGAGCCGGACCGGGTTACCCTAGTGAGTGGGAGGCTGCCTTGGGGAGCAGCAGGTTCCCTGGCGAGAGGGTTTACGGTGGAATTTGCAGGCAGCTTCGTTTGAGCCCAGTGTCTGCTCTGTCTCGGACCCCAGACTCAGTGTCTGGCCTGCCTTTGGACTGTCAGGTCTGTCCCAGGGGTGCAGAAGTGCTTCTTGTGTTAGCATCTGAAGGTGTGTGTGCATTTTTACCTAAAATGAAGTAAAAAGGCATTATTTTTATGTGCAGCCTTTGAAAGGTTGGAGGAAAACTGTAGAATCGAGTCTTGTCTCCTTCTGAAGGTCCAGAATACCAGGAGTGGAGTGAGGTTGTGTGGTGTTTAGATGTTGTCCGAATGCCATTAAGGGTTCTCCTTCGGGTGAAGGCCTGGTGAGAGAGGGTGAAGATCTGGTAACATCCTCCGTGGGTTCTGTTAGGGTGAAGAGAGCAGGTAAGGGGACCGTGGCACGGGCTGGCCTCTGGTGCCCAGTCTGAGCACCCCCCTCTTTCCTGCAGCGCTTCAGATCCTCTGTGTACAGGCGGTACAATGACTTCGTGGTCTTCCAGGAAGTGATGCTGCAGAAGTTCCCGTACCGCATGGTGCCGGCCCTGCCACCCAAGAGGATGCTGGGAGGTAAAGCTGGGTGTTCTGGGGGCCTGGGGCGGTGTGGTTCCACCCCAGGGTGCTGAGGTCCTGGTTCGGGGTGGACACCACCCCCTGCTCGTGGCCCACTTTCTGCGTTCTCTGAGCCCCCTGCATGGGCAGGAGGGGATGGCAGTGGGACCATCCTGGCCGGGCCGTGGCTGTGGCTCAGTACCAGGTCTGGTACTGGAGCGCAGCCTCACCTGGTTCCCTTGGCCTGCGTGAGCCTTCTGCTTGATAACTAGTGTGCATGAAGTGCCCTGGTGCGCAAAGGAGAAAGGAGGTACCCGCTTCCCTGTCCAGACGGCAGTGGCCGGGATGCCCTGGACCCCTGGGTGGGGCATAGGGAGCGCGGTTTGCTTTGCCCGCTCTTGCACAGTGCTGTGAGCCTAGCAGGCATGCCCCCCATGGCACCAGGGGTCTTCCTGCAGAGGACAGTGCTAGGTGCTAGGTGGGTGATGTGACCTGCAGCTTAAGGAGACAAGAAACAGCAGATGGCGTCCCATTCCTGCTGTCTGACCTGCTGTTACCTGGGGCTAGGTGAGCCCCCTCTGGTTCTCAGGTCCTATCTCTACCCTCCCACAGCCCTTGCTGCAAGTCCTATATAGAACTCCCTGAGAAGGCAAGTGTCCTGAGCCGAGCAGTGGATTCTGCCGTCTCCTGACAACCCTTGAGGAGCTTCCCTGATCAGGGAGACGGCCTGGAGCTTAGCATGGTGGCCCAGCTGCCAGCCTTCCGAAATCCCTTAGAACTGCACATAAATACTTGTGCCTCTCGCTGGTCATTGACCAGCTCAGAACCTGAGAATGTAGTTTCTCCCATTCCTGTGACACTGGAATAGACCCTCCTCCCATCCAGGAGGCCACGGGAAGCTGAGGTAGACACCAGAGAGCATTTGGGAGGAAGGCGGACGCTCACTAAATCCCAGGTGTCTGGGTGGATTGCGTGTGGCTGGTGTGGGGCCTGGACGTGGTGCGGTCAGGTGCCTGTCCTCGGAGCTAGTGCTTACGGAAGCGTGGCCTGCTCTGGAGGGGCTGTGGTCGAGGTGGGAGGGAGCCTTATCCAACTGTTGTCTGTAGCTTGTTCCTGTTGGTGGTTGGATCTAAGTGTCCTTACAGCATCACTGCCCATGGGTACCGTTTTCTCCTTGAAGTGAAAATAGAAAACCCCAGTGAAAGCGGGTGCTGCTTGGACCCGCTACAGAGTGGGCTGTAAGTGACGTGAGTAGGCACATGGGGTTGAGTGAATGTACGTGTGTAGCAGAACCTCTGTTCGTGGAAAGAAGTGACAGAAAATGGGGTCATAGAAGCTGTCTTTGATGTGGATGATCAAAATCAAGGATTGTGAGCAGTGGACCCTTGATCAACTCAGGTTTGAATGGCCTGGATCCACTTACACATGAATTTTTTTCAATAAATGTATTGGAACATTTTTTTGAGATTTGTGACAATTTGAAAAAGCTCTCAAATGAACCATGTAGCCCTGACTTACTGAAAAATTGAGAAAATGGTGTGCCATGAATGCATAAAATACATGTAGGTACTAGTCTATTTTATCATTTACTACCAGAAAAGTCAGCAGTAGGCTTTGAGTGTTGAGTTTTTGGGGGAGTCAATGTTATATATGGATTTTTGCGGGGTGGGGGTCCTGTACCCCTGACCCCTGTGCTGTATTGTTGATCAAATCAAAGAGGATCTGTGGTTTTCCTGGGCAGATCCCCAAACCCGGGGGCTTGCGGGGTGCAGGGTGTGGTGGTGGGACTCTGGCTCCTGCTGCCCTGGGCCTGGTGTCTGGAGCTGGTTGGGGCTCCTTGGGGTTCCTCTGGACGCACTGGGCTCTGTCCGCTGACCCTGGGGGCTCTGTGTTTTTAGCTGACCGGAAGTTCATTGAAGCTCGGAGGAGGGCACTGAGGCGCTTCATTAACCTGGTGGCCCGGCACCCCCGCTTCTCAGAGGACGTGGCCCTCAGGCTGTTTCTGTCCTTCAGTGGCCCTGTGAGTATTGCCCAGGGAGCCCTGGCTCCCTGTGTCTCTGCTTGCATTCCTGATCTGCTTTTGTGTCCTTGGTCCCCTCTTGTCCCATTTCCCTGCTCTGGGTGCCCTGACTAGCTCTGCTTCACACGTGGCTGCCATGCATGAGCTCTGTTTCCCTCATGAGTGCGGGGGGCAGGGTGTGATTATAAGAGGTGTCCTCAGACGGGTGTTGCAGGATTTGGGGCATCCACTGGAGGAGGTAGATCCTCAGGGCCACACTATGGGGCTTGGGACTCATTTGCAGAGGGCTATGTGCGGGAGGGCCCACTGAGATCCCGCAGATGTGAGCCAGCGTTTACTTAGGCCCAGCGGGGAGGAGGTGCCCATGAGCACCAGGAGTCCACTTTGCACACCCCGGGGTTGAAGCTGGAAACTAAGTGGCAGACTTTCCCCAGACTGTATCCTGCAGTCTTGATTAGAGTCAGGATCCCTGTTGGAGAGGCTGCTGCACCGGCAGGGGCCTTTCTGGAGGGGAGTCAGCCTGGGGCCGCTCCTGTGGGACATGGAGCGTGCAGGCCCCATGGGGATGCACGGCCCGGAGGAGACGTGTTCTGGTCTCCATTGCAGGAGGGACCCCCAGGGCTCAGCTCCCACCTTCATCCCAGCCCAGGGAAGACCTGGAGCTGGAGGCGGGATGGCTCCCCTCCCTCTGCCAAGGGCGGAAGGGCCTTTGCCCTCTCCTGGGCTGTGTGTCTCTCCCAACACCATTTCCCAGGCTGCTGCTTTTATGGAGCCCAACCCAGCGAGGAAATGCTTGCTGTAACCTGCCCCTGGGGTGGACAGGTTCCTTTAGAGCAAGGACGCTATTGCCAGGAGAGGAATGTGGTGGGATGGGGGCTATGCCCAGCTCGAGGCGTGGGGAGGGTGTGGCTGGCCCCTTGCCTTTTACACAGATGTGGAGTCCCCAGAACTTCCCGACTCTGTTTTCTTTTTTGGTAAAATGAGAGAATTGGGGCAGATGATCTTGAAGGCATTTCTGGGATTCTAGAATTCCTTGACCCATAAACAACTGTGTGTTAGGATCACTGCTGTATTTCTGCAGTTCTTTGAAGGGGCCTTAAGACTTGGCTTTGCCCACGAGGCCTGCTGTCAGAGGTCAGGGATCAGGACCCCAGGGCCACCCACGGTTCTCCTGAGAGCCATGGGTCTAACTAATCACAGGGAGCAAGGAGCCCCAGCTTCCTTCTGTGCCCTGAGGGGGACCTTACAGCAGCTGACGAGTGGACCTCTGTCTGAAGTACTCTGTAGAGTCACTGTTTTTCTAGAGACCCCCACTCCTGAGCTGGCCGTGTGGCAATACTGCCATTGGCCAGGTTTCCGGTCTGTGGATGACCCCTTAAAGCTTAAGGCCAGCGGGAGAAAACCCCAGAGGAGGGAGTAAAGGGACCACAGGTGCCCTGGGGCAGCTGGCGTGGAGGCACGTCTCCCTGAGAGAGGACTGTCCTGCTGAGTCACCACATGGCCTCACACCAACGCCCTCAAAGTGGGTTGTTTCTCTTTTCCTCTTGCAGGACGTGCAGAACCAGTTAAGGGAGTCAGCTCAGTGTGTTGGAGATGAATTCATGAACTGTAAGCTGGCTATGCAGGCCAAGGTATTTTTCTAGTTTGATTATTACTTGTGCTCTTACCAGAGCAGTGACAATTTGAACAATTAGTAAGGTTTAGCTTGCCTCTGCTCTGTGTCGGGGAGTGCGCTTAGCTCCATCCCGTGCTTTCCTCACGTAAACCTCATCTCAGCTGCTCTGAGGCACGGTAGGTGTTCTGCGGGGCCCAGGGGTGGAACAGGCTCAGGGAGGCGCCACATGCCCACGGCTGGGCTTCGAAGCAGCGGTGGGTGTCTGAGCGCCCCTTAGCCACTGAGCCGCCAGGTGCTTGTACCAGGTCCCCAGGTCTTTTCTGATTCAGCTGGACCAACACTTGGTCACCAGCTTTTTGGATGTCAGGGGAGTGATTGTTGCTTTGGTTCATTTTAAAGTTTAGTTAATATGTTCTGTCTTTTCCCAAAAAGAATTAAGGTCGCTCTTTGGTAGCTTTTTCCCTTTCCTAAACTGCTTCTCCATAAAAGACAGACTTTGTTACCTTCATTTTATTCCTAAGCTTTGTTTTCTAAGTATCGTGTAGTTCATATTTAGTGGGTATTGTATTAAATAATAGTAGTTACTACTGATAGTTAACATGAAAGCTGGTAGAAAGTTACTCTTGGGGAATCAGTGTGGAATACGGAAGGCCTTCCCCTTCTGGGAGAGTCAGGACTTCATGGCCATTTTGAGCTTGAAGGTTTTGACTGTTTTTGACAGGACCTCCATTTAAGTCCTACGCTCCCAGGACCTTCCAGCTTAGTGTGTGTATGTCATGTCTCTATTTCTTTTTGGGCAAAAAGAGAGGTGCAGTGCAGCCCTGCAGGAGGAGCAGCAGGCTCGCCGGTCGGCTCCTGCGTGACCAGGCTGACCTGCCCAGCAGCGGGAGGCGTTCCAGCTCCGGCTTCTCGTCTTCGCTGAGCACATCATGCCACGTGTGGTAACGCAGTCTCTCCCTCCTCACCTGTCAGGACTTCCTGCCGGCTGACATCCAGACTCAGTTCGCTGTGAGCCGGGAGCTGATCCGAAATATCTACAACAGCTTTTACAAGCTCCGCGATCGGGCTGAGCGGATTGCGTCGAGGGCCATCGACAATGCTGCTGACCTTCTCATATTTGGGAAGGAATTAAGGCAGGGACCCTGTTCGGTTCTGCAGGGGCTGGTTTGGGGGAGGGATGGTCAGACTTGGGTGGCAGCTTGGAGCAGAGTACGTTTGCCATCATGACCCTCATTCTGGCCTGTTTCACTCCAGAGTGGGAAGAAGCAGTTTGGGGAAATGGGAGATCATATTTGGAAGAAAAAGGTGGAGAATTTAGGCAGAGGAGCGTGGATTCCTCCACACCCGAGTGCTTGCTCGCATCTCACAGCGCCTGGTCGCCATTGTCCGGATTAGACTAAATAATTCATTTGATCCGCGGAGTGGGGAGAGGACGCCATGGTTGCTCTTGCTTCCTCTGCACTGGCGGAGGGAAGACCTCCAGGCGGGACTCCACCTTCTCAACATGCTCGTGTGCACAGTCACCTGGGGAGGAGGGCTGAGGTCCCACCTGATCACGAGGGGCTGGGTTGGGAGGTGTGCAGGCTACCCTGGGGGCTTCAAGGCCTTGAGTGTCTCTCCCCGTGTCTTGTTTTCCCTAGTGCTCTGGGATCTGACACGACCCCGCTCCCCTCCTGGGCCCCTCTCAGCAGTAGCACATGGGCGTCCCTTAAGCAGGCGCTGAAGGGCCTGTCTGTTGAATTTGCACTGCTCGCTGACAGGGCTGCGCAGCAGGTGAGTGAGTTTGTCCTGGTGGCACCCGCCCCGGAGGACAGTCTGTGCCTGGGCGTGGAGCATCTCCTCCTCAGACGCTTCTCACGGCTCTGAGTCTTACGTGTGCGGAGACCTGTCTTGGGCCAGAACTGCACGTCCCCATCGGTTCTTCTGGCTGCCCATTTACACACTCGAGGTCGTTCTCATGACAAGAAAACTCTTGGGAATTGACTCGGCTGAGAGTAGAAGATACAATCTGTCCTTGAAAGTGTGTCCTGGACTTACCAGGATATCCGGGTGGACCGGATGTCCCCATTTGCTGTCCTCGGTCCCTTGATAACTCATTAGAACAACAGCTAAGCTCCTGCACCCCGAGAGGCTCCCTCTCTCACCCCTGATACCCCATTAGCCTCAGGAAGTGCTTCTGTACACACAGGTGCTATTTGTGGAAGGCTGCACCCTGTAGTCGCTGGTGAATTTGAAGACACTAGTGTTTACTGCCAGAGGGACAGGGGTCTGGGTGCTTTTATGCTCTGAACCTGTTACATGACTTGGAGGGTGAGAGGTGCTGCCTAGTTCTTGGGGAAGTGGTCTTCAGGCTGCTAGTAAATAATAAATTAGATCCATGTAGTTGTGAAAGCCTCGCTGCCTACCGGAGACCTGGAACTCCTTAGAAGCAGGTCAGAGGCCACAGTGACAGCAGCAGGCCTGCTGAGTTTGGAACTGGGGGACTCTGCACCTGAGGAGGGGTGCTTGGGCATCCAGCACACCTCCACATGCTGAGGAGGGAATCCGGTCTTGTGGCGTGTATGGGAAGTCCTGGGTTTTCCTCCTCCAGGCTTGGTGCCTGTGTTCCTTTAGAAACTGAGTGTGGGGCGGGGTTCATGTCTCTGGGACCCAGTCCATCTCCAGGTCTGTGAAGCGCCCACACATCCACAGTGGGGAGGACCATGAACGTTGTGTTGGGGTCGTGGCCTGGCAGGTGAGCTCTGGGCAGCCTGCTCTGTGCCTGCTGGGGCCTCTCAGGCCCCTGTTTAGGTTACTTTGGTCCCCAGGTCTGTTAAGCCCACCAATTAAAAGCAAGGGGTGGGGCTAGATAGTTATAAACTTTTTATGTGACCTGTTGACCCTTACTCAGAGCTCAGTCTGTGAAACAAAAATGAAGCTGCCCTGGTAGCAGGGCCCTCGGTCCACATGGCTGCCTCTTCAACAGTGGGGCCTTGTGGAGTGCAGGGTGGGGAATTCCGATCGAGGTCATTTCCAGTCTTTTCTGAGTCAGGCTTGGGTGCTGTGTTTCTGCTTTGAGGAGGGAGGGAAGGCCAGGCTTCCCACATGGGCGACACGTTTGTGGCTTGGAGTTCCCCCAGCTCTGGGATTCTCTGCTGTCTCATGAATGTGGCTCTGAAATTTAAGGTCTGGAGAGGTACTGTTTCCAGAATATTCCTCACTGTCCTCGGTGGTTTCCATGTTGAAGTGAAATTAAGAGTTTGAATAGGAAATTGGAGGAGACAGATGACCCCTCAGGACTTGGATTCGCAGTCTCAGTGTGGCACTCGCAGCCAGAACAGCAATGGCTGGTTCCCTAACCCCGCTCGCTGTGCAGCTGGAGCGCGTCACTCACGCAGCCAGGACAGCGAGGGCTGGTTCCCTAGCCCCACTCATGTCCTCAGCTTTACTGTTTCCGGCCTGTTAGGAGACAAGTGGGACTCCTGGTGGCTGTCATGGCCATGGCGACAGGATGTGTACTTCCTGTAAAGGCACAGGCATTGTTGTTCAGGATCTCTCGTTGGACCAAAAATGGGACTTGGTGACAAATGAAATGACCAGGAGGGTACCCTGAGTCCCTGCTGTGGACTGGGGGTGGGGAGCCTCCATGCCCCTGCCCTGCCGTCAGGAACAGACGGCACCTGTGGCCACCTGGTATTTTCCTAAGTTTTAAAAACTTGTGACAGGCTGTTACTTCCCAGAAACCTTACTGGATGGAACCTTGGCTGTGTGTGTGCAATTCAGGGACCTGCAACCCAGTGCTTGTGTCCCCATCCAACTGGTTCTCTGAGCATTGGTGCTGGGCAGGCCATGCACACGGTGGCCTGTCTGTGCTTGGAGCAAAGTATGACTGAACGCCCAGGCCAAGAGCATTCAGTTGTACTCATGTCCCAGGATGCTGGGCTCCCTGCTGTTACCAGGGACACCCATTCTTCCAGGGCTGCCCTCCAGGCCTCCGTGGGTCTCTGTGCCTTGGAAATGAGCTCTGCAGCTCACCCATCAGTTTGCCTAGGTACACCATGTGGTCCAGGTGTGGAGGCCTGCATGGGAGCCAGAAGCAGGTGCCTCTCTGGCCCGAATTAGCCGAAGGAAGCCTCAGTGCTAACCTGGCTCTGGTTGCTTGTCTCAGCTTGAGGCTTCAGAAGCCCTTGCCTCTCCTTGCCCTGGGCTCCTTTTCCCTCCACTGAGGCTGCCCTGCCTCCCCTCCCATTTACTCCCTTTCTCAACACCCCTCAAAGCTCACATGGAAAAGCTGCTGGGGGAGGGCATTTGAGGTGCCCGCTCTTCCTGTGCATGCCAGGAAGGAGTGTGCAGGGAAGGTGCATGCTGGGAAGATGGGGACATGGATTGGAATGCTGGGAGGACATGATGTTGGACAGTAAGTGCAGCGGGCAGGTGGATGGGACTCAGGCCCTTGCTCTCCACCTGGTGTTGGCTGGGCTGCCGTGTGGGAAGGGGGGTGCCTCTGCAGAGCTGGCAGAGCTGAATGTGAGCATGTCTGTGGGTATGTTTGAGTGAGTGTGTCCAGGGGTGTGTGTGTGCCTGGGGAAGGGTCTTCCTGGCCTGTGAGGGGGCGCCTGGCCCAGGTCTCAGTGTCGGGTAAACCCCGTCTTCCAGGGCAAACAGGAGGAGAACAATGTGGTGGAGAAACTGAACCTCTTCTTGGATTTGCTTCAGTCCTATAAGGTGAGTCTCAGCTGCTCTGTGGTCAGGGACAGAGCTTTTGAGAAGGGTCCTGTGACCTTGGAGGGGTGTGACTCCAGGGGGTGGAGAAAGACCTGAGAAGCCAGCCATGGAGGGACCGTGGGCCTTCTGCTCCCTGTGGTGGGCTCTGGGCTGCGTGCGGCCCAACAGGTGGACAGATGGGCCTCTAGCTTCCCTGGATCTTAGAACGGAGATGGGGTGCAAGCCTTTGTGTGAGCATCTGGGTGTGCATGAGTGTGTCAGCATGTGAGCGTGCCTGAATGTGTGTATGAGAGCATGTCTGAGAGTGTGTGGTTATGTCTGAGTGAGTCAAGAGTGAACATGAGTGTGTCCTTGTGAGCGTGTCTGGGTATGTCTGAGAACGACAGTGAACATGAGCATGGCCGTGTGTGTGTCTGTGGGTATGTCTGAGCAAGTGTGTTCAGGGGTGTGTGTGTGTCATGTCAGTGTGGGGGCATCCTGGCCATGGACAAGCGTGGGGCTGCCTGGAGAAGCGAGCTGCCTCTTCCCGTGGGCAGTTGGACCTCCGCTGCTGCAGGTGGCCTTCTAACCACTGGTGCACCCGTTGGAGTGCCTTTGACTCCCGCGTGCTGAGCTCCGGGGGAGCTGGCTCAGTGCTGTGCAGAGTGTTCCAGAAGGAATTTCTTTTTTGAGTGCTGTGGTAGCAGGTAGTCTGGAACATCTCAGCCCCTGGTTCTGGGGCTAGTATTTCTCACAAAATTTCTTTCTAGTTGGGATGATTCCTGGGGCCCCTGGGGAAATGCCAGTGCTGCTGCCTTTGGAGGCACGCGGTCCTCCTGCTGCTGGGGTGACCCTGGTGGGCGGTCTGGCGGGAAGCGTTCCCATTCCTACCTGCCTGGGGCGGCCCGTGCTCCTTGCTCACGGCCCCACTAAACGGAGCCTGTTTTGCACGGGGTTTGTGTGTGGCACTGGTTTGCGCCATGCTCCCTGTGGCTGGACCCTGGACTGCCTGCCTGCCTGCCTGCTTGGGGTAGTTTCTGAGGGTGGGCACCCAGCGTTAGCGTTGCCTCTACGGTGCCCCCTCGCTGTCTGCATTCTGGCCCTCCTGCAGGGAGGTGGCACTGCTGACTGTGGTCCCTGAGGCTGGAGGCTGAGGGCACCAAGCGCCCCCTTTCCCACAGGACCTGTGTGAGCGGCATGAGAAGGGCGTGCTGCACAGGCACCAGCGGGCTCTGCACAAGTACAGCCTGATGAAGAGGCAAATGATGCGCGCTGCCGTGCAGAGCTGTGAGCCCGAGGCCGTGGAGCAGCTGGAGACCCGCATCGTGGAGGTGGGTGTGGCGGGGTGCGGGGGTGCAAGGGCGGGAGGCTTGCAGAGCCTTTCTGCCTGGCCTGCCGGGCCCCGCAGCAGGACTTCCCGGCAGTCCCTGTTGGCTTGATGAGCTTCCGGAATGTGGCACACATGTAAGTGACAGCTGGCCAAAACACAGGGGGGCACAGGCCACCGCGGGGGTCCCCTCCTCCCTTGGCACCTCTGGTTGAGCTGCGTGGACTGCACTGTGCCTCAGTGGTTACACGCAGGAAAGGCTCAAGCCCTGGCTCAGGCGCTGTGCACTCCTGCCCTTCTAGCGGGCCAGGTGCAAGGGTGCTTTCTGTGCAGCAGGAAAATGCGATTCAGACGATGGAGCTGCGGAACTGCTTCTCCCTGTACTGCCTGCACCAGGAGATGCAGCTGGTGCACGCCTACCTGCCCCTCACCTCCCACATCCTCGGGGCCTTCGTCAACTCTCAGATCCAAGGGCACAAGGAGGTGGGTCCCCTGCCTGCAGGTCTGCCTCCCCTCGCGGCTGCCACGGAGGACTGCTTAGCAGAGTTAGCGGATTGGGGCGAGTGCCAGGCCTTAAAGCAGCTCCTATTCACTCGATCTGTGACGGGAGTGAGTGACAACTGTAGCCTTGTCCCTGTGACTCTTGGGGGAGGCGGTGGGAGCAGAGCGAGACTGAAGGAGCAGCTTCTTGTCTCCTGGGGGAGTTCTGGAGGTCGGCGGTGAAGCATGTAGATGCAGGAGACTGAGAGCAGTGGAGAGAGGAGGCGGTGGGAGCAATCTGAGGAGGTGGGGCACAGCCCGGTCAGCCTCCCCTGCAGGTGGCTCCGCAGCTTTTCTGATTGTCCTGGACCTTTGACGCCGCAGGGACGCTCTCTGAATTACTTAGAGCTGTGTAACTCTAGCTCATGTCTCTGCTCACACATGTCCATCTCCAGACAGCCTAGAAACTGTGCAGGGCTGAAGAGGTCCTTGAGAAAGGGTCCTGCCGCAGGGTCACACCTGAGCTGGCCTCTGTGTGGCCTGTGCCTCACTGCTCTCTGCCCTGCTCCTCTGGTGCCTCCTGTTGGCGCTGGGAGGACAGTCATCTGAGGGGTGCGTCTGCTGGTGGCGCCCCAGCTCCTGATAACCTGGTGGTAGGTGGGGCCTGAAGCCCTGTCTCAGATCCCAACCCTGTGACTGTCATGTGCTCATATGCCCTTGGCTGGAACATTTAACCCCTGGCTCCAGCTGCCATGTCTGAAAGATGGTATGAAATGTGACTCTCTCAGCTTTCCAAGATTGGCCTGGGGGCTTGGTGGGTAAAGGGCTGCAAGCCACTCTGGGTAGGTTCTGTGGCTGTGCTGGGCACATAGCTGGACCATAGCTGTTCCGTCACCAGAGACTGCACAGACTTGGAAGAGGGTCCAGAGGGGTCAGCCGGCCAGAGGACTGGGTGTCTCTCAGTCCGATGGAGGCCTGTGCAGAGCCCAGGGCCAGGGGTACAGTCCAGGATGCTGGCACTTTTTATGGGGGCCAAGCAACTTTCTGTATGCAGTGCATAGGATGACCTCAGACCTGTGGTTCAGGAAGGTCATTGGCGATGGCTTGGAGGGCAGTTAATGGGTAGAAGGGGGCGGTCAATCCAGGTGGGAAGCAGTGGTGACAGGGCCGGTGGCCAGTCTAGACCCTGCTCTGAGGCCTGTTGTGCCGAACCATGCGCAGTGTTTGTTCAGCGTGTGGATCACGGGGTACAGGCCTCAGACCTCCTCAGCCAGAATCTGGGGGCCAGGATCCAGACTAAACTGTTCAGTGAGGGAGAACTAAAGCAGGATGCCCAGACGAGGCAGGTGCCACCTGGCTTAGGCGCCGTGAGCCTGACCCCAGACTTCTCAGGCGCAGGTGGTGCAGTGAATCCCCTGGTCGGGTGACGTGTGCTGCACGTTCCCAAGGCCACAGTGTGCTTTTGCTGTCACGCGGGCCACTGTTCACCACTGATCGTGGGCACCCCCAGCCTCTCTGCTCCTTGTGCTCACGGGCCTCATCCTGGACGCCAGAGTGCTTGTGAGTGCTGGTGGCTGTGTCTCACTCCACCTCGTTTTGTTTTCATGGTGGATGTTGTCCTGGTGTCTGGCCTGCTGAGCAGAAGGCCAGTGCCTCGGAGCTGTTGGGATGTGCTGGACCCACACAGCAGTGCTCACTCATTCTGCATTGAGCAGACTCGGGCTCCTTCAGCCATGCCTGCAGGGGATGGGGACCAGCCCCGTCTCCTGGTCTGGCCTGCGCCTCACTGGGTGTTCAGCTGTGGAGGCTGGGGCCCCGGAGCTTGGAGGGAAGGGCCAGTGCAGTCAGATCCGGCGGCTCTCGGGGAGGCCATCCGGAGCCTGGTGGCAGCAAGCCTCGAGGCCCCCAGGTAGCATTCCCCGGGGCTGTGCATTGGGCTGTGGAGCTGGCGCCAGCCCTCACAGGGCACTGTGCCCTCTGCCCCCACAGATGAGTAAGGTGTGGAATGACCTGAGGTCCAAGCTGCCTTGCTTCTTCGCGGGACAGAACAGCAACGCCGCCCCCCCGAGGTTCCTGCAGGACGGTGTGTCTCCTCACTAGTGCCGAGTGCTTCCGAGGCCTCACTAAAGCCTCTTTCCGAATGTTGTGTCCCTGTTTAATTCCCTTAGACAGCGGCTGCCCCCCACCCCACTGGGCCCCTAGCCTTCGGCTGATGCCCTTGAGTGGGGCCAGGTGGCATGGCTCTCCTCCCCGTGTGGGGAGCAGGGCTGAGGACACCACTGCAGGTCTCTGAGTGTCCATGGAGGCTGAGGTCATGCGGCGCCTGTGCAGCCATGGTGGGTTCCTCTCGCCCGCAGCCCTGACGCCTGCACTCTGCCTGTTAGTCTGAGGTTCCCTGGAACAGATGCCCAGGGGGAGGGCAGCAAGGAAGGTTTTCACGGCAGATGATACCTGGGGCTGTGTGCAGGGGGCCTCACCTGCTAGAATGGTCAGGAGGGGTCTGGGTTAGCTGAGCAGGGAGAGAGGAGCTGAAATGCAGAGAGGGCAGGACTGTTCTGCAGCGGCATGCCACCACGGGACAAGGAGGTGGCTGTCTCTGATGTGTAGCTGGTCAGCAAGAGGGCAGCCAGCCGCTGCTAGCAGATGGCCTGGCTTGGGGGCGGAGGGGTGGTGCGGGCACACGTGAGCCGGCAGCGGGGCCCAGCAGAGAAGGCTGGCACTGGGGGTTGCTGGGTGTTGTGTTGACTTCCAGGGATGAGTTGAGCAAGCACCCTGGGGCCTGGCCTTGAGGGTAAAGGGTCCTGCGTCCCACCACACGCGTGCTCAAATGTGCACACTTGCTGTGTGACCGTGCTGTGTGCCTGGCGGTGGGCTGGTGCTTCTGCTCTGCAGACCAGGAAGGGCTGCTCTCCTCATTGCACAGAGACAACAGAGGCTGGAAGGGCAGAGGAGGGGTGGGTGGGAGAAGCATTCTGGCTGGACTCCGGAGGAGGGCTGTGCCTTGCTGCAGCCAACCCCCTCTTAAACTGACCTCTCCACTGGGCAACCAGAACACTCCCAGGCTTCCTGCGCACTGCCAGCCCAGCTCGTGTTCCTGGCCCTCTGCAGGGATGATGTTCTCAGCCCTGGCAGTTTCCTGTTCAGGATCCCTTTTGTGTAATCGCATGGAGGCCTGGAGCCAGACAGGCCCCCCGGTACTCGGGCCGCTTTCGAGTTCACTGTGCCACAGGCCTGAGTGGTGGTAGGCGGGGGTCCTAGCCACCCGGGGCATCCTGAGGTTCCTGCCTTGCAGGGGTGAGTGCCTGAACGCAATGGACTTCTCCTTGTCTCAGATCTGACATTTCACCTTACGCATATCCTCACCCAGCGCACAGGACCCAGAGGCAGGTGGAGGCCTTGAGATAAATTTGGACACCTGCAGACTGGCAGGCATCCCCGATGAGCTGATGCATGACTTCAGTCCAGGGCAAAGTGTCTCAGGTTTGGCCAGACAGCAGTGTCGGCCGGGCTGCAGACTCACTGCATGTGGCTTCAGCCTGGGGATGTGGGAAGGTCTGCCATGCTGCACGCCAACCCAGCCCGGGCCAAAGACGGTGACAGTGATGCGCCTTCCCGGGCTGTCGGACCACTGGCCCAGGTTTCTGGGCTGTCTTTGCCTTCTGATCTCCTTCCCTCTGCACAAGTGGGCCTTGCTTTTAGAGGATTGGTGCTGCCCGCAGGGCTGGGCCCCTGACATGGTCCCAAGGCAGAGCACAGCCTCCAGGCCTCCTGTACTGTCTCCGTGGCGGCTGCTGCTCACCCCACTGCCAGGGGTCTGCCTGTGGGGTGAGGGACGAGTGACCACAGGATGGTGGAGCTGGACACGTGCAGGCAGGCTGGGTGGGGTGGACACAGCTTGCACGTGGGGCCAGTGGTAGGCAGGCAGGAGGCTGTGCCCATGGCACATTTGGGTGCTCTAACAGGTCGCTGGGCAGAGTTCCAGGACAAGCCTTGCATACTTTCTGCCATGGATTCCTTATTCCTGGTAGCACGCCCCATGGTGGGAACGAGAAGCTCTGGGTTGGAGCCCTTTCCTTGTTTGTGGAGGCTCATCAGGAGGGGTGCTTGGCCCTCAGTGTCCTCCCAGCCCCGGGCACTGTAGGGGGCTGATGGGAAGAGAGGCTTGCTGGGCAGACTTCCTGGGAGTGACCTAGGGCAGGTCCCTTCACCCTGGTGCCTGCAGTGGGACAGCAGAGGGCCATCTTCTCATGAAGCTTCCCTGTCAGCCCTGCATCTAGGCTGCTGGTGGGTATCCAGGCATGGGGCCTGGGATTTGGCACTCAGTATTGTCCTGAGGGACCTGCTCACCTTTGCAGCTCAGCTTTCCTTGCTGGCTAGGGAGCCTGCCTTGCTACAGCCCCATTGAAAGGACATCTTGTTCCACGGTCCTGAGGCCTTTCTGAGAAACCCTGGCCCTCCTGCCCTAGGAAGGCTGGTCCCAGCGCTGCTTTGGCCTGGTCATGGGAGCACACCTTCACCGGGACCCCACTGCATTCCGCTTAGTGGAGACGTGATCAGGCAGCCTGGCATGGGGACACATGGGCCTCTGGTCTGGCTCAGTTCAGGATGGGCCAGTATCTGAGGGCTTCCCTATCGCTGTGCATGAGTCAAGTCATTTTATGTATGAAGCACTTTATAAGCAGCAGGAATCAGTTATTATGCCCAGTAAACTGGAATAGTTTACAAATGACCTACCTTCTGGGATTCTTACCAATAAACTATTAAACCTATTGATAATAGTACCATTGTGTGTTCTTTCTGTAAGTGGTAGTGACCCTGTAACTTCCTGGCAGGCAGAAATCAGGACGAAGGTGGCTTGGTGCTCCTAGTCAGGGAGGTTGACGAGCCTGTGACTCATTAGACTGCAATTTTAGCCCTGGGCCCTGATGTTGCCTGTTTCCCCTTGAAAGGGAAACTTTAAGAGTGTTTGATGAGAGGACTCATCATACAGCCTACCCTTCTGATCCCAACAAGAGCCTGTGGTGCTGCACCAGCCAGTGCCCAGCCCTACCTCCCTACCTGTCCGCCATGGGGACAGAAGAGCTGTCCCCTCTGTGCCTCAGGTCTGCATCTCCCATCTCTGTTCTGTGGCATGGGCCACAGCCCACATGCCTGGTGGCTTCCTGAGGACACAACTGGGCTGGCTGTGCTGGGCTGGTGGAGAATGGTGAAAACATAAAAGACATTTATTTTATACCTTCCCATCCAATCACTCTGCAAACAGAAACCCTAAGCACTGACTACCCACAGCCCAGAGGGCCAGTCATCGCTGCGGGGCAGCGATTCCTGTGGCTGGAGAGCAAGCAGGTTCCTAGACTTTGTCCACCTCACGTAGTGTGTAGTCCAGGATGGCGTCTGGACCACGGAACTTGAAGTACCCAAGGAATTTCTTCCCCTGAAGCAGAAGGGGAAACCAGTAGCTGTCATCTGGCCACATGTTGCTGAAGGGGATTTGGTCCAGCTGGAACCACTGAGGGCGCATTTCTGCAGGGTGAAAAGGAAGGACTGATGTCCAGCCAGACTTAAACTGAGCTTCGGGAGGAGTTAGTTAAGCAGTCCTGGGCGGGAGCTGGACACACTGTCTCCTTGTGCCTGCCTTGAAGGCAGAGGGAGGCAGGCTGCCCCCAGCTCTGGCCTGGCTCCCCTGCCCACCCGGGCTCACCATCACTCTCCGTGGGTGTCCCCTGGACACTGTCTGTGCAGAAGATGTGCACTTCCATGAGCTCAGGCTCACCCACAAACTCGAACATGATCTGGCCCACCTTCTGCAGCGTGTCCACCGTCAGACCACTCTCCTCCTGCAGCTCCCTGTGGGCGGAGGGAGGGCAGACAGACAGAAAGAAGGTGACAGTAAGCAAAGCACCCACGTTTGCGTGGAGCTGATGGCGGTGGAGCATGAGGAGCGTGTCTGGGCAGGTGCCCCGAGGGCCTGGGCTGCTGACGGGAAGCGTGGGCTGGAGTCCCGGGGCGTCATCTGGAATGTGCGCGTTGTTCTCAGCCTGGCAGATCTTGGCAGCCAGCTGACAACTTTAAAAACTCTGATTTGGTTCAGAGGTTGTGGAAAAGGGTCAAGATTGTGAGGACCCAGTTCAGGGTGCGCAAGCCGACCTGGTCAGCGCCCTCTGTACTGCGCCACGGCAGGCCCGGAGGTCTCCCAGAAGGCTGGGGTAGAGCCTGGCCGGTCCTTCAGCTCCAGCCCTCCCTGCAGGCTGCAACCCCGTGAGAGCTGCAGACCCCGAACCGTAAGCATCCTGCCGGAGGCACCATCCTTCCTCAGAGCCGTGCTGAGAGCACGGGATCGCCCTGTAGGTCCCCAGTCTCTAATGGAGGAGGAGCTGCTGTAACTTCTGTTCCACTAAGGAGATGCTCCCGCCCCTGCCAAGATGTGCAGTGGTCCCAGTGGACAGAGCTCATGCCCACTGCATCCCCCGTCTCAGGGCGCCTCCCCACCGGCTCCCTGGGCTGTGGTCTCAGCCCCCGAGCAGGCAGGTGTGACTCACACCAGTGGAACCAGGGTGCCCCCCACAGGCCGATGCTGTTCCCTCTTGAAAGCATTTCCAATTGGCATGTTCACTGGGGACAGACTGGCAGAGACCCATGGCCTCATCGCCCAGGACCCCAGGGACTGCTCTGGTGCTCCCCTCTGGACCCGTCCCTTCCGTGCATCCCTGTGAACAACTGCTGGCATGTCGTGTGCTTTTCATGCAGGAGAGTGACACGCTACACCTTAGGAATTCAACTAGTCTTTCAACTCTTGTGTTGTATACTGAGAAGCTCCAACCGTGCACAGGTGCCAGGCCCCTCGGTCCTCGGCCCACAGGCTGCTCCCCGCTCCTCAGCAGCGCTCTCTGGAGGGGCTGTGCTCAGGATTCTGGGCCAGAGCCACTGCAGCCACTGGGCTTCGTCTCCTCCGTTTAGAGACTCTTACTCCCCCACTGCCTTATGTTTATTTTTGTTCCATAAAAATGCCCTAATTATGTCTGGCCATTTATAGTCGTGCGTGAAGTGTTTTTGCTTTGACCTGTTAGGAACACAAGGCATCATTACTTTCTGTGCCAGTACTGAAGAGTCAGGGACTCCACTCTGCTCGCTAGACGTATCATGCCGGTGAAATGCCTCTATGAATGGACGCCTTCCTGGTGTGGGCCTGCCCTGCACTTCCTCAGCCCTGGCTGGGAGCTTTGTCTGCTGCCTTCGGATGCAGGCCAGCTGCTCTTTTGAAAGCTGGAATTTATTCATTGAGATGGTTAATTAAAATCAGACTTGACCTAAAAAGACGAATGTGTGTTGCCCTTGGGGGGTGCAAACGGCTCCCCAGTTAGACGTAACAGAGGTGCTCTGGCAGCAGGCTGGCCCGTCTCATTTTTACAAGCTTCACCCACCGATTTACTGTTTTCAGCAGTTTTGGTTAATGTTCCCTAGGCGCATGGCAGTGTATGAAATCTCTATCTCCTCAGTGACAGAGTGGAGGCTCTGTTTCTCGGGTGGGAATGATGAGGCAGCTGGAGATGACACAGCTCTGTCAACCTGTGATTCCATCTGCTGGTCCCCACATGGCAGGTGGAGGACAGGACGAGTGACACATGACACTAAAGTGGGCCGCCAAGTGCCTGGGAGCAGGGGGCCTGCATTCCCAGGCCTGTGTGGCCCGGGGGTCCCACCACCCGTCCTCCTCCTGCACTGCCTCCCGGAGTCCTTTGAACATGGAGCTCTGAATCCCCACTGCATTGGGGGCCATCAGGGATGCTGGCCAGAAAGGCGGGCACACTCCACCTGTCTACAGTCCAACCTCAACTCTGGGGGCTCCCAGGTCCCCCTGCCCTGGAGAGAATCATCTCCCTGAAGTTCCGAGGGCCTCCCTGACAGGGACACTGGCACAGAGAAAGGGATGACCAGACATGGCCTTCTGAGCCTGTGGGGGTGTGAACCTCCTCTTGAACTGGGGCCTGCTTTGGAAGCCCAAAGGGCAAAAGGACAGTGCAGTGGGTAAAGCATGCACCAGGCTGGACTCCAGGGCCACTGTGAGTCACATGCACATCAGACACCAGGGCAGTGGGCCTAAGGATCAGCTGCATGCACATGTGCAGGCAGCCATCCCTGAGACTGGCAGGCCCTGGGTCTCGTCTCGGCCTGCTCCTTGTCAGCATCAGAGCATTCCATCAGCTGGCAGGGGCAGTCCTCTGTCAAAGGCCGTCCATCACACCCTGCACTCTAGGCTGGCACCAGGGGAGAGGAGAGGCTGCCACGGGAGCCATGTGGTCCACAGGCAGACTGGAGCAGCAGGGGGGCCCTGGATGCTGAAACTCTGCCCCTGCATCAGGGCAAGGCCTCTCCTGCCCCACTGAAGAACACCGTCGGGTGATGACCTGGTGCTCCTGCTCGCTGCTTGTTGGTGTGGGGACCATGAGTGCCCCATGGCCACAGGGAGCAGGCTCTCCAGGGAGCATGCAGCCTGCAGGGGCAGGGCCTGCCCTTGTGGACACCCGGGTGTCACTCAGGAGCAAGGTGCAGCTGGGAGAGGCGTCCTCTGCACTGTCTGCCGCAGCAGGGCCCTGAAGTGTGCAGAATCATGAGCCTGGGAGGCTAATGGAGTCCTCCACAAGAAAGCTGAATCTGAGCACAAGTCTTCAATTTCACAATGGTTCTGTGATCTGCGACGAGGCCCTGAGGGAGGAGCGAGGTGCAGGTGAGGGACTGCAGATCCAGTGGCGTCTGGTTGTCCAGGGAGAGCCTGGAGGGTCCTGTGGTGCCTGGGCAACTGGGCCAACTGGGTTTGTCCATTGAGCCATCTAATGCCCTGAAGGCTGGCCCTGTGCAGGCCCTGGAGATGGTGTCAGAGGAAAGTGGCTTCATGGCTCCACCTCACTGCTGACATGTTAGAAGGTGGCCGTGCAGCACTGTGGGAAGTGTGGTCTTTTCAGTAAATGGTCCTGTCGGCTGGATGTCTGTACGGAATGGAAGGATCCTGACCTTATGCCATACTTGAAACTCAATTCCAGATAGATTTAAGGTCTAATGCTCCTGAGAGTTTTAGAAGAGAAGACAGGTGAGTATCTCCTTAGAAGAGCTCAGCACGGGCAAATATTTCTTTAAAAGGGTGTAAAAAAGGGTGACTGTGAAGAAAAGCTGTATGTGGGGCTGCATTAAAATGACAAGCTTCTCTGTTTATCAAAACATCACTAAGAGTAGAAAGACAAGCCAGAGAGAGAAGATAACGTGCAATTTATCCAACAAGTCAGTCTAGAACGTCTACAGATGCTTCTGGCTTCTCCTTCGGCTGTAAGGAGCCTGCACATCACCCCTCCAACCTAACAAAAGTAAAGCTGAACAGACTGGAAAAACCTCCACGCCTTCTTGGATCCACAAGGGGGATGAGCACAGGGGAGCTGTGTCCTCGAGGAAGACCTGCCCAGGACCGACGAGGCGAGGAGCCACCGTGAACCGACCCCCCTGCTCCCCGGCTGTGCTCTTGCCAGGGGCCACCCCTAGGAGATGCTAGGCACCCACAGCCTGACCGACATGGGGAAGAAAACCCTCAGCTCCTGCCCTCCCCAGCCACTCTGTCGCCCTGAAGGGGAGAGAGAGAGATGGAGACTCACTTGTGAGGGTCACAGTCCAGGGGCACAGACCCACGAGCACACCCGCTAGCCATGGGGCCAGTGCTCATGCCACCACCTCACTGTGGTCCCGAGGCCAGCTGACAGTTCCTTTCACCTGGTGCACTGGGTCTGGGTATAGAGGAAGAATTACAAGCACACTAAATGGCCAGAAAAGGTGATGTGAAGAGAGGGCCATGAGAGCCAGAGCAGCAGGGGTGCTGGAGTCCTCAGACCTGTACTTTACAGCAAGTAGGGCTGCTCCACCAAGGGTGGGCGAGGTGGACGGCGTGTGGGAACAGGCCGGCAGTGAGTGCAGAGGCGTTAACCTAAGGACGGACCTGGAGTCCTGCAGCCCCAAGCGGCCACAGAGACGACCAGCACTTCTGAGGGGATTGTTAGCAGGCTGCATGCAGCTGAGGAGCGAACCTCTGGGCACGAGGCCCTCTCGACAGAATGCTCGAAGATGAAAAGCAAAGAGGGAAGACTGAAAAACCAGAACACCGAGGGCTCTGGGACGACCGCAACAGCCGTGAGAGATGCCAGGTGGGAACACAGAAGAGGGAGAGAAAGGAGCAGGGAAATGTTCAGACAACAATGACTCAGTTTCCCTAAATTAATGTCAGGCACCAAACCGCAGATTCAGGAAGCTCAGGGGACACTAAGCAGGATAAATGTCCAAAGAACAACACCCAGGTGCACTGTCTCCAAACTACAGACTCAGGGATAAAGCATGCTGAAAGAAGTGGGAGGAAAAGGTCCATGGCCCACAGAGGGGTAAATGGAACAAACACCCCTGACTGCTCAGAAATCATGGAAGCAAGGATTAGAGTGAATATGCAAAGTGCTGAGAGAAAAACCACCAGCCCACAGTCATGTCTCTGAAATCACCCTTCAAAAGGGATGGCAAAATGACTTCTCAAAACAAAAATGGAGGGGCTCAGCCTGCAGAAATATTAAAAGAAGTTCTTTAGAGAGAAGGACCAGGCAGGTCAGAAGCCTGGGTTGCATAAAGAAAGGGAAAGCATCAAAGGGAGAGGACGGAAGGGTCAAGAGTTTGTTTTCTTAGTTGACCTAACAGGTAAGGGTTTGTTCAGATTAACAGCGATGATGGGCTTGCTTGCTGTCTATCCTGCCTGGCGTTTGTGTGGCAGCCAGGGGATGGAGCAGGAGGCGGGAGTCAGATCCCTTTATTTGTAAGGCGCTCCCGCTTCCTGCGCGGTGGTGCTGACCGAGCTGTCTGGGGGTGGACCTGGCTTAGCTGTGATGTTCACTGCAAACATGAGCAACCACTAAAACAGGTCAAAACAGAACAAAACAAATAAAAAACAGTTAAGATAAGGAGAGAGAATAGATCATGTAAAATGCCCACTGAGAACCACAAAAGACAGGAGAAGAGTGGAAGTTCTCCAAGTCCACATGCACACATTACGAAGAACAGGGGCGCAGAGAACCAACGAATGTGCTGACGCCAGCCTGGCTTTATCCGATGCCAGCCTGGCTTTATCCACCGTCACACACACCGAGGGCCCAATTGCTCTCAAAAGAGACATCATCAGGATCAAAAAAAGACCAGGCTATGTGGTGTCCATGAGGAACCCACTTTAAAAATAAAGATTAAAAGTATAAAAGCATAAAGGTTAAAAATGTAGATTAAAGTGAATGGATGGAGAAAACGTGCCAGGCCAGCACTGATAGACAGGCAGGAGTAGCTCTCCTGCATTCAGATGGAGCCGCCTGCAGAGCAAGGGAAGCGATCAGGGGCACCCCCTAGTGGGAAAGGGGCCAGTTCCCAAGACAGAATACTTAACATGTATATGCCTAAAAAACACCATCAAACTATGTGAGGTCAGAAACTTAGCAAGGACATAGTAAAACGTATGAGGAACTACAGATCAGTAAGAAAAAGGCAACTGGGTAAAAAAATGGGCGAAATACAAGCAGACACTTCACAAACGAGGACACCCAGGAGGCCATCTGAGTCCTCAGGGCAACGCAGGGCAAGCCTCAGCGAGGGATCATACACAGCTGGTGGCCCACACGCAACGCGTCCATTGCACCCACGGGTCTGGAGGAAGCGCACTCAGCTCTGCGGGGTCAGAGCACAGCTGCTTTGCTAAACGAGCAATGCTCATTAAGGCGGAACCCCTCTATTCCCCCGGGGGGACATCCACCAGGAGAGCACACTCCCAGCCCCACGGCAGAGCGCCCAGGCGCCCACAGACACCGCAATGGGTGTAGCCAGGCACGGAGGGCCTGTGGCGGGGTTCCACCCATGGCACTCAGGACGGGCGGCTGGCTCTCCAGTGGTGCCAGCGGCCCAGTGAGGCTGCCCACCAGAGGGCAGCATCTGGCTCCATTTCTGTTTCTTGATCTGCCTACAGGCTAAATGACCAACCTATTTCTTAAAAACTCCCTGATTTGGGCACGTTGACTTCAAAACAAACTGAGAAAAGCCCCCAGTCGTGGCCTCAGAGCGTGCTTATGGGGGAACACAGACAGAAGAGAGTCGTTCAGTGCACAGTGTGATCTGCACAGGGGCATAGGCCACTTAGCTTTCCTAACTGGAAAGCCAGGAGGGGCCCAACATGGGGAGCTGGGAGGAGGGGGGTGGGAGCTAACATGAGGGGCAGCCGGGCGCTGCACTTGGGGGCTCAGTGAGTGACAGGTCGTTTAGTGCACTGGTAGCTGATAGAGGCACTTAATGCATGAGTCGGAGAGACTCGGACCCAGATCTACACCCCCAGACCCCAACCCAGACCTCCAGACCTGGACCCAGCCCCAGAGCTTGACCCCAACCCAGCCTTAATCAGGAGGGTCACCTGGCAGTCATGTGGAGAATGGACTGTGGAGTGGGGGGCCCAGGTAGGAGGCTCCTGCACCTGTCTAGGTGAGAGGGGATGGTCTGGATACCGCAGCAGAGGGTGACACCCAGATACATTCAAGTTACATTCAGGGACAGAAACCACATGCTTGTGTGGAAAGAGGTTTCCTACCTAACCTCAAGCCCGCTCAGTACTCCATACTGAGGGTCCTTCTGTCCGTTTCCCATTCTGGGCATGAACACTGTTGGGAGGACAAGAGGGAAAGTTCATAACCCTGGGCTGCTTCGGTGGCCATGGGGGTTTTCTTGTCACCATCATGGCAAGGGGCTGAGGTGAAGCCATCTGGGGCCCCTCCCAAGGGGTCTCCTTAGCTCCCGGTGCTTTGGGGCATGGTGCCCCTCCACCTTCCACTTGCCGGGACCGAATGGCAGGCCCTTTGGGAGTTCTGGGCCCTTACCTGCCCTCCCTCTATTCCGGATGCCCCGGACCACTGGGTGTCCACTAGACCTGCTCTCTGCACACCCCCAGGGCCCAGCAGCGACTAGGGGCAGTGGCTGGGACCTGCTCCTCTGTGTCTGACACTGAGCAGTAGTGGTGGGTGTTACATAAACCAGTGACCCAAGGACCAGTCTTGGAAGGACATGTTTGCGGTTGGCAAAGTGACCACCTGCGCCCCCATTGCTGTCCATTCTCCACTCTGTTTCTCCTGCAGCCCATCCCAACCCAGGCATGGCTCACAGGGCTAAGTGCCAGAGTCTCACAAGACTGGGCTTTTTTTTTTTTTTTTGCAAAAACAAATGACTAAGGGCATCGGTGGCTGCAACCCTGGGTTCCAGGCCGAGGAGCGGAGGTGCACGGTGGGAACACCATGCAGGGCTTTCAAACTGTGGGCCATGGCCTGCTGTGCACTGTGAAGTCAGCTTAGTAGACTGTGACTGGTGATTCAAATAAAGCATGGGGACTACACTGGAATACTTTCACATAGGAAGTGTTTTGCTGTTATCAGAGTATAAACATTTTTTACTCTGACTTCTGACTTAAAAAAAAAAACACCCCAAACTTGAAAGCCACTGGGCTGCAACGTTGCCAGCTTTCCTGCCTTTCAGAAACCTCATTAGTGTGCATTTGGGGAGCTCTTCTCTTCTCCGGGGAAGGTGGCCTGATGGCTGCCAACGCTCCCAGAATGACATTAACAGGAGCTACAGTTTGTGCAGCGCTTTGCGATGTTGACCCCCCAGTTTCCTCCACACATGCCTGTGAGGAGAGAGGAAGGCACAGGCTGACGTCTGGGGGGCTGAGGTATCTCAGCAAAGCTGCTTGACCTTCAGAGCCTTGGTTCCTTCCCATGGGAGGCTGTGGATTGTGCTGAGGATTACCTGACACCGTGCAAAAGCATCCAGTCGAAACACTCATCAGCTCCCCTGCACAAGAGCCAAGGGCCTGGGCACACCCCTCACTGGAAAGGAAGCCAGGACTTCTCAAGCCACACACACTCCCCAAATGCATCCTAACTGCTCCCGCCCCCGACTACAGCTCCTGTCCTCAGCACTGACTACTCTTCCAAGTCCTCGTGTCATGTCCTTGATCTTCCTGACAACCCTAAGAGGAACTGTGACTTTTATGATTCCCATTTTGCAGGCTCGGACCCAGTACACGCCCCAGGCCCCAAGCTCTAAGTGGGGAAATCGGGTCAGGCTCTGCAGCTGGTTCTGTGCTCAGGCCCACGCCTCCCTCACCTCTTGGCCCCCTCCTCGATGGTCTCTCCGTCCTCAACTTTGCCCCCGAAGCCATTCCACCGGCCAGCCCCGAAGCCTCGTTTCTTCATGCCGAGGAGCACTCGCTGAGGCTGAAGGACCAGCACCAGGGTGTAGAGCTTGGAGGTGCCCATGGTCCCTGGGGGCCCCTTGAGAAGGAAGAGGGCTGGGTCAGTTTGGGTGGGAACAGGACGAGGATGGAATCAGCGTGTTGCGATGGCTGGGGGCAGGGAAGTCAGAAACATGTTCTGAAAGGCAGGGAGGGGAAACCTGTCAGTGAACAAATGATCATCTAGTACAACAGACGCCTGACTCTCAGAACGCAGTGGCCTCAATGCCCTGGCCCTTTGCTGGCCAGCAGGTCAGGAGATGGCTCTATCTTCCCCTTCCTTCCTTGGCACGGGGCTGTTCTTGGTCCTCTGTCAGCCTGTGCCCAGCTGGCACCAAGGAAACCATGCAGTTCATCCATCAGTCCTTGGGTCAGATCTTGCCCTTGGCCTTTCATGAATGGGGGACTGGCCTACTGGGGTCTGGCGTCTGCCTCTCTGCAGTAGCAGACCTCCAGAGTCCCAGGAAATGCATGGCTCCTGGGCCCTCCCTCTTGTCATAGTTTATATTTTGCCCACAGCTATTGTTGCTCTGGGACCTGGCACTTGGGGAGGGCACTGGAACCACAAGGGGCCTCCTGCTTCAATGATCCAGAGAAAGAAAAATGGTGTGTAGTCCAGAGAAAGACTCTGCCTGGGCTGGATGATGTCTGGGCTGCTGCTGGAGAGATGGTGGAGGACCAGGGCCAGGTGCCCTGCCGGCCCGTCCCTACTCCAGCCTGGGGTCACCGAACATGTCTCCTGCTCCAGGGACCACACCTGAGGAGATGCAGGGTGGAGGGCCTGGGACCCCATGCTTTATTTTTAGTTACGGTTTCTGATAAACGGGACCTGTAGCGGAGTCCTGGCGGTGGGGTAGGTCAGGCGGAAGGGGCGGGCTCTGGGGGTCAAGCCCTTTAGGCCTGCATACTTTGTCCTGGCACCAAATTGTTTATGCCCATGGCCCTGGCTTCCCAAGTAAACTGTGAGGGCGAGAGGGAGGCGGATACGAGGTACATCGGCACTCACTTATTCAGACTTCTTTACAAAATCCACCCCACTTCACAGACCCAACAACTGTGCGCAAAGACCTGCTTTCCCCATATTCAGAGGCGGAAATGAAGCTCAGAGAGGTGAAGACTGACCTGAGGTCAAACAGCAGAGCCAGGGCCCAGAGCTGGGTCTACTGGCTGTTGATATCTAGGTGGCCCCAGGTCCAGAAACGAGAGGCTTGTACTACAACTGGTCAGGTCCTCAGAGAGCCTAGCTAATGGCAGGGACCAGGGAGGCTGGCATCAGGGCTGCGCGGCCCACCTGTTAGCCATGTGGCTTCTGAGTCCAGTCATCTGTAAACTGAAGCCCCTTAATCAGGGTCGAAAGACACAATATACACAGGGCACCAGGCTGAGTCTTGCACACCTGGCCACTCGGTAAATGAAGGTTCCCTGTCCTGTCTGTCCTTCACAGGGTCCCGGTGCCCCAGGTCCCATGACCCCTGCGCCAGATCCACCTCCTCCCTCCTCTGCGGCCTCTGCTCCACTGGTCCCGACCTCGCTCTCGCGCTGGCCGGGTCCGCAAGCTCACCTGGTGCCTCGCTCTCCTGGGCCCGGCTCCTCGGAGTCCCTGGCTCACCTGGCAGCGCGGCCGCGGGGCTCGCCGTCCCACCGCGCGCCGCCGCCGGGGGCGTGTCCTCGGGCCGGAAGTCGGTCGCACTTCCGGCGGCCATGGCGCGGTGAGTCGGCTGTGAGGGCGTGCGGGGGACCGGGGTCGCCTGGGGCTCGCGCCCGGTTTCCTCGTCAGAACAGGGGCGCCGAATCCACTTCCGGCCTGGCCGTACACGGCCTGCTCGGGCATGGCGACTAGGGGACTCTGGGCACTTCAGACGGGAGGCGAGCCGTTGGCGGAGGAGCGACAAGCGGGCTGAGAGCTGCAGGGGACTTTGGGTGGTGGGGCGGGCGAGGTCACCTGCAGGTGGAGAGGAGGGGGCGGCGAGGCGGCCTGCAGGGGGAGAGGATGGGCCTGCGAGGCGGCACTGCAGGTGGGGGGGCGGGCGAGCTCACCCTGCAGGTGGAGAGGAGGGGGCGGCAAGGTGGGGCTGCAGGTGGGGGGGCGGGCTAGGTGACCTGCAGGTGGAGAGGATGGGCCTGCGAGGTGACTTGCAGGTGGAGAGGAGGGGGCGGCGAGGTGACTTGAAGGTGGAGAGGATGGGCCTGCGAGGTGGCACACTGCAGGTTGGGGGGCGGGCGAGGTGACCGCAGGTGGAGAAGAGGGGGCGGCGAGGCGGCCTGCAGGTGAGGTGGAACTTAGGAAGAGCACCGCTGGCCTGAAGGCTGTGGCATCCGACTTGCGAGAAAGGTGAGGCCGGTGTGACTGAATGCAGGACGCGGGGTGGCGCTGGAGGTCAGCTGCCCAAATCAGGCGGCTTGGGGGCGTGCTTCTTTGCTCTTCACTCCTTCCCCGATCCCTGGAATTAGTTCTGGCGCCCTGGACCACTGTGCTCTCTTCCCATGAGACCCCTTTTGTCTTTTGAAGGCAATGATTCTGGAGTTACTGTCTCTAACAAATCTTATAATCGTGCTTTGGTGTTGTGGTGTTGAAGGGCTTTTGGCCTAGAGCCGTGGGGATAATAATAGCTCTTTCTTCATAAAAAAGAAATGGATTTGGACCTACTTCGTATGGCTCTTTTGAGATTTAAATGAGGGGAGGTGTGGCAGTCGACAAACTGTTCAAAACCTAACTTTGCCAAAGAGACTTGGAAATTGCCCTTCAACTGTTCATGCAGGTTGAGTTCAGTTTTATTAAGAAACGTGGCAGGTCAGGCCTGGTGCCAGCTGCTGAAGTGGTGGGACTAAGGTGGGGCTTGTGCTCCTCGGGTGTTCTAGCAGTCTCAGAGCCCAGATTTTGTACTAGAAGAGAAAGAATATACCTTCCTTAATTTTATCAGTACCCACCCAGGATGGGAACATTTTTGTTGACACAAATGAGGTGACTATTGTTGCTGTCTGAGCTTTCCTTCTGAACAAAACTTCATGAGAGAAAGCCCCTTGACTGAAGGGTAGATGCCTGCTGGGTGAGCTTGCTCAGTCCATAACAGAGCACCGAGGATGGACAGCCCAAACAGCAGAAACTGTTGCTCTCAGTCTGCGAGCTAGACATCAGGGCGTCACAGGGCTGGTTCCTTCTGTGGCCACCCTCTTTGACTGGCAGTTACCATGTTCTCCTGTGTCCTCATGTGGCCATCCCTCTGTGTGTCCTTATTTCCTCTCGTGAGGACACCAGTCAGACTGGGTTAGGGCCCTCCCCCCATGACTTCATTTTAATTGCCTCTTTAAAGACTAGTTACATTTCAAGGTCCTGGGAGTTAGGACTTCAACATAGGAGTTTCTGGGGGGCCGCAGTTCAGCCACCATACCCACTTCCTGGCTGTGTAGTATGGTCAAGCCTCCCCTTGTCTTGGGCCTCCGTGCTCCATCACCCACAATGTGTGGGTTGAGCCAAGAGTCCCTCACACTGGCGACCTCCCCATCTGTGTGATGCCTGCTTGCTGCCTCTCTCTCAACAGGTCCTTGAAGCTGGTGCGAGTGTCCCTCCAGCGCCAGGGGTTCCACGCTGCTGGGAGTACCTTCAAGGGTCGGACTGGTGTGGAGCACCTGTGGCTGATGCGGCACTTGAAGGACCCATTTGTGAAAGCTGCCAAGGTGGAGAGTTACCGGTGTCGAAGTGCCTTCAAGCTTCTGGAGGTGAACGAGAAGCACCGGATCCTGCAGCCTGGCTTCCGGGTGTTAGACTGTGGGGCAGCACCGGGGGCGTGGAGCCAGGTGGCAGTGCGGAAAGTCAACGCTGCAGGCACAGGTGGGGCCTCCACGCTGCTCTGAGGGCCTCTGACCTCAGGAGTCTGTGACTGAGGCAGCTAGTGCCCTCCGCCAGAGGACACGTAGTGCCAGTGGGGCACTTTCCAGAGTCACATACCCCTGAGCTGGTTGTTTAGTAGTAATGATGAACATAGACACTGACGTTTTCAGAATGAAAGGCAAGGTAGACAGGTGTACTGATTAAAATCACCGCACATCACACCACATTAAAGTGTGTATCAACATGTTGGTGTGCATCCTAGAATTCGGTTTTGCGTATGTAACCGTACATTTTCTTTTTAAAAAATGGTGTTAGACACACTCTTCTTGCTAATTTGGAACCTTAATGGAGCTACTTTTATCCCTGCATGTTATGTTGACTTCTTTCCATGACAGTACAACTGACTTAACCTCAGGGGGTTCCAGGTTCCACTTGGCCTGCCCAGGGGGGCCCTCCTGGCCAGGGTTCTGGATTCTCTGCTCTGGCTCAGCCTGAGGGACCCAGCTTTTATCTGTTTCATATTTGAGGGTTTTGTCAAAAATTTCCTATATAAAAAAGAATTCCATGATTAACAAGCCATCCAGCCGCATAATTTAGAAAACAATGTTATCCTTTGGACGGTTGTGTAGTATTACAGAGGCTGGTTATACTGCTGGTTTAGGCAGTCTCCTCTTGGGCATCCGGTTGCTCTCAGGTCTTCCACTAGTGTGTACGATACTGTGGTGAACATGCTCACCCTTGTATCGTCTGCTGGAAAGCCTGGGGCTGATGCATGCGCTGGCATTATATGACATATGTGGCAGTTCACTGAGGTACCTGTTCCCATTTTCCTAATGAGGAAGTTGAGGTTCAGTTTAGTCCCCTGGGAATGCTGCTCCCCAGGTTGTTCCATCAGCCTCATCGCTAAGGATGGGATGGTTCAGGGCTCTAGAATAGCTTTCAAAAAATTTTTTTTAGCTCAATAAATATTTATTGACTAAGTAAATGAATTTGTGTCAGAAGCTTATTTGTCTTTTCCCACCAGTGAGCCTATCCACAGACCTCCTAACAACTGACTTTGGTTTCTGTTTAATATAGCCAAGTTAACTTGTAGGATGAAGTGGCAGAAGGAGAGTGTGTGGATAAAATGACTTGGTTTCCTTTCTTCCCAGAAGTCGCAAAACTGCACACAAAGCCATTTGCCTTTAGTGGGCCCTTCCTGAGGGTACACAGTACATGGGATGTTCAAGGCAAGTGTATAAAGTGAGGTGTGAGATGTCCCACTTCCCAGAGCTGAAAATAGTTTTGCTTTTGAAAAATTAGGTACTCTGCAAAATAGCTAGACTTATAATCTTTAGCTAGAACTACTTCCCTCCCACCCTGACAGCCTGTTTACTAAGCAGAGTGAACCAGTAAATCTGCAATTGTTCCTTCAACTTACCAATGCTGGTGTGTACTTCTGAAACAAAGGCTCTCCGCAGTGGAAGGGAGCGGGAGCTGTAAATGTGGTTACAGCCTGGGGTTGGGGAAGGGGAGCCGGGAGCAGCAAGACGCCTCGTTTTAGGGGTAAGGTGAAACAGTGGCATCTTTTTATTTCACAACTGGTGTCACTCAAATATGGACAAGGTGTCCATTTTCATACCTTATTTTGCCTTAGTCCAGTTTCCCCATCTCTCAGCTTCTTTCTACATTCAAAGAAATTGGATTAAACTGTGGAAAGGATTTGTTTTAATCTAAAGGCCCTTTATATGTATTGTGTCATTTCTATTCTAGTTTACTAAAAAGACCACTCAGAGATAACCCTTTCACAGAAAGCAACCCTTGGGGAGTGGAGTGAAATTAGAGTTGGAGTCAATCGTGGGGTGCGGCCCCAGGTCTACCTTTTACTCTGGGACAATCACTTTTGCTTTCTGGGCCTCAGTTTCTGCAGATGTAGGTGAAGGACAATCACTGCCCACTGTATGTTGTAGAGGCTGCATAGACAGTGGGGAAAGACCTCTGTCCGTATAGTTGCACATTAGCTCTTTCCCTTGGTCCTGAGTTTTTCTTTCTATTTTATTATTTTGTTGCCTGTATTTTTGTGGGAAGATTCATGGTCCAAATAAATAATGCACTCACCACTTCCTCCTTAGATCCCAGTGCTCCTGTTGGCTTTGTGCTTGGGGTAGATCTTCTGCACATATTTCCCCTGGAAGGAGCAACGTTTCTGTGTCCTGCTGATGTCACTGACCCGAGAACCTTCCAGAGAGTCCGAGAGCTGCTTCCTGGAGGGAGAGCAGATGTCATTCTGAGTGACATGGCGCCCAACGCCTCAGGGATCCGGGGCCTTGATCACGACAGGCTCATCAGCCTGTGTTTGTCGCTTCTGGATATGGCTGCGGACGTCCTGCGCCCTGATGGAACATTACTCTGTAAAATGTGGGCTGGCAGTCAGAGCCGTCGCTTTCAGGAGAGGCTGGCAGGGGAATTCCAGCGTGTGAGGACGGTGAAGCCTGAGGCCAGCAGGAGAGAATCCTCAGAGGTGTACCTCTTGGCCACGCAGTACCAAAGAGCGCAGGGTTCTGGGAAAGACTGAGTTGTTTCTGCCATTTCAGGTCCCTTTCCACGTAGAGCTGGAGGTCCTTCCTGGGCGTGGCTGCAGAGGTCCCAGCTAGGTCTGGGAAGCAGTGAGCTTAACAATGAGGGACCTTTTTTTGAAACCAGAGACATGAGAAAGCTGTATTCAGTGGCCACGAAATATGATAAAACCCAGTCTCTGTATCATTTGTGAAGATGAAGTTATTGTGAGGAAGATAGAGGCAAAGATGAAAGGGTGAAAAGAGAGGGAAGGAGAAAAACGAATAGGAAAGGCAGGTGGGCACAGCTTTATGTAATGGGAGCCTGTTACAGAGGAACTGGCTCCTACCTTTACCCCAGAACACAGCACACAGGTTTCCACTTATTTAGCCTATACAGTGTAACACAGAAAAATCTAATTTAAATGTGGGGATTAATTTCCATCTCTTTGTCGAATGCTCTGGAAATAAATCCATTCCTCAAGCAGCGAGAGTTCCCAGAGCAATCAGGGAAGACAGTGGGTGTGAATTATGCAGGAGGTGGGTGTGCTTGTACTTTTGCTGGAAATATGTGTCGCTTCAATACTCCAGGCCCCGGGCTGTAAAGCTAATTGCCAGCAAGCAGCGGTGTGGTGTGTTCATTTTCCTTTTACTCTCCTCCCAGGAATTTGATGCAGCCTTATAAAAAATGTACATTACATTAAGGGATTTCCATGCTTTTGTTTTTTAATAAATTGGTTCCTTTAAAGCCATTTCCTACCTCAAAAACAGTTTATATAAACTACCGATTCTTGGGAACCTCCACCAGGGCCCACTTAGTCCAGCGCCCCGAGGCCTTGGTGAAGCTCCGGACGGGAGTGCGGTTTCCCCTGTTGTCTCTGGCTGCGATCGCCCGGGAGGGGCCCTGCTCCCGCCGCCATCCTGTCCTCCAGCCTCCCTCCCTATGCCCGGGCGCGAGAGCTTGGTGGCGCCTTTCCTCTGCAGGGGTCCCCCGACCGCTCACAGACCCCGGGAGGCCAGCCGAGCTGGAAGATAGTTTGCTTTTCCCAGGGAGAAGTCGCTTTGTTATTAACGTAAATACTGTAGCGACATTGGGGGCGTTGACAAGCGTGTGATCAAGTTCGGCTTGAAGAGCCACCGTTGGCGCTGCTATTCCACACAATACGGGGCGAGACCACCTCCCTAGTGGAAACCCGGACCGCGGGGTCTGGGTCGCCTCGACTGTGCAGCCGGCCCGCTGCTGGGGCCGAATCCTCTCCGAGCGGCATCTTTCAGGGGCGGGCGGCTCCAGGCACGCGATCACCGGACTGGGTGGCCCGCGGACTCGGAGCCTTACGGCCGGACCGTCCCAGGTCTCGCGAGAGCGCAGCAGCACTTCTCGCGATAAGCGGGCGTGAAGGAGAGGAGGGAGATCCGAGCGGCAGAGGCGAGCGACAGGAGCGGCAAGGTGGGGGGTTGTTGGGGCCGCGGTCCCGGGGGAGGGGCCCTGGGGAGTCCGAGGTGGGCGCCGCCGCCGCCGCCGGGGCCCCGGGGCAGCCCTGGGGGGTTCTGTGGGCGCCGCGGCCGCGGTCCCGGGGGAGGAGCCCTGGGGAGTCCGGAGTAGGCGCTGTGGTCGAGGGTCCCTGGGCAGCCTGGGGGGTCCGGGTGGGCGCCGCGGCCGAGGGTCCCGGAGGAGCCCTTGCTGGGGGCCGGTGGGCGCCGCGGCCGGGGTCCGGGCGCTCTCAATGGGGTCCGGGTGGGCGCTGCCGCTGGATTTGGAGGGAGGCGCCGCGGCAGGCGGTGCGGGGGTCCGGCCCTGGCTTCTCTCAGCGTCTGGTGCTGGGGCCTCAAGGCTTCTCAGAAGGAACAGCTCGAAATGGCCAGCGCCCCGTGAAACCCGGGCAGTGGCGACCTGGAGGAGGGGTTCTCACACCTGTCCGGAGTGCTGGTCCTGCGGAGGCTGGCTGCTCCCCAGAAATACCCAGGAGGAAGAGAAGTGCTCTTCTTGGGTGCTACCCTTCCAGGCCGACCCAGCACTGTGCCCTGCACTTATGCAGAGGAGCCGCCTATGGTACTTGCTCCCACTTTATTTTACAACTAAGAAAGCCGATGAGAGATGGGAAGCCATTCACCCAGAATCACACTGCTTTTAGCTAGCAGAGTGGGAACTTGCATTCATGTCTTGTGTGAGGTTGGAGAGAGCAGAAAAGTTGGGGGGCAAATTTACCAGGCCAGTGTAGTGGTGCCCGTGGGGGTGTGAAGTGCAGTTGCGGGTGGTGAGCCTCTAATTTCTTTAGGTTTCATCAGCCATTGTTTGCCAAGGATGAGAAGGGCCGTTGAGAGGCTCCCAGCTCAGGGATTGTGTTGGGAGCAGTTCGTGTTCAGTGGTTAGATTGTTAGATTCAGTGATTAGAAGATTTGAGTCTGTTGGATGAAAAGGTTGGAGTTTGAGCTGCTGCGTTATTATCGTGTGTTTAATGGAGCAGGTTAGTTCCAGGCAGTTGAAAATGTACGTGTTCTTTTCATGCTAGTGTATTACATTCATTGTTTCTTACAGGGGATGGCACCTTGAGAAGGTGGTGGTAGATTGGCCAGATTTCCCACCCTGTGAGGGAAAATATGGCCTGGTCTCATCTTGGCAAATGGAAGGCTTTGCCTTCAGGAGCAGAGCCTGCTGCCTCCCGCAGTGCAATTCTGTATCAGCGAGGCTCACAGCACTGTGAGGTCCCATTCTCTTCCAGTTCATTTCCACTCATGGTGTGAGTGAGTGGTGCAGAGGTGGACATGATGGCCTATAGAAGGCAAGGGCTCTGTGTGCACGAGGCCAGAGTTCTTGTTAAGTGGGAAATTCTCCATCAAACTAAGATTCCTCATTCTTTTGGGGAGATCTGGGGGTGTTCTCAGTCTAATATTTAGGAAGAAGGCGGGCTCTCCCTGATTTGCCCTAGGGAAAAGAGAATGCACCTGTAGGAATCGAGGGCATTTGGCTGGTCACTGTGCCTGGGGCAGCCTGGTGTGAGGCCGTAACCACAGATTGGGGGCTCCAGGTTCCGCTTGTCCTTGGCCCTTCCGTGCATTGGTTTGTAGTGCACACTGGACCTTCAGAGCTACACAGACCCAGGTTTTGGTCTCAGTCTCATTTTATTATCTCAAAGATATGTGTAAGAAGACCTAATTTATCTGCCGACTGTGAAGATGGAAATGTCCTGTGTACAGTTACAAGCAGAGTGATGAACTGGGGCAACAGCTGCACTGTCCGCCATCGGGAGACTTCTTAAGGACATTGTAATTCTGACAACTTTGCAACATTGGCTTCATGATCCTCAGTTTGCAGATGAGGAAACTGAGGCTCAAGGAGTCTCAGTGCCCAGTCAATGTGAGATACCTCTATTTTTGGTACCTCGTTAAAAACCGGAGCAGCACATACTCGTGTCGTTGCTGACGTGTGGTGGTGCGGCCGTGGCCATCGTCCTCATTGCCATGGTTTGTGCCTGTTTCTGACTCCTGGAGGCTGGGCGTTCTGTGAGTGCTCCTGTGGGAGGTGTGACACCGGACTACACCTTCTGCCTGGGGCCATCTGCCCCCTGCTGGTGTGCAGGGTGGCACTCTGATGGCCAGTGGCCTGGTGGCATGTTGTCTTTTATGCCTCCAGTTCTTCTCTGGTAAGCTGGCAGTATGGGCTCCTAGTTAACCCCGAAGAACGTGATCATGGACACTGGAATGTTTTAAGGGCTCTGAGAGAGTGTTAGGGGAGTGGGGTTGCCCAGAGGCACCCCCTGACCAGGCAGCTGGCAGAGCTGATGGCGCCTGGAAAGGCTTGCTGTGACCCCTCCCTTGTCTTCCTCCAGTAGGAAAGTGGCCATGGAGGACCTGGGGGAAAACACCACCGTCCTGTCCACGCTGAGGTCTTTGAACAGCTTCATTTCTCAGCGAGTGGAGGGAGGCTCTGGATTGGATGTTCCCGCCTCTGCCCCAGGTTCTCTGCAGATGCAGTACCAGCAGAGCATGCAGGTGAGTGCTGTGTGTCGGGATAAGGGCCTCTAGGTAAGGAGGCCTGCCCTTAGGTGGAACCTGTTCAACTTCCAGATAGTTCAAGGGTGACATATGTTGGGATAGGGGCCTCTGGGTAATGACACCTGCTCTTAGGTGGGACTAGTTCAAGCTCCTTATAGATGAGGCAGGTCAGTATTCTGTCAGCCTAGCCCTGAATTGTCCTGGCTTAAAAGCTTGATTTACCAGCACTTCCAGGGTGCACCTGGTACTCAGCATTGCACCCACACTAATGAGCTCATAGACAGTAATGGTAGGATTGGAAAGCCAGTCTGTTTGTTAAATTGAGGGAAACACCCAAACTGCCTGGGAGCATGGCCACTGGAATTGTCTACCCAGTTGCTGGCTCCCTTGAAGGTACATCACAGGGGAAGGCTGTGTTGTAAACACAGGTTGTGGCCAGCCCATTGGGAAAACCCCAGCAGAGAGTGGAGGATTGGCTATGTAATGGTCTCAGGCTGTGGGGCCATTTGCAGAGCTTGGCTTCAGTCTGCCATGGGTGATTTCTACAGTACCCTGAAAATAGACTTACTTAATTTTATTCTAATTTCTTGGCAGTGCTCGCTGCAGTCCCAGTTGTAAAAGGGTCAAGTTCAGGTTCCAGAGAGTTGTGGGGTCAGTCCCAGTTGGGGCAGGGATCACTGAGTCCACACAAGGAGTTGAGTGTGGTGTCTGCAGCCTAGCTGGGCCCCTGCCACACTACACCAGCGACATCAGGCAGTCCCTGGCTTCTCTGCCTGTGTTCCTTCTGTCCTGTTGATGGCATGGGCTGCCGGAACTGCTCTGTGAAAGGGTCCTGTGTCAGGTGACCAGAGTGCCCTGTTGCTCTGATAGCCCCACTGAGGCCCATGCAATATTTGGTAGAACAAACACGGGTGTGTTTGTATGCGTTCATTGCTGATAATTGAATGACTTATGTTGGTTAGCGAGCTAAGTTACTTACTGCTCTGTTTTGGGAAGGACTGTTACTTATTCTGAAATTAGGTCTTTTATGTTTGTTTTTTGGTTTTGATGTCAAAACACTTGTTTTGAAATGGTGGTGGTAATAGATTGTAGTTTTTTTTTTTTTTTGATCCTTGCTCACAGGCAAAATAGGTTGGCAACTTTGGTCTAAAGATGTTAAAATTTTACTGATTCAGATGTCTGGGATCTTTTGGCCTCTCAGAACTATAGGAACTATAGGCTCTAGGACTTGGGACGCCCAGGTTCTCACTCAGCTAGTGCTCTGAAGGGCTTCCCCAGTTGGGGGATCCCGCCAGTGAGAGCTATGGCCACAGTGAGCTGGTTAGAGCCCTGTAGCCACAGGACCTGCTTTGGGGCGCTGTCCTTGGCCTATACTGTCCCAGGATTTCACTCAGCAGTTTCCTTCTCTTTCCTACTGAGCTTCCACCAAATAGCAGGTGAGGGAAGAGAGAAGCTACTCGTCTTCGGGTCTGGAGCAGAGGTCAGTGCCTTTCCTACCAGTTCCCCTCCTTTTTCTAAGGTTCCAGCTCTGTGAAAATGTTTTACAGCCTGCTCTGGGGCAGGTCAGTGACAGTTTAAATATAAACACGTTTCAGGTACTTTGCTTCAGAAGCAGTCAATGTTCTGAGAAGATGTGACTGCAGATCCCTGTCTCTGGGACTCCGGATCCCTGTGTGGTGGTGTCCCTGGATCTGGGTCTGCATCCTCAGGAGAAGCTGGTGTCTAGCTGCAGACATGGAGAGCCTAGAAAGTCCAGTGGTTTTGATGGAGGGTAGAGCCAGGGACCTCTAGATATCAAGACGGTGCAGTTGAAATGAGAGGAAGTGTAAAGAGGGTAAAAAAAGTGTGGACTGGGTCCCAAAGAGCAACGGGTGCAGAAGGTACTTGTCCTGGCCCAGGAGTTCTCACGCTCTGTTCTGTTGACCCTTTGGGCTGAATGACTCTTCATCTCACAGGACTTCTCTGTGCCTTGTGGGACACTGAGCAGCATTCCCAGCCTCCTCCCAGCCAGCCGTTGGGGGCAGTCACACACTTCCCACCCCTGTGGCAGTCAGCAGTGTCTCCAGACGGTGTCAGGTGTCCCTGCTGGCAGCAATACCCACCTGCTCGAGCCCAGTGTCTTGCAAACGTTAATGCTCATATGACTCTTATGAGAATGAGAATGTGTTTAAAAGGAAGATTCTGATTTGGTGTCTCTGGGGTGTAGCCTGAGATTCTTCATTTCTGTTAAGTGTTTGGGAGATAAATTGCTGTTGGGTGGCGGTCACTCTTGGCAAGCGCAGACTCTAGCCCATGTGAAGAAGGCCCTGCAGTCAGTGATTATGGGAAACTGATGCCCTTCAAGGCTTCTTTATTTACCTAATCTCTGTGGGAGGCCAACTTCTCCATTGGCCCTCAAATTCTTGGCCTGGTAGGTCGCTCTTTTGCCACTTACCCAAACTTAATCAACACTACATATGTGGTGATGGGATTTTGCTGATACAATTAAGTTCTCAAATCAGTTGACTTTAGAGTACCTGGGGAGGTGGACCTCACCTAAGCAGCGAGCCTTTAAAATCTGGGTCAGGAGGTCAGGAAGGGGATCCCACACATGGAAGATTCTACCTAGTTGGCTTTGGAGGTAGAGAGGGCCACATGTCAAGGAATATGGGTGGCCTCTAAGGGTGACAGCCCAGCACTGACAGCCAGGAAATGGAGGCTCAGCCTTACAGCCATGGGAGCGTGGCAGATGGGAATGCAGCCCTGCAGACTGTTGAGCCTGTGAGATCCTGATCAGAGACCCTGGCCATGTGTGCCTTCTCACCAGGTCCGACAGCTAACACATGGGTGTTTATGCTGCTAAGCATGCGGGGACTTGTTACCCAGCAGTAGGAAGCTAGTAGACCTCTTGTACATCAAGCCCACCCTTGGTCACCCTGACGTACTCCTGCCCTTTTCATCCCTCCTCTGCTGCTTCCCTGCACCCATTTCTGAGCTGAGGACCCAGCGCCCTACCTGTGCCCCAGGGCTAAGCTGGGCCTCGTTGGGGCAGGCGTTCAGTGAGTGAGTGTTGAACCGTCATTCGGCTTTTTGGCACGGGCGACTGAAGGTTCTGTCTTCCGTTGGTGCCTGTCAGCTGGAGGAGCGGGCAGAGCAGATCCGCGCCAAGTCCCACCTCATCCAGGTGGAGCGTGAGAAGATGCAGTTGGAGCTGAGCCACAAGAGGGCGCGCGTGGAGCTGGAGCAGGCTGCCAGCACCAGTGCCAGGCGCTACGAGGTGGGTGACTGGGGTGGGAGTGGGGGCAGGGGGCTCGGCTGCCTGGAGCTAGGGCCTGCCTGGTGTGGGGGCCGCCTGAAGCAGTGGCTCGGCATGCTCCCTGCAGGCTGTGGGGAGAGCCCCTTGGCTGACAGCCCAGTGCACCAACCCTGGGCTGCGTGCTCGGGCCTTGCATGCTGGCTGTGCCGCCTGCCTTGGAGCAGAGTGGGACCCAGGTGATGCCTCTGCGGGTCAGCCTGCCCTGAAGAATTCCTCCCGGTCTGGTGTCTCCACCCTCTGGGAGAACTGGGATGCAAATCCAGTAGATATGCCAGGTGGCATGGGTGACAGTTGCATTAGGGTCTCAGGTCCAGGCAGGGTCTTGCTCACATGGCCTCAGAGCCAAGATCACCAATTTTGGGTCCTGTTTCCTGTTGCCCCTGGCTTTTCAGGGCAGGCTGGGAAAGTGCAACCCTGTTACCCAGAGAAGGTGCTAGGTGTTTACTTAGGGCATAAATTCCTTCCTTTGCTTTGATTAGCAGCACGGCTAAGCTTTTCCAATAAGTGCCAATGAGCTGTGGGAAAGCTGCCAAGATTCAAGCCAAGTGTTGGGCCAGGAAGTCTCTGACCGCCTGTGCTTTCCCAGCAGATGGATGTCTGGCCTTATGTGGCTTATTCCCATGCTTTTCTAGCTGATATCTTTGAGGGTGTGACACCAGTGGAATGTGTTGGAAGCTTGTAGGCAGGTTCCTGCCATGGTGTGTGGGGGCTCAGCAGCCTAGAAACACAGCCTGTATGGCCCTGATGCTGCTCCAAGTGGTGTTTCTCTGAGGCGGGCTTCATGGATGCCCTTGGCTGTCCTAGGAGGGCCATCCTGGAGCAGCCGGGGCAGAAGGGCTGGGTGAGGCCATGGCAGCCTTCTGCCCTTCAGGTGCCTTTGTTGAGGGGGGAGGAGGTGGTGCCAGGGCATCAGATGGTGGGAGTCATGGTGCTGCCATGACCCTCAGGCAGGGGACACAGGTCTGCAGCTGCTGGCGTTTCTCGGCCATGGGTCCCTCGAGGACAGGCCTGTGCAGGCTGTGGCACCTGCTAGGTGTACAGGATACATTCGGATGAGTGAGGGATTGTCACAGGGCTGCTAAAAGTCTTTCCTTACAGGGATGACTGAGCCTCATCCGGGGCCCCACACTGAGTGCGGCCTCCCCTTCGGAGGCCTCTCCCTCTCTGCCCACAGACATGGTGGGAGGGGGCCCTGGGACCACCTTAGCCAGCGTTTTTCACATTGTTCTGTTGAAACTTGGGCATCTGTCACGGCTTTTCAGGGATTGCCAGTCTGGTAGGGGGTAGGGAAGATGTGGGGTGGGGACCTGCCCTCCAGCCTGGAGATGTCTGTGAGGTGGTGATCCTTTGGGGCCCGAGGTCCGTGGACCTGCCTGGATTGTCCTGAGTGCACTTGGGGCCAGTGGCCTGAGTAGAGGTGTCCTGGCCCACTTTGTGGTGTGCAGAGCAGGGCCCTGTGCTAGCCAGCATGGCCCTCACCCCTTTGCTGCTGGGCCTCTGGCTGTTTGAAGGCTGTCTTGGTGAGTCCCTCTGAGCCTTGATGCGCTTCCCTCGAGGAGGCCACAGCATTCTGCACTACTGTTCAGCCCCTCATTGGTGCAGGGCTGCAGGGCCTTGTAGGAGCCCTTGTGCTGAGCGAGGTGGACCGTGGGGTGCCCGCTGGTCCTTGGGAGCTTCTGCAGCTCAGCTTCCTGAGGAGAGATCAGAGGCCAGCAGCGTCAGGTGCCACCTGACCAGGTCTGCTGCCTTTGTGTCTGGATTCTGGCTTCCACTGTGTGGTCCCTTTGCTTCTCTGGCTGAGGGTAACCTCCTCAGTGGCTTACAGTCAACTCCTGAGGCCGCCGGGCCTCACCAGGATGGCTCTTGGTTCTGCAGCCTCTTTACCAGCATGACACACAGTCCCCTGGGGTACCTACACAGCGGGCTCTGAAGGTTTGTTGGGGGTAGTGTTCCCTCGTGGCCCACTAGGGCACTGGGTCAGCTGGTCCTGCGTGCCGGCTCATGTCTGCACCGCCTGTCCCTGCCCGGGTGTCTGCTTGTGGGCAGAGTGCCGACTCATCATACTATAGTGCAGTCAGACAGAAGCTGCTGGTACTGCCAGAGCTCAGATGGCTTTCCAAGGTCGCACCTGAGTCTGAGTGTTGGGCTGCTTCTCCTCCCTGCAGATGGTGCCTGTGAGCACTGGCTGGTGACTGCGTGGTGCCATGTGCCCTCCGAGAGGGGCCTGGCCGCACTGGAGGGGTCCCTGTTCTGAGGGAGGAGCGGGGTGTGGTCTTTCTGCTCCGACTCCCCTCACCAGTCCTCCCCTCTTGGCAGCGCGAGGTGGACCGCAACCAAGAACTCCAGACGCGCATTCGGCAGCTGCAGGAGCGGGAGGCCGAGGTGGAGGAGGAGGTGAAGGAGCAGCAGGAGCGCAACAGGTCGTGTCGGCAGAGCCTGGATGCAGCTGGCCGGAAGCTACGGGAGAAGGAGGCCTGCCTGGCCACAGCCGGCGAGGTGAGGGCTGCGCCTGGCTGCGTGCCGCCTCCACCAGCCATTCCTCCTCCTTGAGGGAGGAGAGCGACTGGACCCCGCACTCTGCCGCTGCAGCGCTGTAGTGCTGTGTTCTGGTTCTGCTTCCCACTTGTGCACACACATTCTGTGCACGGTTGTTAGAGTAAAAATACCAATTTCCCACTCTGGTTTTCAGCTAGTAAGTTGAACACTTTAGTCCTTGCAATTATTTTTATCAGATGACTGATCCGTGTTTTGTCATTTTTAAATGTTTTGTCTTTTCCTGTGCAGGCCCCCTGATGTGTACACATGCAGGTGGCAGATGCTCCGTGCATGTAGCCTTTCTGTGCCTGTTGGTTCACGGGCACAGGTTCCTGGGAGTGGGGTGGTATGCTCTCCCGCTGGCCTTCCCAGTGGCGTTCACTGCCTGCCACTGTGATGTGCTATGCATGTTCTGGTATCACAGCAGCCTCACCGTGTGTCACAGATGTCACAGATAGTGGTCTTTTCTAGAAACACCAGTTTTTTTTTTCCTTTCTTCCAGAAAGTATAGGTAGGTGCCTCTGGATTTGCATTTCTTTGATTATTAGCATGGTCTGTTAGCATCTGAGAATGTCTTTGAAGCCAGAGCATGTGTGGACTGTAGTTGATACTGTCCTCTACCAGTTGAGAGCTGCATAAATTTTAGAAAGAGCCTGAACATCGATGCTGGTGGAAATCAGACTCTCTGACCTTCTCTGTCCCTTTGCTGTGCAGCTCAAGATCACAGGTGCTGTGAGGAAATAAATGAAATGCTGCCAGGGAGGGAGTGGGAACGTGGGATCATTGGTATTCTGTCTCTGCTGCTTTTCTCCACTTGATAGATCCTCAGGAGCAGGCTCCAGGTTATTTTTGCCTTGGCAGCGCTGGAGAGCATGTTAAAGTTGTTCCTACATCTGTCTTCTGATCTGGATGTTGGCAGGAGAGGAGCCGTGATAGGCCTCCAGACAAGTCCCCCTTGCCCTTGGTGTGCCTGCCTGTGCTTCGTTCTGAGCTCATGTGCTGGAGGCTGGTGTGGGGTCCCTGGGAGCAGGCAGGCGCTGCACACTGATTGGTGAAGAGCACAAGGGGTGAAACCCTCACCTCAGAAGTCTGCAGAGGATGCTGGGCCGGGCCCAGCTCGGGAAAGGTCGTGGCTAGCTGGGACACAGGACTCCACATGTTGCTTCTCTTCAGTGCCCTGGGGAAGCCTTCCCTGGTCACTCAGATGAGGCTCTTCCCTCCCTTCTCTAGCTGTATGCTCTTATCTGGGTGCCGTGGTTCGTGTGATCATCAGTGTGTCGTCCCCTTGTTTCCTACAACTCTGTAACTGTGGGCCATCTGACCCCCGTATGCAGTGCAGCCAGGTGTCTGTGTGTTTACTGAATTCAGGAAAACCTGAAGGATATGCTCATTGTTAAATATATTTTCAGTACCTCTATTCTTTTTGGTTCCCAGATTGACAGTTTCTGATCCTTACTGTAATAGAGCAGGTTGTGTGGACTGATGGAGTGGGGCCTGGACACCCCGTGGCAGCCTCCCGGGAGCTGTGGCATGACTGCTGATGTATTCACGTGGGTCTTGGGTTGGTGCTTGGGCCCCAGGCCCTGGTGTCTGTAGAGGCAGCCCTGGGGACTGCCTGTGTCACTTGCTGGGTGGAGTTTGCCTGTTGGGGTTGTCCTGGCCAGCTCCCCAAGGTGGATGGGGCCTCATCTCCACTTGGTGATTTGCAGTGATACTCCTGAGTGAGCCGGCCTTCTTGCTGGCCTGACTGGTGTGTGCTCTTCCCCTGAGAGAGCCACAGGGGCATGGTTACCATCAGGCTGCCTGGTGAGGGTGCCCCCCCCCCCCCATGTGTCCTGGAAGCTCTTCCCTCTGCTCTCCTTGCTGACCACTCCAGCTGGGGGTGCTCCCACCTCCATGGCATCCTCGAGGCCCCTCTATTCTGTGGGCTATTGTGGCCTTACGGGGAGGACAGCCTCAGTCCTCTGTTTACAGCTTCTTGGTGGGTACCGGCTGTGGTTCACAGCACATGGCTGGATAGGTGGCCTGGTTTGCTTTGGGGAAGGAGTTCCAGCTGAGGGGGATAGGTGTGAGAGCATGCCCAGGACTAGTGAGGGTCCAAGGTGGCGGGACGTTGTAGGGGCACCGGCATGCAGGCCACTGGGTGTCCAGCAGGAGGCCCAGGCCTGGCTTGCTGGCAGCCTGTCGTCCTGACGTAATCTCTTGTTGGGAGCTGGAGGGAAATACGAGGCAGGTCTCACGCTTGGGGGCTCTGGGTTTGGGTTAAGGGCTGGTGTCTTGTCTGCTGGGGCTTGTGTTCTGAAGGAGAAGACAGCTTTGTCCCTGCTCTTTGGAATGGGTGGGAGGGGACCAGCTCTTGGGGGTGTTGTCCCCGTTCCTGTGGGAGGCCCTCCTACACTCTTGTGCTGGTGGCTTAATGAGTGGCTTGCATGTCCTGCTCTGCTTTCAGACCATCGGTGCATTAAAGGGGAGGATCTCAGAGCTGCAGTGGAGTGCCATGAACCAGGAGATGCAGGTGAAGAGCCTGGAGTCTGAGAAGCAGGAGCTCAAGGAGCAGCTGGACTTGGAGCGCAGGTGTGTGAGGTGGTGCTGGCAGGGCCCACCTTCCCGGCACGTGCTCTCTGCTCCTTTGCTAGGGCGCCCTGATTGCTCTGGTCTAGGCAGCCCGAGGCGTGCTGGGGTGTGTGCTGAGCTGCAGGCCCACAGTTAGTCATGTGGGAGACCCAGACAGGGAGGCCCTGGCTTGTCCTGTGCCCCTGTGGCCTGAGTGCCCAGACTCCACGGGGGCCGTGTGTGCTGATGCTGTAAGGGTCCACAGCGCCCTTTGGTGCTATCTTCCCCTCCACAGGGTGGTGGGGGACGGACACCGAGGCTCCTGTAGCTGGGGCGATAAGTGGCAGCAGAGCAGAGTCTTAAATGTTCTGAGAACAGGAAGAGGGAGCAGTTATTTCTTCCCTCCCTGGGTGGGGGGACATCAGCATGGAGAGAGCTGGATTTTAGAGGCTGTGTGGGACTTCCCCAGGGGCGGGTGGGATATGGCTGGGATGGGACCTTCTGGGCAGAGGGAGCAATCTGAGCACTGCACGGAGGAGGGAAGGAGCTTGCCTGAGGGTGAGGTCAGAAGACTGAGTGCTCTCCTGAAAAATTTGCTCGTTACCTTAGCAGACGTTGTCTTAGGAGCTCTGGTCACTTGGAGTTGCGGGCCGAGGGGTCTGTTGTGAGTGGGTCCCCGGCTGTGGTCCCCAGCTGTGCAGGTGTGAGCCGCAGGGTAGGGGGATAAGAGCTGTGGGAGGCTGAGGCTGGGCTTAGCCACCTGCCCTGACCCAGTGAGGAGATGGAGGCCATGGGGCCACTGGCAGGGGCTGGAGTTTGGGATCCCAGAGTATGTCTATACTGGAGAGCTTTTAGGGTGAATTGCTGGCTTTACCACTTACCTCCTTCTGCACGTGATATACTTTTCTCTTGATAGAAAATGGCAGGAAGCTAATCAGAAGGTTCAGGAACTGCAGGCCAGCCAAGATGTGAGGGCTGACCAGGAACAGAGGATTCGGGTGAGCTGCTCCACTTTGGTTCCTGGCCTGACATGGCAGTGGTGGTCTCAGCCCTCCTGAGGCCCACTGGTGTTTCTGAACCGGGGACACACTCTGACGCTGGGGGACAGTTGGATGCCCGTGCCCCTGCCTGCACCCCTGTAGCAGATTTCCCTGGTTGTCCAGGTCCCTGCTATGGCTGTTGCTGCCTTTAGAGTAACATCTCAGCCCCATGCTCCACCCAAGTGATCAGGGGCTCCTGGTTGCCCTCAGTTGAGCCTGTCTCGTCAGGGCTCAACTCCTGGGCTCTCTCTCACATGCTCTTCTTAGTGGCTGCAGTGCCCACCTGCCCCTTCCACAGCAGCCCTCGCCCTCCCACGTCCTGCCCCACCTTGCCTGCCCCTCACCCTCCTGGCTGCAGCCCTGGGCCTGCTTTTCAAAATATGCCTGTCTGTGCAGCTGGCATCTGTCTTCTCCAGCTGACTTCAAACTCTTCCTTGTGCAGACCTCCCTGGCTGTCTGTGCCACCTGTGTCACGCTGTCCCCACTACCTGACCCAGTTCCTGGCGCAGGGATGCACCCCTTTAGTGTTTGTTGAGTGACTAATTTGGTCCTGGTCTCATGTTCTTAGCGACTTGTTACTAGTGGTACCGGCTGCCTCCACTGTGTCCAAGGGGACCACAGATTGTAAAGAAAAGGCTGTCCTCAATATGGGAAAGACTGTTGTGACACGTGTGTACTGGAGCGTCAGAGCAGATCTGATGTGTTGCTGATCACCTTATTCAGGGAGTGGGATGTGTTGCTGATCACCTTATTCAGGGAGGCTTTGCTGAGTGTCCTTGGGCCATGCATGTACTAGGTTCCCTCCCTGAGGGCAGCTTGGCACAGGGGGGCCCTGGAAACATTCACTGCGCCCAGCAGAGGCACACCTGTTGCAGTCAGGCAGGCTTCCTGGAGTAGGAGCCCAGGCCCTGGAGGTTGCTGAGGACCTGGGACAGTTTGGTGCAACTATCTCTCCTCCTCTGTCTCTGGCCTCAATCAGGATCTGGAGCAGAAGCTGTCCCTGCAGGAGCAGGGTGCTGCAGTCGTGAGAAACATGAAGTCTGAGCTGGCACGGCTGCCCAAGGTGGAGAGGGAACTGAAGCAGCTGAGGGAGGAGAACACCTACCTGCGGTGAGGCAGGGGTGGGTGCGGCTCCATGGGCGGGTGCCCCATTCCAGCCCCTTGGGCTCCTGGCCGGTCCTGGTGTGCGTGGCTTCTGACAGCTGTTTCTGGCCCTGCCAGAGAGATGCGAGAGACGAATGGGCTGCTGAGGGAAGAGCTGGAGGGGCTGCAGCGGAGGCTGGGGCGCCAGGAGAAGATGCAGGAGAAGCTTGTGGAGTTGGAGCTGGAGCAGGAGGTAGGGCCAGGCCTGGGGCCGTCCCCGTGCGGGCCTCTGTCTGCCTAGAGGACTGTGCTCAGTCCTAACATACCTGCTACCTGAGTGTGGAAGCCACTGGGCAGCATAGTGGCCCCTAGAGTCAGCCGAGTCCTTATCCCAGAACTGCCCTCTGCTGCCTTGCATGAGGGTGCTGCCAGCTGGCCTGTGCTAGGGAGACGGCGTGCATCTCCAGTGTGAGCGCAGCTCCTCACACGCGGTGGGAGGAGGCCAAGTGAGCTGCGGCATGGGAGGACTTGTGGCCGTGAGGGTTGGGGAGGTGCCGAGAGCATCCTGAGGGTGTGGCCCTGCTGACATCTTAGCCCAGTGAGGCCCTCACGTGGCCTTTGACCTGGACGTGGGGAGATGGAGGATGCATTGTGGTCTATCTAAGCCACTCAGTGCAGGAAACTGATAAATATAGCGAGTCAGAGAGGAGATGGCACGTGACCCTTGAGACAGACACTGTTCCCACCTGGACATGCTTGGTCCCAGTGGATATGGTGGGAGGTCAGAGGCACGTGGTCCTGGCTCTCATGTTGCTCACATTCTGGACGGGGAGTGAGGCTAACTCTGGGATGTGGGTCAGTGTGCAGTGCAGGGGCAGGCGGTGGGGTGGGGAGGCTCCTGCCTTCTCTGCTGGGCAGGATCTTCTCCCCTTGGGCCACAGGTCCTAGAAGGCTGAGTGGGGTCAGGTGAGTTTGGCTCTTGGGCGAGTCCATGTGCCCTGAGGAGCGCCTGGCAGACCCGGGGAGGCGGTGGGCCCTGTGATTCCTGTGCCAGCATCTGCTCTCTGGGTGGCAAGCTCTGGGGGCAGGGCCATCCAGGAGGCCGTCAGCCCCTAAGTCCTCGCAGCCTGCTGGGGTTCTTGCTTGAGTTTACAGGGCTGGGAAGAAATATGCCCCTAGCACACTGTGGGGCTTTCTTTTGGCATTTGGAAAGTAACCTCTCTGCTCCAGAGCAGACACAGAACTCAGAGATAAGCACAGGCTATTGTGAAGGATCGGGGGGCCTGACATCATCTCCGCTGTTAGCGCTGGTGATGTTTGGCCTAGGGCTGATGTATGCATGCTGCGTGGGGGTGGCCGGTAGTGACCTGGAGTGCAGGAGGATGGGCGTCATGAAGTCCTGGGATGGGAGGTGATGGGCCTTGTGCTCTTTCTGCCTTGTCATCTCAGAGGCTGCTGGCGAAGCTGCAGAGCTGGGAGAGACTGGACCAGACCACGGGCTTCAGCATCAGGTAGGTGGGAAGCACCGAAGTCCCCACAACCTTCAGCAGAGGCCCTGCCAGGGCAGCTGCTCAGTTTGAATGAGGTGCTGTCATGGTGCTCAGGGGCTCTCCCCACCTGGTCTCAGCACCACCTTCATTTACAGCCGGACAGCCACCCCTAGGTGGTGGCAAGCATGTGATTGCCCTGCGTTGCTGGGCTTTGTTAAGGGGCTTGTCTGTGTATACCTGGGAAGTAGTTGCTTTTAGGGGAAGTCATTCCTTTCAGAGCTGTAACCAGTGGAGGTGAACTGAGTCTTAGCGGTGGAAAAGGGAAATGTGGGGGTGGTTGTTGCAGCAAGGCCCCTGCAGCAGCTGCCCTGGCCTGGCTGAGGCGAGCCTCTGCCAGTGGGTGAGTGTCAGGATGCACAGTGGGGCAGCAGGCGGGGGCGAGCCTCTGTTCTCCCCTGGGGAGTGGGCAGGACAGGCATCCTGCCACTGCCCCCTGCTGCCCATCCATCCAGGGGCCTCTGCCCCGCTTTCTCCAGTGTGCCCTGCTCCTGCCTGCCGCGTAGCCCCAGGCCCCTGAGGACTGACTGCCCTGGGGTGGCTTGTTGGTACCGGTGGGTCCTTAGTTGGGGGTGGAAGATGGATCACCTGGATTCATCCTTGCAGCCTGGGGCATGGGGCCTGTGGTGTCTTCTCTGCTCGTGTAACTTAGGACTGTCACTCCTTGGTTGTCTTTCCTGCTGCTCTTGGAAACTGGGCCAGGACTGAGAACCTTTGAAGAGCTGTAATTGCACTGTTGGACTGCTGGTTCTGAAACCCACGACTGTTCTGATGGCACTGTTGACTCTAGCTGCCCGTCACTTGGAAATGCCTCTTCTTTTTATCTTTGCCTTGCTGAGTCACAGTGGCCAGGTGAGGCCGTTACTTCCCCTTGAATTACACCTGCAGAATCCAGACCCCCACAGGGCTGGCCCCAGCTGGGCCTAAATGTTTTGTGCTAACTTCTGTTCTGGGGGCTTAGTAACTCACTGGAAAGCTTCCCTCCTGCTCCTAGGGAGATTCACCTCAGAAGGGAAATGTCCGTGACTTCTTTCTCGTGCGGGAGATCAGAGGCCTGCCTGTGCCTGATCAGACCAACTCCTGGAGTGTTAGAGTGCCCAGCGGACGCCGTGAGTGCTTGACATCAGCCAGGCCAGCAGCACCGGTCCCAGCAACCGCCATCTCTGGCCAGAGTGGAAAGTGCAGCTGCTCTTTGAGCCCCTTTGGATCCACTTTCACACTGGGGGCTTTTCTGAGGTTTTTCAAACCCCCGAGCAATGTTGGCAGGTGGGGAGTTTTGCTGGCTTTCCCAGCTGGGCCCCACCTGCCTGTACATTCCCTGCGGCCAGGCCCCAGGAGAGGGAGAGGAGGGGGTGGGGCTGCTCCACTCACTGGTGGTGGGGTTGGGCAGGAGAGGGGGGTGACTGTGGTAGAGTGGGCAGCATGGCCGAGGCTGGCTCCTGTCCTGCTCCCCAATGGCAGGTGTGCCCTCTGTGGTTTGGTCACTGCTCCGGGCCGTTTTTCTTGTCCTTGGAAAGGAGGTGTGAGCTTGCTCACGGTGCGTGGAGGGGGCCACGGGCATGCATGTCAGAGTGCCTTGAGCACAGCAGCACGGGAGTGGTGGTGTCCTGAGTAGCCAGCACCTGCTGGAAAAGCCGGTGGTGCGTCCCCATTGTCCTTGGGCTCCTGTGGGAGGGCAAGCTTCCTGTCACATGCTTTTGTGGCCACTCCCAAGGCCCCTTGGAGCCTCACTCCTCCTCCTCACCTTTCCTGTTCCCAGGGTCACTCAGGGCAGGCCTTCACCTCTGGTGATTCCTGTGCCACTGTGGCAGCTGGTGGGTCAGACTTGGGGTGTAAGTGTGACCTATTGTCAGTCTCCTGGGGAGCTCAGTGCAAACACTTGCACCTGGGCTGAAGCCAGGCCCCTAGGGTCAGCCTCTCCAGCGCTGGACTTGGGTCTTGGCATGAGCTTGGGTACTGTAAGGCAGAGCTGGGCTGTCCTTCTTTGCCAGTGTTTGGGCAATTTACTAGTAATTTTTGAGCAGGGTGGGTGGGGGTGGGTAACAGGCAGAGGGATGTAGCACAGTTCAGGAGAGGCACTGTCCCAGGGGGTGCAGGTGCTAGGGGCGCTCTGAGAGTGGTGCTGTCTGGCGGCTGCTGGGGGTTGCAGGCCGGTTCCACCAGCGGGGGTCTGGGCTGGGCGTCTTTGCCATGTGCAGGGCAGCAGGGGTGGTTGTGGGGTTCTCAGACCTTCAGCCTCGTGTGCTGGGCCCTTTATGCCTCAGTGTTCCTGTCTATAAATGGAAGGGCTTCTCTAGAACCTTGGCTTCTCTCCGGGAGCCTTGGATCTCTCTGAGACTCTGATCAAAGTCAGACTTCCTTGCATGTGGGCCCATGCAGACACAGTTCGTGTGCCAGTTTGGGAACCTGCTCCCTTGGAGTGTGACTGGCCAGCCCTCACTGATGGCGGGAGGCCGGGCCCAGCAGGCACCCTGGAGGGAAGCTCAAGGGATTGGGAGGCATTTAGCCTGGCGGGCCTGAGTCCTTTAGGCCTAGGTTGACTTTGGTTTTGGGACTGAGGCTGTTCACTTGGGGCGTGTCGTGACCCCAGGCTCTGGCCTGTGTCCAGCGTCTCTGTGGGTCTGAGAGCTGCCACCACTGGGTAGTACATCCCCTCGGTGATCCTGACTCCCTGCTACCTTGGCAGCCACCAGACCCCTTGGGGCTGCACCTGGTGCATTTGGGTTTTTGAAGTCAGGCTTGCCTGCTGTTCTTGTGCCATGGGACTTGTTCCCTGCAACCAGGGCTTTGGTGATGGGGGTAAGGGGACTGTGGTTTTACAATTCCTGCTTGTCTTTGGGCAGCCAGCCAGCCACTGAGGACTGTCCCACGCCTGCCAGTCTTGACCAGCCTTTTAAGATCCTTAAAGCCCTTGATCCTTAAGCTTTTGTGATGTTGTAGATCACAAGTATTCCCTGCTTGGACTCTTCTCTGTGGCCAGGAATGTGGCTTCTCAGAGGGTTCTGTGGCTTTGTGAAGCTCAGGGACAGAGATCAGGGTTAATAGCTGGAGAGACCAGAACCCCAAAGAGTCCCCATAGCATGATAGTGGACACCCTCTTCCCAGTTTGGGGTTTCCTATGGCCCGAGGAGGTTCATGAAGTGTAAAACTATAGGGAAGCCCCAGGGACCAAGTCTCCTTATCTGACAGATAAGCTTATCCACCCCTGACGTTGCATGACACCTGACTCCAGCATGTGGGCCATGTGGGACACAGGCAGGATCAGCCTCACAACCAGGAGGGTCATGGGTGGGAGGGAATGTTGTGCAGGGGTAGGGTCCCATGTGCTCGGAGCATGAGGGTGGGTGAGTTTGATGTCTGGATGTCCTTACCTTGGGGCTCTGAGAGCTGGCCAGGGTGTTGAGCAGCAGTATGGCAGGAGAGGAGGTATGTGGAAAACCTACACACTGGCTGGCCCCAGGAGTGTGGTCCATTGGGGAATGATTAGAAGGGACTGGAGGTGGACTCTTAGCATGTCTGTGTCAACCTGGCAGGATTGTTTGGGCCTACAGAAGAGAAAGAAACTGAGAGGGGCTTATGGGAGAGATGGCATCCATCCCATACCCAGGGCCTTGTCCTCAGAAAGTGGGTCAGTGTGATTCTGCACTTTTGTAGAATCGGGGGCCACCTGTGAGCACCTCGATGGGGGCATAAAAATTCAGCACCTATTCAGGATCAAACTCAATGAACCAGCAGCAGAAGGGAAGTTGCTCCACCAAATGCGGTCTGCTGCAGACCCTGCAGCTAGTGTGAAGCGAGCCCGGGGGAAGCTGATGCCCACCCAGGGAGGCTCTGTGGTGTGTGCTGATCATGCCGCACCCCCGGTACTGGAGTCCTGGCCAGGGAAGTGGTGAGAAGAGGAAAGAAAGGTGTGCAGACTGGGCAGGAAGAAGTGACACTAAATGGAGATGAAGTCACTATGTTAGAATATCTCAAGGAATCTTTAAGAAAAATCACTGAAACTAATGCTTGAATTTAGCAGGTTCACAGGATGCAAGGACAATTTACAGAAATAGGTTGAATTTCTGTGTGCTATCAATGAACAATTAAAAGTACGTACCATTCACGATAACATCAAAAAACACGAAATACTTGAGGATGAACTTAACAAAGTATGTATAAGACCTGGATGCTGAGAATTGTTAGATGTTGCTGAGAGAAATTGAGGACCCTTAATGGTAACAATTATGTGAGGTATGCGGCTGTGTTCATGGAGTTAGAAGACTCAGTATTGCTAAGATATCCATTTTCTAAAATTGATGCACACATTAAGTGCAGTCCCAACCAAAATCCCAGTGGTATTTTTCAATAGAAATCGATAAACTAGCTTCAAAATTCAAATAAAGAGTATCTAGAGTAGCTGTAGTAGTTTAGAGGAAGAAAAAGTTAAGAGGGTTTACATGGCTGATTTCAAGACATTGTAAACTGTACTATTGAAGACAGTGTGGTACTGGAAAGAGCCACATAAACTGATGGCACAGAATTGAAAGTTCAGGAGTGATCCAAGAATTAGCCCATTGATTTTCATCAAAGGTGATGTGATAATTCAATGAGAGTCTTTTCAAGAGGTGTCACTGAAACAACGGGACATCTGTGTTTACAAATACAGGTATTTACCTCACACTGCGCCAGATTTCAGATTGGAGCAAAAGTGTAAGTGTACAGACTAAAACTTCCAGGAGCTTGGGATTGATAAAGAGTTCTTAGGACTCAAAAATCATGAATTATAGGTGAAAAAAATTGATGTTAGACTTCATCAGAGCTAAAACTTCTGCTCTCACAAGACCTAAGAACAAAGGCAAGCCACAGACTAGGAGAAAGTGTTTGCATTGTGTATGTCTGACTGAGGACTTGTATCCAGAATACAAAACTCTCCCAAATCCAGAAGATGGCCTGACTAAAAAAAAAATGGGTAAAAGACTGAACAGATAACTGTACAGAAGCTGATATCTGATGGTAAATAAGGACACAGCATGTGCTTGGTATCATTGGTCCTGGGGGGATACAGGTTCAGATCACAGTGAGATACTCCCAGCCCAGCAGGGCAGCTCTGCTTGGAAAGACTGACCGCACCGACTGCCGGTCGGGACATGCGGCAGCCGGAGCTCCCGTGTGGACAGTGGCACAGCCTCCTGGGAAACAGCTTGCAGCTTCCTGTTCATTGGTGCCGTGACCTGGCAGTTCCACCCCTAGATAGTTACTCAAGTGAAGTGAGAAACCTATGAGCCCACAAAGACTTGTCTGCAAGCGTTCATAGCGGCTTTATTCACAACAGCTGAAAAGTGGGAATGGCTGAAACATGCACCCGTCGGTGAGTGGGTAAGCAGATTGCTGTATCCCCACAGTGGGAGACCACTCAGCAGCTGGAAGGGGCGGAACTGTACTGCACAAAAGTGCTGACAATCTCTTGCTGAGTGACAGGACCCAAACGCATGGAGGTCACACTATATGATGCCATACATTTATTTGGAACTTAAAACGAGGCAAAACTAACTTGCAGTGACTGAAGGAGGATGAGTGGCTCCTTCAGAGTTGGGCTAGGCTGACTGGGGCTTGCGCTGGTCACCCTGGTGTGTGCTCTGTCATGTGTGAGTCACACCTCGGCCAAGCTGACCCGTGAATGGTGAGCGGTTGTAGTCAGCATGACATGCGAAGGAAGGGAAAGGCCTTGGAGGTGATGTGGACTCAAGTTGGGTGGATGGGCCGTAAACAGTCCTCGTTTTGGGACAGAACCCATTTCTGAGCTTGTCAGAGGCCCACGGGCAGCTGGGACCCACCCATGCTGTCATTTGCCTGGATCCTGGGGACTTGTGGCAGTTGCTGGGGGGAGCACGGCACTGGGTGGGGTCAGCTGTGGGCCTCGAAGGTCAGTGAATTTGTATGGTTGATGGAAACAAGTGAGCGTGACAGGAGGGGAGCAGACGAGAAGCAAGAGTAGGCTCTCCAGGTCTCTCCTCACTGGGTGTGCAGTTCTCAGATAAGGGACTCAGGGCTGCCCTGGGGGCTCTCACCCCAGCCCGCCTTTCTTGGCTGTGCCTGATGGACTTGTGCATCTTTCCAGGTGGAGTGGGGACGTCCAGGCTCAGTATGCGCCTTCCCTTGAAGTCGAGTGCATTCTGTAATTACTCTGCACCTTTTCCTCTGACTTCGACTACATCTCCACAGCCCATAGACACCCTGCTGGACTGCAGTGAACAGCCGTGGTGTCCCGTAGCAGGCGTGAGCCTGTTTACCTTCTGTCCCTTGTTGGTGAACATTGGCTTGTCTCCACTGGGGCTTTTTGTGTTTGTTTCAGTTAGCAGTGCCATACTGTTGGATAAATTCTTAGAACTTTTACCTCAAGAGTACATGTTTGAAATTGGTAGGTGGTGCCACATTGCCCCCCCAGCAGTGCAGTGTCTCCATTTCCATCACCTCCTGTGAGCAGGTGCTGTGCTCACTCTGGGCGGTGTGCTTCCAGAAGTCTCAGCAGAGTTTCCAAGTGGAGTCGCAGGGACCCGAGGAGACGAGTCTCCAGCGAGTGGCTTGGTTTTTGAAAGTTTATTCAGCAACCCGCATCATGGGTGGGGCTCACCAAGTGGGCAGGGAGGGTATGGAGTCCTCTGTAGCCAGGCCTCTGATTCCACAGAGGAAGAGGAAGAGGTTGGTGCTTGGTAGGAATGCCTCTGATGTGGCTCCTTCCCTGTTCCTCTGCCCAGTGTGGCTGTGTGTCAGCCAGGCTGGGATGGCACAGTAGCTCCCAGCACACGTGCAGGCTGGTGGGATGGGGGGTCACCAGCACACTGCGTGGGGAGCGGTCAGCAGGTGGGTGTGCTGGCCTGAGCCTGGCAGCTGTGCCCCAGAACTACTGACCCATTGCCCAGAGTGGAGGTTGGAAACACCGACCTGGATGTTTCTCAAGGTGCCTATAGACTGGCCTGCCAGGCCGGGGAAGAGGAAGTGCGCAGCTCCTTTCTCAGAAAGGGTCATATTAGTGAGTGACTGGGTGCTTGTTTCCCTAGATACTGTGTGCGATTTCCGACCACCTGAGTCAGTCTCCGAGAAGCACTCTGATGCTTGGAGGTGGACGAACTGCCCAGCATCTGCTCCATTATAATTGGTCCAGGTTTGAGAGGAGGAAGGAGAAGCACTTCACCTTCTGGGTCCATGGGTGTGGCCTTCCTTCTGCTCTCATGCTTGTGCCTCAGAGCTCTCAGCCTGCTCTTTACCTTGGGTCACTAGTGAGCTGTCCTCCTGGAGCCCAGGGTCTTGTGGGGCCGTCAGCTGCCTGTGGCCTCCCCTAGGCCTGCCCATCTGTGCCACTGAGCTCCAGGGCCGGGAACTTCTCCTTGCAGAGAGGCGGGCTGCAGCAGAGCAGACTTCTGAGCTGGTTTCAGCTTTTTACATCCTTGTGGAGGCCCATCTGGAAAGTAGGTGTCCTGAGCTTTCACTCCTGGCCTTTGACAAGCAGCTGGCCTCCTGGGGTCAGAGTCCCTGGCCTCTCTCTGCCTTGGGAGTGTCTGTGTTCTCCGGTTATCCTCAGTCTTGTGATTGGAGCCAGGCTGTCGTTAGGGCCTCTGCTCCTGGTGTCCAGTGGGCCTCAGACATTGGTGCATGAGCTTGTGGCAGGTGGCTTTGTGCGGTTGTGTCATTGGCTGTGAAGTAGGGCCTCTTTGGCTTGCTTGGCTGTGGTGATAAGGCCCTGGTGTCATTTCCTCTTGTGTCCCAGCAGGAACTGGCAAATGTGTAGCAGAGGCCTGCTGACAGCTGTCATGCTTGTAGCCACGGGTGGCTCGGAGCAGCCTGGCGAGGTTTCAGATGGCCTTGCAGTGCTGTTGGCCGCCTCTGCTGGCTGTGGAAGTGGGCTTGTGCCGTGGGGTGTGGAGGGAGCTCCACCCCTGACAGGCTCGTTGTCCCTTGCTGGGCCCAGCGAGCTGCCCTAGCCGAGCGGGTAAGGAGACTGCTGGGTGCCTGGGGAACTTGCCGGCAGGGAAGCTCTGACAGAGATGCCAGTCTGGGTGCAAGCCTGTCCCCTCTGCGTGCTCAGAGCAGGCTATGTGGCTGTGGGCTTTACAGTATCGTAGAGAGTATGAAAGGGAAATGTTTTCCAGGTGAAACTCCATCAGATTCTTGGAGGGTCATGCCCTGCGTGGCTCCCCCTGGGCTGTGCAGCCAGTCAGGCGCTCAGCCGGGCAGACCTGGACAGAAGCATGTCTGCGGTTCTGTGCTTACTGGCTCTGAAATGCTTCTGAGGGCTTTTCTCCTGGCTTTGTAGATATGGCTCTTCCACTTTTATACCTCCTTCTAAATTGATTTAAAAAAAAACGTCTAAAGCCGGATAGTAAAGGATTTGGGCAAATGAGGCCATGCTGGATTCCCAGGGTATTATTTTAGAGATGAGGAGGCCCCTCTAGTGTCCCAAGTCAGACTCGGCAGGTGCTTCTGAAGTCCTGGTGTGCACCAGACGTCCTGGGTGTCTGGGAGGGTGCAGGCCCCTCCCTCTGCTGTCCAGGTCCTCCAGTCCTCACGCCAATAGGGGTCCTGAAAGAGGTCCAGAAGGGAGGAAGGGTCTGGGTGGCTGCATGGCAGCCTTGTGTGAGGAAGACTTGGACAGGGCATGGGGTGCCCAGTGTAAGCAGGAAAACCTGGGAGATTTTTCCATCAACTGCCATGGCCTTGGGAGGACCAGTATATCAGGCAGGCTGCAGGAGACAGTTGGGCGGCATCTCAGGAGCATTTGGGCCTGGACTTTCTCACTTGACAGCCCTGGACATCAGCTTTGAGGCCATGAGGAGTGGCCTGTACAGGATCACCGGGGGTTTAAGCACTGTTGTCCGTATGGCCGCGGGCATTTGTGTCAGGAGCCAGAGGTCCCCCTCCTGTCCAGCTTGGCTGCAGTTCTCTTGAGAGCAGGGCAAATGTCCCCGTTTAAATTTCCTAAAGGCCAGGGAGCCACTGCCACACTTGCTCCTCCCAAGGCCCCTGGCACCTGTTGCTTATGGGTGGCTGGCCGCATGGGAACCTGGTCTCTGGTTCTGCCTGGAGAGGCTGGGGGTTGGATGGGGGGCTGGTCCTTGTTAGCACTGAGTGGTGCAAGCCGGGGGCCTGTGTGCCCTGAAGCGGAGCCACGAGGAGAGCAGCTGCCTCTCAGCAAGGCGAAGTGAAGTTCTCCTTTAATTGACTGAGGCCCATCAGTTGGGTGGCTGCTGGTGGGCTGGGGGATCTTGCCTTACTCCAGCTTCTCTGGTGTGACGTTCCCACTGTTACCTGGTGTGAAGCCCTGACCTCCCTGTGATCGGAGGTGCTGTCAGCACCTGATCATCGTGGGGACAGAACACCTAGTCCATTGCTGACACCCCACGTTGCACACCCTGTGTCTCCCTCACCCCTGGCTCCTGCAGTTCTCTCACCCCGTGGTTCCTGCACCCTGCAGCTCCCTGTACCCCGTGGCTCCCACGGCTCCTGCACCCTGCAACTCCCGCACCCCGAGGCTCCTGCACCCTGCCCAGGCTTCTTCTGGCTCCTGGCAGGAGAGCAAGCCCTCCCTCAGGCCTGCAGGGCTGGCCCCAGCATGCTCAGGCCCTGGTGTCATCATGCCGGGCTCTGGGTCTAGCAGGTGGGAGTGTTGAGGGTAGGGACACGGGTCCCAGGTGCAGGGAGGCTGAGGACTACAGTGGTTGGGGTGCAGCAGATAGGGGGGCACCCCTCAGGTCTGGTGCTGCTGTGTTAGATTTGCACGTGCTGGAGGCGGGCCTGTGGCTCCACCCCTCCTCTCCCGGCCCTTCTGGGGCACCCTGCGATGGTGGGTGGTGGCAGGCGGGGTGGGTAACTCTCGTCAGCCTGCCGCCTCGGGCAGGGTCTGCCAGGGCTCCTCTTGCCTGAATGTGTGTATGTAAGAGTCTGCTCTCAGGACCTGTGGAGGCCTTGTCACCGTGGCCTAGGAGAGCTCCCTGAGCAAGTCATTGTGGTGTGCTTGTGTGCATGTCCATTCGTGAGCATGGCAAGCATGCCCTGTGCTAAGTCCCTTTCAGCCTAGGCACATCCCTGGGTGGACTCTCTGTCCTCATGCTTTCTGTCACGAGGAACTGTGAGGCCAGGTCTGTCCTCTCTGTTGCTGCTTGTCTGGACATACTTGGCCTGCATCCGTGGAGGGGAGACAGGCTGGCCTCTTGTGGCTCTGTGACAGAGGCACCCAGGGAGGACAGGATGCTAAGATGGACCTGGTGCCTCTCGGTCTGTCTGCTTGCAGACCTGGGCACAGTGTCCTCCAGTGGCTGGTGCCGTAGAACCCCTGCCCTGCAGCTTGGAGTTAGTGAGCTCCTGAAGGGCAGGAGCTTTCTTACTGTGCTGGGGGTGGGGGGCCTGTGCTCATTGTCTGTACATGGGCTCATTTTCTGGGGGCCCTCAGTGAGCCACATGGTGGCAGAGGGGTGTCTGTCTCATGGACCATGGTTGGCCTGCAGCCTGGAAGGCATGTACTGCAGCTCTAGTCCAGCATTCCTGACCCTCAGAGAGCATCAGCCCCTGTGGAGGACCAAGTGCTCCAGACCCTGGCCGCTTTGGTGGCCCAGGTGGGGGCATTTGCAGGTCACCTGTTGGGTGATGGCAGTGTTTGGCACCTGGATAGCCAGGTCCCGTTAGTTGAGGGCTTGGGACTTGAGGGCATCTGCTGAAGCAGTGATCTGGCTTGCTTGGAGGAGGTGGCTTTGCCCTAGGCAGAGCTCAGCTGCATCCAGAAGCCTGGGAGCATGCCAAGGGAAGAGCATGGTGCCTGCCAGGAGGGCCCCACTTGCTGTCCCTGCTGCCGCTGAGGCACAGGCCCTAGTGTGTCCCGGCGCTGGGGAGCAGGGCTTGGTGGGGTGGCGCAAGGGTCCCTGGCAGAGCTTCTTCTTGTTTCCCATACGACAGCAGGGGTGTTGGATATCAGTCCTGCCTTGCTTGGCTTTGCAAGAAAACTACCCAGACAGCTCTTTGCTGCTGTTATTTTTATCCTTTCTAATCAAAACTGAGTTCAGGTTGGTTTAATAGAAGTGGGGAGGGTAGTCTGTATGCACACGAACACATGGAGAGCAGAGAGGAGGAGGGCAGGGAGCATTCGGGTGCAGCCAGCGGTAGCTGCACTGGCCTTCGTGCCTGGGTCCTGCACCTTGTTCTGGGAGGCTGGCCGCGGGGCCTCCTGGCAGTCCCTGGAGGGGACCCAGTTCTTCATATGACCATATCTGTAGGAAAGGCCCACCCTGTGACTCAGTAGTGCTGCTCTTGTTGGCACTGAGGCTTGAGGAAATGTTCTGTGTCCCCGGTGGGTCCTGTGGCATGCCCTCCACAGTGGTGGCTCCTGAGCACTGCTTGGAAGACACCTGTAGAAGTAAGGTTTTGGGTCCAGGATGATGGTCCAATTCAGCAAATGGCAAAATTGGCTTTCAGACATTTTTCTGTTAGTAGTGTTTCATGTGAGGTGTGCACAGATCAAGGAAGAGTGGAAGAAAGCTGTTGAAATTCTGAAAACTGTTTTAGGACAGGTGAAACTAGTGTGAGGCCACAGAAACCCCAGCATTGTGGCTGCTGAAGTCGAGTGAGGGCTCTCTTGGTAGGGACGCCTGGAGCGCCGGGAGGAGCAGGCAGTCTGCGTCTCCATGGGGCGTCGGGTGACGCACGGGTCCTGCAAGGAAGAGTTCAGGTAAAGGGTTTTTAAGGTAAAATTAACATTACAAAATAGGTAAAAAAAAAAAAAAAAAAAGACCCAAAAATATGTGCTGTGGGGAGGTGTGGACAGGGGACTGGATGAAACGAGCAGCAGAATTGAACTGCAGTGATTTGAACCTCTGCAGGCACAGAGGAAGTCCATCATGCGCTGACAATCACTCTGTACACATTTGGGATTTTCACCGCAAGTCTTAAAAAGTCACTACTTCTTGGCTTCTTAAGGGCACGGGGGAGCCAGGCTCTGTGTTGGGGCCCCTCTCGCATCTCTGGGCCCACCTGGAGTTGAATGGATGCCGGCCTCTGTCCCGCAGGGAGCTGGCCATCCCGTGCCTGCTGTTCGATGCGGTGCCCGCCCCCCCCCAGAGGGCCGAGATGGAGCAGCAGGAGGGGTGGGGGGCTGCTGGCCCTGGCGGGGGCTCTCTCCCCAGCTGCTCTTTGGATGTTCCTTCAGGTGGGGAGTGGGCCATTTGGATCTCCCTGGGGAGCATTCCAAGGACCCGAAGCTCAGGGGGCCAGAGCACATCTGTGTTGTGAGCCTGTTCAGAGATGCTGCTTCCCCAGGACCCCTAGACCCCAGGTTGATGGTGGAGCCCAAGCTTGGGCCTTTGGCCTTGTCCCTGTCCTTTCTGGCCTCTCTCACTTTGGACAGCTTGTACCCTATCTCAGTAACCTAGTGTTTGAGCAGGATGACCTCTGAGGACCATTAACCTGGGGCTCCCTTCCTGGGTTGGCCCAAGTTTCAGGGAGAGTGTCCATGGAAGGGGCCTTATAAAGTGCAGGCATGTTGGGTGGTTGTGGTGGTTTTGAGAACTAGCTGGGTGGGATGCGTCCTTTCCAGCCCCAGCCCTTCCCTTCAGTGTGGACCTTTGCCGGGTTGTGGTGGCCAGTGGACAAAACCCAGGTTGCCTTCATGCTGTCGTGAAAGGTGACAAGATCTAACTTCACAGACAGTCGTACTTGGTGTGTCTTAATTTTTGTTGGCTTGGGAGAACTTGGCATGTATTTTAATGTCCCCAATCTCGTGTTGAGAATTTTAAGTTTATACCTTATGGCAGAGCTAGGGAAGCTGTCTTAGGTCACTGGTATTTAAAATGATCATAGGGTACTACAGATTGAAGTGATTAAAACCACTTTTATAGTAACTGAAAGCTTTTGTAATAAGTTAAAAATAGCTTCCAGAAGTGGCTGAGTACTTTCTCTTTTAAATAACGAAGTCTGTGTGTGCTCTGTACTAAAGCAGCTGGGCCAGAAATGGTATGAGTGGATCTTCTTGATTTATCAGTCTGATGCCACCATGTATCTATACATGCAAGGTTGTGACTTTTGAGGGGGAGTCATAGATCATTCTGAAGCGAACTCAGACTGAGTTATTGCACTGGGTGAGGTTCTTTGTGTGGCTGTGTGGGTGACAGACCCAGGCCGGCCATTGCTGTGCCCTGGAACCCAGGGTCGAGAGAGGAGAGTGAGACCAGTGCTGTCTTGGGTGCAGGGAGGCAGGCGGGCAGCCCTGTGGGAAGGGTGGGTGGGGCAGGGGATGTGCTGAGGTCTAGGGGTGTGGAGGGCAGGTAGGTGTGGGCGAGTGCTGAGCAGGTGGAAGGGTGTAGGGGTCATCCTGGGAAGCTGAGCAGGGCTCCACAGCGGGATGTGCACAGCGTCCCTGGAGGGTGGAGCAGCCAGGCGTGGGGGTCCTCTGTGTGAAGGGGCTCGGGGAGGGACAGGGCCTGCTGTGGGTTTTGCTGAGCAGGCCAGGGAGAAGCCTGTGCTGATTTGGGGCAGGAGAACTGGCTTTTTCCTCCCAAGCTCTCCAGGCTGGTTTTGTCCAACAGGCGTCCTGTCAGGAGGGAGATGATACCAGACTAAAGCTGCTGGAGGCTGGCTGGCTTTTCACGTGGACTTGCACACCATGTCTTGTTTTCCTCCTGGCCCTGGTCTTGCGCTTCCCTTGTTGCCATGAGTGGGGCCTTGTTGGAGGGCATGAGCGTGGCCAGGGTGCTGGACGTGTTCAGGCACCTGTGCTCGTGCCTTGGGAAAGGCAAACTGATTGGCGTTTCTCTGGCCTTTGGGAAGTGGGCGTAGAGAGACTGCCACCATTTGGGATATGTAAGGGGCCAGGGGGAGCTTGTTGGAACAGGCTATGTGTCACGTGGCTTGGCATTCAAAAGACATGATGGGTGGACAGGGCACGGTTCTCTGTCACTGCCAGCCACCGTCCCTCTTCCTGCAGGCAGCCTGTGCCACCAGTGTTTGGTGCATTTTCCTCAGAGACCTCACGCGTGTGTGAGTGGACGTGATGCCCACGTGTCGCTGCTCACCCCGCCAGTGAGGAATGCACTGATCCGCAGCTTGCTCTCACCGTGCTGCATGGCTTGGACACCTGCTACATCATCCCAGTTTGTTCTTTTTAAAGATACTTAGTATTTCGATGTATGGACACGTGGAGTTAGGGCCAGTGCGGGAGCATACCCTTACTTCTGAGTTTGGGGGTCCTCAAGACCGCTGTTAGGGCCAGTGCTTGGAAGGGCTTGCAGAGCTCTGGGAGGCACTCACAGTTCCGGCTTATTACAGGGAAGAGGTAACTGCTGAGCTTTGAACAGAGCAGGCACAGGTAGGGTAATTGGGTAAATTGTCTTATTCCCTGACCTTAATTTAGTATAATCACTCTGCTTCTGAGGACATAAGCCTTGTTCCAGCCAGATCACTTTAATGACTTGTTCATTAACACCAATGGAATGAGACCTTTTTTCTCAGGAAGTTTATTTTTTATTGATCAATAATTCCATCTGCTTTATTCGCAGTATGTTCTCAATCTCTTGCTCAAGGAGGGGCCCTAGAAGCCTTTGCTGGAAGCTGTGCTCCCTTATTTCAGTTTGTGTTAATTGATGCTGGGATTCCTAGGCCACAAGTTGCCCCTGCTGAGGGTTCCTGGTGTCTGTCCCATTACCCTCGTCTTGGGCAGGACGCATGGTGGGCCTGGCTGAGCCTGGGCCTTATAGGGCAGTGGTTGTACACCAGTGTGCACCAGGTAGAGCCAGCCCTGGCTGGGGTCCTTGACCTCATGCGAGGTACACGCTCTTGAAATCACACAGATAGTATGAAGGTGCAGCTGGGGCAGGAGAGAGGTGTCCTTTGCTCTCGGCCATGGGAAGGGGTACTGTGGCTTCCCTGAGGACATTGTTGGGCTGTGATCTGAAGACTAGTGGGGGTGGATGAGTGGGTGGGATAGAGGCTGCCTGGCTGGCCGAGAGACAGCCTAATGTCCTGTCTGCCCACATGGCCTGAGGCCCTGCTGAGAGGCTTGTCTCTTTTGACAGCTGTTAATGTGGTTTGCTGGCTGTGACCTGGTCAGCTTTGCACATCAAGGTGACCACTGGGCCCCAGGTGGGAGGTGGAGTGGTGTGGGGACAGAGAAGAAGCTGGGGAGGTGTTTGTAGGTGAGAGAGGAGGTCAGCTGTTGGGGGCTCTGTGCATGTGTGGGTAGAGGGGCAGTGGCAGGGACAGCTTTTGGCTCTTAGGAAGGGAGAGCTTCTGTGCTCTGTCAGGGCACATGTGTTTGGGACATCATTGAAACAGCCAGAAGGAGTGGCCAGAAGATGAGGTTTTCATAGGATCGCTTACCCACATGGCCAAGCTGGCTCAGGGGCTCAGCCTCAGGCCTGGGACTAGGACTTGTCTGATCGGGAGGCTCTGCAGAGGACGAGGCTGCCTCACCTACGGAAAGGAGACAGCACCCAGTGCACCCCAGGCACTCTGGGCATCAGCCGCAGGTGCTGTGACTGCTTCCAAGCATTTACTATCTGACGGGCAGCTGGCAAGACAGGTATGCAATGTCCTTTGCTCAATTGAAGGCCTGAGCCTTCCAGCAGAGGAAGGCAGTGGCTGGTGTTTCTAAGGGCAGTGAGGTTTGCCTCATGTCAGACAGCAGGGCCTGTCTGCGTCCCACTGCCTCCTGCTGCCCCTCGTGATTTTCCTCTTCTTTTGTTGCTATGTGGACATGTAAGCACTTCCATGGGATCAGGCCCATGTGGGTGCTGGGCATGCAGCCCAAGGTGAGGGGGGTGTTTTCAGTCCTCGCATATAGGATGGAGTCAGTACACAGGTGCATCAGGAGTGGCTTCTGTAAGAGGTGGTGCTGGACCTGAGTTTGAGGGGCTGGGAGCGTGTTCCAGGCAGGGAAAGTGGCTCATGCGAGCACACAAGCCAGAGGGACTGGGCGTGCTTAGGAGAAGTCACACAGTTCTGGATGGTTCTAGACAGAGTGTCTGGGGCATGTCAGGGACCAGGTCCTGGCCTGTTTGGGTCCTGCTGAGGAGTTTGGATGGAATCCCACTGGTGGCAGGTGGGGAACAGATGCTGTTGGTGGAAAGCACTGCCTTTCCAACCTCTCTCTCCCCTGCCTTTTCTGAGAGAGTGCCTCAGTCCTTGGCTGGACTGTACCTAGGGAAGTCCATGTGGCTGGCTGGCTCGCTGCAGGTGTCTAAGCCCTGTGGCATGGAGGGGGCACCCCCTCAGGGTTGGTTGGTGGGGAGTCTGCCCATGAACAAAGGGTCTGCAGCAATGCTCCAAGTTGCAGGGACGTTTCCTGAGTTGGGGTGGCAGCTCCCTCACCTGCAGGCCCCCTGAACTCTGACAGTGTCTGTGTTCAGGTCCCTTCTGGCCTGTCCTTTGTTTCCCCTCCAGGTAAAGCCTGTTCCCACCTGGCCCCATAATTTGCTGATAGAATTGTGATTGGGGGGAAAGCCATTCATGTATTCATTCTTTGCACATTTATTTGAGGACCTGCTTTTTGCCAGATGTCAGGCTGGCTCTGAGGATTGAGTCACACAACACATCTTCTGCCCCAGTGATGCGCAGACAGCTTCAAACAATGAAAATGAAGGGGAGCCTCTGCAGGCTTGTTCTGGTGAAGACACTCTGCAGCTTTTGGCAGAAATATCTGACTTGGTTGGGTTCAGACCTTGGCGTACCTCTATTGGATTGGAATAATGTTGGTGGGCAGAAGGCCAGACGTTTTCCCTGTCTGGACATCAGTGGCTGACAGGAGGCTCCAGGGCTTGTTTGTTTAAAGACAGCCCCTGCTCTGAAGGGGGCCCTCACCTGGCCGGCAGGATGGCTTCCTCCTTGGAGAGCTGCTGGCTGCTCACAAAGCCTGTTCGCGTTTGGTGTCTCATTTGCTGTTCTGCCCGCCTCCGCAGTCGAGGCTGGCTGACTGTCATCTCCACCTGGCAGAGGAGGCCCATGAGTTATGAGAGGGGCTTACAGCCAAGGTCATCCGCTGAGTCTGTGGCACCCTTGTTGGAATCCGTGGCTGGTTCTGGCCTGTGGCGGGCACTGCCCTCCTTAACTTCCATCCATCTGGCATGGCTTCTGCATTGTTGTGAGCTTATCAGCCTGCTGCTGGCATGACAGGCCTCTGCTAGGGAGCTGCCCATCCCTTGAGCCCCAGCAGCACTCACGCCTATGTGACCTGTCCGGTCATAGCAGCTCCTGTAGGCCTGCTGGCTCCCAGCCATGCTTTGGCAAGGAGGGCCTGCCTGCCTGCCAGAGGTCTGGACTCCCTGCCCCTGCTTAGGGCTCAGCGCCTTCTGGCAGACCCTGGGGTTTGCTGCTCAGGTGAGGGAGGCTCTGCAAGGTAGAGTAAGGCAGTAACCACTCCGGAGAGGAAGATTTAATGTCTGAGGCAGCACACAATGCTATCTTGTGCACAGAGACGGCTGAGTGAGAAGATGAGTGGTTAATTTTTTATTACGTGCAAACAACTCTTCAGTTTCAGGAAACCAAATGGCCCTCCTACTATGCGCGGGGGAAGGCAGGATTCTTTATCACTTTATTGTTAAGAGCACTGCTGTTTGTCTGTTTATGAACTGGCAGGACTTGATGAGCCTGTGGAAGACAGGTAAGATGCACAGATCTCTGCTTTCCCATTTGTTCTGGCTTCTGCTCCTGTGTTGCTAGACTTTACCCCAGTTAGGCCTTTTATTAGGCTTGCAGATGCAGTCATCTGTGAGAGTGGGGGTGTGGCATGCTGGTTTTAAGCTCCTTTAAATGAAAGCATGTCTTCTACTGACTCCTAGAAGAATCAGACTTGGAGTTGTACTAGAGTGAGTTGAGAGGAATCCCTGGTAGCTATATTGGCATTTCTGGTACTTTGGGCGATTTTGTTTACTAGAGCTTAGCTACAGTGTCAGGTGTGCCCCAGTAGGGGTCGCTATTAAGTTGCCTATTTATTCTATGGATGCAGAAACTTGATAATACAAATGTGCTTCCTGTTGTCTCATCTGCTTAGTAGGCTAGATTTGTTCCCTGAGTGTCGTAACTGAACAGCAGGCACCTGTGATGGGATGGATTTGGGGCAGGTGTTTTTTTCTGTAATGATCAGGCAGTACATATCTGGGACTTTATGGCATAAAGGTTTCTGCTGCAAGTACTCAGCTCTACCTCTGTGGCAAAGAACTGGGTGACTCATCTTCTGGCCATGCCTTTTGCCATGGGCCTTGGGAGTTTTCATGCTGAAACTGGGGTATCAGGGCAAAACCAGCGCCATTGATTATCCCATGGGAAAGCTGCACAGACAGTACATAAATGCCAGGGTGTGGCCATGTTCCAGTCAAACTTTGATGGTTAAAACAGGTGGCTCAAGGCTGGAGTGTGCTGACCCCTGCTTTAGGGATTAGGGTTGTGCCAACTTGGAGCCCTGCTCTCTCCTCTCCCCACAAGTTCTACTCACTAGGGATCATGGTGATTTCTTAACTTCCCCTTTCTGGTTTGGGAAGATCTGGAGTTTGGGGTTTGACTTTGAGGGTAGTTAGCTGGCTCAGTACCCTGTCTGGCTGGCATTGATGGTGGATGGAGGGGCCGAGGGAAAATTCCAAAAGGTAAAGCCCTCAGAAACTTGCTCCCAGGCCTGAGGAGTGCTTGTTTCTGTCTTCAGGTCTTTCTGGTAGGCAAGGGTCCCAAAGGGGTGTTGGTGTTGCATCCGTTCCACTCATGTTTGTTGAGTCATCCGGTGTGGCAGACGTGGAGGTGACTGGGCCGCAGAGGCCGGGACAGGGTCAGCCCTGTGCCTGAGGCCCAGCACAGCAGTTTTGTTGCATGGTTCTGAGAGGGCCTCGCCCCTTCAGGGCTGGGGAAGCCTTCCAGGAGGGAAGGAGGCCTCTCCATGGTTGGCAGGCTACCAGAGCTGGGCTGGGGACACCCCATGCCTTCCCCCTGCTAGCTGGCTGGGTGGTGGTGGAAGATTGGAGACACAGACCCTACAGTTCTCCCTGCCCTTCCTGGGTGGTCTCCGGGGCTCCCTGGAGAGGGTGTGAACCTTGTTGCTGTGAGCCTCTCTTTTCCTTGGCTGCTGGGCTTTCTGACTCAGGATTGACTAGGAGTTCCTGCCTTTGGGCTGTGAACAGGTCACCATCCCCTCATGAACAGCGAGCGTTATGTCTGCTTTTCACAGCAAGGGCTTGCTTTTGTTTCCCTCAAAATCATGGACATGGTTTAGAGGGCCTCCACTTACTGACGGCCGTTGCCAAATTAATTTTATTTAATTATCTCCCAGGGCTAAGCTTGAATACATTTTGTGTTAAATTCACATTTTTTTCCTTTTCTAAACAAAATGGACTTAATATCCTTGTTAAAATCTGATTAAAACTAAAATTGAGTTTTTTGAAGTCTGATTATTCCATGAAATGGAATTTTTAAACGTAATTACAGATGGATTTGCATATACTTTTCAGCACCATTGAAAAGAAAGTTGAAATAAATTTATTAATGACATCCTTTTCTGTTGTTTCCTTGGGGCCTGATGTTACTTTAGGAGCAGAAGCAGGTGGGGGGTGGGGAAGCTGTCCTTCTCCCTAGCTCCCTCAGAAAGGGTTTGTCTTGAGCTCTGGCCCTTGGAGAATCAGTTGCAAGGAGTCTGAACTCAGCTCATCTCATCCTGTCCTTTGCTGCTCTGCAGTTTAGGTCATAGTGGCCTTGCTGAGGGTGCAGCAGATTCCTGAACAGTCTCCATGTATTCAAAGCTCTTATCTTTGGGGAGGAGGATGGGGGAGGAGATAATGCTTGCAGCCTCTGGTAGCCTCCCTTTCAGGCCAAAATACAGATTTATGACAGATAAACTACCACCATCCTAATTCTGGGTTACATTGGTATTATTAAAAAATTAAAACTATAACCACCTGGAAATAAAACACAAGGGCTTTTCAGGGGGCACCTCCTTATTGTTTGAGAAACACCACTGTTGCAGAAAAGATGGTTTCCTGTTGTACCTGGATCCATACCTCCTGTTCCAACTTTCTAAGGAAGTGCGGATAACAGATTCCCAGCCCGCCTTGTCTTCAGCGGCCCATCTGTAGGGTGGAGCATCACTGACAGCTCTGCATGGTCTAGAGTGTCCCACCAGGTTCCGTTTGCATTACCTCTTGGCACTTCATGGTCCACACCACGGTGGGTACCAGGCCAAGCATGTGTCCTGGTGATGGGGTGTGGGGTGAAGCAGAGTACCTGTACCATCTATTGGGGCTGGTCCTGCTGTACCCCAGCTGACGGTTGCTCTGCAATGATGTTTGGCTAGTGTAGTGAGATACTGCAGATCTTCCAAGAAAGCTAAGAATTTGGATTTTTGTGTGCAGTTTAGAAGTGCTGCCTGGGCCCTGCTGGCTTGATGTTGAAGGTCGCTGCTGTGCAGCTTGGTTAGGTAATGGGAGCAGTGTGCGCATGAGGTGGCTCACCTGCCATCTTCCTTAAGCCCGCTTTCTGGCCCCAAACTGTCACCCACACTGTCCCCTCTTGGGGAAGCTCTGCAGTCTCACCTCTGTCTGCACTGTGTAAGTCTCAGGGCCGCAGGTGACACTTCCGCTAGTCAGGGTCAAGAAGGCAGCCTAAGCAGATCTAGCTGGTGGGGTCCCAGCTTTTTTCTGCTTTTTCATTTTGCTGCAGCTCCTGGTCAGTGGCCGCACCTCGTGTGCATTTTGAGAGTGGACCCCCAGGAGCAGAGGCCTGGGGCTGGCTGGCTGGCTGGCTAAGGGGATGGGAGCTGGAGGGTTTGTAGAAGGGGCTGCCATGAGAGGGCCATGTTTGCTGGTCTGTTTTCACCTTGACCCTTCTGAAACCACTCTGGGCCCTCCTGTGGGGTGAGGCTGTGTGGGTGGCCTGATACCTGTTGCAGCTGGTGCTGTTGAAGCCACCTCCTTGCTGAGTTGAGCCCCCATCTGTGGGATGGTACTCACAGCGCCTGCCTGGCAGGGCTGAAGGAGATCAGACAGAACACATACGTACACCCATCTATTGCCGTGAGTTGTTGCCCCACAATGTGGTGGTGTCAACACAGCATTTGTTATCTCAGCTTTGTGCAGGTCACACGTCCAGGCCTGGCTTCGCTGGGCCCACGGCTCTGGGTCTGTCCTTCGGCTGCCGTCATCCCAAGGCCTCACTGGGAAGGCCCCACAGGCTCACCCACGCATGGGGGACTCAAAGCTGAGAGCATCCCACAGCACGGCGCCAGCCTTCGCAGGGTTTGTGAGCCAGGTGGCAGGAGAATGTGCTGGTGAGAAGGGAGCTAGTCTTTGTGGCCTGCGCATGGAGGGGCTGTCCCCTCAGTTTGCCATGTTCTCTTTCTTAGGAGTAAGTCAGCAAGTCCAGTCCACCCTGGAGGGGAGAGGTTTGCAGAGTGTGAATTTGAGGTGGTGGAGTCACTGGGAGCCATCCCAGAAGCTGCCTTCCACAGTATATTATTTGGTGGACAAAATCAGAAACAAAAAGGAATTAGTCTAATAGTTAGAAAGAAAGATTTTAGTGGTGACAGCACAGAAAAAGTAACATGCTTATAGAAACTAATCTCAAAAGCCTTTTAATCTAAGATTCTGAATTACAGTGTTTAATGAGCGAACTGTGAAGTTTTAGAAATGAGTCTGACCGTGGCTCATGGTGAATTTTTGTGCTGTGTGCCCCATAGACAGCTATGTTGACACCAATAACACATACATGAACCTAATGGAGGGGACAGTGGACGTGCCTGGGGCCCCACCCCTGCTGCCCGGTCCTGAAATAATTGCTGCTGTTGGCAGATGCCCAGGCCTGTACAGACAGAAGTGCCCACATGGGCCTTTCCACACGGTTGTTAGTTTTTAAAAGGCAGGTTTATTGAGGTGTGATGTGCATGTAATAAAATTAGCCCTTGAAATGTGTATGGTTCTATGAAGTGTGACAAATGTATGACAGTTATGGGCCAGCACCAGAGGGCATTTCCCCATGCAGTGCCTCTTCTCAGCTTCCCTCACCGAGGTGCTGGCTCGTCCCGTGGGACACGTAAACAGTAATGTAAAGCAGGTGGTCACTGAGCATCAGGTGGTTCCAGTGTCAGTACGCGGTTTGTCGTTACAGTGAACATGAACTGCAGCTTTTTAGCTGGTATTTGGCTCTCAGAATAAAGCTCCTTTGAACACTAACATATGGGACTTTGTCCATAGTTTCCCCGTCTCCTGGGTGCATGCTTCGGAGGGGTTTTTGCTGAGTTTCCCAGTATCCTGGGTGCACACTGTGGAGGGGTTTTTGGGTGACAGGTGAGCAGATCTCTCTATAAGAAGCTGCTGAGCTCGCGTCCGAGTGGCTGTACCTCTGTGGCCTCCCTCAGGCCCCTGGGAGGCAGCTGTGGGTGCTCATCCTGGTGGCCACTTGGGGATGGTGTGCAGGGCTGCTGCCCTGTGGTCATCACCTGGTTCCCTGGTGACAAATGCTGTACGACATGTCCTGTGTGTGTGTAGTCGACATTCGCATATCTTCCTCTCGAGGGGGGTCTTTTCAAAGTCTTCCGCGCATTTTTTAATTGGATTGTTTGTCATTTGGTTCCTGAGCTGAAGGAGCTTGTTCCATGTTCTCTGTTGGTGCTGTCAGATGTGGAGGATATTTTCTCCCAGTTGCTGGCTCAGCTTCTCATTTTCCTGGTTATGTCTTGTGAACAGTGAGAGGCTCCAAGTGATTGCTCAGGTCTTTCAGTTTGTGCCTGCCTACCTTAAGCTTCCAGAAACTTTCTAGGTTTAGCTTTTATGTTAATTTTGGTGTGTGATGTGTTAATAGTTGAGGGTCACCCTTTTTCTTCTATGCAGATGTCTGTTTTTTTGAAAATACTCTTTTTCCCCTTTGAATTACCTTAGTACTTTGGCCAGAAATCAGTTGAGCTGGATGGATGGGTCTGTTTCTGCTCCTCCTGTGCCTTGATTGTGTGTCTGTCCTTCTGCTGGGACACCAGTGTCATAGTTAATGAAGCTGTAGCAAGAGAGGAAGCTCTCCACCACCTTCTGCTTCCTAACAATGGTCTTGGCTATTCTAGGTACTTTGCATTTTCAGGTAAAGGTTAGCAGCAGTTTTCTGTGTTTTTCTTTACACATACTTTTTATTTCGTTGGCTCTTTTATTGGTTTCATTTATTTTTTCTTGCTGGTTATCTAAGACCCTCCGGTACAGTTTTAAACAGAAGTGGTGCAAGTCCATCTTTGCCATGCTACCAGCTTAGAGGGAAGGCCCTCAGCTTTCCCACCGTAAGTGTGGCACTGGTTTCAGGTTCTTGGCAGATGCTCTTTCTCAGATTGAGGATGTCTCCGTGGGTTCCTTCTCTGCCAAGAGGCTTTGTTTTGTTTTTTAAAATAATGAATGGATTTTGAATATTATTAGATGCATTTGCTAAATCTATGGGGTGATAAGGTTTTTACTAAGTATTTTGTTAATACAGTTATATACTTTTTTTCCAGTGCTGAACTAACCTTGCATTCCTGGGTAAACCCTGGTGGATTGCTATATATTATACTTTTGATACATACCAGGTTTGATGTGCTAGTGTTTTTTTCCTCTACACTTATGAGGAATATTGCTTTGTAGTTTTTTTTTTTTTTATTTTGGTATCATTAATCTATAATTACATGAAGGACATTATGTTTACTAGGCTCCCCACTTCACCAAGTCCCCGCAACATCCCCATTCACAGTCACTGTCCGTCAACATAGTAAGATCCTGTAAAATCACTACTTGTCTTCTCTGTGTTGCACAGCCCTCTCCGTGCCCCCCCAACACTATACATGCTAATCGTAATGCCCCCTTTCTTTTCTTCCCACCCTTATCCCTCCCTTCCCACCCATCCTCCCCAGTCCCTTTCCCTTTGGTAACTATTAGTCCATTCTTGGGTTCTGTGATTCTGCTGCTGTTTTGTTACTTCAGTTTTCTTTTGTTCTTATACTCCACATATGAGTGAAATCATTTGGTACTTGTCTTTCTCCACCTGGCTTATTTCACTGAACATAATACCCTCTAGCTCCATCCATGTTGTTGCGAATGGTAGGATTTGTTTTCTTCTTATGGCTGAGTAATATTCCATTGTGTATATGTACCACATCTTTATCCATTCATCTACTGATGGACATTTAGGTTCCTTCCATATCTTGGCTATTGTAAATAGTGCAGCGATAAACATAGGGGTGCATCTGTCTTTTTCAAACTGGAGTGCTGCATTCTTAGGGTAAATTCCTAGAAGTGGAATTCCTGGGTCAAATGGTATTTCTATTTTGAGCATTTTGAGGAACCTCCATACTGCTTTCCACAATGGTTGAACTAATTTACATTCCCACCAGCAGTGTAGGAGGGTTCCCCTTTCTCTACAACCTTGCCAACATTTGTTGTTGTTTGTCTTTTGGATGGCAGCCATCCTTACTGGTGTGAGGTGAAATCTCACTGTGGTTTTAATTTGCATTTCTCTGATGACAAGCGATGTGGAGCGTCTTTTCATGTGTCTGTTGGCCATCTGAATTTCTTCTTTAGAGAACTGTCTATTCAGCTCCTCTGCCCATTTTTTAATTGGATTATTTGCTTTCTGTTTGTGGAGGTTTGTGAGCTCTTTATATATTTTGGATGTCAACCCTCCATCGGATCTGTCATTTTTGAATATATTCTCCCATACTGTAGGATACATTTTTGTTCTATTGATGGTATCTGTTGCTGTACAGAAGCTTTTCAGCTTGATATAGTCCCATTTGTTCATTTTTGCTTTTGTTTCCCTTGCCCGGGGAGATATGTTCAAGAAGAGGTCACTCATGTTTATGTCTAAGAGATTTTTGCCTATGTTTTTTTCTGAGAGTTTTATGGTTTCATGACTTACATGCAGGTCTTTGATCCATTTTGAATTTACTTTTGTGTATGGGGTTAGACAGTGATCCAGTTTCATTCTCTTCTTACATGTAGCTGTCCAGTTTTGCCAGCACCATCTGTTGAAGAGACTGTCATTTCTCCATTGTATGTCCATGGCCCCTTTATCGAATATTAGTTGACCATATATGTTTGGGTTAATGTTTGGAGTCTCTATTCTGTTACGTCGGTCTGTAGCTCTGTTCTTGTGCCAGTACCAAATTGTCTTGATTACTGTGGCTTTGTAGTAGAGCTTGAAGTTGGGGAGTGAGATCCCCCCTACTTTATTCTTCCTTCCCGGGATTGCTTTAGCTATTCGGGGTCTTTGGTGTTTCCATATGAATTTTTGAACTATTTGTTCCTGTTCATTGAAGAAAGCTGTTGGTAATTTGATAGGGATTGCATCGAATCATATATTGCTTTGGGCAGGATGGCCATTTTGATGATATTAATTCTTCCTAGCCAAGAGCATGGGATGAGTTTCCATTTGTTAGTGTCCTCTTTAATTTCTCTTAAGAGTGTCTTATAGTTTTCAGGGTATAGGTCTTTCACTTCCTTGGTTAGGTTTATTCCTAGGTATTTTATTCTTTTTGATGCTATTGTGAATGGAATTATCTTCCTGATTTCTCTTTCTATTTGTTTATTGTTAGTGTATAGGAAAGTCACAGATTTCTGTGTGTTAATTTTGTATCCTGCAACTTTGCTGAATTCTGATATTAGCTCTAGTAGTTTCAGAGTGGAGTCTTTAGGGTTTTTTATGTACAATATCATGTCATCTGCAAATAGTGACAGTTTAACTTCTTCTTCTTTACCAATCTGGATTCCTTGTATTTCTTTGTTTTGTCTAATTTTCATGGCTAGGACCTCCAGTACTATGTTGAATAACAGTGGGGAGAGTGGGCATCCCTGTCTTGTTCCCGATCTCAGAGGAAAAGCTTTCAGCTTCTCGCTGTTCAGTATGGTGTTGGCTGTGGGTTTATCATATATGGCCTTTATTATGTTGAGGTACTTGCCCTCTATACCCATTTTGTTGAGAGTTTTTATCATGAATGGATGTTGAATTTTGTTGAATGCTTTTTCAGCATCTATGGAGATGATCATGTGGTTTTTGTCTTTCTTTTAGTTGATGTGGTGGATGATGTTGATGTATTTTCGAATGTTGCACCATCCTTGCATCCCTGGGATGAATCCCACTTGGTCATGGTGTATGATCCTTTTGATGTATTTTTGAATTCGGTTTGCTAATATTTTGTTGAGTATTTTTGCATCTACGTTCATCAGGAATATTGGTCTGTAGTTTTCTTTTTTGGTGGGGTCTTTGCCTGGTTTTGGTATTAGGGTGATGTTGGCTTCATAGAATGAGTTTGGGAGTATTCCCTCCTCTTCTATTTTTTGGAAAACTTTAAGGAGAATGGGTATTATGTCTTCTCTGTATGTCTGATAAAATTCTGAGGTAAATCCGTCTGGCCCGGGGGTTTTGTTCTTGGGTAGTTTTTTTATTACTGCTTCAATTTCGTTGCTGGTAATTGGTCTGTTTAGATTTTCTGTTTCTTTCTGGGTCAGCCTTGGAAGGTTGTATTTTTCTTGGAAGTTGTCCATTTCTCCTAGGTTTCCCAGCTTGTTAGCATATAGGTTTTCATAGTACTCTCTAATAATTCTTTGTATTTCTGTGGGGTCCATCGTGATTTTTCCTTTCTCGTTTCTGATTCTGTTGATGTGTGTTGACTCTCTTTTCCTCTTAATAAGTCTGGCTAGAGGCTTATCTATTTTGTTTATTTTCTCGAAGAACCAGCTCTTGGTTTCATTGATTTTTTTCTATTGTTTTATTCTTCTCAATTTTATTTATTTCTTCTCTGATCTTTATTATGTCCCTCCTTCTGTTGACCTTAGGCCTCTTTTGTTCTTCTTTTTCCAATTTCAATAATTGTGACATTAGACCATTCATTTGGGATTGTTCTTCCTTCTTTACATATGCCTGGATTGCTATATACTTTCCTCTTAAGACTGCTTTTGCTGTATCCCACAGTAGTTGGGGCTTTGTGTTGTTGTTGTCGTTTGTTTCCATATATTGCTGGATCTCCATTTTGATTTGGTCATTGATCCATTGATTATTTAGGAACGTGTTGTTAAGCCTCCGTGTATTTGTGAGCCTTTTTGCTTTCTTTGTACAGTTTATTTCTAGTTTTATGCCTTTGTGGTCTGAAAAGTTGGTTGGTAGGATTTCAATCTTTTGGAATTTACTGAGGCTCTTTTTGTGGCCTAGTATGTGGTCTATTCTGGAGAATGTTCCATGTGCACTTGAGAAGAATGTGTATCCTGTTGCTTTAGGATGTAGAGTTCTGTAGATATCTATTAGGTCCATCTGTTCTAGTGTGCTGTTCAGTGCCTCTGTGTCCTTACTTATTTTCTGTCTGGTGGATCTGTCCTTTGGAGTGAGTGGTGTGTTGTAGTCTCCCAGAATGAATGCACTGTATTCTATTTCCTTCTTTAATTCTGTTAGTATTTGTTTCACATATGCTGGTGCTCCTGTATTGGGTGCATATATATTTATAATGGTTATATCCTCTTGTTGGACTGAGCCCTTTATCATTATGTAATGTCCTTCTTTATCTTCTGTTACTTTCTTTATTTTGAAGTCTGTTTTGTCTGATACTAGTTTTGCAACACCTGCTTTTTTCTCTCTGTTGTTTGCATGAAATATCTTTTTCCATCCCTTGACCTTAAGTCTGTGCATGTCTTTGGGTTTGAGGTGAGTCTCTTGTAAGCAGCATATGGATGGGTCTTGCTTTTTTATCCATTCTATTACTCTGTGTCTTTTGATTGGTGCATTCAGTCTATTTACATTTAGGGTGATTATTGAAAGGTATGTACATATTGCCATTGCAGGCTTTAAGTTTGTGGTTACCAAAGGTTCAAGGTTAGCTTCTTTACTATCTTACTGTCTAACTTAACTCGTTTATTGAGCTATTATAAACACAGTCTGATGATTCTTTTATTTCTCTCCCTTCTTATTCCTCCTCCTCCCTTCTTCATATGTTGGGTGTTTTGTTCTGTGCTCTTTTTAGGAGTGCCCCCAATTAGAGCAGTCCCTGTAAGATGCCCTGTAGAGGTGGTTTGTGGGAGGCAAATTCCCTCAACTTTTGCTTGTCTGGGAATTGTTTAATCCCTCCTTCATATTTAAATGATAATCGTGCTGGATACAGTATCCTTGTTTCAAGGCCCTTCTGTTTCATTGCATTAAATATATCATGCCATTCTCTTCTGGCCTGTAGGGTTTCTGTTGGGAAGTCTGATGATATCCTGATGGGTTTTCCTTTGTAGGTGACCTTTTTTTTCTCTCTGGCTGCTTTTAATACTTTGTCCTTGTCTTTGATCATTGCCATTTTAATTATTATGTGTCTTGTGTTGCCCTCCTTGGATCCCTTGTCATGGGAGTTCTGTGTACCTCTGTGGTCTGAGAGGCCATTTCCTCCCCTAGTTTGGGGAAGTTTTCAGCAATTATTTCTTCAAAGACACTTTCAATCCTTTTTCTCTCTCTTCTTCTGGTACCCCTATAATGCGGATATTGTTCCGTTTTGATTGGTCACTCAGTTATCTTAAAATTCTTTCATTTATTGAGATCCTTTTATCTCTCTCTGCATCAGCTTCTCTGCGTTCCTGTTCTCTGTTTTCTAGTCCATTAATGGTCTCTTGCATCTCGTCCATTCTGTTTTGAAGTCCTTCCAGAGCTTGTTTTTTATTTCTGTATTCTCCTTGTTAGTTCTTGCATATTTCTCTGCATGTCCATCAGCGTGGTTATGACTTTTGTTTTGAATTCTTTTTCAGGAAGACTGGTTAAATCTATCTCCCCAGGTTCCTTCTCAGGGGAAGATGTAGCAGATGTCAAAGCTGTCTGGGTTAGTCTTGTCTGGATCAAATTTTTTTGCCTTTTCATGTTGATAGGTGTAGTGGTGAGCTCTTGGCTTTCTGTCAGCTGGGAGAGCTAAGGCTTTCCACTTGCTCCTGGCCTTTCTTTACTGGGACAACTGCGTCCCCTAGTGGCTTGTGTTGGGCAATTGCGTGTAGACTGGGTGTCTGTATCTTGCCTGGCTGGTATGGAGGAAGCTCCCTTCCTGTGGGCGTGGCCAGCCTCAGGCTGCTACTCTACTATGGCGGGGACCTGGAGGGGTAATAGACGGGGGGCTGTTTGGCTGTTTACCTCCGTGGGGGGGTCTCAGAGCTGTTGCCCAGGGTGTTAGTGCACCCGGAGTTCCCTGGAATTTCCACCTCCTGGACTGTGACCCAGTATGCTTCTGTCCAGCTGTGGCGTCCCTGTCCCTTTAAGACCTTGAAAAAGCACTCGCTTTTCTTTGTCACAGGGGTGCCGGCTTCGGGACCCGCTCAAAGATCTTGCTGCCCTGTTTCCCTAGTTTCCAGCACCCCACGCATGCATTGTGTCTGTACTCTGGTGCGGGTGACTGGGGCTGGGTGTTCAGCAGTCCTGGACTCCCTCTCCCTCCCCGCTCCGACTCCTCTCCTCCTGCCGGGAGCTGGGGTGAGGGGCACTCGGGTCCCGCTGGGCCGGGGCTTGTATCTTACCCCTTTCACCTGGCTCTGGGTTCTCGCAGGTGTGGATGTAGTCTGGCTGTTGTCCTGTGTCTTCTGGTCTCTCTTTTAGGATTAGTTGTATTTGTTGTATTTTCAAAAATATGTATGTTTTTGGGAGGAGATTCCCACTGTCCTACTCACGCCGCCATCTTGGCTCCCTCCTATTGCTTTGTAGTTTTGTTATCTTGTAATACCTTTATCTCCTTTTGATGTTGCGCTAATTTTGGTGTCATAAAATGTCTTGGGAAGTATTTCTTCAACTTCTGTTTTCTTGGAAGGGTTTGTACAGAATAAGCATCATTTCTTCCTTAAATGTGTGGTAAAATTCACCGGTGAATCCATCTGGACCTATAGTTTTTTTTGTAGGGAAGGGTTTACTATGCATTCAGTCTCCTTGGTAGATGCAAGGCTCTTCCAGGTATGTTTTCCTTGAAGTCACTTCCCTCTCTCCCTTCCCCCCACCTGTCTCCCACTTCCCTCCCTCCCTTCCCCCCACCTGTCTCCCACTTCCCTCCCTCCCTTTTCACCCTTGAGTGGCTGGACCCTCATCTGGAATAATAGACAGGCTTACTTTTTCAGGTTGCTTTTTACTTCTAGTTACTTTTTTCATTCTCATTTTTATTTAGTTTTTTAAAATATGTAGAATGTTAATATATTTCAGACTCTTAAAACTGCACAAAAGGCACATCCAGGGAAGGGTCTCTTCATCCTGCACCCTCCCGTCTGACTGCTGCCTTCCCCAGAGGTAACCACTTGCACTCTTCCTGGTTTACCCTTCTTGTGTTTCTTTTTTGTGAAGATAAACTGAAGTATATGTATTTTCTCTCTCTTGTGCCTCTTATAAAAGTGGCATACTGCCTAACACTTGGCTTTTTTTACTTAATGATGTCTTGAAAATCACTCCATGATAAATTTATTTAAATATTTTGCTTTCTTTTTTCATAGTGGCTTAGTACCCCATGGTGTGTGTGGACCTTAATTCCCTCAGCCAGTCCCCTGTGCTTGGACATTTAGGTGGTTTGGGCACTTTGCAGTCACAAGTCATGCTGTCACGAATTGCCTTGTGCATACGTATCCCCACACTGTTGGTACCTTCTTCAGGGTAGACTCGGAATGGGGATGGTGGACGAGGGGTGTGTGCTCATGCTTGGCAAGCTGCTGGGAAGCTCTGTGTGCTGACTGCGTGCACACCAGGCTTCCTCAGGGGGCTCTTCACATGATCCTGGAGACCGTTCTCCGGCACTGCCCCAAAGCGAGTCAGTTTCTTCTTTTTTATTGTGGTAAAATATATGTAACCTAAAATTTACCATTTTAACCATGTTGATGTATATAGTCCTGTGGCATTAAGCAGGTTCACACTGTTGTGTGACTACCCCACCGTCATCTCCAGAACTTTTTCATCTTCCCAAACTGACAGTCTATCTCCACTAAGTACTCCCTCTGCAACCTCTCCCCTGGTGCCCGCCACCCTCCTTTCTGTCTGTGAATCTGATTCCTGCAGGGACCTCCCACGAGGGGAATCATACAGCATCTGACCTTTTTTGACTGGCTTGTTTCACTCAGCCTATTGCCTTCAAGGCTCATCCGTGTTAGAGCAGTGTCAGAATTTCCTTCCTCTTTCAGGCTGAAGAAGAATTCACTGTAAGTATAGACAGCGCTTTACTTGAGCGCAGGCACTCGGGTTGCTTCCGCCTTTTGGTAGCTGTGAATGATGCTGCTTTGGACGTGGGGGTGCAGGCATCTCTTACAGACTCTGCTTTCGGTTCTTCCAGGTGTAGGCCCCACAGTGGGATTGCGGGGTCCCATGGTAGCTCTGCACTTAGGTTTCTGATGGCTCACTGTATGTGCTCCTCAGTGGCTGCACTGCCACCAGCAGAGCCCAAGGGCTTCAGTTTCTCCAGATCCTCACCAGTGCTTACGTTCTGTGTTCTGTTTTTTTGTCTGTCTGACCGTGGCATCCTGCTGGGTGTGAGTCTTACTGTGGTTTTGATCCCACTTTCCCAGAGATGAGTGATGTGGAGCATTTTCGTATTCCTATCGGCCATTTGTGTGTCTTCTTTGAAAAAATGTCTGAGTCCTTTGCCCATTTTTAAATTGGGTTGTTTATTTTCCTGATGTTGAGTTGTGAGAGCCTCTCCTGCGGGCGGGTGCCAGGCCTCAGCGGACGTGCGATGTGCCGGTGTGTTCTCCCGCTCTGTGGGCTGCCTTACACTCTTCTGGTACTGTCGTCTGCACAAAACTCTTACAGTTTGGTGAAGTCCAACTTGCTTTTGTGTTGTAGCTAAGATGTCACTGTCAAGTCCATTGTCAGGAAGCTTCCCCCCTCTGTTTTCTTCTAAGTGCTTTGTAGTTCCAGGTCTTAGGTTTAGGTCTTTATCCAGGGTGGGTTTTTATATGTGGTCTTCAGTAAAGGTCCAGATTCCTGTTCATGTGGATGTCCAGTGTCGGCACCGTTTGTTGAACAGACTGCTTTCCCCCACTCAGTGGCCTTGGCCCCTTTGTTGAAAATCATTTGACCATATGTGTGAGGCTAATTTCTGGGCTCTCTGTCTGCCCTACTGGCCTGTCCATCTGCCTTCATGCCGGCAGCACTTTACTTTGACCACTGTGCCTTTGTAATACATTCTGCAGTCAGAAAGTGGGAGCCCTCCAGCCCTCCTGATTTGTTTTTTTCTTCCCAGGATTGTTTTGGCTCTTCCAAGCCTCTTCAGATTTCATATGAACTTTATGGTGGAGTTTTCTATTTCTGCAAGAAAACATAATTGGGACTTTGATAAAGGTAGCATTGAATATGTGGCTTGCTTTGGTTAGTATGCACATCTTAACAATATTAAGTCTTATACAAGTGGTAGTTACTTAAAGGTTAATTTAATATGGAATCTGAGAAACCCCATCAATGGATTTTCAAACCATTAAAATTCATTGGTCTGTGTTGTGCTTTGAATGAACATTTTGCCCACATGTGGTTATGTAACACATATGCTAGTCACTTGAAAAATACTGGTTCAGTGAGCTATAGATCTTCTAAATGTTATGTTTTATTATATAATCATAAAAAAAATCATACAAGCTAGCACCATAATAAGTTACTGAAAAGTCTTTAAATGTTAAGAATCCATTGAGCTTAACAGTGGCAGATACACATTTTTGAAAATTCTGCTTCATGTTTGAAAGCTTCAGGTTATCATTGGCAACAAATACTCTTGTTTTCTTTGGAGTGAGCAGCTTATTTAACTTATTTTTGAGAAAATGTCTACCATATACCCAAGTTTGAGTAACTGTGAGTTGTCAGTCGCTTTTTTAAGTAAAGTGGTTTTCCCAAATTGGCCAGTTCATCCCACACCCCAGATGCAGAAGTGCCCTTCTCCAGGCTGGTCGCCCGCCAGGGCTGCAGGGGCGGGTGGTGGGCCTCCTGCTGCATGCCGAGTACTGACAGGGGCTACTGCTTCCTCAAAGACAGTGTTGTCATCATGGAGGTGAAGTGGACATGTCTAACACACACATGAACACACACACACACACACACGCACAATCTGGGAGCACAACCTCAGGGACGTGTTCAGTGACGTTGTCTTTGCTCCTGAATTCTGGGTGTGTGGCCTGAGGAGCAGATGGCTGGTCATTGCTGCCGCCTGGCTCATTCCTGGCTGTTCCCAGCATTGCTTCTGTATTTTCAGTGCAAATGTCAGCACAGCAATAAAAAAAGGCAAATGCTAGCTTTGTATTACTATGAAAATAGTTTTGCTCTTATAAGGCCTCCAGAAAGAGTCTCTGCAGACCGACTGGAAAACTGTTCCGTTAGCCCTTCATGGCTGCGAGGAGGAATCCCACAAACCGAATAGAAGCTCAAATGTGATCATGTGGTTTTGCGACATGCTTTTTGAAAGTTTTGTACAAGTCTTAACAGGAAAAATGCTCACTATAAAAAATTCAAACAAAATCAAACATATGAAATTCCTGGATTTTACTGTGTGTGTGTGTTATTTATTTATTTATTTAATTCATTTTAATTTCATTAATCTACAATTACATGAACAACATTATGGTTACTAGACTCCCCCCTTCACCAAGTCACCCCCCCACAAACCCCATTACAGTCACTGTCCATCAGCGTAGTAAGATGTTGTAGAATTACTACTTGTCTTCTCTGTGTTGTACAGCCCTCCCTATGCCCCTCACACATTATACATGCTAATCGTAAGGCCCCCTTTCTTTTTCCCCGCCCTTATCCCACCCTTCCCACCCCTCCTGCCCAGTCCCTTTCCCTTTGGTAACCATTAATCCATTCTTGGGTTCTGTGATTCTGCTGCTGTTTTGTTCCTTCAGTTTTTCTTTGTTCTTATACTCCACATATGAGTGAAATCATTTGATACTTGTCTTTCTCTGCCTGGCTTATTTCACTGAGCATAATACCCTCTAGCTCCATCCATGTTGCTGCAAATGGTAGGATTTGTTTTCTTCTTATGGCTGAATAATATTCCATTGTGTATATGTACCACATCTTCTTTGTCCATTCATCTACTGATGGGCACTTAGGTTGCTTCCATTTCTTGGCTATTGTAAATAGCGCTGCGATAAACATAGGGGTGCATCTACCTTTTTCAAACTGGAGTGCTGCATTCTTAGGGTAAATTCCTAGAAGTGGAATTCCTGGGTCAAATGGTATTTCTATTTTGAGCATTTTGAGGAACCTCCATACTGCTTTCCACAATGGTTGAACTAATTTACATTCCCACCAGCAGTGTAGGAGGGTTCCTCTTTCTCCACAACCTCGCCAACATTTGTTGTTGTTTGTCTTTTGGATGGTGGTGATCCTTACTGGTGTGAGGTGATATCTCATTGTGGTTTTAATTTGCATTTCTCTGGTGACAAGCAATGTGGAGCATCTTTTCATGTGTCTGTTGGCCATCTGAATTTCTTCTTTGGAGAACTGTCTGTTCAGCTCCTCTGCCCATTTTTTAATTGGATTATTTGCTTTTTGTTTGTTGAGGAGCATGAGATCTTTATTTATTTTGGATGTCAACCCTTTATTGGATCTGTCATTTATGAATATATTCTCCCATACTGAAGGGTACGTTTTTGTTCTATTGATGGTGTCCTTTGCTGTACAGAGGCTTTTCAGCTTGATATAGTCCCACTTGTTCATTTTTGCTTTTGTTTCCCTTGCCCGGGGAGATATGTTCATGAAGAAGTCGCTCATGTTTATGTCCAAGAGATTTTTGCCTATGTTTTTTTATTTTTACTTTTAGTATTTATTATTATTTTTAATTTTTACTTTATTTTTTATTTTATTTAATTTTTTATTTTGGTATCATTAATCTACAATTACAGAAAGAACATTATGTTTACTAGGTTCCCCCCTTCACCAAGTCCCCCCCACATACCCCTTCACAGTCACTGTCCATCAGCATAGCAAAATGTTGTAGAATCACTACTTGTCTTCTCTGTGTTGTACAGCCCTCCCCTTTCTCCCACCCCCGCCTATGCATGCTAATCTTATTACCCCACTTCTTCTCCCCCCCACCTTATCCCTCCATACCCACCCATCCTCCCCAGTCCCTTTCCCTTTGGTACCTGTTAGTCCATTCTTGGGTTCTGTGATTCTGCTGCTGTTTTGTTCCTTCAGTTTTCCTTTGTTCTTATACTCCACATATGAGTGAAATCATTTGATACTTGTCCTTCTCCACTTGGCTTATTTCACTGAGCATAATACCCTCTAGCTCCATCCATGTTGCGAATGGTAGGATCTGTTTTTTCTTATGGCTGCGTAATATTCCATTGTGTATATGTACCACATCTTCTTTATCCACTCATCTACTGATGGACATTTAGTTTGCTTCCTTATCTTGGCTATTGTAAACAGTACAGCGATAAACATAGGGGTGCATCTGTCTTTTTCAAACTGGAGTGCTGCATTCTTAGGGTAAATTCCTAGAAGTGGAATTCCTGGGTCAAATGGTATTTCTATTTTGAGCATTTTGAGGAACCTCCATACTGCTTTCCACAATGGTTGAACTAATTTACATTCCCACCAGCAGTGTAGGAGAGTTTCCCTTACTCCACAACCTCGCCAACATTTGTTGTTGTTTGTCTTTTTGATGATGGCAATCCTTACTGGTGTTAGGTGATATCTCATTGTGGTTTTAATTTGCATTTCTCTGATGATTAGCGATGTGGAGCATCTTTTCATGTGTCTGTTGGCCATCTGGATTTCTTCTTTAGAGAACTGTCTATTCAGCTCCTCTGCCCACTTTTTAATTGCATTATTTGTTTTTTGTTTGTTAAGGCACGTGAGCTCTTTATATATTTTGGACGTCAATCCTTTATCGGATCTGTCATTTATGAATTTGTTCTCCCATACTGAAGGGTACCTTTTTGTTCTATTGATGGTGTCCTTTGCTGTAAGGAAGCTTTTTAGCTTGATATAGTCCTACTTGTTCATTTTTGCCTTTGTTTCCCTTGCCCGGGGAGATATGTTCAAGAAGAGGTCACTCATGTTTATGTCTAAGAGGTTTTTGCCTATGTTTTTTTCTAAGAGTTTTATGGTTTCATGACTTACATTCAGGTCTTTGATCCATTTTGAATTTACTTTTGTGTATGGGGTTAGACAGTGATCCAGTTTCATTCTCTTCTTACATGTAGCTGTCCAGTTTTGCCAGCACCATCTGTTGAAGAGACTGTCATTTCTCCATTGTATGTCCATGGCCCCTTTATTATATTTTAATTGACCATATATGTTTGGGTTAATGTCTGGAGTCTCTATTCTGTTCCACTGGTCTGTGGCTCTGTTCTTGTGCCAGTACCAAATTGTCTTGATTACTGTGGCTTTGTAGTAGAGCTTGAAGTTGGGGAGTGAGATCCCCCCCACTTTATTCTTCCTTCTCAGGATTGCTTTGGTTATTCGGGGTCTTTGGTGTTTCCATATGAATTTTTGAACTATTTGTTCCAGTTCATTGAAGAATGCTGTTGGTAATTTGATAGGGATTGCATCAAATCTGTATGTTGCTTTGGGCAGGATGGCCATTTTGACGATATTAATTCTTCCTAACCAAGAGCATGGGATGAGTTTCCATTTGTTAGTGTCCTCTTTAATTTCTCTTAAGAGTGTCATATAGTTTTCAGGGTATAGGTCTTTCACTTCCTTGGTAAGGCTTATTCCTAAGTATTTTATACTTTTTGATGCAATTGTCAATGTAATTGTTTTCCTGATTTCTCTTTCTATTTGTTCATTGTTAGTGTATAGGAAAGCCACAGATTTCTGTGTGTTAATTTTGTATCCTGCAACTTTGCTGTATTCCGATATCAATTCTAGTAGTTTTGGAGTGGAGTCTTTAGGGATTTTTATGTACAATATCATGTCATCTGCAAATAGTGACAGTTTGACTTCTTCTTGACCCATCTGGATTCCTTGTATTTCTTTGTTTTGTCTAATTGCCGTGGCTAGGACCTCCAGTACTATGTTGAATAACAGTGGGGAGAGTGGGCATCCGTCTTGTTCCCTATCTCAGAGGAAAAGCTTTCAGCTTCTCACTGTTCAGTATGATGTTAGCTGTGGGTTTATCATATATGGCCTTTATTATGTTGAGGTACCTGCCTTCTGTACCTATTTTGTTGAGAGTTTTTATCATGAATGGATGTTGAATTTTGTCAAATGCTTTTTCAGCATCTATGGAGATGATCATGTGGTTTTTGTCCTTCTTTTTGTTGATGTGGTGGATGATGTTGATGGATTTTCGGATGTTGTACCATCCTTGCATCCCTGGGATGAATCCCACTTGGTCATGGTGTATGATCCTTTTGATGTATTTTTGAATTTGGTTTGCTGATATTTTGTTGAGTATTTTTGCATCTACATTCATCAGGGATATTGGTCTGTAGTTTTTTTTTTGGTGGGGTCTTTGCCTGGTTTTGGTATTAGGGTGATGTTGTCTTCATAGAATGAGTTTGGGAGTATTTTTTTGGACAACTTTAAGGAGAATGGGTATTATATCTTCTCTGTATGTCTGATAAAATTCCGAGGTAAATCTATCTGGCCCCTGGTTTTTTTTCTTGGGTAGTTTTTTGATTACAGCTTCAATTTCTTTGCTGGTAATTGGTTTGTTTAGATTTTGTGTTTCTTCCTTGGTCAGTCTTGGAAAGTTGTATTTTTCTAGGAAGTTGTCCATTTCTTCTAGGTTTTCCAGCTTCTTAGCATATAGATTTTTATAGTATTCTCTAATAATTCTTTGTATTTCTGTTGGATCTGTTGTGATGTTTCCTTTCTCATTTCTGATTCTGTTGATGTGTGTTGGTTCTCTTTTCCTCTTAATAAGTCTGGCTAGAGGCTTATCTATTTTGTTTATTTTCTCGAAGAACCAGCTCTTGGTTTCATTGATTTTTATGTTGTTTTATTCTTCTCAATTTTATTTATTTCTTCTCTGATCTTTATTATGTCCCTCCTTCTGCTGACTTTAGGCCTCATTTATTCTTCTTTTTCCAATTTTGATAATTGTGATGTTAGACTATTCAGTTGGGTTTGTTCTTCCTTCTCTAAATATGCCTGGATTGCTATATACTTTCCTCTTGAGACTGCTTTCGCTGCTTCCCACAGAAGTTGGGGCTTAGTGTTGTTGTTGTCATTTATTTCCATATATTGCTGGATCTCCATTTTAATTTGGTCATTGATCCATTGATTATATAGGAGTGTGTTAAACCTCCATGTGTTTGTGAGCCCTTTTGCTTTCTTTGTACAATTTATTTCTAGTTTTATACCTTTGTGGTCTAAAAAGTTGTTTGGTAGAATTTCAGTGTTTTTGAATTTACTGAGGCTCTTTTTGTGACCCAGTATGTGGTCTATTCTGGAGAGTATTCCATGTGCACTTGAGAAGAATGTGTATCCTGTTGCTTTTGGGTGTAGAGTTCTATAGATGTCTATTAGGTCCATCTGTTCTAGTGTGTTGTTCAGCGCCTCTGTGTCCTTACTTATTTTCTGTCTGGTGGATCTGTCCTTTGAAGTGAATGGTGTGTTGAAGTCTCCTGAAATGAATGCGTTGCATTCTATTTCCTCCTTTAGTTCTGTTAGTATTTGTTTCACATATGGTCATGCTCCTGTGTTGCGTGCATATTTATTAATAATGGTTACATCCTCTTGTTGGACTGAGTCCTTTATCATTATGTAATGTCCTTCTTTATCTCTTGTTACTTTCTTTGTTTTGAAGTCTATTTTGTCTGATACTAGTACTGCAACACCTCCTTTTTTCTCCCTATTGTTTGCATCATATATCTTTTTCCATCCCTTGACTTTTATTCTGTGTATGTCTTTGGGTTTGACAGGAATCTCTTCTAAGCAGCATATAGATGGGTCTTGTTTTTTATCCATTCTATTACTCTGTGTCTTTTGATTGGTGCATTCGGTCCATTTACATTTAGGGTGATTATCAATAGGTATGTACTTACTGCCATTTCAGGCTTTAGATTTGTGGTTACCAAAGGTTCCAGGTTACTTTCCTTAGTATCTAAGAGTCCAACTTAACTCACTTAGTAAGCTGTTACAAAGACAATCTAAAGGTTCTTTTCTATTTCTCCTCCTTTTTGTTCCTCCTTCATTCTTTATATATTAGGTATCAAATTCTGTACTTTTTGTCTATCCCTTGATTGACCTTGGTGATAGTTAATTTAATTTTGCAGTTGCTTCGTAATTAGCTGTTCTACTTTCTTTACTGTGATTTTATTACCTCTGGTGACAGCTATTCAACCTTAAGAACACTTCCATGTACAGTAGTCCCTCCAAAATAGAGTGTAGAGATGGTTTGTGGGAGGTAAATTCTCTCAGCTTTTGCTTATCTGGAAATTGTTTAATCCCTCCTTCAAATTTAAATGATAATCTTGCTGGATACAGTAATCTTGGTTCCAGGCTCTTCTGCTTTATGGTATTAAATACATCATGCCACTCCCTTCTGGCCTGTAAGGTTTCTGCTGAGAAGTCTGATGTTAGCCTGATGGGCTGTCCTTTGTATGTGATCTTATTTCTGCCTCTGGCTGCTTTTAACAGTCTGTCCTTATCCTTGATCTTTCCCATTTTAATTACTATGTGTCTTGGTGTTGTCTTCCTTGGTTCCCTTGTGTTGGGAGATGTATGGATCTGCATAGCCTGAGAGACTATCTCCTTCCCCAGATTGGGGAAGTTTTCAGTAACTACCTCCTCAAAGATGCTTTCTATCCCTTTCTCTCTCTCTTCTTCTTCTGGTATCCCTATAATGCGAATATTGTTCTGCTTGGATTGGTCACACAGTTCTCTCAATATTCCTTCATTCTTAGAGATCCTTTTTCTTTCTGTGCCTCAGCTTCTTTGTATTCCTCTTCTCTAGTTTCTACTTCATTTATCGTCTCCTCCACTGTATCCAGTCTGCTTTTAATACCCTCCATTGTGCTCTTCAAAGATTGGATTTCTGACCTGAATTCATTCCTGAGTTCTTTGATGTTTTTCCATACCTCCATTAGAATGTTGATGATTTTTATTTTAAACTCTCTTTCAGGAAGAGTCACGAGGTCCATATCATTTAAATCTTTCCCAGGAGTTGTATTAATAATTTTACTCTGGGCAAGGTTCCTTTGGCGTTTCATGTTTGTATATGGCGCCCCCTAGTGTCCAGAAGCTGTAGTCTCTGGAGCTGCTCAGCCCCTGAAGCAATGTCGGGGGTCGCAGGGGAGCGGCCCTGGTGCCTTGGGGGAGGAAAGAGCTGTTCCCCACCTCCCGGCTGCTGTGCCTGTCTCCACTGCCTGAGTCGGTGGGCAGGTCACACAGGTATAAGTTTTTGTCCCAGAGCAGCCGGATATGGATCCCTGCTTTCCACAAGCTGCTGGAATCCCAGTCTCCCCAGGAACTCTGCCTGTATTAACTTTCCATCCCGGTAGTCATGAGAGTCTCATGAAAGTACCATGAAATGTAGGTTTGTGCTCCCAGAGCAGATCTCTGGAGCTGGGTATTCAGTCCCAGGCCTTCCACTCCCTCCCTGCTCTGTTTGTCTTCCTCCCGCTGGTGAGGTGGGGTGGGGGATGGGCTCGGGTCCCGCGGAGCCACAGCTCTGGTTCGGTGAGGTCTGCTCTTTTTTCCAGGTGTGTGCAGTCTGACACCGTCCTCTTTCCTGTTGCTCTCTCAGGATTAGTTGCGCCAACTATATTTTCTAATTCTCTCCAGTTTTAGGAGGAAGCCTCTGTCTGTCCTCTCATGCCACCATCTTGTATCCTCTTTTGGAATTTACTTTTAATAGGTATCTATTACTCTGTCATAGGAATACATATATTTAATTGCTTCTCTTTTGGTGTACACTTCAGTTATTTCCAGTTCCATTTAATGTTGTTGGCATTTTTTATTTAATAAATTTAAAAAGTTGTTATATTCTTAAGTCCTGGTGCTTTTCAGGACAGACTATTCAGGTGACAACACTTTCTGTCCTCAAATATTTATAACTACCCTGCTAGTTCTGAAGCTCTGAGCCATTCTTCCAGCTGGGATCTTAGGCTACAAAACTGTGCCCACATGGCTCCAGGGCCCCCTGAACTGTGTGGCAGGAAGGTGGGCTGGGATTGGGGCGCTGGAGGCCCATCTAGGCAAGAAGATAAAACCATTATAAATATCTATGTTCCCAACACAGGAGCAACTACATATGTAAAACAAATACTAACTGAATTAAAAGGGGAAATAGAATGCAATACATTCATTCTAGGAGACTTCAACTCTCCACTCACTTTGAAGGACAGATCAACTAGACAGAAAATAAGTAAGGAGACAGAAGCACTGAATAACACAGTAGAACAGGCAAAATCTGTGGGATGCAGCCAAGGCCATGCAAAAAGGAAAGTACATTGCATGCCGGCCTACCTCAGGAAAGAAGAACAATACCATATAAGCAGTCTAAACTCACAATTAATGAAACTAGAAAAAGAAGAACAAATGAGGCCCAAAGTCAGTAGAAGGAGGGACATAATAAATGAAGGGCCCCCACCAGTAAGATGGCGAACTTCCGGCTTGGCTTTTCATTTTCTTAATGTTTTTTTATTTTTTGTTTTGTTGTTATATATGGCTTGGGTTAATCTTTTAATGTTTGTTTAGTTTGAAAGGTATTGAACCACATTCATATTGTTTGCAAGTAAGTGCTTGAGGTGTAGACTGGCAAGAGGTGGTCTTACCAGACAAGACAAGAAGAAGAAAAAACATCTTTCAAAATCCAGGTCTGTTGGCATTGCAGTAGCTTTTGGTAGTTTGCCAGCAGTGAATCCTGATGTTCTTCATCTGTTACTCTGATTTTGGAGGGTCTTTTTCTTGAATCGCTGAGGTCATGTACCTTTAGTTCTAGCACTCCCTAGTGGCCCAGCCAAGGAAGAGCTTAACCCTGATGACTGACAGTGAGTACGGAGTTTGACAGTTTGCATAGGATTCTCAGCAGATATATAGGCTTAGCACGTTTTTGGAGTTGCCTATAAAAATACTTAAGTTATTTAAGGTACAATCTTTGTTAACAAACAAAGGTGCCTTTTCAGGTCAATGCCTGAACTGTACTGCAGTCTAACTTAAAAAATGAGTCCCTGGATGAACAGGTGTTAGAATCTTAATTTTTTAAAATTCTGAGTATAATTCACATTCCATGGAGCTGCCAGTTTGAGACTGTGAAACTTGGTGGTGTTCAGTGTTTCCTGAGACTGCACCATGGCAACTGTTCAACCTGTGAGCAGATGCTCCCCGGGCCCCTTTCCCCGTCCCTGCAGCTGCTGATCTACTTGCTCTGGATGTTTCCTGTCACTGGACTCGTACCACATGCAGCCTTTGCATCTGGTTTCTTCCACCTGGTGTCATCTTTTCTGAGGTCTGTCCATGTTCTAGCGTGTCTCTGTACTTTATTCCTTTTCGTGGATGAATAAGATTCCCTGGATGGCTAGGTCGCATCTTGTGTTTCCCCTTGTTGGTTCAGGGGTGTTGGGTCATTCTCATATGAGGCTTCTGTGGGGCATGTTTTCAGTCCTCTCGGGTAAATATCCCAAGTAGAATTGCTGGGTCTTGTGGTAACTTTTTTTTTTTTTTTAAATTCTGTATAGGGGAGTCAATGCTCAATGCACAATCATTAATCCACCCCAAGCCTAATTTTCTTCAGTCTCCAATCTTCTGAGGCATAACAAACAAGTTCTTACATGTAGAACAAATTCTTACATAATGAATAAGTTACATAGTGAACAGTACAAGGGCAGTCATCACAGAAACTTTCGGTTTTGCTCATGCATTATGAACTCTAAACAGTCAGTTCAAATATGAATACTCATTTGGTTTTTATACTTGATTTATATGTGGATACCACATTTCTCTCTTTATTATTATTATTTTTAATAAAATGCTGAAGTGGTAGGTAGATACAAGATAAAGATAGAAAACATAGTTTAGTGTTGTAAGAGAGCAAATGTAGATGATCAGGTGTGTGCGTGTAGACTATGTGTTAATCCAAGCTAGACCAGGGCAATAAAACATCCACGTATGCAGAAGATTTCTCTCAGAACGGGGGGGTGAGGTTCTAAGCCTCACCTCTGTTGATCCCCAATTTCTCACCTGATGACCCCCCTGCGACTGTGCCTGTCTTAGGTTGTTCCTCCCTTGAGGAATCTTACCCGTCTCTGGCTAACCAGTCATCTTCCGGGGCCATACAGGGAAATGTGAAGTTGGTAAGTGAGAGGGAAGCCTTATTGTTTGAAAAGGTTAGCTTTTTACTTCTTTGCATATTTATGCCCTGTGGCTTCTATGCCCAGCATTTGTCTTGAGGTATCTTTACCACTTGGAAGAATTATGATACTCGGTAAATTTGATATGAGGCACGAATTCTATTTAAGGGTTGTAATTAGGAAGGAAGAAGAAAAGCTATAGAAGTAGCAGGCAGGAGAAAACCTGGAAAGATTGATTATTTCTTTGACATATCTTCTTGTAGAGTAACTTCAGCATGTATAGGTTTTAAGCTATTACATAAATTGCGCACACACATTAACATAATAGGAGTATAGTTACATAACCAAAGCATATCTGTAATTACCAGCCATCTCCAGTGAAACCAAGAAAACCAGTTAGGCACCTTAGGCATTTGTGAAAACTTATCTATGATATGGTGGATATTGTCCAACTGAACTTGAACAGTCTGAGAGAAATCAGACAAATTAAAACAACCCATTCCTGGGGACTGTTCACATGCCATATGTTCTTTTAACCGTAAATAGTCTGTAGTTGTAAGACTTTGGAGCGCTACAATTTGCACTTCTCCAAATTCTTGGTTAAGTTCCAACAGTATAGATCCAGTCAAATTTGTTCTTTTACTGTATGCACAGGCCAGCTTAGATATCTCCTTCCTCATTCCCATGGCAAGTCCAGGAACTGGTGGGATGAGTGCATCTACAGCTGTAGCAGTGTGTGGATCTTTGTTGGGGTTTTTTGATGATCATCTTCTGGCATGAGTCTTCCCGAGAGTGCTGATGTTGGAAGTTCTTTTTCATATCGTATCTTAGTTCATTTTCGGGGTAGCCCAATTAGGCTTTGATCCTCTGTATAAACACAAACAGACCCTTTGCCTACACTTTTATATGCCCTTTATACCCTTGTGTAGAACTCGTTGGAGGTTACCACACAGGAACTGCCCTTTTTTTTTTTTTTTGCTTTGTTTTTGGTATCACTAATCTACACTTACATGACGAACATTACATTTACCAGGCTCTCCCCTACACCAGGTCCCCCCCATAAACCCCTCTACAGTCACTGTCCATCAGCACAGCAAAACGCCGCAGAATCACCACCTGCCCTCTCTGTGTTGCACAGCCCTCCCTTTTCTCCTACCCCCCCATGCATGTTAATCTTAATACCCCCCTACTTCTCCCCCCCTTATCCCTCCCTACCCACCCATCCTCCCCAGTCCCTTTCCCTTTGGTACCTGTTAGTCCATTCTTGAGTTCTGTGATTCTGCTGCTGTTTTGTTCCTTCAGTTTTTCCTTTGTTCTTATATTCCACAGATAAGTGAAATCATTTGGTATTTCTCTTTCTCCGCTTGGCTTTTTTCACTGAGCATAATACCCTCCAGCTCCATCCATGTTGCTGCAAATGATTGGATTTGCCCTTTTCTTATGGCTGAGTAGTATTCCATTGTGTATATGTACCACATCTTCTTTATCCATTCATCTATTGATGGACATTTAGGTTGCTTCCAATTCTTGGCTATTGTAAATAGTGCTGCAATAAACATAGGGGTGCATCTGTCTTTCTCAAACTTGATTGCTGCGTTCTTAGGGTAAATTCCTAGGAGTGGAATTCCTGGGTCAAATGGTAAGTCTGTTTTGAGCATTTTGATATACGTCCATACTGCTTTCCACAATGGTTGAACTAACTTACATTCCCACCAGCAGTGTAGGAGGGTTCCCCTTTCTCCACAGCCTCGCCAACATTTGTTGTTGTTTGTCTTTTGGATGGCAGCCATCCTTACTGGTGTGAGGTGATACCTCATTGTAGTTTTAATTTGCATTTCTCTGATAATTAGCGATGAGGAGGATCTTTTCATGTGTCTGTTGGCCATCTGTATTTCTTTTTTGGAGAACTGTCTGTTCAGTTCCTCTGCCCATTTTTTAATTGGGTTATTTGTTTTTTGTTTGTTGAGGTGTGTGAGCTCCTTATATATTCTGGACGTCAAGCCTTTATCGGATGTGTCATTTTCAAATATATTCTCCCATACCGTAGGGATCCTTCTTGTTCTATTGATGGTGTCTTTTGCTGTACAGAAGCTTTTCAGCTTAATATAGTCCCACTTACTCATTTTTGCTGTTGTTTTCCTTGCCCGGGGAGATATGTTCAAGAAGAGTCACTCATGTTTATGTCTAAGAGGTTTTTGCCTATGTTTTCTTCCATGAGTTTAATGGTTTCATGGCTTACATTCAGGTCTTTGATCCATTTTGAGTTTACTTTTGTATATGGGGTTAGACAATGGTCCAGTTTCATTCTCCTACATGTAGCTGTCTGGTTTTGCCAGCACCACCTGTTGAAGAGACTGTCATTTCACCATTTTATATCCATGGCTCCTTTATCAAATATTAATTGACCATATATGTCTGGGTTAATGTCTGGATTCTCTGGTCTGTTCCATTGGTCTTTGGCTCTGTTCTTGTGCCAGTACCAAATTGTCTTGATTACTATGGCTTTATAGTAGAGCTTGAAGTTGGGGAGTGAGATCCCCCCTACTTTATTCTTCTTTCTCAGGATTGCTTTGGCTATTCGGGGTCTTTGGTGTTTCCATATGAATTTTTGAATTATTTGTTCCAGTTCATTGAAGAATGTTGCTGGTAGTTTCATAGGGATTGCATCAAATCTGTATATTGCTTTGGGCAGGATGGCCATTTTAACGATATTAATTCTTCCTAGCCACAAGCATGGGATGAGTTTCCATCTGTTAGTGTCCCCTTTAATTTCTTTTAAGAGTGACTTGTAGTTTTCAGAGTATAAGTCTTTCACTTCTTTGGTTAGGTTTATTCCTAGGTATTTTATTTTTTTGGATGCAATTGTGAATGGAGTTGTTTTCCTGATTTCTCTTTCTGTTGGTTCATTGTTAGTATATAGGAAAGCCACAGATTTCTGTGTGTTGATTTTGTATCCTGCAACTTTGCTGGATTCCAATATCAGTTCTAGTAGTTTTGGGGTGGAGTCTTTAGGGTTTTTTATGTACAGTATCATGTCATCTGCAAATAGTGACAGTTTAACTTCTTCTTTACCAATCTGGATTCCTTGTATTTCTTTGTTTTGTCTGATTGCCGTGGCTAGGACCTCCAGTACTATGTTAAATAACAGTGGAGAGAGTGGGCATCCCTGTCTAGTTCCCGATCTCAGCGGAAATGCTTTCAGCTTCTCGCTGTTCAATATAATGTTGGCTGTGGGTTTATCATAGATGGCCTTTATTATGTTGAGGTACTTGCCCTCTATTCCCATTTTGCTGAGAGTTTTTAACATGAATGGATGTTGAACTTTGTCAAATGCTTTTTCAGCATCTATGGAGATGATCATGTGGTTTTTGTCTTTCTTTTTGTTGATGTGGTGGATGATGTTGATGGACTTTCGAATGTTGTATCATC